>NW_024104909.1:1944375-2592500 GCF_003945595.2 Pipra filicauda
TTTTTTACTACTGCAATTTTAATTAAATAGTATTGTATACCTCTCTTAGTAAAATTTTCGCAGTAAAATTAATTCAAGCTCTCATAATGCAAATAGGATTCTAATAGTTTGTATTTGGTGAATTTTATTAATAGGTTAAAATGCTATTGTCAACTTCTAAAACATGGAATGTTATCAAATGCCAGACACAAAAATTCCTATTCTGTCTATACTATCATGGAGCATGTTAATCATGTGTTAAAAACTTGGTCTTATTAGGCTGCCTCTGTGTATTTAATTTATCATTTTTATAGACTTGGATCATTTGTTTCTATTTTTATTTAGTTTATATAGTTGTTTCAGTTGTTATTGTATCCCTTTTAATTGTCTTAATGTATTTTAACTGAAAGATTTCCTGTGACAGAGTTGCAAAGTTGTTACTGACACTTAAGAATTCTCTGGCAAATCTGACCCCCAGATTATTCTTGTTTGGTTTGGTTTGGGGTTTTTTTTGTGGGGTTTTGGTTTGGTTTCTATTTTCTTGGGACTTTTGTTTTCTGTATTCTTCTGAAAAGGGCAAGAGACTTAAATACTGTAAATAGAAAGTCGTTCAGGACTTCCTCATCTGAATTGTTCTCTGTGGTAAGTTTGTGAATCCATTTCCTTGCCAAATTTTTGTTTAGGTTAACGTGCCATTTATCTACTGTACAATTGGATAAATCATCAGTATTTACCTGATGGAAGAGCAGTGCAACTACAAAGAAGTCAACATATTCCCAGCCTTTGGTACCAGTCCCTTCAAAAGGATGTGGTTTGCACACCAGGGTTCATTTGGGATGATCTGTGGCTCCAGTGCTGACATTGCACTGGAACCAAAAACCCCTTAGATCCAGGCAATTTTGATCCTCTTCTTTATACTCATAATTTCTTGATTGCCCCAGATAACCTCTCCCTTGAAACCTGTGAATTTTGTTCTGGTCACTGAGTAGCTGGTTCAGCATCTGCAGCACTTCCCAAGCCCTTTCCTCTCTCTCTCTCACTCCCTGATAAACCAGGAGAGAACCAGGGGCTCCTGGGAGCTGAACTGAGTTCCTCTTGTTGTGAAGCTTGTGAAGAATTAAAATGCTAATAGTTTCAGAACTTTCTCAATTCTAGTGTTACCAGTTCTATACATCCCGAGATAGATGTGGTGATTCGTACTTCATTTCTCATTTCAATGGCTTTATATTGCTTATGCTTTGGCATAAAAGGTAAATTAAATGGCATTTCAGTTGATACAGTTGCATGTGTCTTGATACAAGTTGCACAAAGCAGTTTTCTTTCTGGAAAACTTTAACCTCTATACTCATAAATACGACAGAATCATAATGTTCAAAATACACCAAGGAGAAAACACTGCACAGAGTTTCTTAGGAAACCTTTTTGAAGTTGATTAATGTTTCATGGAGTTTATTTACAATATGTATAATAGGATTTTGCATAATTCAAAAGTCTGCTATTTGATCTTGCAGCATTTATTGAACTAAGAGTTTTCATAAAATGCATAAACAAATATATCAAACCAATGGTAGAAGCACTCCAGGGTAAAGTACATCAACTGTCTGGGAACTCTGCTCTGAAGTGCTACTCCAGATCCTCAGTGTGGAGGTGCCCTGTACACAATGAGCCTTTAAAACCAATTTTCATATTTCAAGTGATTCCTCTATCCTACAGTACAAAAAATAATCTTTTTTTTTTGTAGTCGGAAGGATGGGAGCTGGCAGGGCATAAACAGGCAGCACATCCATATTTACACCAGTCCTCAGTCAATGCTGCTCCCGCTGTTCTCGTTACAGATTTACAGTGGGAAGTCTTTTGGGAGTAACTCACCACCTCCCCTGCATGGGAAATGTGGGGTGTCATGAAACATAATTCTAGAAATTACAAACAAAATTGTCTAAATATTTAAATTTTAAAGAAATGGATGAGTAGCTGGTTCCTCTGGATTTCCAGCAAGGAGAGTGCTGAATTCCCTCAGACCTAGTAAAGTCCCAAATATTCCAGTGTGGGGGGGTAGTGGGGAACTGATACTCACCTGGTGAGCCAGGGAGAGAGAACAGTTACACCAGGCCCAGTGCTGGGAGATGGGATCCACAGCCACACTCAAGTGTGAGCCCCAGTTATTCAGAAGTAAAGTATTTATTTTGTTTAATTTCCTTTTCTGAATTCATGTTCTCTTGTGTTTCCTGTTATTAGGTGGGAGGCATCCCCAAGCAGAAAGAGCCTTCATCCAGACAGAAAAGCACTGATTTTACCTGTGCTTTTCATACTTCCAGTGGCATTTTTTCTTGATTATTCTTGGTCCTGGTTTGTCTGGTTCTGTTGGGGAGGCTGTTCATTCAGGGTTCATGCAAGGGGAGCGTGAAAGAAGCTCATCTGCAAAGGCACTGAACTAAGCTTGTAATAACTGAACTATAACTTGAGGCAGAATTTTTCTTTCCAGGCTCTTCCTTTTTATTTTTTTTTTTAATTCCAGATTTTTCATTGTTTAGGTAATGACTTGTAATCATTTATTCCTTTCACAGCAGGCTGTGAAACAAGAATTGTAAGATGTGCACGTTATTCACAAGTCATTGTTACTGTGTGTGGAAGAGAAAAATATCTCCCAGTGACTTCTCTCACCTCCCAGTCTGGCACAGTGCTGTTAGGACAGGAGACTGCTAGAAGAGAAAGCAACCTTAGAAAAATTGAGAAATGATAATAGGATCTTAGATTACAACAGATTAATTCACCAATCTCACCTCATTTGCTGCTGTTGCTGCTGCTGTTAAAAGTTTTGGAGGTCTGATTTTACAGGTGAGGTTTGGTAGTTTTTTTTGTGTGGTGTTTTGTCTTTGCCTGCCAAGTTTTCCCAAATGTCACTGGTTTATTTTACATTGTGGCCAACTTCCCTTGCTCAGCCAGCTTGTATGTCAGTGTATATCTTTGTGGTGCTGTGGGCATGAAGCAAGCAAAACCAAAGAGAAAAATGCATGAGTTGTTTCATGTCATTTGGAAGATATTTAAGAATTCCATTGCATGGAAGAGGACTAACACAATTAGCAATGGTATGTCAGCACTCAGTGTTCTTGTTGTGTAGAATTCTGTAATATGACATCTCAAAGTGTGTGTCTTCCAGTTTGTGATGATACAGGGACAGTGATAAATTATTTTAATCTGTAACTTCCCAAGCTATGTTTTTATTAACCTTCAAAAGCCTCTGATTCAGCAGCAGTACGTGGGTTTGCATGCAAAGAGTAGAAGAGGGGGCCTCCCACAGACCCCTAAATCTTCCAGTTGTGCTGTGATAGACCTCCCTGTCTGTCTGTCCAGTGAGGGCATTGATCCAGCAGTTATTTGTGTGTGTTTTTAAGGAAGAATAGGCTTTGAATGTAAACTCTGATCACATTATTAGAATAACGATTTAAAGAAATTATAGAATCATAGAATGGTTTGTGTTGGAAGAGACCTCAAAGGTCATGGAGCTCTCACCCCCCTACTAGACCCACACCTTCCACTATCCCAGGTTGCTCCAAGCCCTGTCAAACCTGGCCTTGAACACTTCAGGGATGGGGGATCTGCAGCTTCTCTGGGCAACCTGTGCCAGGGCCTCACCACCCTCACAGGGAGTGGTGTTTTCTGTAAGATTAATAGGGAAATACAGCTGAGGATAGTGGAATTGAGGGACCACAAATGTAGTGAAAATCAGTGATAGTACTGAAAAAGTAAAGGGAAAACTGGATTAGAATGTAAAAGAGCCAGCAATGTGCCTTTGTGGCAAAGAAGCTTTGGTATCCTGGGCTGCTTGAGGAGTGTTGCTGTCAGACCAGGGAAGGTGATCCTTCCATGTGCTCGGCACCGGGAGGGCCACACTGGAGTTCTGGGCCCACTCCAGCCTCCCCAGTGCAAGAGAGACGTGGAACTGCTTAACCTGGAGAAGAGAAGGCTCAGGGGAACCTCATCAATGCATCTGAGTACCTGCAGACAGGGTGCCAGGGTCCTTCAGCAGTGGTGGAACAAGAGGCAATGGGCACAGTGGGCACAGACTGAGGTTCCCTCTGAGCAGCAGCAAACGTTGTCCCACGGGGAGGGTGACTGAGCACTGGGAGCTGGTTGCCTGGGGAAGTTCTTGGGTCTCCCCCTTTGGAGCTGTTCAAAAGCTGGCTGGACATTGTCCTGGGCAGCTCTAGGTGTCCCTGCTTGGGCACATAAGTTGGACCAGCTGATCTCCAGGGGTCCTGTCCACCCTCAGCCAGCCTGTGGGGTGGAAGGAGTCAACCAACAGTGCAACAGTGACAGTGTTAACGTGCTGGATTCCTGTAACCCACTGGTTTAGGTTTGATGCCTCTTGCAGAATCATTAAACACTTCAGTAGAGATGCAAGAAGAGAAAAGGAAAGGGAAGAATGTTCTTTTACAGAGAGTAGCGATTGACTTAATTAAATTATCTAATAGTCATGACCCTTCATTCATATCAGCAACTGCCCAGTGTGATCCCATAACATTTGAAACTCTTAAATGTTTTAAAGGGTAGATAACATCTGTGTCACAACAGTTATGAAATTGCATCCTGTGTGTAGGATGAACTTTGAATTTAAATGAGCAGAAAGTGTCCTAAAACAGAGGACAAATGCAATGCAAACTTCCTAATAGCAAATGTTATTTAGTGCCAGGGAGAGGTGTCCACTGTTGGAGATCTTAAAAAGGAAAAGAAAAAGCAACTCTGCTCCATCAAGGACAGCAGAGACAAAATTTGAACTTGTCTTGGAGCTATGGAATGGAGTGAAAATGAAATCTCAAGGTGCCATATGCCTTTATTTAAACAGTTGTCTAAAGACAAGTTTGAGATTCTGCTGAAAATTTGCACTGTCAGCTGAATGCATTGAAAAGATAATGTTCCCGTGCAGAACTGAGAGGGATATGAACTATTTTAAAGCAAAATACCTTTCTCTAAAGAAAAACAAAACAAAACCAAAAAAACCACAACGAAAAAAACTCACACAAAACCAAAAAAAAAAAACCCAGAAGCAAAAGACTCCACGACCCAAATAAAATTTTGAGCACTGGAACCTGGTGTAACCAAGCTGATTAGTTCTTTGTTTTTCCTTCTTTTTACCTACACTCCTTGCAAGCAACACTTCTTTGAAAAAGAATTTTCACTCTGCTGCTTTCCTTGCTGTGCTAATCACCTGTATCTGAAAATACATCTTCAGAATTGTTTTATTGTGACGGGTCAGCAGATAAAATCTGGATACCAGGGGGTAAATGGCACTGACTAATAGGCTTTCTTTCTGTAACCTAAGCAATATTCCAGAAAAAAACCTGTGGTTCATCATTGGTGTTAGGTTGGAAAATATTGCTGGAAAATGAAGTCCTATACTTTGTGACTGGAGGTGAGATTTTGTCTTAACGTTCTGGTTTTGCTGTCTCTCAGTTAATTTATGTGATAATTACCACCACAGTTGACTGACCAAAATCTTTAATGATAAAACTATAGGAGCCCAGGCCCCATGGTGAGACTGAGCTATTAGTGCCTTTATGTGTGAGACACACAGAGTGCTTTGCCTTCTCTTTTTGCTTTTGTTTTTTTTTTTTTGTTTGTCACAGAGTTACACAGTGGAAACAAAAGTTTCCCAAAACTCTGCCTGCTTTGCTCTTTGATTCTGGGTCTGGATGGCTGTTGTACCACAGCGTGCAGCATTTCCATCCTGCTGATTTCACGTGTGCACTGTTGCAGTATCACATTCTTTAAATGGGAGGTCAAAGCCTTGCAAATACAGGCAGTTCTGGTATAAGAACCTCTCAGAACCTCCCGGGCAGTGGGAGATCTGAAACAGGCTGAGGTTTGCTGATGTGCACAAAAGCAGAGTTAGCCATATTTCTACCTTTTTCACACTTGATGGTTTATGGTCTAACATTGCTGTGCTATATATTATCTGTAAAAGGTGATTTCCCAGGTTGAACTTAAAAATTACTGAATTATTGATGCATTTTAAGCATGCATTAGTGGCTTGGCTGTGAATGTCTATATTTAACATAACCACTAATAATCTGGGCCTGCTTAGGGAAGAGTGTGGTCAATTATTTCTCCCATTATCTCGTGTTTGTTTCAGTACAAATATGATTTATAGTAACCTGCTTTATTGAAATACATTTTTTTTTTGGCAATTTTAGTATTGTAGAACAGAATGTGTATATTAATTTCCATGACTTAGGGATGACTCGAATCAAAATGTTGTCCTTGCTGATAGGTGAATGCACATCAAAAACACCCAAAAGGATCTTTGAAATTACTGAGCCATTAGTTGATATCACAGCTTCAACAAAAACATCCTTCACTGTGGAGTCTGCACATCCAAAGCATCCAGAATCCCCCGGTCTTTTCTACTGGAGCTTAAATAACTCTCTTAGTAATAAAACCTGGAATACATATGAATATAAAAATAATATCATTTTTACTGGTGGCTGGATCAGACAGCTTCTCTGACTGAAAATGAGTTGGGTTTTATATAGTTAGATTTTTTTTTTTTGCATCAGCTTACCCTAATGCAATGGATTGTGCAACTGTGGGACCACTTACAACAAAATTTAGGGATACACAACCAGTGCTGAGGAGAGCAGTGGAAAGGGCAGTCCTGCTGCCTGGGTAACTCTCTCTGTCCAAGACACAGTGTTTGGATCTGAGCACAGCATTAGGAAAGTCAGGAAAGAGCTGGTGCATCCTCTTTCCATTCCTTGATCCTTTTCTGTTTAAAAAAGGAAAAGCTGCCACCAACTAAGACGACCTTGAAATCCTGATTTTCCACAGCCAGGCAGGGACTGGGAGATTGATTGTCAGAGCTGATATCGACTTAGGTTTGCTTTTAAAATCAACAATAGCTTTCCAGCAACCAGTGCATGATAGCCAAGGTTTCAAAAGCAGAGTGGCAGAAGGGATCTCGTGCCAGACCAATGACAGGAAAGGTTTTCTTTGAGAGACTTCATGGGACAAGTTGTTTCTGTGGCATCAGGTTTTGTACAGGTGCCAGAAGCCTTTCTGTGACAATAAGGCATGAAATTTGCCTCCAGCCTGGCATCCTGGCTGCTTGCTCACAGTCGTAGGGAAGCAGCCAGTTAAATAATACAAAGTGATTTTCAACCAATGTAATGCCCTTATCTAGTTTGTATCCTCTAGGAGCATTCTGATACTCTCAGCTTTACTTTTTTTAGTAATTTTTTTTCCCCCTTGTGTAAAAGAAAAAAAAAAATAGCACCTTACTCTAAATGAAGCACTGCTCTGTCAGTGGGGGTGGGATGTTGACTTGTGGTATCAGGCTCCAGTGGGTAAAGCTGAGGGACAAATGAGCAATTGTAACATTCCCTGGGGAACCATTGCTTTGGATGTAGGTTGCAGGTAATAGAAGTTGGTGTGTATTATTTTGGAAATAAAAACAGGAAAAAGCCTTCAGGTCCTTTAATTCTTGGAGCCAGCAGCAGCAGCTGTGGGTGTGCTCGGGCTGCTCTTTGGGGATGCTCCAAAATGTGTTTGTATTTGCTGGCGAATTTCTGATTTTTAAAAACCTAAAAAAAAATCCCAAAATCATAAAAGCAGACGCCACCACACCCTAACAAGCTCATCCACTGCAACTACCAACCTCCCTGGCCTTGTGAATAAATCCACTACTACGTTTCTTAACCAAAAAATCAATTGCACAGCTGCAGTGTTTTTATTAAGGTTGAAAATGTGATACTACCTCCTGCTGCCCACCTTCCATACAACTCAAGCACAATTGGAAAGAAGAGATGCAATTTGTTACTTAAGGAAAACACTGGTAAGAAGTTGTTTCTGGTGCATCCTTCATGTTCTCACTGGGGTTGGCTACTTTTAATACTTCTTCTGTAAAGGCATCAAAGCCTGAAGGATGAAACAAAGAGAGAGGGAGAGAATAAGCTCAATATTGTTGGAGTTGACTTTTTCTTGAGGCTGTTTTCACACTTCCTCAGGCAATAAGATTAAAAAAAAAATAGTCTCTAACATGAAGCCCAAATCTGCAGTCTGATAAGATAAATCTAGACAGGCCAAGAAACCTTTATTTCTCTGCAAAGTTTTTGGTTCACATCTCATGTCCATGAAATGGATTAAAGTAGAAATTGATCTTCCTCTGAGACAAATAATTTTTACAATTCTGATTGTCAAGTATGGGTTAATTTACAATGTTATTTTTCCTGATCAATGAGTGGTGTGTGTTTTTTGTGGGTTTTTTATTTTATTTAGGGCTTATATGAAAATGTGCCTTAATTCTGCTTTCAAGTTTTTTTGCACACTAGTATGAAACATATACTACAAGTATTTTTTTAGCTATGTAGACACTAATCTAATCTTACCACTTCAGTTTGAAAAATAATGTATTTCCTCTCTCATTTAAGGATTTAGAGTTAATATTTAAAAGTCTAAAGGGAAAGAGGAGAAAGGAGGCAAGACTTCACTAAGTTGAAGCCAAAAGAACAGGAAGGATTTTTCCTCCTCCTTGTCTTCACAGACATACATAAGTAATCCTGTGGCAGGAGACATGCCAGGAAAAAGTGCAGAAATACGTATGTAATGACCTTTGCTATTAAAATTAACAAGTGCCTCCTGCACCTGTTCGGAAATGGTTTAACATTCTTCTGCCTGACTTCAGAAACACTGGGTAATTAAACAGTACTTTTGGTGAAGGTCAACTCTGAATTAGTAGTTCATTAAATTATTTGTCATGCTGAATGTTACTCCTGGTCACCAGAAACGGTGAATTCAAACAAAGAGCAGAGGAATGAAGTCTAGTTTTTTGTGCTCTCCTTGCTGGAGAAATGTGTGTGTGAGTTGTTAGGTCACCCAGCAGGGAGCAGCCCTCGTGCCCAGCAGAGAAAATCCTTGTTTGCACAGGGATTGGTAGATGTGGAATGCTCAGAAACATCTTAGGAGTTGTGCTGCCTGCTCTTATTTCAGGCTATGCATATAATAGCTCAGTTGTCCTCTTCAAGCCCTGGAAAATTAGTTTGTGTTGGCAAGGATTTCCCTTGTACTGTCACAGCATTTACACCAGCTACAGAGAGGACCTGTGTTTTTTTATTGTAATTTTACATGGCGGTAAAAGTTTGAGACAGGCCAAATTATGACTTAGACGTCCCCAGATTAAAAGCACCTGCTGAAACAAACCCAACTATGAAATGGGTAATTAAAAATGACTGCAAATACTGCAGTGTGTTCTGGGATGTGAACCACTTGGCACCAGATTTTCTTGCAAGTGAGAGGCAGAGGCAGCAGTGTATGTCTGTGAAGTTTGATCTCCGTGTTCTCTCTTGGGTTTCCAGTGCTGGTCTCCAGACTTTTTCTCCCATAAGGATGGTGTCTAGAACTTGTTATTTCTCCTTGATCCAGTAGATATTAGATATATTTTGTTATATCCACGGATATAACAAAACTTTGGGTGCAGACACAAAGTACAGTCTGTTTTCTGTCCAAATTATGGATGTGCTTTAGTTCATTCAGTACCTACGTGGGGCTTCCATTTTAGAACCAGACCTTACTGTTCCAAAGCCTCTGGCAGTGTGGATTTAGGATGTAACCTGTAGGAATGCACCCTCAGTTTGAGCAGAAGCTCTGGCAGCTGCAAGGACGTTCTGCTTATGGCTCTGAGTCCATGGCAGCAGTTCCAGAACACGTGCAGTCTGTCTGTCCCTCCCGCCTCTGGAGCTGCCCTTTGCAGGGATGTGAGGCACTGGGGCATCCTTGCTGCTGGCATGGATTCCTGGATTAAGACTGATCCAAACAGCTGGGAAACCTCTTCAATATTTATCATACTGTACATATATTGAAACTCTCGTATTGGTAATTACTGGGAGATGAAACCTTTCCAAAGACACATTTAGTGAATACTAATGCCCTGCTCTCCAGAGGAGAGGACGTTGGCAGAGCTGGGGAGGGAAAAAGAAGAAGGGAAATCTTGCAGTGTTCAGGGACTGTGATACCAGGGAAATCCTCTTTATTTGTTGAGGGCACCAGCACAGGATTTTGTAGGTCAGATCAGTCTGTAGATTGCTCTGTGAAAAAGAATTATTGCAGGACAGTTAACGTGAAACAATTCAGTTCTGGACTTTGGCTCCTTCTTGAGGGGCCTTGATTTGTATTAATAGTTAAACACTTGTTGCTGTGGTATTTACAGAGAGGGGCATGTGCAGGAAGAAACACCTCTGCCTTGTTACATTTTTAACATCGTTTCCTGAAGCTGATGCTGTTTGGTTCTCCATGTATTTTCCTGCACCTTTCAGTAGGAAGGACCGGAATACGGCTCTGTCTCTCTGGTTGGAGCAGTCTCTGCCACCACTCCTTGTTCCACTGTTGTGTTCCCTGTTGCTCACTGTGGGTCCCAGGCACGGGAAGGGAGCTCTGGGAATGCAGGAGCTCAGGGGGCCGAGGAAGGGTGGGTGTGCTGCTCAGGGAGAGCTGCAGCAGGTGGGACACCTCCCCGAGGGGATGGGCTCAGGCTGTGCTGCCTTCACATGCCCTGCTGAGAAAAATTCCTTAAACAGGAGACAACAAGCAAAGTGCACATTTTGTATGAAATTCAATCTCTTTCGAAAAAAAAAACCCAAAACAGTTTGGGAAAGGATTCTTGTGTTAACAACCCATTTTACAGTGAAGTCAGGATGGAAAGAAGGAAGTTTTTCCACCAGAGCACCCCTGACTCAGACACAGGGAGGATTCCGAGCCTGAGGGTGAACGTTTGCATGAGTGAACTCTGCCATAGCCACGAGAATTTTTTGGATACCCTTGGAACAGTTTATGTTTTCCAGGGCCAGACTATCATTTTCCAGTCAAAATTGCAGTCTGTCACTGCACCATCAGTGTCCTGGCTACCCTGGGTGGGGATGTTCAGCAGCACGAGGTGGCAGCTGTGCTGCAGTTTGTTCTGTGACCATCGCACACCACAGATGGTAATAACTGTGATTTTTTACTCTGTGCACAAAGAATATAAGGTACAGATTAAGTGACATACTTTTCCAATGCCTTATGCTACAGTGTAAAGAGCATGGTCCATGTGTTACTAAATATTTCCTTCCTAGCAAAAGAAAACCTGCAGGATAGATGAGGGTAAGCAAAGGATCACACACAGTTGAATGGGAAGACCAGGAGATAGGCTGTACAAATTAATTAATTTTCTGTCTGGTTAACTATCCTGAATAAGGATAGTTAAATTTTATTCTCATGTATTTTCAGACAAAGATATGAATTGTTTTTGGAAATGGTATTAAAACAAAGTAGAAAAGTGTATTTTAGCCGGTCACAAAATTGTAAACTTCAAAAAAATCTTTGCAAGGCTCACTGAAGAGAGATGAAATTTTCTGGGGACTTTTTTTTTTGTAAGCTTATGTCCATTAGAAACTTCTAGACTCTAAATGACTTCTAAATTAACTATTTCCTGTGGGGATAAAATAAAAAATCCCATTTGTCATTTATATATTTACATCTGAGATCGATGATTTTACTGAAGTGCTCCAATCCCATTGAATTTGAGAGAAGTTGGATATTTAGGTATCTTTGTGGAAGAATCTTACAAAACGAGGTTTTAAATGGACAGTTTAATGACAGCACAGCTGTGTGTGCAACAACTGACAAAAAAACACCCAGGGAAAACCCTGGAAAAATGGAGCAAAACAGGATAGGAAGCAGTTGTGCTACTGGTTGGTGACCTTACTTTAAGAAAGAGGAAAGCAGTCTGTAAGTGTCTGGTAACATCTGTTACCTTAAAAAAATTACCCTGCCTATGCCCTGAGTATTATAATGTAGAAATATAATTTAAATGCTTTGCAGTATTCTGTAAAATGGCCCTGTTTTATGCGTATGTACAAATGTAGATAAATGTTTTATAAATGTCTCTCAAACCTGAAATATGCTTTAAGAAAATGAGGCATATCATGGTTGGGACAGGAAGGCAGCTGACAGGCTTTTGGGAGAAATGTTGCTGTAGAGAATTTAATTGTTCATTTAGGTTTTCTGTAAGTTTTCTAAAAGCTACCCCTGTCAGTGAACCAGTACTGTGATTTTATGAGTTAGCACTGATGTTCCTGATGTCTTGTACAGACTTTCTACTTAAGACTATTGGGATGGGCTGGTAAAAAGCTCTGTACTATGGAAGGATAACTGGAAAATTATGGTGCAAGTAACTCTTGTCTGGAATGCCAGAATGAGTCAACACAGGAAAGTACTTCTGCTTGTGTGGTGTTCTTTATACTTTTGACTATATTTCTAAATGTCTTGAGAAACATTTTTTTGAAGAAATTTAGGGATTGCCTGGGTAGAAGAAAACTTTGCTATGAATTTTTCAGGAAATCCACCCGTGATTAATCTCTGTTTAGACTCGAAATTTGTGTTCCCACTCAATAATCCCACATTTTCTCTGTGCTAAAGAAATTATTCAGGAGGAAAGAACAGAATGTCTGGAGAAGACAGCACAAACACGCCTAAGATGGTAATTTAGTTCTAATGTTTTTGTGCTGTGCTCACACTCGTGTTTCCAAGAGTTGATTTGATTCTGTAGGAGTTTCTTCATGGAAAAAACCCAGCATGTTTATGAAGGCATTGAATCATGGCAGAGCTAAAACTGACAACAATTAAATGCAATTCCTTCCATGTGACAATAATGTAGTTCCTCATGTTGTATCATCATCATGATTGGAATGTCTGTCAGGAAAGGGGGAAAAAAAGCACCACAAAGCATTGATTTATAGGGTTTTTATATGGAGAATGTGTGTTGCTGATCCCAGCTGGACTGTAAAGATCCCCAGCATTCCATATTAGCAGTGAGGAGCTGTGGACCTGACCTGGCACAACGTGCTGGCCAGACTTAGGTGCCTTTTGAAAGTATAGAATCAGGTTTCAAGGCAAGAATTAAAGTTAAACTTGGGCAACATCCAGACAACAAGAGGTGTGTAGTGAGAAGGAAGAAAAGATGCTAGAGAGAAGTCAGAAAGAGAATTTCTTGAACATCAGAAATGCTTTAGAGAATAAAAAGGGGCAAAATAAAATGTGTTTAAGTCCAAGGAGGTAGTTGATGTCAGGCATTCATATGGGAGGATTGCTTGTGAATTTCTGGGTTATACATTGAAAATTCATCTCTCTGAAAAATGGCTGTGCTGCCTGGGGAGAAATATCTTGGCTGAAGCTCAGCCTCTGCAAACAAAAACTGCTGCAAACAAAACTGAGTGAACAACTTGAGAGTAAAAGAGTGTAATATGACTTGGGCTGCAGGCTGGTGAAAACTGTCAGCTTGGACTGTGGACAAAAAAAACCTTTATTTACAACAAATGGGGTTGTTCCCAATGGAAAGATGAAAAGAGACTTATTTTCTAGAGCTCACTCTGAGATGAGTCCAGGGGTACAGGATGCTATGGTTCAAATCTTGACTTTGAATTGGACCCAAGAACAGTAATAAAACCAAAATTGTTAAAATCATTTAAGAAGAAAAATCCCTTCTGTGCTCATGCTCCCTATTTAAATTTCCTTAAAACAGCATTTCCCTCTTCTACCTGTGCTGCCGAGTTTTTAATACATCTATTTAAATGCAAATTTTGACTTTTGGTCTGTAATCACAAAAATGTTTGACACATAAATTTTTATCAGGAATGTAATTTTATAGAGAGGCAGTAATGGAGGCCACAAATACCCGAGTGATGCATTGCTCACCCCAGTTTGCAGCGTGGGGAAGCGCCCGTTCCAATGTCAGCTGATGGATGTGATTGTTTCCTGAATGCTGAGCTTATTTAAATATGTGTGGGGCACTAATGTACTTTTAAACTGTACTTTTAGTATTTGCTTGTGTACCCTAAGGAACATTATTGCTTTCTGTGCTCTGAATTACCAGGATGGCAATCCTGACGGTGTCTGGCTGTCTCTTCACGAAGGGAAGGCTTTCTTCCAATCTAACTTTTTTCCCTCCTTCACAGCAGGCTTGTTGAGAGACACTTGCCTGGGTAGCAGGATGTTTTAGCAGTGCCATGTTGAACCAGCTGTAGGTTGCTCTGGAGCTGCTGCTGAGTGTGTCATTTGTGTTTCTTTGTTCCCCAGTCCCTCGCAGACACTGCTGGCCCTCCCCAGCCCCGCTGTCCAGGGTGTTGGTGGCCACCAGCCATGGGGTGCCTGCCAGGGCCACAGCTGCTGAGCAGGGCCACAGCTGCTCACCCTGACTGAGCTCCAGCTGCAGCAGGAGAGGTCACATTGGCCAGAGTTGTTGTCCTGTCTGTGTGGATATGATGGATTGGGCAGTGCTCAGTGACAAGCTGAGCAGTCACAGCCACCGCTGGCTCACGGTTTGGTGCAGCTCGGGGCTGGCACTGCGACCACAGGTGCTGCTGCAGTTGTCACAGGTTCTGCCTTGGGAATCATTGAGTCATAGAACATGCTGAGCTGGAAGGGAGCCATCAGGATCAAGTTCAGCTCCTGGCTCTGCGCAGGACACCCCAACAATCCCACCATGTGCCTGAGAGTGTTGTCCAAACGCTCCCTGAGCTCTGTCAGCCTTGGTGCTGTGACCACTGCCCTGGGAGCCTGTTCAGTGCCCAACCACCCTCTGGGTGGAAAACTTTTTCCTGATATCCAACCTAAACCTCCCCTGAGTCAGCTTCATGCTGTTCCTTGAATCCTGTCCCTGGTCACTCCAGAGGAGAGATCACTGCCTGCCCCTCCTCTTCCCCTCATGAGGGAGTTGTAACTGCAGTGAGGTCTCCCCTCAGTCTTCTCTTCTCCAGGCTGAACAAACCAAGTGACCTCAGCCTGTCCTCATCAGGCTTTCCCTCCAGACCCTTCACCATCCTTGTGGCCTCCTTTGGACCCTCTCTGATGGCTTAATGTTTTTTTATGTTGTAGTGCCCAAATCTGCACATGGGACTCAAGGTGGGACAGCATTAGAAGGGATTCTTTCCCAGTTTGTGTTGGCTGCTCAGTCAGGGGCCATAGCAGAACACTGTGAAAGAAGTATTAATCCCAGTCTATTAAGGGATCAATAATGTCTGAACATACATTCATTTTCAAGAAACACTATATCCATTCAGTGAGTGAGTCTGGCCTCAGTGTGATAGCAGGTTTATCACAGGATATTCTGAGCTGGAAGGGACCCCATAAGGATCATCAAGTCCAACTCTTAAGTGAATGGCCTACACAGGGATTGAACCCATAACCTTAGTATTATTATTTTTATTTAATTCTATTATTAAGTGAATGTAGGTGGCTACTTTCATTTTACTTATTGTTTAAAATAAATTTTATATTATCATGGCAAGGATCAATGTGAAATGTCAGGTATTCCATTGTACTAGCAGTTATAGAAGAGAGCACACCTTAGGTTCTGCACATTCTGCATTTTATGTTTCCTAGATGCCCTTATCATTAATTACATATTTTAGACTCCAAATGATAGAGGAGCTGAAGGGCACTGTGCTACATTTTCATTCTCATCACCTCTATCCATTTCCTGAATTTGAATGAGTTAAAAACTATGACTGAAGACTTGAACAGCATTGAAGCCATTTAAAAAATAGCAGTAACATTTCAAGTGTATCAAATAGTCCAATTCCGAGCTGTTTCTCAGAGAACAAGGAAGTTGGAAAGGAGGAAAATCTTAGCATGTGAAACAAAAGTTATTTGGCTGCATTGTGAGAGTCTGGAGAAATGATTTCTTACACACTCTAGTCAGTGAGTTCATTGCTGTTTTACCTGCTCCCTGAAATGGTCCTGGGGGCTGCTCCTCTCTCCTGGCTGGGTTTGCTTTGCTCTGGGAAGATCTGGTTAGTCACTGATGCTGAGGCTGGAGTGCTGCATCATTAAGCCAGCTGTTCAAGGTTAACCAGCTTTTTGTGCTGAAATGGCTTTTTATGAAACACATTTTTAAGTTTTGAAAATACTTGGCATTACTGTATTTCAAAAACTCAAGATTTGAGTCCAGCCATCATCATATTTTTGGGGAGATGAAGCTTTTGCTCTCTTTCCCCCTCTGTCTCAGTGTTGTAGAAACACACTCATTATTTTTATTAAACACTGCATAGTCCATTTCTGCTTCACTCATGTGCAAGGCCAGTATATGTGGAGGGCTTTATTTTTCAAGTGCTTATGTAATTTGCTGGACAGTTTTGTTTGAATGTTTGACTATTGAAAAAAAATAAGTATTTGTATATTCAGAAATACCACACTAGCAGTTTTTACCCCTGGTTCGAGTCGACCTTTCTTTCCTTAAGCACGAAGCACATTTCATAGTGTAGTTATGCTTTTTTTCAAATAAGTTTGATACTGGAAGCTCACTGTAAACTTGATTAAGGTATGTGTTCAATGAAAAATATGCACAAATCCAATTTCCTACAGAAGGTTATGATCAGTGTCATGCAGCCCTGAGGCAGCTCATCTTTATTTTTTGCTGGCCCTTTTTATGTTTTTATCATTATCATGGCCTTAGTTTTCAAATGCTGTCTTCACCTGTCTGGGTCTTGAGAGTTTACCTGTTCTCAAAGTCATCCAAGCACGGGGAATACTGGTGTGCCAGTTCTGAGCAGCATCTGGAACTGCAGGTACAGCACCAGGAGCACACCCTGCTGAGGTCCAGGAGGATTTTCAGATCATGTGTTGTTAACATGAGCCTCTCTGGGATACTAGATTTAATACCACTAACCTTCTCGACCCTCTTCGTCATGTTTTGCCTTTTAAATTACCTGATTTTTCAGCTTAATGTTCAGTAAACACTTCATTAGTCAGTCTGGCCATGGTGTATCTGTAGAGGGGATGAAAATGGAGGAAATGGGTTCACAGTAACTAAAGGCAAACGACGGTGATAACCCAGATGAAATTCAGAAAAAGAGAAATTCTAAGGGGAAAAGAGCACTATCTTTATTAGCAGTTTATCCCCTTATGGTGACCTATATACCTGATCTTGGGGAAGGGGAACACTTTTATTACCAAGCAGTGAGGGAAGGTCTTTGTGCTACACTTGGGCTGCAGAGGAAGCACAGGCAAAAATGGAATGTGAAAAGGGAGCTTGCAGGGAACAGCTTCAAGTGTAACACAGTGTTTCTGACCTGTTTAAAGATGTTTAGTATATATTTATGCTCATGCATTTTTTTAAAGACTTGTCAGTATTTTATTTCAGAAAGGGAAAGTACAGCAAATAGGTTGTTAATGGTAAAACATCTATCTTCTTCTATATGAAAGGAGGTAACACAAATTTTTAGTGGGTGCAGGTTTGTGGTACTTGATCCTGTGCCAAGATATCATTCAAGTTTAATTGCTTGAAGGCATGGACTTGTAAATAAACCACTCACTGTTTGATCCAACCCCCAGATGGAATTCCCTACAGGAGTCAGCAGTTGGCCAGAGGGATGAGGCAGCACCAATGTCCTCTTCATGTCTGCACAGAGCTGAAAGTTGGGCCTAATGGGTGTCAGGGCTGAAAAGTTTGTGAACTCCACAGTGTCCCACAGATGTCACACCCTGTGTGACTGAAAAGTGAGGGGTTGGCATTTATGTAGATGAAGGCAATCCCATTAAATGTTAGTCACATCAGTCCCTGTGTTGGTATCGTTAATTGAAAATAAGGAGTCAGGAGGATAAAAGTAATGGAAATAGGTGTATTTCTTCCTGGTTTAAAGCCTTTGCAAAGCATTGCTGGATTTATGCCCTGTTGGCAAAGCTGAGTTATTTCTGTTGTTATTTCACTTGTGCACCCATCAGCTGGACTTAGTAGAAGTCCACTTGGTAGAAGTAGTTTTGCTTGCTAAGGAAAGAGCCATCCAAAACACCAGCAGGTCTGAATGCAAAAGCAATTTTTTAAAGAGAGAAATCTAAGAAATAAAGCATCTACTTTCACTTTAGCGTTAGGATTATTATAGCTATAAATCTGAATTTGGTGCCATAACTCATCTCTCTAAGGTGTTGATTTTATAAAACTAATGCTAGGAAAAAACCCACCCGAAAGTGAATTAAAATCTAAATCTTAAGCTATCACACAAATGTTTGCTATTTATACTGTCCATCTGTCTATGGTGCCTGACAGATAATCAATATACACTCACTAAAAAAAATAAAAAAATCCTGTTGCTCTGGAGAAATACACTGAGCCCAGCTAGAAGGTTCTGTCACACCCTGGCACAGGCAGCTCTCTGGGCATGGCTGCACTTGTAGAGTCTGAGAATCAGAGCAGATGAATACTTTCTAATAACTGAGTAGTCAGGAGACTGGCACTGAGAGCAAGAACAAAGTATCTGTGTCCCAAACCCTGTGTTTTTGGGCAGAGCTGCTTGGTGCTGCAAGGAGTGGGAAGCACTGCCTGCTCTCAGTTGCGCTGACACTGATTTATTTATTTTTTTGGCGTGGGGGAAATGTTTGCATTTTGCTGTTGAGGTTTGGAAGAAATTCAGTTGTTTTTTTTTTTCTTGCTTGGTGATCAGCAAGCTGTTGTGTGGAGCTCAGTTATGGCAGTTCCAGTTTTTTCCTCCTCAGGGGCTTTTCTGTTGTCATTTGGGGCCTTTCAGAGGGCTGATTTCAGTGGGAGGTTGGTGCTGTGCTTTGGTGGGAAAAATGCATAAACTAGAGCTTCTCCAGATGATTTGTGTGTTGCAGCTAATCAGAACTACAGCAGTTCTTCATACATCTGATTATCTATGTTTTTAGCAGGATTGTTTTCATTAGGGAAGCAAACTCTACAACTCAAATAATCCAGTAGATTATTATGTATAACTATATAGAAGTGAGTTGAACTTCTTTCTTATATCAAGGAGAAATGGTCACTGTGATGGAAAAAAATCTACTTTTATTTAAATCCACGAACAAATAAATATGTAAAACTATTAAAACATTGTCTCTCATTTACTGCTCCGGATTTGCAGAATGCTGATTTTTGTCTGTCTTACAGCTCATGATAAACTTGTGTGGTAGAATCTTCCAGCTGAATCTGAAAGGTTTTTTGCAGGTTTTTGAAGTGCAAACCTTTATCTAGTTTGAGTCTGTGTGGCTCCTCTTAGCAAGCTAATAGAATCTATCTCCTGAGACATCACAGGGTAAAATGTTAAATAAATGCATTACTGTGTTTAATGCATTACTGTTACACAAAATCTCAGAAAAACAATTGGCTGTTTTGAAATAAAGTTTTTGTTACTGAGTGACTTCTCAGGGTTTCAAGGGTTTAGTGAAAACAAAATTGAAATAGTTATAATGAAAAAAACCCTGCAGTACACAACCTCTATTAGTTCTATTAGACGGGGCATTTTTAATCTTTTGGAAGGTAAGTTTGCAAGTTAATTGTTGA
Source organism: Pipra filicauda (assembly GCF_003945595.2). NCBI lineage: Eukaryota > Metazoa > Chordata > Aves > Passeriformes > Pipridae > Pipra > Pipra filicauda. The sequence goes on from NW_024104909.1 coordinate 1,963,673, forward strand.
TTTTGTTTGTTTTATAGGTACATCAATATAATGAATTTTTGACATGCTGAGAGAGCAGTAAACAAGTTCAGTTTTGAATTTTTAGAAGTGCCATAGCTGTTAATTTGCCTGCTTTGGAATGATGAGGTCTAGAGCTGTAAGTACAAGGTAATCCTCACTCAGGAGTGGGCTGTGATCTGCATAAACACTGGTGCTGTGGCAGCACTGACTGCATGATTAGCTCAGTTTTGAATTGGTTACTAATGAATCAGAGTGCTGGGGTACATTAAAATGGCAAGTAAAGGCAGAGGGGAAGAAGATGCCTTGGACTGGTGTTGTGGAATATGTGTGGCTTGTCTGGTTTAGCTGTAATTGGTATCACATGGTGCAGCAGATTAGAGCAGAAATCTGCAGAGGTGTTCCAGAAATTACATGTGAGTAGTTTGATTTGTATATTAGTCTGACATTTGTTACCACATCTCTCTGGTAGCTCTTTACTAATGTTCCAGAGGGCTGGTTTCCAGTCCCTGATGTGCCTTCCCCAGAGCTGTGTGTTCCTGGAGCTGTCCCGCTGCATATCCCATTTCCATAGAGGTTAACAGCCTGCTGTTATTCTTATAATATTCTCACATAGAAAATGGCCAAAATATCTTGTGCAAAAAACGTGCCAAGAATATTTAGTAGTTTGTTTTGCAATTAGAAATGGTTGATCACTGTCTAGCCCTAGTATAGATTTCAGGTAGACAGAATGGAAGAGACATTGTCTTTTAAAGTCGTTCTGTAACAGCATCTTTTGAATTAGTATAAAGGGCAGTTCATACAATTGCAGAAAATACTGTTTGCATCTTTTCCCACTGTTCCTAGATTTTGCAAAGTTATTGCTTATGTCTCCAGGCAAGAATTTAAAGCCCTGTGAGAGAGAACAAGCAGCTCCCTGCACAAACACACAGCACCGGTTCTGCATGAGAAACAGTGCTGAACTTTGTGGGAAGAGTATTTTGAGCAGGTCCAGTTGATAAGCACTCCAGAATCAATATTTCATGTTATTCTACTATACAAATATAACACTGATAGTGGCAGCCACTACAAGAGGCTTGAAAGGAGCCAGTGTCACCGGCAGTTAACATTCCAGCTGCATGGCCAGGAGGCAGCTCCTGCCTCTCCTGCTGTTCTTTGGGCAGGGTATGATTGAGTGGTAACACCACCATGCTCACAGACAGCAGCTCTGGGTAAGTCTCTCTAACCTTCTGCACTCTTTGCTGGAGCCACACAGGGGAAATTTCTGTAGAATGAACTGATGCTGAGCTTTTCTCTTTTCCTTAATCCGTATTTGAAGGATTGATTTTAGTTCCTTGAAATCAAGATTTTATTTTTTTTTTTTTGTTGCTGATCTTGAAACAGTAAACCAACCGCAAATGTTTTGCTCAGGGATTTGACTCTGGTTTTGAATCAGATAATTCTCACAATAAAGACTCTGGCAATTCTCTGTGAGGAAGATCAGCACTCTTTGGCATTGATATTTATAAGTTAGAGTATGTAGCAATGAAAAGACAGAATAATGAATTGCCAGGCAGGCAGAGAAGTTAGAGGAACATAACTGGTGCTTATGCCCATTATTGTTGCAGTTTTTTGACATTTAAAGTGGTTTGCAACCCTTCTCTTATCAGAGCTAATGCCAGACAATCAATCACCCTGGCACAGCAGTTCTGTGCCTGGCTGTTAGAAATGCTGCTGATAATTGATGTGCAGCAGCAGAATTTATAAATGAAATTAGCTCCCCAAAGTTTAAGTGTGGCTGTGATTGAAGCAGTAATGATAGAGTTCATGCAAGTCCGTTTGCCATTTATCTAAATGTATCATTACTGACAGGGCTTTTTCGTTAACATTTTGTTATCCTTATTCATGTCATTGTTAGAATGTCCTCTCCCATACCTGAAATTATACTGACTTGTGCTCGATGCTGATCCTTCCTGCCACCCCTGTGCCTTCTCCTTTGGAATTAATTTGTGCAACATTTGATTTTTAAGATCTCTGGGAGCATCTCCAACGCACTCAGAGCAAAGTGCTGTTCACACAATTGAGGAATAGCTCTGATTTTCTCATCAGTGAAGGCTTTTCCGTGCTTTGTTTATCGGAAAGACGCAATATTAGTGTTTTAACTCAAAATTCAAAAGTTGGTTTTGCTTACAAATGAAACAAAATTTCTAGCAATCCAGCTATGTTTAGTATTTTGAACTGAAAATCGAGAAAGCCCCACCTCAGCATGGATTTGATAAGGTCTTTAGCTAAACCTGGAGATTCTTTTTAAAACTCTTATATGAAACTACTGAAGGAGACACAATTTTGGTGAAGAGTCCACGGTAATTTGAAAATAATAGAACATAAGCTAATGCAAATAGATTCTGATTTTTTTTTAAAAAAAATCATGTATCTGTTTTCTGAATTTTCAGAAACAGAACTTGATTCTCTCATTTTGTGATGATTTTTCTCTTGTTCCAGTACCTTCTGCATGTAGAGATTTTAAAGGGCTTTAGGACAGAAGATTTTTGATATTAGTGAATCTGAAAGAATTTGTTACAGAAAGATTAATCAGCTCCATTCTGTGTCCCCCAAAACCCAGGAATACTGTGCAATGAGGCAGGGTTAGAATAGGTCAAATTATCTTGAAATACTTTGAGAATAGATAAGTACTTACAGTTTGATCTTTTGTGGTTTTGGTTTTTGTTGTTGTTGTTATTTGTTTGTTTGTTTTTTGTGGTTTTGGTTTTTAATTTTTGTTTGTTTGTTTGTTTTAATAGGCTAATTGCTCTGAAGAACTAGATTGAGATCTGAAAAGGAAAAGGTTATATTTGTGAGTTTCCCATCACCAAAGTAATTTTTCCGAAACATCAGTAAAGATGGGAAAGAAATGCAGGCATTTAAATGAGACAATGTGTATAAATTCGTAGAAATACTTGTTTTTAGAAATCCATTTGACTCTCAACACTGATTTAATTTTACATCTCAGAACTGTTATGCTTTAATCCCTTTTCAACCACAAGTTAAAAAAAGCAAAAATATTTACAGTGTATCTACTGTAAACCAAGGGACTGACACACACATCCTAGCCTGGCTGGTAACTTTTGGGGGTTTTACCTCATGAGAAGGCTGAAATGAATAAATACAGAAATGAACTTAGAAGACTATGCCTGATTTCAGTGGTGCTCATTTCAACCTCTGCAGCAAAAGAACTGGAGGGCTTCCAGTTTCTTCTTTTTTAGTACAATAGCTGTCATCTTTGAGCACGTTCAGCAAATTCAGCACCATTAGTAGACGAGACAGCAGATTTCAAACAGGATCTTTGTTGCTCAAAACACTGTAGAATATCATGTACACACAGTCATGGTTCTGCCCTTATGGCAACATTTGAATATTGGGACCCAAAGGAAATAAAAAAGCTGTAGTTTTGACTCGTGTTTTCATGTTTAGTATTTTAACATTAAAACAGTGTGAATGGGCCATTTTCATTGGGGGTTTCTTGTAGGAAGACAGTAGTATGTGATTTCCTGGGATTTCCATGTGATTACCTTTATTTTAAAGCCTTCTCTTTAACAACACATTATTCATGACGTGAGGTTTTGCTTGCTTCATTGAATGCAGTTTATTCTTGTAGTGCTTTATATTTAATTAACAATGTACTAATTGATACACCAGACAAGTTCAGCAAAGTCAAGGACACAACCTCCCCTAGGTTTTGGCAGCCATCTAATTTATATGAATGTCATACAAAACATGGCAGTGATGCTTTAGCCCATTAATATCCACGTGGAAATTTTTGTGACCAAAGACCATATTTCTTAGTTTTCAGGCAGTGAAGTGGATAACTTTTGAAGGACAGTGTTTAATTATGTGCTAATGCACTGCCATGGTGTTGGGGAGTGGGGATGGGCAGTGTGGGACCAGCTCAGGCTCTTCCCTGTCAGTGGCAAAATGCTCCAGGGAGATGCAGGACCCCCTGGTGTAGGGGTGAGCCCACAGCCTCTGGGGAAAGCCCTTGGAAAAAAGAAGTCAATAACTAGATTTTGCTCTTTAATACTCGAGGCTCTTAGCCATTAGTCATTTCCCCGTCTCTCTTTCTAGAGATAGACTCTATTTAAATTAAGGAAAGTAGGATTTTTGGAGGCTGACTTGGAGTGTTCTAATACCAGAGATCCAAATTCAGGTGAGGTTGGATAAAGAGCTGTATCTGGGCTCCCTCCTAACAGTGCTGAGGTCTTTGCAGAGATTGAACCACTATCTTACAGTCTCAGATGCCTTTCTGGGAACTTCTCAGGAGGCCCAAGTCTTGCCCTCCACTTGTTTTTTGACAGGATCTTTGACCTCTCTTTATAAAAATGTAGAAATCAGGGTGTTAAATAAGCCAAAGCACAACATTTAAAGCAATGTTCAGGAGAAGGCAGTCAGGGAAGTCCTTCTCTGCCAAAAGTGGCAAGTACCAAGTGAGGTACTGAAAAGAAGGGACACTTCTGCTGGAATAGCAGCAAATCTGGGATTTGGGTTTTCTGGTTTGTTTGTTTTTAAGGAATCTGTGACAGTCTTTATTAACTCAGTCCATAAACTAGTTACCAAAAGGGTAACTGCAGCAGTTCTCTCTGCTTGTAGCAGTAAGGACAGGCTTTTCATAAAAGTTAACCTTCCCTGAGCAAACAAATTTTAATCTGTGGGTTCCATCATCTTCTGATTTTTAATAGTATTGCTCTTTTAATATCACTTATTTTCTAACAAGATCATACCCTACTCCCTCAGGCCATGTTAAAAAGGTCAGTCACTGAGTGTGGTATTTTAATTTAAATAAAGAGTGAAAGACAGACTGGTTTTGCTAGAATACTAAAAGATCACCTATTTAAATCTTCCTTTTAATGTCTGTTTAACTGTCTTTCTTTGAGGCTTTCTCTATGACCTTCAACATAATTTAAACTTAGTTTTTAATTCATTATTCATGCCATTAAATAGTGAAACCTGTTTCTTTCTGCAGTTTATTTCTCTATTAAATGCATGTGTTGTATTGGCGTTGTTTGGTTCTGTAATGAATTCTGATGGACTGACATTTTAAAACCCAGTACAGAAGAGTGTTTATCTTGAGAGGTAGAAAACCTCGATGTATAAACACATTATATTACATCAACAACATTATTTAAGATAAAATAAGGTGGTGGGAGGAAAGACAGGTTGAACCTGGGGCCTCTTACCTTGCTAAATTCAGTGTGAATGACACTGGTCCTGTGCTGCCCTGCGTGGGCTGGGAACGGGCTGCTCTGGAGGTTCTAAATTTCTGAAGTGCCTCAGCTTCACACAGCAATAACTGTGGCGGCTCCACTGACACCCTGACACCTGCTCTACATCATTGTTTTGGCTTTTCAATTTTTTTCTCGCTTAGTAATTGAGTTTCATGACTTGGTGCAGGAGATGGAATGAACTCCAGACAGTTATGTTATTATAGATTAGCCACAGCGATACTGTGGTTTGTACAGACCTGATATGCTGCAGAAAAGCACCAAAAACTAATAACACCGAATAAAGGAAATAAATTAAGCCCTTAAAATGATGTATTTTCATGGTCAGGGACCAGTTTTTTTCCACCTCTACTAAAGCTGATGAGCTGGTGTCTCATTTCTTGTACCCAAGTAGGAATTACACCCTTGCAAAGCAGTGTGAAGAAGATACATAGACTCTCATTGCTGCAAAACACAGGCACAATTATTTTGTTGTTGTCTGTCAGCACTCAATTACTTTATAATATAAGCTACTTATGTATCTCTCCTCACTGGATTCAATGGTCTTAAGCGTGGCATATTCAAGCAGTACTGTTGGGCAAAAAGGGGAAGAAATCCAGTGTTCTGTTACTGTCTCTTTGCAGAATATTTGTCTGATAGGCATTAGCAGTATAAATTAATTGGGGAATCTTGAAGGGAGAACAATGCACTGTTAAGGAAAAAAAGGTACTGTAGAAAACAAGGTTAGGTCATAAGAGCAAAGTGACAGAGGTATAGTATTTTACGGTGTTCCTCTGGATTTTTTTTGAAACCAGGGGAGAGAAAGAAAGGGTTTCACAGAAGCACAAAGCTTCCCTAAATTTGGGACAGTTGTGCAGCTGCAGGAGCACAGGTGCCACGAGACCCTGGGGCGTTTGTCAGCCCTGTCACAGTGGCCTGGGGATGAGCTGGGTCCCCTCCCAGCTCCCTGAGCCGTGCCTGGGGCTGAGTCTGGCTCTGTGGGGCCACTCTGGACACTGCTGAGTCAGCAGGTCTGTGACATCCCTGCCTTCCCTCTACTCCTTCTGCTCCCCATTCTGGACCCTGTCTGAGCAAATGTGATTTTTGACAACAGCAGCTTCAAGTGATGAGCGTTCCACAGGTCCTCTGTCCTACCTGGGGTGTCTGACAATAGAATTTCAACTCACAGCATCAGCAATGGTATTTTGCTGTCCCTAAGCACATGTTGGGTAGCTTTGCATCCAACCCTAACCAGCCCAATAAGCACTATCAGTGTTTCCTTTAGCTTCTCCCAGTAATCCTGGGAATCTGACACTCCCCAGGGTGCTCTGCAGCCCATGGCCTGTTTGCTTAAGGAACACCAGCACTGCCCCTGCCAAACATCAGAGTGCCAGGGCAAATTAATGGACTCCATGGCTGTGTATTCACTTAATGGAATCCATATATTCCATCACCTCCCAGGACCTCGCTGTGAAATTACCTCCCCTTACACTGCTCTTTGAGAAGAGTTATTGTGCTGAAGCTAAACTGGGATTAGGTGCTTTTATCCACAAGATATGTATATTTATGTCTCTTCTTTATCCACAAGTTATGTGTATTTATGTTATTTATGTCTCTTTTTTTCCCCTCTTTGTTTTTTTCCTCTCCTTCCTTTCCCACCTCCCCTGTCAAAAGTTTGAAGGAGGGAGACAATTTGTGGCAAGGTTAGATTTTTGTACTGATTGTTGAAACACTGCATTAGGCCACAATTTAAACAGTAGTAGTGAAGTGCTTTCTAGTGTATCATCCTCAATTTTGTTTTCCAAAATACTGTCTTATTATAATAATGAATAGAATACATGTCTAGGACTATATGGCTGCTTGTATGGGCTGCTGGGTTATCCTATTGCTTTTAACCATATATTTTGTTGCTTTGAAAATTATTGGTGTGATGTTGAAGCACATACATTCGAATTCTTCACAAGTTCTTAGTTAAAAACATTTGAGCAGTGAAATACAGTTAGATTTAGATAGAAAAAAAAGAGCCTTATGTATATTTTGAGTTTATTTTGGTGTCGTCAGTGTAAAAATAATTCTGCTAATTTTGCTAAATGATGTTGTACATATGTTTGTCTCAATTTACACAAAAGTAATATTTGTGGAATGCTTGGGTTACAAATTATCACTAGATTTATCAGAGAAATGAGATTCCTGTTTCCATTCAAAAAAAACCACCAAGACAGAAAATCTGGAGCTTGTGAAGGGCTCATTAGAATTAACTCTTCACAAAATCTTTTCTGTATAGATTTTTCTTTCTTATGAAAAAAAAATGTGGTTATGTTATGATAGCTCTGTTATTTTTCCAAGATTCAGAAATTTATTTGATAAATGATTGCTCTTGGGGTTCTCAGCCCAAAATTTCAGAGCTGGGCTCATTTTACATCCCATTGACAGTGTGCTGGTTTGTGTTATTGTCCTCGACAGTCATGATCCTTAGGTAGAAGAGTTCTCTCTCAACCCTTCAGGTTTTGTGTCAGAAAAAGGCTTCCACTCTGCTAAATAATAGATTTTTAAATTTTTTTTACTTAAGAACTCTGTGTTGTGAAATGTTTAGTTCTAACTCAGGCTCCGTGGTGAGCTCAGCTGAGTCCAACCAGCGTCAGGTTCTGTACAGTCACTTCAAACTTTACAATAGACACAGGCCCTGGTGCATAAGCTCTCAGGTATTTTTTTTTTTTGGACAGATCTGAATGTGTGGCCTCTTTCAGCCCTGCCAGCCAAAATGTACAAAAGTCACTTGGGAAGCCATAAAAAGTTGAAGTATAGAGAGTGATTATCACATCTCTCTATCCATCTTCTGGAGAAAGAGCTCACACTGATGAGCTTAAATACCATCTCTCCATGGTATTAAAATTGTACCTTTTTTCTTGCTTAATTCATAGAGTCTCTTTACTGTGCCTTTTCCTCAGAGTTTCTTCTCATCCTGGTGTGAGGTCTTGCTTTGGTAAGATATACTCGAACCAGTCCCTGTTCTGAGTCAGAGGTGCAGAATTTTGCTGAATAATAAAATTCCCACTTTAGTCTGGATTTATTTTGGTTTCTGCTGTGGTAAGGCTGCTTCAAAAATTACAGTCTTTCGAGTGACTTCTGACAAATTTAAAATTGGTAATTTAAACAAAAGCAAAGTGCCTTTCAGAAAGGTAAACCCATTTAGAAGCCATTTAGAAGTGTGTGGTACACTGCACACATAAGCCTTAGGCCCATGAGCTTCAGCATTTGTCCCATATCAACAACTTTTTCCAGCACGGGCCTGTTTTTAACTGAGATGGAAAGTCAGTGTCATTCTTTTCACCTCTAAATGCTTTATTAAAAGTATATTTTTCTTGTGAGCCTTTGCACCTACAGAGACTTTTCCTCCCTAGATGAATTGAAATGGTCCACACATGGATATAGAAGCTATTATTTTCCCAGCAGGATGTTAAACTTCTCATCAAGTCTTGCAGAGCCAAAACACTTCTGAAAACCATCCAGGTGAAGGAGCTGAAGTTCTAATACCCGCAGGGTCAGCACTTCATCTCCAACGGGGAAATTTTTCCCCACTTCAAAGAAGCTTTGCTCCCAAGACCTGGACACTTTATGCTCACAGATAACTGTTTTATTAGGGATTGGAGATCAGTAGAAACCTCGGCCTTTTCCATGAAGCAGACACAGATCCTGCCTGTATCACAAACCTGCTCCCCAAGTAGGATCTGGCTGCTGCTGCTGCTCCTTTCCAGCCTTATTTGGTTGCCATTTTAGATGCCACCCCTACACCCTCCCTCTCTGATCCGGGAGATCCCAGAACTGTGCTTGGAAAGGCAGAAAGAGGAATTCAGGTCTGTCAATGTCAAAATATATTTCTCAGTGCAGAGAGAGATTTGATGAACTGGTTAACCTGCTTGTACCACGAGTTATCCATAATGGTAGAATATATGATAAAACCTCATAATTCTTATTTCTCACTTCTATTTTTCTGTGGTTTTGGTTTTTTGGGGGGTTGGGGGTTTTTTGTTTTGTTTTGTTTGTGTGTTTGTTTGTTTTTCCCCAACTGTATAAGCATATACCAATACCTAACATGAAAACTGCAGTGATGCTGATTTTAAACTGATAAGATTCAAGAGAAAAAAGGTTGTAGAATCTGTGAGCTTATGAATAAATGAGCACTGTGATCACTTTTACAAGAATACCTTAACTCTGAAACATTATGCCCTCTACATAAAGAACTTCTCCTTTTAAGGGTTTGATGATTCTAATGTTATGTGACTATAGTAATTAAAAGTGCTTAAAATCAGAGGTGTTAAATTAAAATGCATACTGTTGAAAAATAACCCCCCAAAGCAAGGGCACTGAGTGCTTGGAGAGGGACTTTTCCCAAGGGCATGGAGGGATAGTACAAAGGGGAATGGCCTTGAGCTGAGGGAGGGCAGGTTTAGATTAGATATTAGGAAGAAATTCTTCCCTGTGAGGGTGATGAGGCCCTGGCACAGGTTGCCCAGAGAAGCTGTGGCTGCCCCATCCCTGGAAGTGTCCAAGGCCAGGTTGGATGGGGCTTGGAGCAACCTGGGCTAGTGGAAGGTGTCCCTGCCCATGGCAGGGGTGGAACAAGGTGATCTTTAAGGTCCCTTCAACCCAAACCATTCTGTGATTCTGTGCTTAGATTGTATTTAGCATCTGAATAAACTGTATTATACAGCATTTTATTGCCCTGTTAATTTGAGATATGGAAATCCATGTTAGCTTTTATACTCATGAAGCAACTTTAGCTGTGTTCATCCCTTTTTGCTGACTTGGATTTTCTCCACCTTGCTATTTGTTCCTCTTTGTTTGCAGTTATAATAGCCAAGTGATTTGCCACCCTCACAGCTGACTGTTCTTACAATTCCAATGGACAATTAAATGTTTTCCTAGCACTTGCTCTTCTTATTCTGTGGTAGATGTCAGCTTTCTAACTTCATTTATTTTCATGGTGATGCTAAGACAAATGAGAAATATCTATAAAACTCCTGCAGCTTATAAAGCAATAAAATATTGTTTAGAACAAGACTTCTCTTACTTCTGCCTTATTTCAGGCTTAAATTCTTTCTCTGGCTTGGTTCAGTGTCTGAAGGTACCCACTCCTGAACATATCTGACTAGATATGCCAAGTTCCATGTTTTACTGGGAATACAGGATGCTCTATGCTACTGGTCTCTTTACAGCAATGATTAACTCGAGTTGTTTATGGGAAATAATGAAGAAAAACACTTTTAGCAAAGATCTGAGGTAATGTTCTACCTGTGGCACTGAGATGTACTGTTCAGAGTTGTGGGTACTGTGGACACCTTTATCAATGTGTTGATGAAGGCCTGTGGGAACACAACAGTTTTAAACAGTATTTTAAAGGAGAAATTCCAGAGTGCTTTACACGGATCATGCTCTTTTTGTCCTGAGCAACTCTAAAGTAGAGCAAAAACAACAGAACATTTTATTTATGTTTTTAAATGAAAGATGAATTTTACAGGATGCCCATTATAATGGGAAATAATAAATAATGAAAGGTTTTCTTTATTGGGAACTAAAAGTGTCATGACATCACCAGAATATATTGCAGAGCAGGAAGCAGAGCAGCTCTCGCCCAGCATGCTGATAAGGAAGGATGTATTTTCTCTTTTTTTTCATGTTGTTATATATTTACACATAAAGGTGTATAATGCAAAAGAAGTTATTCCATCAAGAATGTCCAAGAACTGCACACCAGGCTGGGAACAGCTGAAATTTGTTCATTAGAAGTCCATGGTCTGTTGACCTTTTTTCATTCAAGCGTTGCATTGAGTCCATTCCTTATCTCTGTTGTGCATGGCAGGTTGTTTAGCATATTTTTCGTGTTCAAGAGCGACATTGAGTGCCACAAGGACCTCACCTGGCACTTGCAGACATAAGCAGAATGTGTTTGAAAATGTTTCTGTGCTCCCCAGTGGATAATTTAGTTATAAGTGTCTAAGAAATTAGTATCAACCACAGTCAGAAATTTATATTTCACTGAAAAGACCTACAGTAAGACCTTCACCAGGAAAGGGCTCTGCTGATGTGTAGGACTGTGTCTGGAACAGCTCACAGGTTTTGCTGCACTTATTTTGGATGCATTTGAGGGTAGGCCACGTTCTGTAGCAGCTTTTTGTAAGGACTCTGATTTTCAGTGGTACAGCAGCAAGAGGACTTTGTCCTTTTGTCCTCTTGTCCTCAGCCTATCTCAGATCATAAGAGTTGTCTGCTTAGTCCACATCTTGTTCCTTCCCATGGCATGTTACTGCCAACAACCCTTGTCTGTTCTTACCAACAATCCTTGGTTGGCTCCACACCCCCCCACATTTTCTCCTTTTCTCCTGGGATTCTGCAGAGATGAGCAGTGTTGGCCAGGTCCTGACCTGGGATGGTACCTTCTGTACTATTACTCTTTTCTGGGTTAGTAAGTGAACTTCTATTTGGCCCCTGTATCTCTGTTCTGATTTCTTTCAGTCTATTCAAATCTCTGTACTCTGCTCTATGTTCCTCAGTCTTCAAGCAGTTATTTTCTAACTCTTTTCTTTCCAGCTCAACAACTCTGTCTCTGGGGGTATCATGCAGACTTTCCAAACAGTTCAGTGGTGATTTACACTGTGACTTAGGCTGCCATTGCAATTGTTCTCTCCTTTTCTTGGCCTGACAGTCATTCTGGATTGAAGACATGCCATTTTTGCTTATTTGAGTCATTCCCAGCTGCATTAAATTTATTTGAGCTTCTTATTTTTTGAAGATTTATATACTCGAATTGGCACAAATTAAAATGTCTTCCCTGGGAAAACTTGTTTTTCAGTGTTCTGGTATTGCTACTAGTAGATTAACTTCTTTAATGTGGGCCCAGAATAACTGTGTATAAAGATGCCTGGAATGGTGAATCATTTTTCTAATGACCAGATAATTGGAGCAGCAGATTTGAACAAAATGACAGCCTGTCCCATTTTGCAAGACAGGCCATTTGGTTTGATTCTTTATTGAACTTCTGTTGTCAGGTTCCCCAGTGACGAGCTGTGGAAACTTTTCCTCTCGTTTCAATTGATGTTTTTACAGAATTCCTAAATTCTGCTTGCAGTTGGTGCTGCAGAAATGGATCCATCTGCATTTCTGTCTTTCCTGACAGGTGGATGGGTAGTAGTTTGGTTGCTATTGGGTTGTGCCCATGCCAATGATTTCATATCTCCTTGGATACGGGAAAAACGGTTCCATTTTGTGGAATTTTATTGGTCTTGATAAGTATATGGTATAAGATTCATCAGGAATTAAACCTTGCTGTATTCTCACTGCTCTCCACTGGATTTGGAGTAGATTTAGAAATATATTTTCAGGTCTTTCATGGGAAGGTGTTTCCCTTCATGCACATGCCAGCTCTTACTGTTCCAGATGACTCAGTTCTGCCTGCTCAGATATACTTTTTTTCTATCTTTCTGTTCTGTAAATGTGAAAAAAAAAAGCACAGGAAATAGGACAGAGTATCTAATTTTGCCTTTGGAGGTTTTTTATTTCTCCTTGATTTTGGCATTTAGATAAGATTTAATTTAGTTTCAGGTTTCATGCCAGATTTCGAGGTAATGATGAGTTTTAATTTTACCCTTGTTGTTTCTTGCATTCATAATAACAGTATTAATTCTCCAATTTCAATAAATACTGCATGGCTTCTCAGGTTAGAAAAGAGTGCTCATACAATTTATTTGCTTGGGGTGATGTGAAGTTATAAAATTATAAATAACCACAAATATGAAATATTATCTTGTCTTGAAATATTGATAAGGATGCAGATGGAGCAGCCATTTAAATATCTTAAAAGGGATATGTTGCTAAATCTGCACAGTAGGTGTGGCACTTGGAAGACATTTGTGCCATGAAGAGCAGGTGAAGCCCCTGTGTGAGCATTAGAATGGCAGTAATAAAACTGCCAGAGCAGAGGTGATGTGATGGTCAACTCACTTCTCTAGATGTGTCAGTTAATAAAAATAGATGAATCTTTAAGTGGTGTAGTGTTCCAAAAATCATCCTGCTCTGGCTTCAAGTTCAATTAGTGAAATCATCCAAAACCCACAGTTCTTAGAATAATACAAAAAAGGCTTAATGATGTGTGACAACTCCCAAGAATATAGGAAATTGTCTTATCTTTTGCAAATGAAGTCCTACTCTGCCCATCTTGTTAGAAGATGGTGCCACTTTATAGTCAAAGCATTGGCCATCAGAGCCTTCCAACCTGTTTCTAAACAAGTGATCTCAATAACTTCTGTACAAACTAATATTACTGGCCATTCTTTTTGGCATTTTAATTCAAATACGTCTCAGTTATGTTTGTCTGTTCAGGATATGAAATATGTGTATAGATAAATATATATATATATAAAATGTTTATTCAGTGCAGCAGATGCTCAGTGAGCATCACTTGGTGTTGTGGGGTATTGTGAAACACTTTCTTGTGTTTTAACTCTTTCTCCCCTCCCTTCCCCCTTACTAATATTAGTATTAGGATTTTATTAGAATTAGTTTGAATTATTAAACTTCTCTTAGCTGTGAGTTTTACATTTTTTCCCAGTTTTCCTCCCCATCCCTCCAGGGTTTGGGGGGAAGTGAGTGAGTGCCTGTGTGGTACTCGATTAGTGGGGTTAAGCCACGACTCTGGGGTAAATGAAATCTTAGTTCTTGTATGGAAAGGCAGAGAAAAGGATTACAGGGGATAAAATTTTTAAATTCAGTAGAAACATTTGGTTTCTGCTGCTGTGGGTTCTAGATGGTCAGACTTTGCATGTAAGACATGGCTGGTACTGTCACATCATAACGTTTCCATTTTGGGCTAGAACGTTGTTACTGTTGTCCTTGTGATCTGACATGGGTTGTTGGGATCATCCAGGACTTCCACACTGGACTAAACAAGCAGTCCTGTATCCACCTGTTTTCAGGGATCCAGCCCTTCCTGCACGTTGGAGAGAAGGAGGCAGGTAAGGAAATGAGCAGAACATCCACCAGCTTCCCAGGGCAGCAGCAGGAAGTGACACAGAATTAATACAATAGTGGTACAGTGTATTTATTTTAAAAAACCTCAGCAAATGTATTAGTTTGGGAGTCTTTCTGTGATTTTTATATATATAAATATAAAACCAGAAATATCACATGTATATATATATATACACACATATAAATGTTTTTGTTCTTTCCTTCTAACTTTCCACTAGAGTGAGATACAACAGACTTAAACTTGGAGTAATATTTTATTGCAACGTGATAAAAAGTTGACTTGCACTTTTACTATTACTGTAGTTTTCATTCAAAATTTTATATCTACAAATTAACTTTTTTTTTTCAATAGAATTCCATGTGGAATATGCTGCCCTGACTCAGATTTTCCCTGTTTTCCTTCTCTGCTCTTCAGGGTGGGAATGCCATTTTGTTTTCCAGGTAAAAGGAACACTTAAACTAAAAGGCTGTGAAACACTCTTATCTTCTGAATGGTGGGATTGAGGGTTTTCCTGAAGAGAAATTATCCTGTGAAATTATCAGAACCTCAGAACATATTAGAAGTGGGTGGTGTTTGGTAGGAAAAATAATTGTAAAATCAGGAGGGGAAAAATACTGATACTAGAATGAAAGAGTAGTGCTGACTTTTTGTGTGGATTTTAAAAAGAAGTCTGATATCTCTCTGGAAAAGCATTTTTGATGGAAATTAGAGTCTGGAGCAAGGACATGGTGTGATAAAATGTAATTCAGCATTTCCTTATATGGAATATTGTCTTTCCTTTGGTGTCATCTCCATCTCCAGTGTTAGATGGAACAGAAAGGACCAGGCTTGGGGCTGGGAAACATTGTCTCATGTGCTGGGTAGTTCAGAGTACACACATTTCTTGTTCTCTGCATTTCCACAGCCTTTACTATTTAGTGACCAGGAGTGATTCTTCTAGAAAGAGGGAAGTGGAGCACATGGCTCTGTTTGACACTTTGTTAGCTCTGTAAAGAATGTGAAGGCCCTACATGTGCCTCCTCACTGTGAAATGGTATCTGTATTCCATTAGCAGGTTGAAGA
The DNA here is from genome assembly GCF_003945595.2 of Pipra filicauda. NCBI lineage: Eukaryota > Metazoa > Chordata > Aves > Passeriformes > Pipridae > Pipra > Pipra filicauda. Next base: position 1,978,991 of record NW_024104909.1, read on the forward strand.
GATCTAATTGTGCAGGTCAGGAGTTTTCACTTTCTGCCACTGAGCGTGGAGAGGACTTGCAGCCTTGATGTCCAAAATTGTGCCTTAGAAATCAGAGTTTACACCTCTCTCAGGCAGCCAGGCTTTTGTGTGCACGAAATCCTGAGAGGACCCTGGCGGTGACTGAGCACCGGGTTCCATCTACCTACAGATATGTTTCTGCCCAGTCTCCATCCATGTGTACCAGCCTTGTATCCAGGAGTCTGTCATCCTTCAAAATACTTGACCTGCTTTCCCATATTGTCTGCATTTTAAGAGGTTGATACTGGTACAGATTCCTCTGGGCCGAATTTCTGGCACCTGATTTCAAAGTTCTGTCTAGGGACACTTTCTTCAGTGCTGCAGACAATGAAGAATTAATGCAAAAACCCCCAGCTTATAGTCATAGAAACCTATTTTAGCCATAGTGCAGTTATTCCTGAGTTACTGTGCACCCTGTCCTCTTGACCCACCAAAAATGTCCACTACACCCAGGCACAGGGAGGGATGGAGCACCAGGATACAGTGTCCTCTTCTGTTCCCTGCTTTTCCATTTGGAAATGCATTTCTCACCCAGCTGGCAGCCTGCCAGCCCTTACCCAGAGCAGGGCAGAAAGGGACTGTCCCTGTGAGCTTTGCATTGCTCTCTTCCAAGGGACAATGGAGCATGCATGTGTTTTGATCCAGGAGTCACGCTTTTGAGACAGAGAAATGAGAAGTGAAATACCTGATGAACTTTTCATTGCCTCTAGTCAACAATATTGAGCAATCATGTTCCAGAGAGTCATTATTGTACCACCTGAATTAGTGAAACAAAAGTGAAGACTATTTTATTTTCTGACAGCTTATTTTCACAGTGGTTGTCCAATAACAACCATCACCTCAGTCACAGGGGCAGGAGGTTCACGAGTTGTTCCATCAGGATGCTCAGCACACTGGAAAAGCCTGGGATGCTATTTTGATTCATATTTTCTTGTCCTACAGTTTTGGGTGACATCCTTGAACCAGGAAATGCCAGAGAGCTTTGCTGTCTTTGACAGTTCACTTGTGAATACTCCAAGGAGAATTACTTGGGGAATGACATGAAGTGTGTTGTTGCTATTGTGACTGTTGAAAGCATCTCACACATGTTGTGCTTTTTAAAAAAAGAAGGCTCATCTCTCTGGAAGAGCATTTTTTGGTGGAAATCAGTGTCTGGAGTACAAATAGTATTGTGGTGGGTAAAACGTACAAGTGGGTCAGTTTGAGTTAAAGAAAAATTTCTGACTTTTTTTCCTTACCAAGATCTACTGTTGCTTTGGGAGTATGAGAATTCTGCTTACTAAGCAATAACAAAAAAAAAATTTGTTCCACTTCCAGATTACTTTTTTTTTTTTTTGAATGAAAACCCAAATGAAAAGTGGTCAGAGGGAAAGCTTCAAAAATTAGTATTTACACTTCCAGTGACCTCAGCACAATCCACAGTTTTTCAGCAGGAAAAAAACCAAATTCTTCTTTAAAAAGAATCCACAAAACAAATAAAACCCCATGGATGCATTTTTCTTCCCAGCATGCTTGCACTAGGGAACAAGACACAGAGATGATCAGAGCCTGAGAGTTTAACCAGGAATAAAATACAGTATTGTGTTCTGGCCCTCACGCTTGGTCAGGTTGTATTTTCCTTTAGAAAATTCTTCCCTGTGCTTGTGGGATATCAGAGATAATGATCTGTTGAGTAGGAGCAATGAAGGAAGACTCTCAGTCAATAAATTTGCTCAAAATGCAAGCAAGTGAAATAATCTATTGTCTGGTACAGCCACTCAGTTACATGTACACAGTTCAAATAATTCCAAAGCTTTGGCTGTGCAGAAGTGTTTGGATTGGAGTATAACATACTGGAAATTCAATGTTGTTCATGTGTGTTTGCAGGAGTTTATCAGAGGGAAAAGAATTGAATTTAAAATGTTATTCTGAATCTTATATTAAAGCTTTTTAAATATATCCTATTAATGCTGAACTCCTAACCATTCTTGTAAAAGAATTCTCTTTTAAAACCAAAGCTAAGCAAAAAGCATTTTTATCAGCAGAATGAGCTTCAATGAGAATTTTTAAATCTGGTAAGGTTGTTTTTTTAACAGTTCAGAAGAGAAAATAACTTTTATTTTTCCTTGTGAACTTCCCACTACATATTGGATTGTCTGCTGTAATGGGCCATGTTGATGGAGTCAGTGTAGTCCAAAAGGTACTGCATAGTTCAGCTAAAAACCCAGAATAAATATTGACTCCTGAGAAGCTTGTTCTTCTCAAAGAAGACTTATATGACTCAGATTTTGTTTAATTTTTTTTTTAATTAATTGCCTCATTGAATGATATTTGGAGTAACCAGAAATGTCTCCCTTAATAATGGCATAATTTACGTAATTTTTTTGTGTTTGTCAGAAGCAGAAACTTTTTGCTGCCTCAGTGGTTCATCCATTTTCTGGAATCTTTTCATGCTACTTGACATGCACAGACTGCTGTCTGCAAGCTGGGCCTGGATGAGTTTTATACACAGCTCATGGAAAAACTTGCTTGTGCATCCCCAGATTTATTAAGTGACTTGGAGTGCCATTGTATCCAATTAGTGTTTCTCTCCCTCACAGAATAATTTCTCGAGAAATATTTGCAGTTTATAAAATTATATACGTAATTATATAAGCTTTTGGGTAATTACATGTATATTTTAGGTTTTCTGTACATTTAATTATGGTTTGTTGTAAACTGTTTACAGCATTTCTCGCTGGTGGGGGAGAGGAGAAAGGGAGGGCAAATGGAGCTGAATGTGGAGTAAAACCAAGGGAAATCTCATATTAAAGATTCACCAATGAATCTTTGCATAGTTTATGCAAATCCAGTGGGTATTTTGTGGAAGTGTTAATGAGTGTCACATCCTGATTACTGCAGATTTCCCCTTGCATTTCCAACCGTACCAAATCCAATTGAAACTGCTAAAATTAACACCACGAGTCCACAACAGTTTGTCAGGAAAACGTGTGAAATTTGTTTTTAAAATATCAGGCACTAATTATTCTTGGAAACATCATATATAGATGTTGATATAAAATATTCCACATGCACCCATCTTGATGGATGACAAACTTAACATTGGTCCCCCTAAGTCCTTCTGAAGGACCAGCTGTTTCTGAAGCAAATTTTGCATCTCACTATAGAGGAAAGTGTATCATTTAGCTGCCCTGGCACCAGGGCAGGGACACCTTCCACTATTCCAGGTTCCTCCAGGCCCCATCCAACCTGGCCTTGGACACTTCCAGGGATCCAGGGGCAGCCACAGCTGCTCTGGGCAACCTGTGCCAGGGCCTCCCCACCCTCTGAGTAAAGACTTCCTTCCTTAAGGATGTGCTGGTCCATTTGCTGAGTGTGAAATGTGGCCTGGGATGTACAAAGTTACTCCAGACTAATGCATTTAGTTAATCTCAAAAACTGCAGAGTGAAAAGTAAAAAAAATTAAATTAAAAAAGTAGGAAAAATGAATTAATGATTATGTTTCCCTTTACTTAACAGTTATTCTCAGGGTTTTGAACACTTTAGCCAGCTCTCTTGCCTGTCTCCCTGTAACCTTTGCACTTTGCTGTGTGAGCATCCCTCCTCTGAACTTTCTCTATGTTTTTGCTGGGTTGAAAATTTTGAGACAACTTCATGTTCTTTTTGTTCTCTTTTTACTCAGTTTGGCAAACAAATCCTGTCTTTAGAGCTGGGCCAAGAAAGCCCTTGCAGCTCATGAAAACAACTTCAGTCTAGAAACATTTGAGGGGAGGGAGATTTCCATAACATCGCCCCAGGATGCCACTGGTAGGAAGGATTAGGATGTCCTAGCAAGGAGTTGGGTATGGATCTTTTATTTAGCCTGCCTTTATCTGTCAGTGCTGGTGATATAATCCTGTGTATATGACAAGTCATGATCATAATGAGCCTGTTTATTTCAAGATACGTAGTGGCATCGTTCATTTGCACATTAAAGGAAACTTTGCTGGGAGAAGACAAATATGAGGCCACAAAAGCTTAGTGATTATTGTAATGCTAATCTGTATTCAATCCTGTATATGTGTCACATCTTGAATACTTTAAAAAATTAATTAGTCAACTGTGTTGTGCCACAGATGAGCAGGAGCAAGTGGCTGCTTCCATCCACAAGCTGTGGCATTCTCTGTGCCAGCAGGACTCTGGGGGAGAGAAGGCCCCCAGTAACTGAGCTGGAGGTGGTCCCATCCTCTGCCTTCTACCTGGTAGTGCACAGAATTGTGGCATTTGTGTGATTGTGTTAGTTTAAACCTGTTTTCATCACTTAAAATATCTCAAGTAGCGATCCCAACATTGCTTTATATCCTGTATTTATAAAGATATTTAAATCTTTGCATTCATTTCAGTGGGAAGTATGGATCATGCATCTTAAGTTGGTGACAAAAAGTCTCTTTGGTATGTTTTGCAATCTGGAGAGCAACTGTAAACGAAAATAGGTTGAGTAAAAATAAACACAGCTGCAAAATAAAGATTTGTCGTTGCTAAGAATAAAAGATACAGATTTACCCAGTTTCCCAGCAGAATTGTACCTCCATACTTCTCACAGATTTGCACGGAAAGTGTGTTCCTTTTCCTCTTCCTGTGCCGAAAAATTTCTAGAAATCTCTAAGCAACCTACCCATCATTCTTTGTCCTTTGCTCACATTGCTCCTGTAGGTGCACACTCCCAGCTCTCTCCTGGGGGGTTGTGCTCACTGTGCTTTGCTCAGGAAGCAAAGGCAGAGTGCAGGGTCTGGATTCAGACTCCTCCGAGTGTGGGTGCCCCAAAGGATGGCAGGGGGAGGCCTCAGTGACTTCCACTTGTGATCTTGGGACTGGAAAATGTTCTGTATTAAGTGTGTTTGATGTTCTGAGGAGCATTCAGGGTCCTGTTCTATGGCCCAGGCTGTAATTTATCATTCAAGGTGTTACCTTGCACAATGTGATTTAAGGGGCAGCAACTGCACTTCCAGGTTTTTAGGTGCTTTCCCTTGTGTTTTGACATTTCCTCTCACACCTGTAGGGTGAGCACTGTCACCTCTGTGTTTTCTGGGCATAGGAAAGCACAATTAGACAAATTAACCCTTTGCAGTTCCGTTGAGGAAAGGATTTGCAGTAAGACTTTGTGAAGTGAAAAAAAGACTGCAGAATTGCAAGACTTTTTGAACTCACAATGCAGGAAAAAGTTGTGTTTTCAAAATGATGTGATTTCAGAAAATGGTGACTTGTTTGAAAATGACATCTCAAAGCAGATCCAGATTACCTTTGAAGGACACATGTAGTGAAATGTTAAAGCCAGTGTTGCAGCCTGAACTGGTAATCCTTGTTCGTGCTGAAGTACTGTTTGCCTTTGTAATGTGATTTTTTGTGACTGCTTTAGCACTTCAACAGGGCTGTGAATATGGATAAGCACATAAGGAATTATTTTGCTTCAAGACTTTTCAGAGACCTGTTTCTTCTTCATGTTGGTAGATGTGTTGTTGCCTTATGTTTCACATTAAACATTGCAACAAGCTGAAAAAAGTAGTCCATAGCCCTAAAGTGAATACTGCTGATACGTATTTTTGTGCTTTTCTTATAGCTGACAAAAATGAGATACATATTTTTCCTTGACTTGATGCATCTTCAGAAACTTTGCTCTATTTTAGGAGTTTGGATAAGGAATTATTTTTTGAGCATGACCTTCCAAGCAGCAGCGGCTGTGCAAAAAATTACTGTCCTGTGGAATATGCATTTTGGGCTCCTTATGAGGGGCTGAATACAGGCATGACTGGTTATTTTGATGACCTCTTCTGTAGCATTTATGCAAGAAACTTTTTTGTAGCAGTGTTTGAAGTAACATTTGTTAGATCAGTACTGGTTTAGATACATCAAAATTATGTTCCTCCAACTGCTTTACTGATGGGGCTTGACTCCTTGTTTTTGAGTGAAATTAGGCATGTTTTTGTTGTAAAAAGGTAGCAAATAGAATTTTGCATTTAATACTTGGCAAACGTTTGCATTTAGAGTTACAACAAAAGTGTAAAAGTGCCTTTGGATGATTGTAATGTTTAATTTACCTCCTTTGTGAACTACTCTAATTGCATGTACAGCTGAAACAGAAGTAGAACATTCAAGAGAGATTAGTGACATCAATAGCAATATACCTCCTTGGGAAAAGACAACACCAACTAATAATGCAAAATGAAGCATTTGAGATCAATATAATCACATTTAAAAATTCTTTATAGAGGCTATTTGTAAGCCAGCAGTGAAAGAGAAATACTGACATTTTGAATATACAGAAATATAATTTGTGAAAACACCTAGTACTTTATATCACTGATTTTTTGGAACATCATTTTTGTAGGTCTAATGCTAAAACCACTTATTTTTGTGTACTCTTGTAATTAGTCTCATTGTGAGCTTAGAAACGCTGTGGATGCTTGCAGGATCCAGCCCCTGGAGAACATTTTAAAATTCTGCTTGGTAGAGGAAAAACTTGTGCTTGCTGATTGTGTTTCTTTTGATTTCTTTGATAATTCATGTTTAAAAACCCTTATCGTTTAGATTCTCTCCAAAAGATTGTACCTAGAGTCTGTGTAACATTTTGAATTCTCAAATGTAGGTTTCCTTGAGCTTTGTTATGTTTGTGACATCTGATGGATGTTGTGTTTCTTACCATGTTGGTCTCCTGCCTTAGACTCTCACGCTGTAACCAGAAACTGTTTTGGGATAAAACTGCAGCGTGTTTATGATAAATCACAGGACACTTTTCCCGCTGAATATGCGTCATTAGGCTTGCTTTCTGTAATGCTGCTGGATCATTAGATGGCATGTAAAAAGAAACCATTCCAGCAGTGATCCATCAGGCATGGAGAGCCCCCCTGTGTTGGACACGGACCTGCATTAAACCACATTTCACTGCCCTGCGTGAAAAGTACTGTCAAAACTGTGCAGGTGCAGAATAACCTTCTATAAGGTGCTACTTTGGGATTTTAACAATCTTCATTTTACTTCAGTGGTTTTTAATAGCTCCCCTAGCACGGAAACTTAATTCAAGAAATTACAACTGAATCAGTTACACACGGAAGACTTTCAGCTGGAAGCTTTCCAGGATGTCATGCCTAACTTTTTGGATCAGTCTTAAAAGAATTCAAGCCTGGCCATTCACTAAAAGGCACTTACTTCACAGATACTTTGGCCTGTTCCTCTGTGAAGTGATTTTTTTGTTGTGAAGTGGGAAATGCTCCCTTTTTTAAGGAGAAAAATGTGTAGGGGATATGGAACAACTAAATTTATTTAGAACTTGTAAAGTAACAGACATAATGTGATGACACTCATCTGTGCTATTCAATAAATACTTTGACAATATTTATCTGAAGATCTCAAGTAAAAAAGAAGATAATTCTGGAATTACTGAAGCTTCAGTAGCACTGCCATCACAGTAACATTTTAGTTATTTAATGTTTTTCCTTGCAAGTGCAGTGGAAAGGTTAGAGAGATGCCTTCCATGTGACTGTGTGTGTGTGTGTGCCTGAGTCAGGACAAGGATCTCCAGTAGCTGAACCACAGCAAGACCCTCTTCTTCCCTGTTGTGGTTCCTCACTCAGGCTTTTGCTTATCCCTCAGATCAATTCACAGAGAATTTAACTCTTGGTCTTGGTGTTGCTCCAGGGGTTATAGTTCCACTCACAGCTGCTGAAGGATCTGTGCTGTCAAACAAGGGGATGCCAACCCAGCTGAGGTTCTGCAGCCCCTCTGCAGTGACTCAAGGACAAGCAGTGGCATCCTTTGACCATTACAGCATTTAAGGAATTTTATCTCTTGTTCATACGTGAGGTGGAAGAAACAAACTTATCCACCATTTAGAGAGAGTGGTGAAAATGAATGTATAATATGTACAGCTTTTTATTCAAGGTCACTAATTCTATAGACTGAAATATGAATTTACAATTCTCTTTTTTTCAAGTTGGACATAGACATTCGAACTTTTATTTCGATCTGATTCTTGTCACAACTTTGTGAATGATGCAGCCTGTTCTGCAGTGCTTCCCCCTGCCTCCCCCCACCCCCCCCGCTCTTATTTGTTGCTAATGAGATAATTACTTGGTTTAAACTCTTTTCCATTACTTGAATAAAGCCTGGGGATCTCTGAAGAACAGCAGAGGACCACATGTAGCATCTGCCAGCATTGCTGGTCCTCTGATTGAGTGACCATTTGTGCTGCAAAGGCTCGGGACAACAGGCCAGGGGTAATGGGGATGTTTCTTGACTGCTTCAACTCTGAGTGGCCTTGCCCTTCACAGCATGTTTTTGTAAGACAGTGGCAATTGCTGCTGGTGTCACTTTTAATGTAACTCTGAGCTTAATACTGAGGACGGACATGGGGGAAAATCAAATTTCAGTAGCAGAATGATAAGGCAACCCTCAGTATTTTGCTGATTGTAAATGATAATGTGTGGTATCTTAGTAATCCCTGCGTTTTAGTTCACCCATGTTTAGACACACAAGGTGGTTTAATAGGAATTTCTAGCATTTCAGGACTTTAGTGCTCTGAAACATATTAGCCCTGCTTTAGCAGGCAGTGTTTATTCATTTCCAGAGCACTGTAGGGTCATTAATCCTCCGAGCCCTCCTGAGAAGTCAGAGATGGGAGACACTGTAAGTCGAATTATTCTAATTTTACAAGTGGGAAAACTGAAGAGATGAATAATATGGTCAAGGCCACACAATTAGGTAGTGTGAGCTCTGGGATGTGTTCTGGCTATTAAGCCCAGTGGTCAGGCCAGCCCTTGAAACATTCTGCTTTTTAAATTATACACTTCTGCTTTATTATGATTAAGATGCCTTCGTTTTCCCATACTCTGTCTAGGTAGATAGTCTTCTTTTCCTTGCAGGTACTAAGGTGGGCATAACTACAATAAAAACTTCAAAACAAGGAAAACCATATGAAATCAGATTCTGAATCTGACATTAGTTTGTATATTTTAAGTTTTCATAGAACATAATTAAACCTTCCCTATCCCGTTCTGCCACAAAGGGGTGCAAATTCTTTGATTTATATATACAGAAAGGGAATGACTGATTGAAATTATTTTCTTGGAGATCACTTCATTAGTCTCCTTTTTGATTGCAGAATAATGATAAATATTGAAAGATGTTTTACTAAACTCTTTTTTTTTTTTGAGAAATGGTGTATGTGTGGTAAGAAAATTCATTTTTGAAAATTACAGAAGTCCTCTAAGTAGCATCTATAGAATTTTTCACTAGAGTTTAAGTGGTTACTTGTTTACTTTGGTTACATAAATAGATGTACTTTGAAATAGCAATTTCGTAGGGAATAAGCAAGGCTTTTGTATAGAGAAAGATGTCAATTTTTAATGTTTATCTGAAACGTTTTTGTTTTCTCTGCTCCACAAATGGGTTAATTGCTGCCATCTCTAGTGGAAGATGTTCAGGTTTTATTTCAGTTGCAGCCAATCTTTGTCTTAAAAATAACTTACTCTGCAATATTGTTGTTTTTAAGCTAATTCAGAATTTCACAGGTAATTAATCATCGTTTAATCCAAACGTTAACCATCTCGCTTAAATTGTTCATAGAACAAAATATTAACTGTTTTATCTACATAGACCCGAATAGCGAAGCCCTACAAACTTTAGCACCACGTCCAGCATTTCAGTGAGCAGTTAATATTTAGTCCATACGTTGAGCCATTCCATAAATGAATTATTGAGTGTAATCTGCTCTCCCCTGCCCACCTCCCTTTCCCACAAGGCTGTGGTTTTTAGCTAAGCCGGCGTTGGAGCTGCTCTTATCTCTACAAATAAAACAAACGCGCTCCGCTGAGCGCCTGCACTGCGAAGCCTCGTCGGCGAGGGGAGCAAAGCGCAGGCAGCCGAGGGCTCCATCCACCGGTTCGTGGCAGTGTGGGGAGCGCGGCGTATTGGAAGTCATAAATACTGTCCCAGGGACATTTTGAATAATGTAGGTGTAGCGGGAGAGGCTGGAAGCGCTTCCATCCTGCCCGCTCGCATCTCTCCGCCCGGGAGTCCCGCTGAGGGGGCGCGGGGTGCCCAGCGCTGTGCCCTCGCCCTGCGGGGCTCCTGCAGGAGGGACCGGGACACAGGGTGCCCGCTGCCCGCTGCCCTTGCCCCCGGCCGGGAGCGCTGGATGGTGCCCGGGGGCTGCAGGGCCGGCCGGGGCCGCTCCCCCCGGCTCCTCCGGGAGCTTCCCGGCCCACGATGAAACCTTGGCAGCTGCTGGCGGGCGTGGGAGATGCCCTTCAGGTGAGGCAGAGGCAGCTTCGGAGGAATTCCGGGGCGGGGGGAGGGAGGAATTCCGGGGAGAGCGGAGCGCGGGGGGGGCCGGGGCAAGTTGACATGTTTGGCTGCGGGGGTTGTGTCGCCGCCGGCAGCGACTTCCCGACGTGAAGGGCGAGAGGTGAGGGGGCAAGGGGGGCTCATGTGAAAGGTGAGAGGGTAAGGGGGGGGGGCTGATGGCCGGGCGGGAGGTGAAGGGATGCGGGGTGAAGCGTTCGTGGGGCTGCCGGCCGCGTGCGGAGCGGGATGCAGCCCGGGATGCAGCCCTGGACCGCTGGCACAGGGATGCTGCCTCTGCTCTAAGGTGTGTCGTGTATAAACTTACCGATGCGACGGTGCTCCCGGTGTGTTTGTCCTCCCTGTGTTCTCCGTGTATTCCCCGGGTCTGTGTGTGTGCACGGTGTGGGCTCGTCCCCGCGAGCGAACGCCCCGCGGGGTGAGGTGCCTACGGAAAATACCGTGCGGGGGGGATTCTTCGTCCTTCCTCCGGCTGCAGTTCATGTGAACTTCATCTTCAGGGAGCTGCTTGACTTTCTTTGGGTGGAATATGTATTAGCATTTATGTGGAATGTAGCAGGAGGCTCATCAGTAGTGGTTTTGTCAGATGGATTGTTGCCTTACAGCATTCCCGACCAACCTGGGAATTGCCTCTTTAACTGTAGGGTACCTGTATGCCATCAGAATAATATACTGATCTTAAAAAACACAATTTAAGTGAGTATTTTAAAGCTTTATTGCTGTACTTGTTAAAATACATAGGATGAAACAGCAGCAACATTTAGTTAATAAATACAATTTAAGCATACAGGTAATTTTGGCTAAGAATCCATTTATATGTTTTTGCATTGAAAAAGGCAGGAACCGGGTATAACAGACATAACAGACTGGGATTGAAAAGTGCCTATCAGTTTCCAGCTGGATATAATTGCAAGGTAATTTGAATACTTTTAGCAATTTTCTTTCTTTAAAAAAACCCCATGCTTCAAAGTGTGGAAAAAATGTTGAGGGGAGTGGGGAAGGTGAGTTTCAGTAGCTTTGAAAAAAAAGGAATCTCTTCCAGACTCTCCATAGGGGCATAATATTTTTGAAAGACTTGCTGTCACATGGAGGAGAGTCTGGCACTCCAGTAGTGGAATGCTGGGCTCTGCAGTTCAGGCACCATAAAATCAGGTTGCTTCCAGGACTGTACATCAAATTCCACTCCAGGTATTTTATTTTGGTGGATATTCAGGAATTTAGTGAGATCTAAAGCAGTTTTTCTATTTGTGACTTCTGTAGTGATAAGGAATTTGGTCTTGACAGAGAAGTAATTAGGATTTATGTAAGTGTTAAACAGAAAGTTCACAACTGTTTTTGCTTATGAAATGCTTAGAATAATTAGTTTACATACAGGACATTGGTTTCATATGTATTTCTGAAATGAAGCAGCGGACATGTATAAAGTTTGAATGTCTTGATATTCTGACCATACTTTACAGATTTATTTTTCAGGCATGTGATGTTTACATTGTTGTTTTTTGAACATGCAAATGAGGTTGACTTCTCAAAAGTGAGCTAAACTGCAATTAAGTGAACAGCATTCCCTCGTCTACAGCAAGAGTAGCGGTGCTGTGTGTAATCATTGGTTTTAGATTGCAATCATTTCATGGTAAAAAGTAGACTTTTTGGTTTTATCCTTCACTGGTGCTTCCCTTGAGAGTCCGTGTAATGTCTGTCAGTTATCAGCTGTGCTTCCTTTCAGTCTCACGGATCTATAGGGGTTTGATTATCCATGTCAGGGTTTGTCTTCCTGCAGCAGTGCATTTCTCGGTGTTTTAGAGGCTGTAAACATTCAGTAGCTCCCATTCCCACCGCCTTCTCTGTGAGATGTGGGCAGGAAGTTGTGTTTAATCAGTGCCTCCCAACATCCAATACCCTGGTACCTCATTGAGTGTAAGTACAGCTCATTATACCCCTTTCCAAGCACAGTTTTAGAAAGATTGAGCTTTATGTTCTTCCCTACGTGATAAATGTTTGAAATCAGAATAACTTACCGATAGGTGGATGAAGCAACTTTATTATTATCTGGCAAGGTGTTATATTCAGTCTCTCTAACTTCAAAGCAGTTACTTCAGTAGTATCATTATCATAGAATTGGTCAAATTTAGTTGTTTTATAAAATTTTCATGGAGGGTCTCAGTTTGCTCATAAACCAGAAAACTTTTCCAGGAACAAGTAATAAATTGATTTTTCAAGTGATCAACCTCGTGGTATTCTAAATGTTAGAAAAGGTCTAGAAAAATACCCCGAAGTACAATATCAGAAGTTTGGACTTTTTCCATTGTAATGAAAAATATTGTTATTAAATTTCAGTAAATTTTATTAAGATAAATATGTTAGATATGGTAAATGAAGCATCAAATTAAATAGGAGAAAGAAGATAAATGTGGTTAACTCATGCTTTTAAGTTATTGTGAAAGAGTAGCGTGAAGAGTAAACCAGGGGAAAAATGTGTAGGGAATTTTAACTGTAGAAAGTATCTTGTCTAAGCTTTACTTCATATTTTAATTTAAGTAAGGAATGTGCTAAAAGGAAGTTATTTTTCACTCCTTAGTTAAAAGCTCAAGCTGACTAAAGTCAAGCTTTTAATCGACTTCAGTGATAGGGATTTTAGAGTCTTTCTTGGAATGATTATGTCACAATATAGTATCTTTCCAGAACTTAGAGGTGGGAACAAAGACTACAGAGGACCTTGATTATTTCAGGTGGTTTTTCAGTGGTGTTGGGTTTTTTTAATGTATATTTCAAGACTGGGACATAATTTACAGCATCTCCTGAGAACTAAGCATAACTTTTGAAATGTTCGTTTTGAAATGTGTTAACTTTTTAGGGGAATAAAGTTTACTTTTCAAAACGATTATTCTACCATAAACAGGCTAAAAATAAAGTATGTGCCTTTAATTTTCTTTTGGAATGTGTTACAAAGGAATAGTTCTCATAAACTCCGAGGAAATAAAGGGTTTGGTGACTACACTGATCTGCAGCTGGTGGCTTTGCACAGGGAGGCATTTTTGAACACAAGAAGTACCAATAGTACATAATCACCAGAGGGGAGAAGAGTTCAGGCTTATTCTTTAAAAAGGTGCATCATAAACGTGTTTTCTCTAAAATTCAAATGCTGTGGGGTTGCCTTTGGGTGAGGTACCAGACAGATTAGTGAAAAGAAGTAAATGTGTAAGCGCCAAACTCTTCTGGTGAAACTTCCTTCTAAATTTATCTTGTCAGTCGTGGAGGTCTCTACCTTTAGGAATAAGTCTTTTCATTTTCTTTTTAAGGTATCAAGTGGAGATGTTAAGGAATGTAGCAGATTTGCCTTCAGTGACTTTGCACACTCACTGCTTTTACTTTACCTGGATTTCAGTTTGGACAGTGTGAGAACGTGTTTGCTTTGGGGGATTGGAAGTCAGTGTAAGCATTTCTGCTTTGTGTTTGTCTCCATCGTGCCCCTTGTGCATTTAATTTCTTTTCATATCACCACGTTGAATTGCAGAGGCCGTGATTTCCCTCCATTGTCTTTGAAAATAAAGCACAGTGTGACTTCCTCCACCAGGTTGCAATCAGAGCCTATTTTATCTTTTGTTCTGTAGTTAATTACAGATTTCATGCACAGCAATAAGGGTTCTGCAAAGTGGAATTTCACTGATGGTCAGGAATATTTCAAAAAATGCTGTCGTTACCTTTCACAAACATGGAGACACACAAACTTTTTCTAAAGTATTAAAATGGAGAACCTGCTTGAGTCAGCAGGAACATCCAGATTCAGCAAAACTGGGTTATGAATTCAAGCAATTAAACATGACAAAAAGCCCACTTTTACTGCCTTGACTTACCATCCTTCCTGTATTTTTTTTTGAGATATAAAAACTTCAAAATGTTCTTTTTTGTCAGGGGTTCCCAAAAACAAGGTATACCTCCAAACCCCAGAAACTCTTGAAAATCCTCTTGTTTTACATTTGCAGCTTGAGTTTTTCTTTAACTATTTTTATTCTCAAGAGAAGCAAACACTGTTATTTTATTCAATTTAGGATACCTGGAGTTTGGCAGCTGTGCATTATGTACCTGCATTTTGGTAGAGATAATTAAAAACAGACTGGTTGAATATTTAGCAATGAATAAAGTAATCTCTTTTGATCAATATTAAATATATATTGAAGGGTTTGCTAATGATTATTAAAAATCCAAGCTATTTTTTTCCCTTTTGTTTTTATGGATTTGATGCTCAGAAGTTTTAAGCAGATTTCCTGAGCAGTAATTAATTATTGCAAATTTAGCTGGCTAGAAAAGGTGAGGGAAGTAACCAGATGAAAGTCAAGGCACTAAAGACTAATGGACCAACCTGAACTGGAAGAGAGTTTTAGCAAAGATTATCCATTCCCCACTCGTGTCTTGGAGCCTGATGTAAAATTCTAATCCCCACCCTTTGCAAATGGGAATTATTCCCTCTGTTTGTGCTGTGGTGCTCTCTGGTGCTTATGGGTTTTTTAACTTAAAAAAGTTTTCTTTGTTAAAGTTGGACTTTCTGATTACATGAATAATAGTAATGGTAGTATTAATGGTAATATTACTAGTAGTAATCCAAGAAGGAGATTTGGCCATTTTTCCAGGTAAATAAATTATAGCTTATGTGAGAACTTGTTTCTGACTGGTAATTAACCCGAATCTAGTGGCTGCTTTACCTGTAAAAAAGTGAAGTGAGAGGCACGTGTGGCACATCACTGCTGCTGATTTGGGGACTGATTTCTTGCTGCTGAGAACTTGCACTGTTACCTGATGCTCTTAAGGAAAGTCATTTCATGACTAATGTCATTTAAGCTGAGACTCAGGATCTTTGAAGAACTGCTGCCCCAGTGGAGCACGTCTTCTAAGAACATGACATTTAGATCAGGCCCTGATGGAGCATCTTGGCTCTCTCCTTCTGTACTGCTTTATGTGACTTTTATGTTTTCATCTTGGCGTCAAGTGAGCACCTGTTTAAGATGACTCTGCCTTTCTGCAAGCACGTGTCCCTGGGGAGCAATCCTGGGATGGCAAGTCCCCTCTGGCCTCTGACTTTTCCTGGCCCAGCCTTTCATGTGTGATGTCAATGAAGAGGAAGAGGTTCATTTGGCAGGATATATCTGCTGTCACCTGTGTTTGCAGGGAAAGTTTGATATTGGGCTGTGACACACAGGAACCTGAAACCATATTTACTTTGCTGGAATATTTTGCAAGACTATAATGAAAATGAATATCGTCTAACATTTTCATTTGAAGACTTTTTTTTTTTTAATTTTAAAAACAAGTGTTTATTGATAAGGTCTGTATGATGAACAGTGAGAAGATGTCCTGGTTTTCCTCCTTGCCAGTTGAGGCAGCACCACATGAGGCTGTGATCCTGCACTAATCTTGACAGTTACCAGGAAAAGCAGGACAGTGCTGCCTGTGCCAGAGAGCAAAACCATCTCAGAACCAGAGCTCATTTCAGGTGGCATTTCACTGCAGTCATGAGCCTTTGCCAGTGTCAGCAGAGTCAGAATCCAATCGTGGCAGACTGAACTTTCTACCAACAGAGAAACCAAGAGAGTCAACTGAACTCCATTTTGACTTTTCATATTTGAAATCATGAGCCTTTTTCTTCATCCTACTTCCTTTTTTTGAGCCATGACAGGCAGTAGTATTCACTAAAGGAAGATATTAAGAATGACATTGGGTATTTTAATATTTATTTTTTTACTTCCAATTATGTTTTCAAGATCTCACCATCTCTCCAGAAAGTACTTAAAATTATCACAGCAGGTAAATCAAATTGAGCACAGTCATGTAACAGTTTGGCAGAACTTCTCTTTGCTCAGTTTTAATCTCGAGAACAGAACATTTTATCTTTGATAGCTGTGGTTCACTGATCACACCCCTTCTTAATTCAGTGACTTCAGGATGGTCTTTAGAGAAGAGCTCAGTTGTGAGATATGTTACAGTCTGTGAATTATCAATGAAATGGGACTTCACAGAGTGTGCAGGGGGATACTGAGCATCTTTGGGAGAGGCAGTAGCTACAGGGGACTGAGCTCCTCCACAATCCTTGGATAGCCTGTAGGAGGAGTAACTGCATCCATCAAGTCTTGCTGTAAGTAAAGGAAGCAAACCTGTAAAAGAACTAAGTGCAAACCACCAGCAGCGACGCTGGGCAGCTGGTACAGGCTCACACACTCCTCCTGCAGCAGCCTGGAACTACTGAACAATGAAAAACTGGGTAAAACTAAAGCCTCTTTGTGTGTTGGTGTTTTTCCTAACTCATGGAAGCATCAGGTTTGTGTGTTAGTGTTTCTTGCAATGAATGACTGTGTTTCAGACCTGGGGCAAGGCGTTCTGAAGAGGGGAGGCAGTGTGGTGGTTCTGCTTTCATTCACCTTTGCCTACACAGAGCTGAGCAAGCACAAAACACAATTCCATCCTGGTGCTGAAATGAGGTGTTTGGTGATCACAGGAGAATAGTTGGTGCAGAGGACCACTCCTCATGTCACTGAGCCCTGCTCTGCTCCCCCAAAGGAACATTAATGTGTCATTAATGACAGATATCCTGTTAATCTTTGAAAAGAATTCCCTGGACTACCTTTTCCAATACTTAGAAGTCTTTACCCTCTTAGAAAATATTTGGACAAATGAAAATCTGCCATGCTGCAGATGACCTTAGTGTTTCATGTTCTCAGGGGACCTGAAGAAAAAAAGGTTCTCCTGCTCCCTGCACCAGTTTTCTATGACTGAGATTCCTCAGGTTTCTGTCTCGCACATTTTAATTTCTGTATTTTAGTTCAACCCTTTCTAGTTATTGGGATTGGGAATCTTTATTTTTAATCTAAGAAATGCTTTTTGAACATTTTTGCATTTAAATGAAAACATTGAATTCAAATAGTTTAACTAATGATCAGAAGCCAAATATTGGCCATGGTTTGTAATATAACCAGGATTGTATAATGATTATTGTAAGACATAGACATTTGAGGCTGGCTTGAGATCTCTAAGCTGCCTGTTGGACTTCTTTGAGACAGAGGTTATGAGGTTTATTATTTTGCCCAAGTCAACTAGAAAGTTTTATTCAGAACCTATGATGTTCCTAAATTTGCACAAGTGTGTGTGTGTGTAGATATGTGTGTGTGAGCATCTGTGTCATAAAAAGATAAAAGTTAAACACTTTTGCTGATACACTCAAGACTTGATTAGCTCTGCCTGCTCTTGGTTGCCATCATTTCTCTGAATGAGTTCCTCTGAATTATGATTACACACATTTATCCTGTCAGTACAACCTCACAGAACAAGTGTGGGGAGAGAAGAAATGCAAGACAGGGATTTAGAAGACGAGTCTTTTGACAGAAGAGGTGATGCATCATACTCTGCTTGATCAGTTTAGCACCTCCCCACTTGGAGGGGGTATATCCAAGAAGATCTGAAGGACTGTTCTTGGATAACCTCCCTCCAGCCTGTCTCATCCCACGATCCTGTGTTATCAGCTGGGTGGATCTGCTGAGCAGTGAGTTATTTCAGTTCCCAGAAAAGGGTAAAGCACAACAGGGATAAAGTGGAAAATGCTTCTGCACTTTTGAAATATATTTGTATCTGTGGAAAAGGATGCAAATCTTTTCCAGCCATTTGTAGTAAACCCTGTTTTGGTAATTAACAGCTAAATGACTAATATTATACAATAACAATGTGTGAGTCACTGGCTGGTGCACAGCTTGACTTTGGCTATGGAGTAGAATAAGAAAAGTGGAGGATGCAAATTTTAATCATGCACTTGAATGCATGACTCAGGTAGATTATCTTGTGCCTTCATAGATGGGAGGTGGGTTGGGCTCTTCTCATTCTCTGCAAGTTTTAGCACTACAGAGGAGCCAAGGGCATTGTGCCCGTTAAGATAACGGAAGACAAAGATGGATGAGCAAGCTGAGATTCTTATGGGGAATTATCTTTAAAAATGGCATGTAGGATGTGTACATTTATTCCCCCAAATCTTTATGTCTGTGAAGCACAAACACGGTAAAAATCTAACTGGATCCAAGCAGTTTTTTTCAGGCAGTTATTTCCTTGGAGGTAGGTTAATTTTAACAAATTAACAAATTATATCCACGTTTTAAGAAAACTGGAAACGTGGAGGAAAAGAAGAAAGAGACAGCACTGCAACTTTGCCATGTTTCATTTTGACAATGTAGAAGAAATTGTCCTTTTTTTACCTCACTGAGGAATTTCTCTTGGATTTTCCTGCATGCTGTAGAACTGCAAAAGTGCTTGGGTCTAACTTGAGTTAGTAACAGATGTTTCATTTGATTTTTCAATGCTGCAGACAGTAAACTGCATTTCAGCTTAAAGAAACAGATTCTAGCATGTCACTGGATGTAAGAGCTTTGATGTGTTCTTCTCCATGTCTGTAGTGAGTAGGATGTGAAGCTGTGGGCTTCAGTTACACAAAGGAAGGTTCAGATTAGGCATTAGAAAGGCTTCCTGATAGTAAGAATACTAAATATTTAATTAGATGAGTTTGGAAGATTATGAGATTTCTATCACTGGAGGCTTTTAGGAATGGTTTGGAAAGCAAATGCCAGACAAATGCAGCTGTGTGTCTTTGTATGTGAAGATGTTCTATAGAATTAATTTCTAACTGACAGCACTTGTTCTCATTTCTGTATTTTCCTTTTCCTAAAGTAGCAAATCTTTCTCAAAACCAAACTTAACTCCCATTCAGCAGGTGGATTTCACTTATGTGTTTACCAAGTGTTTTTAACCCAAGTTCACAATCTGCCCTTGCTGTTGTTCCACATCTCTGAGGTGGGGCACTGAGTCAATATTGTTCCCTAAGAACAGAGTTTGGAAAATACTGGAGTTTTGCAGTTTCTGATAAAATCTGGGATCTCCCTTTGGGCCAGTTTTGTTTTTTGGGGAGCAGTGCAATAAGGGGTGTGCCCTTCTTCAGTCCCTGCTCCCAGCTCCCCTCCCAGGGGTCTCATTTCTAACACTGTCATTGCTGGTGAACCTCGTGTGGAGTTCTCCACTCAACTCTGAGAAAATTCTTGCTCTGATTTTATTGAAGTTCTGAAGAATCCTTTCAATAAGGGACAAGACAGGTATGATAGAATTGAAGCATTTAAACAATTGGCTCTGTATAGCCTCTTATAACACCTATATTACATACCACAGCTTCCCTTATTCCCTTAATGTTGCCTTTAGGATTTAAAATACAGACCTATAATCTAAACTAAGTTATTTTGAATATATTTGTGCTTTATTAATAGAAAGTAATTTTTTCTTGTGAGAACTCTGCAGACTTCCCATCTTCTATTAATAACATAACATTAACGTTTATGAATAAAAAGCTGATTACACAGAATATATTAGAACAGTTGAGACTTTTTTTTACTATTTGAGAAGTGTAAGAGAACCTTGGGGCCAGAGAGGCTCTGCTGTGCTATTTTCTATGCAGTGTTCTACAGGTTCTATAGAGGAACCAGCAGAAAAAGCTCCAAATAAGGAAGCAAGAGAAATTAAAAGGATATGTTCCTAACGTAATCAGTGCACACGTTCTTGTCTCAGGAATTTTAGTTTGCCGACTGAAACTGAAGTTGCTTGATTTAGAATAATCACATTGGACACCCTCTTTTCTCATTTTCTAATTTATTTATTTATTTTAAATATGGTTTCTAGAGCCAACAGCTAGTTTGGCATAGGACGAAAGATTGTGTTAGACAGAACTGGAATCAAAACTTGAAGATAAAACTCCACCAGTTGCTGAACTTAGAGAAGGAACAAAGTCCTGGTGTCCTCCCAACTCCTTTTTGTTGCAACACAAACCCCTATTTTGTCTAACCATAATTTTTCTAACTAGTTTTTAAATTCTGCATAGACAAATAGCAAAATGTAGTATTCTGTTTTGAAATTATTTTGAATGAAACAACACTTCTATTAATTAAGTTTAAAGAAAACTCCACTTTTTTTTCGAGCAGCAAGTTGGAAACTGATAAGGAAGCACTAAATAGCATCCTGTAATATTTGTATTAAAGAAATAGCTGCCAAGATGCTCATTACTTACAGGCATTGCAAACTTCAACAGGTTTCTGAAGAATTTAATATTTTCATATGCTTCAGTGTGAAGCCATCTGTGCAGTGACAGAGCAAAGTGTTGACAACGAGAACAAACGTATGTTTGTGGAAGCGCTCCATGAAATGTTAACAAGAGAGACACAAGATGCACAGCAGTATCTTGTAACAAGTGGGCCAGGGATTTGAAAAAAACATGGCCATCATCTTCAATATTTACAATTACCATTTCTTTTCTAATTTCTTTTTGTGTAGAAGTGTTAAAAAATACAAGTCTGTCGATACAGATGGTGAGGGAGACAGAAATACCGAGGAAAATACTGTTTGCATCCACCTTTTGTAGTTTTTCATGTTTCTGCTCTCATTTCTTACAGTTTTAAGCCTATATCTGGATCCATCAGTGTATATGTTAGACCTTAGGTAGCGTTTCATACATCTGCTGGGCTTTTTGGTGTAAATTAAACAGCCTCAAACACCCACAGGAGCTGAACTTTCCTAGTACCTTCTCCCCATCCCCCATTTGGGATGGATTTTTATTCATGGCTGCACAGAGGAATGAATCATGTTTTTGAAGTCAGAAGGTGACATAGTGTGACTTTTAACCTGCCATACCCCAAATGTGGGACACAGTGTGGGCTGGTGAGAGATACAAAGAGATTGTAGGGGGAAAAACGGTACCCAGACATCAAAAAGAAAGCAAGTGTTCAAGAAAAGTTACTTTGAATCTTTTGTCAGTGGTATTGCAACAAGAAAAATCTTGTTCTAAAGAATCCATACAGTTGGATTTTTAGTTACAAGGTACAAAGGATATATTTGACGGCGATCCATTCTCTCTCCAGGTTTGGGTGACTGGGAGCAAGGATTGAATTAGATTGTGCCTTAGCAGCACTATGATTTTTCTAGGAAGTGTATTTTTATGTTTTAAAATGATAGCTCCAGAAAAAAAGATGTGTGCTGAAGGGTTAGGAGGCAGGTTATGGCAGAATTCCCTCCCCTATTCAGGTATGAAATCCTGTTCTCTGAGCAGGACACAGCTTGGTGGGCCAGTTCCTCAGTTTGAACTGGCAGTGATGTGGGAAAGGGGAGACTGATTACCTTTTGATGCCAGTTTTAGGTTTTACTCTAATGAGTAAATCTGTTTTCTTAATGAGATTTATAACCATAGCATGAAATAATATCCATCAACCTTCAAAAATTTAAGTCAGTGGGATGCAGAGGTGGGAATACACAGTTATACTGGTGACATTCCTGCAAGATAACCAACAACAGGAATATTTTAATGTTGACACTGCTGTCATTGTCCATTAACTGGTAACATCCATACCCTTTAATTTGTAGTCAGGCAGTCTGATAGTTCTGGATGGATTGCCCTGTGGCATCTTTCAGCTGTGTTAAGTTGCCCCGTGATGGTCTTAAAGGAGCAAAA
Source organism: Pipra filicauda (assembly GCF_003945595.2). Taxonomy (NCBI): domain Eukaryota; kingdom Metazoa; phylum Chordata; class Aves; order Passeriformes; family Pipridae; genus Pipra; species Pipra filicauda. Next base: position 2,000,874 of record NW_024104909.1, read on the forward strand.
TGTCTGAGCTTTTATTTGAGTCCCGATAAATATGCAAGTTCCAAATGTTTACTCAGCAACACTGACATCGTGTGGCTGAGAGGAAAATCCCAGCTCTGCTTCACTACCGGGAAGTGAATTAGTTAAAAAAACACCTTCAATTTTAACAAACCAATCAAATATAAACAGCTTTAGTGTTACCCTCTACATGAAGAGAGAGAACCAGGTAGAGAGAAATACAGATTTGAGGTTGTTTCATATTGGTTTAGCTCTGGCAGAGCAGGGCACTGGGAACCAGATGCTTCAGGTGAAGAAGGTCTATGGAGCTGTCCCAGAATCACGTCTGCTCTTACTCCTCTTTATCTTGATGTTTAATGGTGAAGGGATGAGTTTGATCCTCAAGGCAACAGCTTTCAGTCGTCAGGGTATAAAGATTTAGTTCCACTTTGAACAGTCCTTAAGTTTCCTTGAGTGTGTTTCCTTTGGCAACACGTACTTTGACAATGAGTCTTCCAGTTATTGCATTTAAAAAAGATCCTGACAGGTAGAGTTTGTGGGAGGAGAGACATCCTTCTGTTTTTTTATTAATTTTCCTTGCAAATTCCTGTGTCCTTTCTTCTGAGAGCAGAGTTTTCTAGTTCTCTGTTCCAGCTGTGAGTATTTTTTTTTTTTACTCTCCTTTTTATTTCCTTTAAAAAATAAGCAGCCTTAGTGTTATTTCTCTGGGTTTCATATGAGAATTATGAGGTCTTTTAAGTGGTTCAATCTTCTGTCATGACCATCGATGTTCTCTTCTACAATTTTCATACAGGCTGAGTAGACTTTGCGTGGCTGAAACAGGCAAATTATTGCAAATTACAGGAGAAGTTCCTGGTAGGGTATCACGTGCCAGTAATTGTTGTACTCAGCCAAGGGGTCCTGACTTGTTGTAAATAAGGTTTACAAAGTATTTCTGATGTGCTGAGACTTTCTCTTATTGCTAACAACAGAGGAAAATGGCAGGATTTTTTGTGCTGACATAGTTTCTGTGTCAAAATACAGACTCTTTTCCATTGTATTTCTTCCAGAATATGAATGTTAATAATGCATTTACAGCCATTGTAATTGCCCACATATTCATTTGCTACCTACATGGTAAAAATTTCTAATGCTATTTTTTTATTATTAATTTTCTTGCTCAATAGACTATCCCCCCTTATTTGACTTTTATTTTGATGAAAAATGGTAAATGGTGATATGATTGTATTCTAATGCTGAAAATTATTGTCTAATGAATTCTACCATGCTTTTAATTAAGATTGACATTAGCAAAATGAACTGAGGGATTTGTTACATTTACTGATAATGATTCTGTGGAAGTTACAGAACTACAAGGAGAATGGTGAATAGAATGTTTCATCTGTTAGAACATAAAACAATCAATAAAATATGAGAAACATGCACAGTCTTAACAGATTATATCAGTAATCTGAGTGGCTTTTGTTTCTCTGTGTTGTCATAGTGTCCTTGGAGCAAGGGTTGACCCAAAGCAGCTCAGCTGGGAGCCGGACCAGCAGCCAAATTGGTGATTAATTTGGGCTTCCTCCTGCCCACATCTATGTGCACTCCCTCTTCCTAAACTCCTACAAAGTCCTGCCTCTTGTCTTCCAGACAGGGATGTTTGTTGTTGTACTTACTGCTGTTTGTTCTCTCTGTGTACGACTGAGCATCCTCTTAATTTGATTTTCTGTTCGTAGCATGTCCCAAATGTCAAAAACCTATCGCTTTGTTAGGGGAGAGAGATTAAATTTTCCTCCTAGAAAACACTGGGTTCATGGCAGGCAGCTCGTCCTCTACTACAGGTTCTATGTTGGTAATTAAAATTCCCTCTAGGCTCCCAACTATTGCACAGGAGACCCTGCTGGGGAGTGGTTTCCCCCATTAATGGTTTTAGGGGCTGGTTTGTGGCACTTTGCACAGTTGATGTTTCTCATTTGTTTGAGGATGTCTCTGAGGGAAGATCAGGGAGAGGATGGACTGGCTTAAGTGGAATTCCCAGGCTTAGGTATGAGATGAAGTAGCAGCAGTTTGGGCACGGGCAGAAAGAAAAATTGAGTTGCCTTCAGCTGCTCTGCTGGACAGAGGAGAGAGGGAAGGCAAGAACAAATAACTGCAGGTGTCTGGTGGTGACACAGAGATTGGAGGGATGTGTGTGTTCAGAACTGCATCCTGACACATCTGCACAAACACAGGTACCTGTATTCCCTTAAGTACCTGACTGTCCCTTTTGTCCTTATTCCACATTGTCAGTAAGGTCAGGAATCACCACTCTGAGAGATGGGTTGAGCATAAGCACCTTAAAAATTGTGAGGAGCTTACGAGGCTGGGCCTCTATCCTAAACTGAGATTCCTTGTCCTTCTGTCCTCTCTTTCTTTGGAGTCTTGCTGATGGCACTGAATCTCAGACAGAAGAAGAGAAATAATTTGAAAATTTCCCCCCTCCCTAAAGGACTAAATGCCAAGTGCAGAGCTGCTGATTAAAAACATATCTCTGAGGAGCCCAACAGGAGCTAATCCTTAGGATATATTTAACTATCTAATCCCTTCCACTGGAAAGTGCATCAAGAGGTAAAAGTTTCTTCTCTTTGCCATAGGTTACCTAGTTCTTCACAGAGTTCTCCTTTCTCTTACTTCAAGTTATCCCTTTTTTCTGTGTTGACAGTTGACAAACAGTTGTGATTCATTAAGAACACCACCGTGGTACTTTAAAGGTGCTTATTGCCAAGAATAAAAAAAAACAACAAACTTTCAAAGTTTATTTACTGTGGGGCCACTCGTTAAATAGTTTCTCTCCTTACTTGCACCTCAGTGGCAGAGCATGAGATCTCCTGGCTGGAAGTGATAATAGAGGTATTATTTTCTCCCCTTAAGCAAAATGATGTGTTCCTAAAGTAATTGGCTGCAGTGCAAATTATAACTGCTCCTTTTGTCGTGACAGGACTGTAATCATCTGGTGTCACTGGTCACCTTCTGACAGTTTATTGCTTCTCAGTGCTATCAAATCGAAGTAAAAGGAGAAAAAGAGAAGCATTTTTATTCTTTAGCTGGTGGCAAGGCTTTTGGCATTTGCATATTGTGTTCTCCGTTGTACACTGAAAATAAGTTGGTGATTATTGGAGTTATTTTTATATCATAGAATAATTTGCTGTTGAGTGAAAACAGAAAAGCTACTTGGAACATTAAAAAGCATTTCTCGTAGTCTGACTTTTCTAATATGCAGCTTCTGGGAGATGTTTTAAAGTGTCACTTCAAGTCTACATTATGTACCTACATAATTAATGTAGATAAAGAAGAAAACAGAAAGTTCTTTTAAGAGAGATAGTTAAGCAGTTAAATGTTGATTGAATTACAGTCTGAGACCTTGAGGTGGAGAGGGAAGAGTATTGTGTGATACAGGTAAAGAACTATTTTGGTGCAGTTGTTTGTATTTTTCATCAGCATCTCCCACGTGGGCCGTGGTTCCAGCACACACTCCTGTATTCTCCTGCAGTGGCAATGATTCAGCTTAAAAATCAATAGGGCACGAGGTGTTTCAAGTTCTCATTATTGTAATGTGTCAACATCACTTCGGTGACCCCAGAGCCCTGTGTTGGCTGATTTGTTCTCTGATTTATTGTGCAATCTTGTAGGGCAAACTATAATTTCACTGGCAACCAGAAACTCTGCTTTTATGGTTTGTGTCCCAGCCTCCAGTCATTAGGATGTTCAGAGATAATCAATACCTGTGCTTGCTGCTGAAGGTTGAATGAAGTTGTCAAGCAGCTAAATTACAAAGAACACAAACAAAAGAACATTGTTATGGCTGAGCAGACCAGGAAATGTTTTTATCTAAATTTTCATTCCCTGTTAACTCACAGATGTTTTTATGGCTTAGCACTCTCATAATTTATATTTCCTTATATGCCTACCAGGTTGAGATCTTGAATTTTCTGGTCGTGATGACTTACTGTATCACTTTGTCTTTATGTTATCTGTGTTCATTCATGATCCTGTTATCTTCTCTATATCTGTCCAAATTTAATAACATCATGAACAGGAAAAAATTATTTTAATTTCTCAAATTTAGTAAACTTATTGTGGCTTTAATGTCCAACAGACAAAGCAGTGTTGTTAATTTTGCAGTTCTCCTCTTCCGCTCTTGTTAATTTTTGATGTTTGTTTACGTGGCTCAAAGTGCTGCAAGTGAAAAAAATGGAGACAATATCAGTTTATCCTGGGCAATATCATATCTATTAATTTATTTAGAACCTCTCAAATAGAACTGAGGGAGCTTTGCACAACCAAAAACTCTTTGGACTTTCACTGCATTTGACATGAACACCTCCCATGTCCAGCTGTCAATCAGAGCTTAAAGCAACCATCTGGAAGCCAAATACCTAAAATTTCACCAAGTGATACCCATTTAACTTTAGTTCTTCATTTTTCATTAGTTAGATGTTGCTTTTTTTACACATAGAAACACTTGGACTTCTGCATCTGGCTTTGAACTTAACAACTGAGAGCTCTCAGCTTACCCAGTGAGAAAACATCTGGCAACACATAAATGCATGTGAGGCTTAGATGGAATAGATCCGAAGTTGGGCAGTTTTTAAAAGTTTTATGAAACAATAAAGTCCATTATTAATCACCAAATCTAATACAAATATTCAGAATTAGAAACAAAATGGAAAAAACCCCTAATGTCTCAAATTTTCTAATTTTCATAGTAAGCTTTTTAGTTAGATTCAGTCAGATTAGTTAGATGTTTATTATGTTATTGAGAGGATTAAAAAGTTAAGACTGAGAATTATCTTTTTGGTTTCTGTCCTCTGTTTTCTCACCCAAGCCATCTGTTCTACTTATAGTCTCTAAAACTCATTTTTTCCTTCAGCTGTGTCCATGTCCACACCCAATTTGAGGTCACACTACGAAAATGCTCAACAGTTTTTAACATCTCACATGCAGAGTCATTAATGTGCAGGTATTTCTATTATCCAGTAGGTTATTATTCAGTCTGTCTAAGGAAAGGTTGATGTCATTAGTGAACACAGTGCAGGTACAAATTTGTTCATGATTTCTCAGATACTGAAAGATAGGCATCCTTGGCTACCATAGAAAATGGTGCACAGGCTTCAGATGCTTCCTAAAAATGGGTATCAATCACAGTTCACTGTGGAAAAAAGGTTTTTTTAATAGGAAAGTGCCTCATAATCATTTACTAAGCTGATCTATTTAAAAATCTTTACATAAAATTAAAATAATTGTCATGGGGTTGGTAGAGCTTTAAAAAGTTAACATCTCTGGCCTTATATATCACAAAAAAGATATATAAGGGTCTTTTCTGCACGAGAATTTGACCTATATAACAGAATAATCTGGCATAATGCAGAGCAGGGAGACGAGGGAGAAGGTGGGCTGCAGCAAACCTTTCAAGTGCTGCACAGGCCATGAAAATCTGTGGAGCTGCTGGAAGGTAGATAACCTGTGCAAATTAATTTGTCTCCTGTACATGCAATGATGTATAATTCATTTTACAGTGTAGGTGTCCCACATTCTGGAGGCCGGGGCTGATTTCAAGTGTGTCTCCTGTGTCCCTTGAAATGCTTATTTAAAAACAAAATGCCATAACCACGTGGAAAACTTGTAAGAAAGTTCTGTTCACTGTCGTTATTTGTTGTTCCTCATTCTCAGCCGAGCTTTTAATGTTTAAAGAGGGGTTTTTTTTAATGCCTGAAAGAGTTTTTAATGTTTGTACTTTGGGCACTTACTTCCCTTTTGCTGAATGCACTTTTTCACCATCACCCAGAGATTTCTAGAGTTGGGTCTTTAATCCCCCTCTGGATGCTTTTGGAAAGTAGAGACACATGTTGAATTGCTGCAGAGGTTTCCCTCCTCCCTTTCCCACCTGTCAGTCCAACACCAGGGAACACAGGCCAGGTTTAACTGGTCCTGCAGGAATTCTGGGCAGGAATTCTGGCTGAAGGTCCTGCAGGAATTCTGGCTGAAGCCACGTCAGGATGAGCCTTTTTGGCTTTGGTTTTGGTGGTCTCTGCCAGCTGTCCCCAGGCTGATTGAGGAGCAGAGCTCTTCAACTAATAATGGAGTTTGCCCAATTAATAGGACCTGATTAAGGGGCCAAATTGGGGGTGGCAGCCACAGGTCACTGCTGGGAATGGCAATTCCTGCAGAGAGAGGATCATCTGCCATGGCTGTGTCACCCCTGCTGTGTCCAGTGCTGGGCATTGGGATGGATGGACAAGGCACTGTTTTGGAAGGTTTTTTTTATTTTCTTTTGGTTTCTTTTTTTCTGTTTTGTTTTGGGGTTTTTTTTGTGTTTTTGTGTGTGTGTGTTTTGTGGGGTTTTTTTGTTTGTTTATTTATTTATTTGTTTGTTTTTTGTTTGTTTGGGTCTGATTTATCTATTTCTGAATTATAAACACCGTGTAGCAAAAAATACATGATTTTTCACCAGTACTTGCTCAGTCATCTTGCCTGTATGTACACTGCTGTTATACTTGCTATCCTGTTAACTATTTTTGGTACAAGAAGCCTGCTTAGTTCATGTTCCACCACAAAGCAGACTTCATCCTAATTTGATTTGTATGTTCAGATAAAAGCTACAGCAGGGTCCAGCAAAATTCTAGGCAGTTTAATTAATCTAACATATTTCTTTTGCTTTGGAAATTTCACTGGGATGAGATTGAGTTGTATGTATTTCCACTGAGTTATGGAGGCAGCTGGTGGGAACACCTTGCTAGGATTTTGTCATACTCTGCTGTCATTAGGTGAGGAAAATGGAGACTCATATGTTGGACCCATGAGTATTGTAATTAATGCCAGTGAGTTTTCCAAGAGTAGTGTTGAGGAGCATTGTAGGGGGGGGGGGGGGAAAGAAAGAAAAGAAAGCTTTTTGTTGTTTGGGGTTTTTTAAGCTTTGAGACTCACTGTAATTCCAACTGGATATATTGTTTTCACTGTGCATTTTTGAATTCCTGCTGGTCCTGCCACTCCAGGAAGCCGCAGCAATACCTGTATCCTTCTTAGTCACCTTTTGGGGGGGTTGTGAAGCTCTGTGTTTTCAAAGCACTTCCAAAAGTGCCTTCTTAAAACGCTCTTATGTGTGTGTGAAATACTGCTGCTCCTGCTGGAGCTTGGACAAACCATAAACCTCTGTGGCTGGAGAAAATTACCGAGTGCTGCATCAGCTGTTCGAGTGCTGCTTTACCAAATCAAAGACCCCGGGCTCAAACACTGGGGAAAAAGAGACCTCCCGCCGTGAGAGGCAGCTTGTGACAATGACATTCCACTCAAGGTCACAGGGAACGGCAGGGAAAAAAGCCAAATTAGGCGTTTTTAGCAGCGCAAATATGTTGAGAAATAACATTTAAGGGTGTGAAGATGCTGGAAAGGAAAACAGTAAAATCCAGGCAGCAGAACAGTCCTGTAAGGAATGTTGTGGGCAGGGATACATGGAGGCACTTTACATTTTGTGTGTCACTGAAACACTTTCCTGAAGTGATTGTGCTTTTGTGGGTGGCTTTGTGACATCTCACCTTAGTGATTGCAGCTCTTATCTAAAGAGATTTTGGTTTTAATAGAAATGGCTGTGAAATGAATGGGAAGGTCATTCCCCGTGACAGCACTCATTGGATGATGGGAGGGGTTTGGTTTTTTTCCTTGGGGCAAGGAACATCTGGGATTTTTGACAGACAAAGATTACCTGTATGAGAGTTCTTAAATAAGACTCACCAACCTTTACACCCCAATACCTTATCAATTATACTCATCCTGTATTTATTTTTGAATAGTACAATTAATACAATTTCAAATTGTAAAAAGTATCTCCCTTGCCTCTTACTGAGGGAATGTTTGCATCTGGAAAAAAACAAATAGACTGAGATAATTTTGTCATTGAATACCAAAGCCTGAAGAAAATATTGAAGGTTTTAACATATAACACCATAATTCTTATTATATCATATTATTATATCATATTATTGTGTGATATTAGGAGTAAATATAATTGATCAATTTTCAGCACAAACTAATGTTGATCAAGGGATATGCATGATAAAATTGCTACTTTTTATTATATAAAATATTGATAAATTAGTAATTAAACTAGGACAGAAGGCAAGTGCCAGTAAGGAAACACACACCATTTTGAGCTCCTGCAACTGGACAGAGATTAGAACGATGCCTGATTCCGATGTGCCTGTCAGTCAGCAGAGACTTGTTTAATTTTGAGTTTGATTTCATGATGATTTCAGTTCCACACTGAAAAAATGACTACTTCTGTTTGTTGTCATGGTAGCCTGAAGCCCACAAACCCCCCTCCCCAGCACAGGAGGGCAGGAACCCTTCTCTCCAAAGAACTGATCCTGATGAGATCCAGTCTGGGACTTCTGTCCAGGTTTTGTTCCTTTGCCTGCAAGTGTCTGACCTGGTGCTCTCCTGAGCTCCTGTCTTTCTGAGGGTTCATTTGAGGGAGTTTTAAGTCAATCCATGGTGTCTTCTAGGGAGACAGATGGAGATGCCCAGATCATACCACAGGTCCACACAGCACTAGTGGGAGCTCTGCAGGAAGGTGCTTAGGAGGGTAATTCTTATTGAGAAGATTGATGCTTGGATACTGCTTTTTTTTTTCTGCCCACTCTTGAACTCTTAAACTCTCCTAGCTGAGAAGCAGCTAAAGTAAATTAATGAGAAATTTAGGTGGATTCTGTTGCTCTCTTCTTTCTGATATTATCATAAGTGCTGAAATTATCATAAATGGTGAAATTATCATAAATGCTGAAATAGTGGTTTGTGGACAGTAATTTTGCTCACTACAAGTGGAATCTGGAAGCATTACAAAGTTTAGCAGTGGGGAGGGTGTTTCAGGGTGGCAATTGAAAGTTTCATTTTTGATGGGTTTCCTTGAAACCAGATTCCCACTGACATCCAGCAAAGCTTTTCCTAGAAAAGGGAACGGCAGGGTGCTGCAGTCAGGGCTCACACTCAATTTGGGCACTCAGCAAACTGGCAGAGGAGGAAGGGCAGGTCTCCTGGAGATGTGTTGCTCTCCAGGCAGGGGCAGTGCTGAGCATTGAATGGGGCTTCTCTTGACCATCCCACATCCTCAGTAAGTGCTATCTAAACTTGAGGTTCACCTCTGTAATGCTACAGTTGTTTAGTCCTGATATGCTCTGGCTGCTTTACCCTCTTTGCTGGCTGGGTCCCCACAGCAGATGCAGAGCTGTCTCTGAGATGAGAAATATTTTAATTTCTCCTTCTTACATCCTAATTCCTGTTAGTTACTCTTAAACTTCTTTTAGTCACATCGTGTGCCTTCCCTTTGACTGAGCTCTAAATTAACTTGTCCTGTTCCTGCACGTCTTAATTCTCTCTCATGCACTTAACATCAGAGGAAACAGCTCCTTCTTTCTCTTCCACTCAATGTTTCCGTCACCTCCTGGAGTTAATAGAATTAAATTCTAATACTAACATTCAATTTGCAATTTTGGAGATTTGAAACATCACCTGCTCTGCATGAAGGAATAGCTTTTGTGGTGAGGTCTGAACGTGGCATATTCTCAACAGAATTCCCAGGGTTTGAAATCTGTTGCACTTTTGAGAGGTGTTTTACACCTGCAGGGGTGCTTTCAGTGTCAGTTATACATCAAGATACAAAAACTGGGCAACAAAATTTTAGAAGAAAGCCTGACTTGAGACACAGACACAAATACAATAAATGACACAGTTACACAGGATCTGTGTCACTGGTGAACAGCCACACCAGCCACTTGCAGGAGGTTTCTCAGCAGAGCTGAGGGGTGAGTTGGAAACAAGGGTCTGACACCAGAGGATTCAGGGGCACAATGTGGGGCAAACAAGAGCCAATGCAACTCCAGGGGAATGACTCAATATTTTATATCCTCTCCTCTCCAGCACCAGGTGTGTGAGCTGTCTCTTCTCTCAAAATTTCGAGGCAATTATGTTTCAGAAGCAATTGAACATAATGTTCAGATGCTTAAATATTTGACATGGCCCTTCCCATTCTACCTCAGCAGGTACTTATTGTTCTTTTGGCACTGTTCTGATGAACATTTGATGACTTTAAAATACCCTGGTAAGCAGAAATCCTGGATGTAAAATATTATTGTATCATTTCTGATTCTCTGGTTTGATGCACAGAAACATATGGGTGGGTACAGGAGTGGACTGAAGAGATACAAATGACAGGGTGACACTTGGCCAGAACTCATGTCACAGAAAAGAGAAAGGCAAAAGCTGATATATTTTCATTATAATATTTGTTATTCCCATGTAAAAAATCACTGCTGGGAAAGCAGTTTCTATCAGGAGATATGTCCATTAACATCTCTGCTATTAGATATACAAACCACACAAATCTAACCAGCCAGGTCCCAGCTAAACAGTTGTGTCTTCCTTTCCAAGACCTGCAAAGCTTCCCATCCCAGTTCCTATATGACAGATAAACCGAGCAGGTTAAAAGCAGGAATAAATAATTAGCAACATTTACTACAAGGCTACAGTATTTGGTTGGCCACTAGAAATGCAACTGAGATGTCTTAGATTATTTTGCCACTTCAAGGCTTGATTATTAGTACTGAGTATCTTTCCAAAGTTGTATCTTTAATTTCTGAAGGAAGCTCAGGGGTGGATTTACATGTTACTGGGTAAGACATCACTATCTGAGAGAGAAGGGTTCTAGCATTGCACTGAAAATTCTGAGTTCTTTGCCCACATGCTCTCCACCATTATGACTGATTATATTAATACATAATCTCTTTTCCCAGGTAATTTCTAACCTAGGTGCTCCAGTCTTTGAGGGCTGAACAAACACTGACTCTACAAGATACTATTTCCACCTATTCCAAGTCCTTCCCAAAAAGTCTAGAAAAGTCCTTTGCAACATATAGCAACTTTCATTTATTTCAGAGACAACTAAAAGGAAAACTAGGAAAAATCTTTCTGAAGAAAGAAAGAGAAAGAAGTGGTTTTGGTGTTGTTTTTGTGGTTTTTTTCTTTAAACAGGAGTTTCACATTTCATGAAGGTGAATTATGCAGGACAGAGATCTGTAATGAACTTTATCCCTTTATCTACTTTTGATCTAGCAGGTCTTTAGTAAAGTAAATGTTACTTAATCTACATTCATATTATCTCTTTTCCCCCACTCTTTTGTTAAAAAAAAAAAAGACCTATTTTCTCAGTGTTAGAAATGTGAAATGTTATTGTGCTCCTCTGTTCTACCCTGTTGCTTTCAATTCCTGTTTAATAAGACACAGGACATCTCTCATAAATTCTGTGCCATCAGTGTCATGTTGCTGTGATGATACATTGCATGTTAAGTTGGGATTGGTGTGAAAGGACAGTGTGGGCTCAGGAGAGATTTTTATTTTGATCTGGTTTTGCCACAAGTGTTCTGCATCTCTTGCTGTTAAAATCTCTGGAGAGCTCTTGATGTGATGGTTTGAACATGGGGTGTTCTGCCCTCTGGCCATGGGCCTTCTGCAGCTGCTGACCTCTGCTCCTCCCTCTCCCTCTTCCTCCTGGAATTAGATCTCAGTGCCCCCCCTGAAGTTAAAGAACTAATTATTTTTCCAGCATCCCTCTCTGTCCTCTGACTTGCCCCTCTGGGAGACATGAGGAAGACAAAAGCTGCACTTCTGGAGGTGACCATACCTGTGAGCAGCTGTTGTGACCCTTTTCATGTGCTGTTGCACAAAGGGTGAGACTTGAACCCCATGAACCCACTTACAGCTGATGGAGGGGATGGTGGCCTGGGAGCTGATTTCAAACCTCTGACATTTTGAGTTGCTTTCACTTCACTTCCCTGCAGGTATTTATTGGCACACTGGCATTCTGGTGGCTGTCTACCTAGAAGCAGTAGAGTTACTCTCTTACTGCTTTTCTTTCCATGGAATAATGAGGATCTCAACTCAGTAATGACCCTGGGCATGAAATGGAATCTAGACACCTCAAACCTAATTTTGTTGCAAGACCAACTTTTACAGATTTTTACTTTTTAAATATATATGAAATAATATCTAAATACATATCCTATACCTTATATAGGATCCTGTATTGTATAATATATTTATTACCCCCAAAACCTATCTCACAATTGTATTGTTCATCTCTAATATAACTCTTGCTGTCTCTTCTTGCCCATCTTGTTATTTCTGTGCTTTTCATCCCTTTTCTTGGTAGTCTTTATACTCCTTCCACACAAGCAAATTCCATCTCTTTTTCTTCCTTTCTTATATGCCAGTTCTTTCTTCAAGGTGCTGTCTTTTTTTTGCAGTGTGGTGCAGAATAATCAAACCAGCAAACTTTGTACTTTTTGAAGCAGGGGTGTTTGAACATTTGAAAACCCACAAAAGAAAGGCAGATCAGTAGTTCTGGCATTCTTCAAAATTGCTCTTTCATTTGAAAGGAATAGAGAAGCTCTGGGTGGGCAAACTGAAAGTTGTGGTGTCTATTTAATGAGGCTGTGAAGGGAGGCGAGGAGTGTACCAGTAATGATTCGATGTGGTGAATGCAGATGTGGCCACTTAAAGGAAAAAAAATGTGCTTTAAGCATAGTCTTTTATTTGATAATCAGCCTACAATCCACGTGCATGGGGGGGGGTGGTTCTCAGGAAGCCCAGAGGGCTGAGATCTGCTCTGGGGATGTGAAGTTCCAGCAGGCACCAACCTTTGGCTGGGTGAGCTGCACAGATGTGAACGTGCCAGCTGAAGTTTGGGATTCCAGCTTGATTCCAGCCCCGTTGCTGCTCCCCGTGGTTGTGGTCAGGGTGGTGACTGCTGCTTTTGTGCCACCAGGAGCAAGTGATGTTAACAGAGTGCACGGCATCCCTGGAAGGGTTTTCAGTGCGTGGTCAGCTGAAATCCGTGCTTGGGATGTGGGCTACTTCGAGCATTAAAATGGGCTTTATTGGACGCTCACAAAAGATTTTAAGTGAATATATTCATCAGTTCCACACTGCAGGTGTTGCTTAAGTCTTGCTCTTCCTCCAGACTCTTTAGTGTGTATAATGTGATTGTTTTTCCTGAGTGTTAGGAAAGCCATCACACAGCCCTATAGTGCTCCGAATGTAATGAGCTGCATTCTTTATCCTAATTGGTGAAGCCTGTGCATTCCCAACGGCAGATAATTGTTTTCCAGACGAGGCATTCCCACCTCGGAAAGCCACTTCTGCCCGGCCCTTCCTTCTCCAGGAATCGTTAGCAGCGGCAGTCCGGGGGATTTATAGCGCCAGGAGCACCTCCCAACCCAGACTTTATGGCTGTTAACAGCTCTCACTTTTCCTTGGAAAGTGTTTCTCTCCCCGGACACGTTTTTGCCCCAGGGCAATTAGTTATCAAAGTAGTCGTTAACTATTGATAATGATCCATTTGTCAGGGGTTATTGTGCAATGATGCCATATTCTCTATTAATTAGCTAAACCCATGTTAGTTGTAGATAGTGCTAAAGGCCCTTTCTTGGAGGATCAAGCGGGCTTGCCATAAACCAAACTGAGCAGCAGGTTTGCCAAAGCAGAGTAAATGATGTGAGGAAATGAATGTTTCCAAAAATATAATTATAATAAATATTTCTCAAGATTTGACAAGTTTATAATTTTCAGACATATCTGTCTATAAGGGAAGGAAATTAATCCAGTGGCAGTTTTTGAAGAAAGCAGGGTCTGTATTGGTCCTTTCTGATACTCTTTCCTAGAATAACAGGAAAGAAGAAACGTACACACAGAAATAATAACTGTATACACTGAAAACTGTGCCCGTATTTGGGACAAGAAGACCTCAGTGTACATGGGAAATCTCAGATTTTTCATCTTTTTTTTTTGGCCAGTTTACAGTGTATCACAGAATAGATGCAGGATCTCTTTGGAGAGATGCTTAAGAATTACAATTGATATATCCATACAATTTTTTTTTTAATTATAAAATTCAATTAGTTTCTGTTTCTCACCTATTGCTTGGTTCCAAGTACCCAGTACAAATTTCTGTCTTCTGAAGAAGTGATTCTGCAGGAACTCAGCATGTGGCACTCTCATCACATCCCACTGAAATATGGTCGTGGAAACCATGTCTAAACCATGGATTGGAAAAATGCAAAGTGAACAAACAAACAGGGAAATCACTGCGCCCTGGTTAGGTGGGGAGGACAGGCATTCAGTGTGCTTACATGAAATTCTTTCTGGGCTCCATTCGGTTTTAATACTAATCTGTCATAAAATCCGAAGGGTTTTAGGCTGTTTCCAGCAGCATTTGCCATCAAGTAAAGGTTGAGTGGATATTTTATTATAGATGGAAAATTATTTTAGCATAACATTGCAGTTGAGCTGTTGCCACTTGATGAGTTTATGCAAGAACTCTTGCATGCCATTTCAGAGTGGAATTCGTCCTTTCAGCAGCAAAATGCTGAAAGAGATACAGGGTTATTTGTTTGTGTTGTCAGACAGGAGGTGGGAAAAAGAGATCCCATTAACATTTGAACGAGATCAGCCCTCAGGTGCCCCCCACTGGTTTACTGGGATCTTGCCTATAATGCTCCTGTGGGGAGTCCAAAAAGGATGGCAAATCTCTGATTTTGTAATCTCTCAGGTTACAAAAACTGTGCTGAGTCTTTGTAATCCCTGGGAAGAGAGGGAGAGTGGGGGTGCCCATGGCACCTCCCTACACCACAGTGATAAGGCAAACCCGAATTTCGTCCTCGTCTCCAAGCTGTAACTTCAGTTCCGTGGATTTTGCCATTTATCTCTGCATTAAATGCTGCTTCTAAAGTTTAAGGTCAGAAAGTGAGAGGAAAATTGGGGATGGTATTGAGCCAGGAGGAGTGTTGCTGGAGAGCAAACCTTAAGGCACGCCAACTTTTAGGTATAAAACATAAATTCTTTATAGCTCCCTGTCTTTGTCAGAATGTTTTCCATTGTAGAGCATTGTGTTTGTGACTTGTTAATGCCTGAGCTATTGATTTCCTGTCAGTGGGAACTGGATTCCCAGTGAGCCTTTTTGTCCTTGTCTTTGGCACTCTTTGGTAAAGTCACTCAAGATTGTTAGTTTGGTTTGGTTTTAAAAGCCTTAAAATAGTATTTTACATGTGACTTCCCCATTGGAAATGTAGCAAATTTCCCTTCTTTTTTTTTGCACTCCATTACTAAGTTTTTAAGTGGTAATTTTGAGAAAAGAGGATATGTAAACACAAGTTGAATTAATATACCAGTGTCCTGTAGAGATTAGTTTCCTCTCGTGCTTTTTTCCATGATGTTGGCTCATGAACTTATTTCAAGGCACAGATAAGAAGAAGAAATGTAGTGCTCACCTGCTGCACAATTAAAAGTGATTGGCCTTCATGCCTCACCAGTACCAGTTTATGTTTAGAAATAGTCAGGAAAACACAGATTAAAAAAAAAATGTATTTTAGGTGTTTGATTAGGTTTGTTTTAAATAATTATTGTTTTGTTGCATTTAAAAATGCAGAAGGCATCACACACTTTTACATGCACACATCACTGTGGTTTGGTCTTTTGATACTCAGCAGTTACATGGGCCATATAATCTGGGCACAGAACAACCACGTCCAGTGCAAGATGTGGCCAAACAGCAGCCAAGCCCTTCCTTAGAAACCTTCCCACCCCTTTTGCCTCTGGTGCAGAACAGCTGATGGTAATCACTATAAACATTAATTATGAGCTGATTGGCAAGGGCCTCATCAAAGCAGAGATGAATTAGAACAGTGATGCACCATCTAGATTTTAAAACCAACTAACATAACTCTACCTTTGATTAATATGAGAAAAATGTAATAGGAAGAGTTCAGTGTCAAGGGCTCTGACTGTTCAATTCTACACACACAGTGAGTTTTAAAATGCAATAGCTGGGAGCTGTGCAGACCAAAAAAAAAAAAAAGAAATCAGATAAACAAAAGTCTGCACTGAATTAATGTTTCAATAAAATGCCTAAGTAACATATGTCCCAACCTGGCTGGAGTCCTACAGCAGGAGTGAAAGACTTTAATTACATGATTGATGGGTGCTTCAGGAGAGAGCTGGGAATCCACAATGACTGCAAGGTCATCAGCGCTGCCTGGGAAGGGGGAGAGGGAGGTCCAGGGGGAGGGAGGTGGGAAGTGACCTCAGGTGACAGGGAAGGGCCATCTGCCCCGAGGAGCCAGGCAGCAGCACAGCAGCTCTGCCCTAGCCGGGGTTATTACCTGGGAGGAACATTCAAGAGCTTCGTGCTTGGCTGTCTCACAAAAAATTATGCAAAACGTCCAGCTGCTTCATGCAGAGCTCAGGAGCTGTAAAACTTGGGCATTTTTTTGCAACGACAGAAAATCACTTGTTCTGAAACAGCACAAACCTTACACTGTTGATTGGTGACTGTTGCTCCCAAGGCAGTTGGTAATCATTAGAAATATCTACGATGTTAATCAATTTTGTTGAAGGATTCTTGGCCAAGTAGGTATCAGTTTTTCTGTGAGAGGGATATATGTGTGTGTGTAACTGGGCATTTCTGTTTGGGTGTTGCTGTCACAGGTTCTGAAGTTCTCATGTGAGTAAATCAGTGTGGCCAAATCCTGGTCATGCTCTCCTTAAGTGCCTGTGAACTCCATTATTGTCTGTGATTCTCTATAATTGAATTTAATTACCATTAACATCATCATCGTATTGTTTTTAGCTGGGGTGCTGAAGCTTTTACTCTCACATAGGCAGAGGGTGTTTCTCTGTAAACATTTTAGTTGACTGCAAGTTTATTTTAAACATTACTTTCTATTTCCAGTAAGATATTGATAGCAAAGCCTTTCTTTTTGTGCTTCTTAATTTTTAATATCTCAACCTTTCTGTGACCATTATCTACATAAGCCCTTTCTAGACACTGCTGCCCAATTGAGTTTTGTTCTCTGACAGCCTTGGGGACACCACTTGCTATGGAAAGAAGCAAAGACTACGCTTTTCAAAATATTTCTCTTCTGTATCTTGTGGCAGGTCATTGGATATTTGCTGCTAAGGAAAAATTGAAATGTCTGAGGTGAATTTACAGAATCTAGGTTAAATAATGATTACTTGTCACAGTTTAAATTGTGTCCCAGATTTGAACATTGTGCTCTATAGTCCACTCATATAAATTAATGGTGAATCTGTTTCACAGCTGATTATTAGTTTCCCTTGAGATGATACCCCTATAAAATTATTTTGATCTTCTACAGTTTCATGTATTTCCGATTTTGTTTTTAGTAATCTCTTTTTTTTTTTTTTCCAATGGCTATGGGCAAAAAAGGTAGAAATGTTACTTTGCTTAGGGCAGGTGTAGTTTTTCTGAATAATTTTGAGTTATTTGATATATTTTTTTGTGTTCATGGCAGTATAATACAACTCACTAAGTAGGGTTGGGAAATTGGAGTGTTGCTTTCTGGGTCACCATTTCAAAAATGCATAGATGCAAAAGTAACATGTTTTCCACAATTATCATCAATGTTATTGTCAAATAAAGGCGGAGATAAAAATGGGTCGAGGCCCAGGCTGCCTTCTCCCCATTCTGTGGGATTTTCTGACTCAGGGATGGGAAGTGCTGTCAGGGCAGAGTGTACCTGTTCGACGAGATCCATTTGCAGGACTCTCAGCAGCTTGCATAAATAAATAAAAGCACCCCTGCCCTGGAAAACATGACATCAATTTCAGTCATTGTCTGTGTGTCAAGTATAATGCATTTGGTGAGGACAGCCTGAACTAATATTTTTATTTTAATGAGACGGGGTTGATAGAAATTTCCCAGAAAGCTATTGAAGGTTAAGGTGATAAACGTACTCAGTGTCCCAGTGGTGTTGAGTGTTTGTAACGTGCTACATCACAGATAAACTTAAAGCAGTAACAGACTGAGGAGCTGGGGATGTGGTGAACGAGAGAGGTGAAAAGAAGCAGAGGGGTCGTATGAGGTTACAACGTGTTTGTGTTCTGAACAAGCCGTGAATTAAACATCTGAAAGTTTCTCTGAACCTTAAATACTGCTGAGGGTGCAGGTGGCTGTGGAGGGTTTGAGCCACTCCCTTTGGGTGCCCTTTGGTTCCCCAAGTCAGTGAAATGACACCACTCTTGTCACCCAGCCTTGGGTTCCAGTCACTGTTCATCCCCACTGGTCAGGTGATGGATCTTCCTCGTGTCCAGAGCACTCTGTAACCACGTGTTCAGTGAGCACAGAGGCTCCAGCTCTGTAGCAGAGCTGTAGTTCAATGTATTTGATGGACCAGTGACAGTAATAGAAGAGTTACCTCACAATCAGTAGCCCGATGTCATAATGAAATTAATTGCAGTTACATTTATGCATTTTGAGCAAGTCATATAGTCCATTAAAATAAGCTTAGTTTGTAGAATTGGTGCACCAATCAATGCAGGGTTTTGGAGAGAACCAATATATTTGAAATATACTGTAATATAATCAAAAAAGTAGTTTGAGTGCAGTGAACAAAAAATGCCTTTTCCACTACCTTTGTGTTGATCTTGCTGTCTTTGCTGTAGTAAATAAGATTTACATGGTCTTGTAGCTTATCTTGTTGTTAGGAAAAATACTTCATGTAAAGATGAAATTTCACCCCAAACATAACTGACATTTAAGCCTGATATAAAGATGAATCACACAAACCTCAGAGTGTTTGCTGAGGAGAGGAATATGCCTTATAAAATAGGGATTTTTACTATCTTGGTTCCTACAGAAAGTACTAGTTCAGCTTCATTGTACTGCAGACAGTCTGGTGTGAGTGAATCTGCACTGAGAGCACTGAGAGTCCTTCCACTGTATAGTCATTAAATAAAAGCCAAGGTGGTGGAATCAAAGGAAGGCACTGAGGTGACAGTGACCTACTTTGCTAAATCAGAGGAGTGGGCACAGAAGAACTGTGTTAAGGTCCAACACTGCAGGAGATAACCTAGAAAGTGCTGAAAATCTCAATTTTCAGACAGTGCCAGAGCAGAAATATAAAAATCTATGAATCACTAGTAGAACAAGCTTATACATCATTTAATCCTGGTATATTTAAAAAGTGGAATGTCTTCAGCAACCTGCATGTGAAAACCCTGTGCACTGTGAAGTGGATAAAGCAATAAACACCAACCGCTTCCACAAACCTGAACACTGCAAAATGCCTGGAGTAGGGAAATAATATGGGGTCAAAATGTGCTGTACTGAGATGTCTGGGTTTGTTATTTTTTTCCACTGGTCTTTGGAAAGACCTTCACTGATAAGTGATGCATTCGTTTCAGCATCATTTTCCCTTTTATTGATTCTCGTTGTCTAAATTGCCAGCTAAGACATGATTTGGTATGTCTCTATTCAGAACAATTTTGTGCCTAAATTAAGGTACAACTTGTTGAGGGTGTAAACTGATGCATTTTCGTTGACATGAAGGAAACACGGTCAACAGAGCTTTGGTCTGGTGTCTGTAATCTGCTCCTAAAACTGTTACAACAAATGTGGATTATTTTGTTGTTGAATTTTCCCATACCTCAGTTGCTGTATTTATGTTGGTTGAAGGTGTGGTGGAGGAAAGGGGAAATAAAAGGGAAGGTGAAAGTACTGTTTTTGGCTTAATAAGTAACTTGGTGCATGTTCTTCCTTTTATCTCTTCTCTGTGGTAAATAATGAAATTCTAAACACCAAAAAAAAAAAAAAACAACCAACCCCAAAAAAGATGCCCAACAAACAGCACCCTCCCCTTTTCCCCCCAAAAAATAGAATTAGAACTACTGGCAGATTTGAGCTCTCTCTGGTGAAGCTGCTTTATTGTTTGTGCCTGAAAGATGCACTTTCTGTTATTTGCCTGATTGGATTTTCTTCTCCATATGCAACACTGTGGGCAGGATGGGAATTGAGTGAACGTGACAGAAAGTTGTCTTAATTTTTGTAGTTCACAAATGGGTGAATACTTCTGATTTTATCATAGTAAGACAGAAGTGATTGTGCTGTTTGTAACAAATACTTCTGGAATTTTGTCTGGCACAGCAAAGTTTTCACAGGTGACAGCAGCAATAGCTGTTGGTCTAATGGGTAGTCGTTATGAGTAGGAACTAAGTTGTTCTTTGCAGTAAAATTATCCAAGGGGAAATTGCAGTAGCAAAGCTGTTCCTTGGAGTTATTTGCCTTTCCACTGATTGAGTTTCATGACACCCTTTCATGATGCTGAACTTGAAATTTCTTGATTCACTTGTTTTCACTAACAGCCTTCTCTTCTTCTGGGGTGACATTACATTTGTTCTGGGGACATGACCCTCAATTCTTTTGCAAGTTTCTTTGTCACATTTTTAAAAAAACTGTTTTTATTTTCTTCTAAGCCATTTAATATACATATTTTAGCAGAATACTACGTGCTACTGTAGCAGTTTCATTTGAGTGACGTTCTTAGCACTCTGCACTCCATGTAGAGCCTGTGAAAGGCTGGACACCATTAGCATTGCTTGCATTTCAGTTACATTCATTCCAGTATTCTCTCTGCTTTCTTTTTCTCCTTAAATCTGTCCTCCCTTTATTGTTTCATGTCTTATTTATGTTTCATATCATATATTTCAATTTAAAACTCATCAACAAATTTATATTTGATCAGAAAGCTTTGCAATGCTGTTTGCAGCACGTTCAGTGTAGAGGTTCATTAGAATCAAATTCTTCACTTTTGTTTTAACTTTTAGGCAGAAATAACAATCAAAAATCCATATGGGAAGTTGGGAATAAACTCATAATAGATCTGATTCTTAATAGATACATGTGAAGTACATGTGAGGTTCATCACAGCCAGCCCATGGGCATCTTCAGGAGAGAACACTCAGATCTACCAGCTCTTAGGCCATTTCTTCGTGGAAGTGCATGTTCAGGACATTTTGGAGACTGGACTTCTCACGAGACAAATGCTAACACAGTTTCCTTTGAAACACTTTTCCAGGGTTGTATCCAGCACAGGGAACATCCCAGCAATTATTTCAGATGTTCTTAAGCCAGAAGTGTTACCTGATGCTTTTGGACTGTAGCAGCAGGGCAGGAAGGGGGGCTGGGTTCATTGTGCCAGGATGGCACTCGTGACATTAGTAACACATGTATGTTTTTGTGTTTGCCATTTTGATATTCCCTCCCAAACCCAAGCTGATAGGGAGAACTGTTTTTCTTGAGGGATGGTCTGTCTTGGGCTGCAGACAAGTCGATATCCCTGAGAGGCTCCCACTGCTCCTGACCTTGTGGTGTGTTGAAAATAATACTCAGAGCCCAGGAGCAGCACATGAATTGTGTGGTGAAACTCAGGAGGAGAGAATGTGAAAAGAAACTTAGCATGGACACTGGACTGGAAGCTTGGTTTTCCTCATTGGAAGCTTGGTTTTCCTCATTGGAAGCTTGGTTTTCCTCATTGGAAGCTTGGGTTTCCTCATTGGAAGCTTGGTTTTCCTCATTGGAAGCTTAGTTTTCCTGGTTGAGATGTTTATGTTTGGTGGGATGAGGGACCTTGCTTTGAGCTGTGTAGTGATTCAATAATATTTTAGACCAATATGTGGAACAACTGAATATTAAACTGTGTAAGGTCATAGACAAAACTATGTTGGGTCATGCATTTGCTTCTGTCCACACAGCATTTATTTTAAAAGACTGCAACCATTACTTACGATGGGTGGTTTATTCAGCTACCAAAAGGGGAGCTACTTTTAGTGTGGTAGTGTAAAATACTCTACTAAAACAGGGTTATAGGTGTACAGCAAAACACAAGAGTCAAAAGCTGCAACCCAGGGAGTCCTGGCTGGGCTGGTGAGCACTGGAGCAGGCTGGAGAGGATGAGGAATCCCTTGGAGATCAATAGAAGCTGACAGAACAAAACATGGAGCAACCTACTTCCACCTGGAAGTTCACCCTCCTGAGGAGGGGGGACTAAAGCCCTCGAGGTGTTCCCTCCCCCCTCAGTCACTCTGTGAGTCCAACATTCATTCCCTGGGCCAGGCGCAGAATTCCAGTGTAAGTGATTGCACAGACAACAAAGGCTGTCCTTCCACCTTATCCAATCTTCAAGGGCTGTTCTTTTCCTTGGGTTTTCTTTTTTTTTTGTTTGTTTGTTTTTAGGTAACTTGTTTACCAAGTTTTCTATTCCTTCTCAGCAGTCCCAATGTATTTAAGGAAAATCAAATCTCTTCAGTCAATTTTAATTCCATATAGTATTTAAAATAAGTACTGCAAGATTCAATTGTCTCTGATAACAATATTTGTTTTGTTAGATCGTCAAGTAATTTTGCTCTTTTTTCTCCTTTCCTTCTTTTTTTTTTTTTTTTTTTTGGTAGAAGTTTGCTTTAGGAAACGTGTTTCATTGTATTATTTAGACAATGACCTTCAGAACTGATAAAATTTTGTTGTAGTGCACATTTTTTGTGCACTGTTTAAATAATGAATAGTAAATCAACATAGTTAAATGGGATATGACTGCACAGATTTCTGTATAAATTGGCAAACTTCACCACCTGCTCTACAAGGACAACCTTTACCAGTTGTGGCTATTTTTGTGTGTTAGGAAACCTTTCCAGAAATATTCCAAATCTTTCACTTCCCAGATCATTAAGCTATATGAGCAAATAGTCCTTGTACCGTAGAGTGGCTGAGGAGCAGAAGAATGTTTTTTGTGTTAACTGTTTTTCTAAGCCACTGCTTTGAAAAGGTTTAAGGGAGTAAAATGCATGAGAAATTCTAGGCAGAACAATCTGTGTTTCAAAATACATAGAAAAGGGTAAAAAAAAGGGACTGTTTTCTCTTTCTTTGTTGTGCCTATAACAGTGAGTATTAATATTAAATAACACTTCTGGTACTTATTAGTTTACAAAACGGTTTAATTTTTTTTTTCCTAAAAAGTATCAGAATATGTTTTGTTTTGTTTTAATTTAGATTTGGCTAAAATTATCTGTCATATGCAGATGATTATGCAATATCTGCCAACATCCTACCCTACAACAGTTTTACCAGATGGTTGAATGTGTTTCATGTAGCATTTGTTTAAATGCAACTATTTCTAATTTTTTCCTATAATTATTAACATCATCTTGGTTCTAAGGACTCGATCTGCATTGAGTTAACTACTGTTAGGCTATTTCTGCCAGAGTTTGTATTTCAGCCTTTATATTTTGCAGGACAAATATTTTACTTTAATGTCTGAGAGTTTTATATTGTCACATGGAAAATTTATGGTAAGAATAACAAATAATTTATCCAGTGCTGACTGCGCTACTGTATAAAGAAAATAGGGCTTGTTATTTATTTTGTGTGTCTCTCTCTTCAAGTGTTAATTCTGTAGCAAAATGAGAACATGGCACCGAGACTTAGTAAATTGACTCTGAGTATTGAAACAGCAATTTGAGGTACATATGAAAAATGTAAACAAAGTCACTTAAAGATACATTTGCTTGAATAAACCCCAAAAATGGGGATATAGGCAGGTTTACCTTCATATCAGTGATGGAAGATGCCAATCAAACAAGATCTTCTGGGGGGCTGGATATTTCCACGGTTGTATAATATGATTATTATGACAATTAACTTGTTAATTAAGCTTCACCAGATGTCTGTACAAGTATGTAGAGTACATGTAAAAATGTACAGGGGTGTGTGTGTGTGTTTATATGCACTCAGACACAGGTATATGTGTGTAGCTAAATGTTTGGGGAATTTCTTTGCTGGACCTATGAACCCTCTTGAGTTCCTGGATAGTTTTCTCAGGGGAATTACTCTCACACATTTTTACATCAGGCTTTATTTTAACTAACAGGACATAGTCACAAAACTCCAAACAATGTGTTAAACTTCTGTTTATCAGCCAAGATCTTGCCTGGTTGTTTCAGCATCCCAGCTTCTATTTCACTTTCTCCTAAAAAATGTCATCGTTCTCCTAAAAGTGTCATCACTCACTCTTGAGTGAACCTCTTCTGCTCTGCTGCCTAAACCAGCTGCTTTCTCCTCCTCCCCTGCTCCAGAGCCCGAGCAGTGATCCACCTTCCCAGCCTCCCCAGCTGCTTTGTTCTACTTTTTTGCCAATTGCTTTATGCAAAATCCCATTTTTCTTGTGTTTTGGCGCGGGGGTCCACATGCCCACTGGAGTATTGTGTTATTCTTCCTAGTCCCTTGCTCTTTATGTTTTTGTTCACTATAATTTCCCTGCTGTACTTCATCAGAATATTCTGGGGTTCAAGCTGGTTTTTCTCTTCTGTAGAAGTGTTGCTAAAACATTAGATGATCCCTGCATTAAAACCCAGTTTGTAACATTCATGACCGTGACATGTAGATAAAACTCATTAGCATGGATAGTAAAGTCAGCCATGGGGTGCCTCATGTGCACTTTGGGCTCTCAAGGTTTATTTTTGAGAATATTGCTGTGATTTTACCTTGGCTACAATAGTTGGCAGTTTCTTATTTTTTATTGGGCATAAAAAGTAATAATATAGCACTGCCATTAGCTACAGAATAAAGCACTGTTAGCACTCAACTTTTTATTTAAAATCCAAATCCTGTATTGATTTTGCAATAGGAAGACATGCAGGTCAGAAATGCAGTAAATAATGAGATCAACAAAGCATTGGTTCGGGATATGAAAGGGAATTGCAGATTTCCAGTCAGAAATAATAGAAGGAAGGAAATCAATGACAGTAAAAAGAGAAAGCAAGAGTGAGTAAAATAATATTGAATGGAAATTCAGTTACTGAGAGGATTGTTACTGCATTCACTGTTTGATACAGGGCATCATCCTCACCATCTGATGTATTCCAGTACCAGGGCATTTTGAGAACAAGAACTGGAAGGCTTGGCTTGAATTTTTAGGATGCTTCCAACAAAACTAATGCATCACTGTGTCTGCTTGCACCTCTTGTTAATGCTCATAAAGGACAGCAGCTATGGTCTAACATCCATGCTCTGCACAAAATGAACTAACCCTCTAACCACTAATGCTAAACTCATCATCTGGACATAAAAATCTCATGTAGCAGCAAAGGGAGAAAAGTGTCTCAATTGTCAGAGAGACATGAAGTGCAGCACTGGGTCAGCCAGGATGAAATTAGACCTCACTTTGCAACAAACCATGCCTCAGATTCTACTGTTTAGAAGCACTAAAGTTATTTTAAAACATAATCTAAGTGACAGAAAAAAATAACATTTTCAGCATGGCTGTCCTGGTCAACAGGAGCTGTGGAAGATGTTTTAGCTCTAGAATTTATTCTTGGATAATTGTGACTGAGACACACAGAAAACAAAAAGCTGTGGGAGCATCTCTGATGCAGGGGTAAGCACAGTATTTTGATCCATGTTTCATCCCAGTGCCAGGTTGTGCTGGTGGTGATGCTCATGTGCAGCCCCACCCCTTTGTACACACAGAACGTGCAGACACATCCACTGGCTCTCAGAGTATTATTACACAGCTTTCAAACTCTTCCCTGGGTACAGAGTGCAGTAAAATGAGTCAGAAATATATTCAAATTTTTTTGCCTTCGTCTGCTAAGCTACTCTCTCTCTTTTTTTTTAAGTGAACTCTCACTTTCGTAGTGTTACATCCTGTCTTGGAGACACACATTTTGTGGCAGTAAAACACTTGTTATGAAATGCACTTTTTAGGCTAAAAGATAATTTTTTCTTTCACTCAGGCTATTACTTAGTTCCTGTGCACTTGCCATACAAAATACGTTGCAGCACATAATTGTGCACCATGCTGCACACTTATTTAAACCCCTTTATTTTACAGGGTTTGGGTTCTCCCCAAGTTCTTTGTGACTTTGGGATTGTTTTTCTTGACCGTAACAGTCTGCAACTATAAAAACTAAAAAAAGAGATATTAGATAGGAAGGGTTGTGAGCAAATACTGATATTACTATAATGTAACAGGATCAATACATGAGGAATTTGCATCCACCTGAGGCTGAACTGGGATGTTGTGTGGGAGCAGGAATCTGAGGAATGGGTGCACACTGCATCTCTGGGCAAGTGGTGGGTGTCAGTTTGGGAATGTTGCTCCCCAGTGGATTCCAGTTGCTCTTATTCTCTCAATAAAGCTGCATATTAGATTTCTACTTTTAGCTTGCAGGTGTTTAAAGGCACTGTTTGTACTGTGCTACAGATGCTGGTCATAAATCAAAGTACTGATGTAAAGTGGTGATAATGATGGAATCTTCCATTTACTGATTTTTTTATTTTTTTTTTAAAGACTTTAGGACTAATTGGTGATAAGAACTTTTAACCATTCCCTCTCCAGCATGTGAAGTTGGTACAGTGGTACACTGGTAGGATGCAGTGGTTGAAATGGGGGAAAGGAAAGGGCTCTTCAGGATGACATAAACAAGCATTAAAAATATTTTTTTTTTATTAAATAGCCTTGCTGGGGGTTGTGGCTGATTGTGATAAAGGCCTTGCAGGTCCCTTTGATTGCAGCAGCCCTTGACCAGGGATGTTGGAGCACTGCTGAGGAGGAGAGGGGCAGCACTGCCCCTTTGAACCACGTTCCTGGCCTGCACAAATGCCTTGAACTCTCACAGGGACTTTCATTCCTGCAAAGCCCAAAGGTCAGAAATGGGTAAGGCATTAGCAGAGCCCGAAGGAAAGGCTGACTGGAATGTCTGAGTGGATTGCCTGTTCATTAATGTCAGGGAGCCCTTACTGAGTTCATGGATTGCAAGAGAAAATAATGAGCTGTTTTTCAATGATGGGCTCAAATATTTCTCTTTCCTGACCATTGCTTTACTTCCACCTTTCCTGTACACAGCCTTTCCCTCTTCTCTCACCCATCTGATCTTTTCTCTGGAAGAACTGTAATAAATGTAGGTGTTAGTCCTTTCTGCTAACATAAAATCCCGTGTGTAACTTGAAGCTCTGCACTGATTTTAAGGAATTGGTAGCATTTGTGGTGGACACTTTTTAGCCTGTCATGAATCAGTCAAAGCTGGCTTGAGCCAGTTCTACCTCTGGGCACTTGTCAATTCGTTACCTCTTGCTTTTTGTGGTATCAGTCACAATTTTTACCTTTTTTTAAA
This sequence comes from Pipra filicauda, assembly GCF_003945595.2. NCBI lineage: Eukaryota > Metazoa > Chordata > Aves > Passeriformes > Pipridae > Pipra > Pipra filicauda. The sequence continues at coordinate 2,027,895 of NW_024104909.1, forward strand.
AAAATTTTTTATTTTTTTTTATTTAAGCCCAAAACATTCATGGTAATGTTGCAGACTGACGTGAGTTTTCAGCAAACCTGAGCTCTATTTTAATTTATTCAAGATCTCATACAAGTTTCGTGCTGCTCAGTGTTTTTACAATTCTGTGTGTTTGCAGCTTTCCAATGTCTGTGCAGTCAGAAGCACTGAGGGAGCTCTGCTTCAAGTAAATACTTAGCAGGGAGCCAGCAGTTCTCCAGTGAGTGGATCTGCATAGTATTGTTCTCCCTCCAGATGAGAGAGAGAACACTGTGGTGCATTCTGCTTCTCTACCTTGCCCTTCCCGGGCAGGGCACAGAGCTGAGGCTTGTTAATTGAACCCTCTCCCTGCTCTGCTCAGGATGGGGCTTGGTGCTGCTCCTTGTAATGGTTGTTGATTTGACAACTTGTCCTGCTGGGTGCTCTGACTGTGCTCCAAAGCTTGTTAGTGACTGAAGTAAACCTTCCTCAGTCCACAGAAGGCTTTTTTATTTCCTGTTTTTTTTCTCCTTCAGTTTTCTTCCCTTTTCTTTTTGGCTTTTTCTTCCCCTTCTCCTTTTTGTTTTGCAGCTCCAGTTGTGTTAGAACATGGTGCTGTGGATCCCTTTTATACTCTAGTCAGTGTTTCAGCCTTCACCAGAGATGCTGTGAGCCAAACCCAGGTTCTGTACTCACACAAAAAAACATCTGATGTTGTGCAGCTCAGTCATGTTTTCCTTCTGGGAGGAAGGAGAGAAGTGGGAAAGGAAGGAGGGGCAGGGGGGTACTGTTAGAAGTAAGAGAGTCTCTTAATTTTCTCCAGCTTAAAACTGATCTTTTTGTCTGTACTGCCACTTTCACCCAGCTTCTGGGCCTTTCTTAGCTGGTTGCAGTTGTTTTCTCCCGAGCCTTTGCTGTCTACCTGAACAGTTTTCCCCAGTCTCTCAGGAAACAGAGTTGAATGGTTACTCCCCAAAGAAACAGGGACTGCACTGGAATTTATTTTTTTTCCCCTTGCATTTTGCTTCTATTGCACCTTTGATACCACTGCTTCATCCTTAAGTGGTGTTTTGTGTCAGACAAGGGACAGTCATTTTTTCTGAAAAATGAAGGCTCCCCTTAGTCATCAAAAAGTCCTGGGCTCATTACTCTGTGGAAGGGAAGACCAACAAGAGCTGGGATGAGAAAGAGCTGTTCAGTGACAGAGACAAAACATAACTTCCAGTGTATTTGTCTTGGAGTAAAAGTAATGTATGCCCTCTATTGAACAAGTAACCTATCGATTAGAGGGGAACCAATGCACTCTCACATCTCCACCATGGCTTTTTCCTTTAATGGATATAAATGTGTACGGCTTTTCTCATGGTGGTTTTGAGAAATATTAAGGGTTACAGCCAGTGTAACAAAGAACTGCTTAACAGCTCTGGTATCTTCTGACTTTAAGAGCCACTTTGTCAACTGTACAGTTGTCTAAGGATGCTGATTAATTTGCATTTATGTTATGTAATTTTAAGATAAAATGATTCGTGTTTTATCTGTTTTAAAAAAAATAATTCTTCAGTGACTTCCTTCTACTGTCTGAAGAGGGATTACATAAAGAAATGCTACTGGATGCATTTATCAACTAGAAAAAGGCTCCTCTTTTATCTGAGTGCCTTTTTTAAAGTGTTTCTGTTTTCCCACTGTGTTTTATATAAATTCATGAACCTCAGGAATATAATTTCTGGCATACTGCTAGGGAGAGGTCTTGAGGGATGAGCACCGTTACCCTTGCACGTTAGGGAAAGGCTGGGGATGCTGAGTCTTTAACAAGGCAGCTGTACCCAAAATGTTCAATCATTTTTGCTAAATAAGTTAACAAAAAAAAAATTGCTCAAAACAGAGCACGTTCCTCACCCAGTCTCTGCATTGTTCAGTTTGATTTCTCTTTTCTCTTGTACATCTCCTGTCCTGTGAAGTTTTTCAGTTTCTACAGGGTGATAAATATTGATTAATACACAGTATTTACTACATACACATGTATGTACATACCTGTAAGTACATATATAAGAGAAGGAATCATATCATACATAAATAGATACAAAAGAAGGCTGTAGTAGATGTTGTAGTACTAAAATGTTGTAGTACATTTTAGGCCCTTATATTATCAAGATAAGTGAAAAAAACTTAAATGTCTTCTGTGGGTGATTATCTGATATTAAAAATAAAAAATATTTAATTACTGAGGGTTTTATATTAATGTTTAATAGCCAATCTTTCATCTGAATACAGTTTGACACTCAGGACAGAACTGTATCACAGGTTGCATTGCCTCTGCTGGGAGACCTAGTTCATCAAGAACATTCAGCTAATCTTTTTTGGATAAAACCCTCTGGTTTCTTCCCAAATGGTGCTTTATTCTGGTCCAGTCTTTTTTGTTTGTTTGTTTGTTTTTTTTTTTTTTTTTTTTTTTTTCTGTTCCCTGAAGTTTCAGCAGCCTCCATGTCCTCTTTAACCTCTTTCCTTGCCTACTTGTGTTCCCCAAGAAAACTTCTCTCTGCCAGATCTTGGCATCCTGGTGCCTCTGTTGAGGGTCACAGCCAGTTTTGTTTTCCAGCTTCTGGACAATGATCAAAGGTTTCATATCAGGGACTTTTATTTCATTCAGGTGTCTTCCTTGCTCTGGGGATTCTTTTATCTTTGTTTCCATTATCAGCAGCTCCAAAAGTTAGATCTACTCTATGAATATGCATAACATTTGTGTTTAGCTGTTCTGTTCTAGAAGGACTGTTCTCCATCCGTGTTTACAGTCCTCTAGAAGTTTAGAGGTCACTGGGACTCTATGGTTGCTCTTTCCACTGCTTTATCCTCCCAGAGGCTGAAAGGTCTTACATCCCTCTTCAGTACAGGGATGTTTGTGGCTGCCTGAAGAGTTCTTCTTTACCTTGTGCCATTCTGGAAACTTCTAGTCAGGGGTTTCCTGCACTCCTGAGTGCCTCCAGAGAACCCCAGAGTAAGGGCATCCTTCAAGTTGGGTGTTTCTGTGTTTTCTCATTATCTCAGCTTTGGTTGTAAAGTTATGCTTTTTAATCTTGTTTAGTTATCTGGCCATTTTGAAACCATTTTGACGTCACTCTCACCACCACTGAATGACAAGTCCGGTTTTATTATAGCTCAATTAGATTATTTTTGGCTGTGTTTTGAGTTCTACTGAAATGGAGGTTTAATTGGGTCGATATGGTGCCAAAATTTATGTTCTTTTTCGGCAACTTGTTTTTATTTGCAAAATAAGAAGCTGGAACATTGAGCAGTTTTATTTCATAATATTGAAAGCTAATCAGTTCTGTTGTGTATTGAGTGTTCATGGAAAGAAGAGTTTCATTATTTGATATTTTGTCTGTAACTGTAAAATCAGAGGCCAAATATTTAGAAGAAATGCTTTATAAAATCAGGTTAATTTATTAACTCACAGCTGGTACCCAGGGATTTGATTTGAGATGGGTTAAATCACAGAATTATGGAATCACGGATTGGTGTGGTTAGAAGGGACCTTAAAGCTCATCCCATGGGCAGGGACACCTTGCACTATCCCAGGTTGCTCCCAGCCCCGTCCAGCCTGGCCTTGGACACTTCCAAGGGATGGGGCAACCTGTGCCAGGGCCTCCCCACCCTCACGACAGGGAAGAATTCCTCCCCAGTATCCCATCTAACCCTGCCCTCTGGCACTTCCCCTTGTCCTGTTACTACATGCCCTTGTTAGAAGTCCCTCTCCAGCTCTCTTGGAGCCCCTTTAGGCATTGGGATGCTGCTGTTAAGTTCTCCCCATAACTTCCCAATAATTTGGAGGTCCTGGTTAGTGAGATTTCTGGCAGAACCTCTGTGTGTGTGACACCTTGGAGGGCAGAAAAAGCAAACTGGGGGTTGGTATGTGTATGAGCAGAAGGGTAAGGGCGAGTGAAGGCCAGTGCCCTTGGCCATGATTTAGGATGAATGTGCCCAGTATTCAGTAAGACACTGTATATATGCCTATCTATACAACTTCTCTGCTTTTCCCATTAATGCCTGTCCATTAATGTCATTGCAGGACGCCTAGAGCTTTCTCACATAGTGCATTGGGTGTTGGTGAGTGACACTGCTTTCCTTCAGTATATTGCTGCAATCCTTGCTTGCTCAATGGAACCCAGAAGAAATGGGTGTCAGTCTGGGGAAGAAACATGCCTGAGGAGCAACATTTGTCTCCTTGATGTTTAGAAAAGACAGCTGTGGTGGTTGGCTCTAGGTTCAGTTCTCACTTTTATCCTGGGCTTAAACTTCTGACTAAGGTCGTGCAGGACACCTTGTCATCTCTGCACCACTTAGCTCGACTTTTATCTGATGCTGAAGAACTTGCTAAGTTGTCTTTGAAGAATAATGTTCTGAGGAAAATGGATCTAAATGGATATATTGGGTAAAATAAATTCACCTGCAGTCCTGTGAAAAAGCACTGTAAATCTTGCCATGACCCCGCTCACTAAGGAGGTTTGTTGATAGCATTATATTAAATCAGGAACAGCAGAGGAAGCTATAGAGATACTCAATAGCAACTCAAGAGGGAGAATTGCATGGCTTGTGGGATTACAGAATATGGAATTTTGTGCTTCCAGGTCATTACTTTGAATTCAAATACACTCCTGGTAGTAATAAAAATCTGTTACCAGATGACAGCTCTCCAGTTTCACGTATGAAATGAGCTGAGGTTTTCTATCCACCTGGTAATGGGCAGATGCCCACTATGCAAAAAGTGGCACAACTGGCACCATCAGCTACTTTTATTGACAGTCTCAGTGGGGTGGTCAGCAGTTAATACATCACAGCAGAGTCACCTTTTTGACCTTAGATTAGATTCTCCTTCGGTGTTCGGCAGGGATCTGTGTGCAGAGAACAGATAAGAAATTTTCCTCCTTTATTTAATATTTTTGAACATTGCTTCAGTGAAAAACAAGTAAAAATTAAGGGCAATTTCCAAATTATTGCTCAGTGCCTTAAAATCTTATGAGAGGCTATGTGTTATTCCTTATTTCATATGGCACCAAACAACCTTTCAACAAGGGAAGCATCTGAAAGACAATGTAATTAATAAGTATTTTGGCAGAGGCCAGCATTATCCTTTCTCCTTTGTTCTCTGGGGCTTACCATTGTTGACAGCACTGAATAAGAAAGCTGGTTTATTTTGGATGTGTAGGTGTTACAGAACATAACTGCCTTTGAAGAGATGTGGTGCATTTAACGTGTCTGATTTAAAGACAGTCGTCCTCTGGTGTTTGCAGAAGTAAATTCTATGACAAGTGTGACTCATGAAGTGGGAAGTTCTACAGGAGCTCCCCCAAAGTAGCTTTTCCCTCATGAAACCAAATCATCTCTCTTGTGCCTTCTCAGGGGTTTGTTTTACCCTCAGCGTGAGGGAGTTTCATGTGAAGCTCTTGCTGTCACACTAATAAATGCAAAAACCCAACTGCCTCGTGATTCCTGAGACAGAGGCTACCATGAAAATCTTAATTAATCTGTCTCCAAATAGCTGTAATTACTGAGTTAACCCAACTATCACGGAAAAGAAAAACGTGGATTTACAAAAGAACATATTCACATATATATATATATATGTGTGTGTGTGTGCACTCAATGCTATAAGCAAAGGATGAGGAGGAGGAACAGTTCAGTGGTGACAAGAACTCTGTATACAAATATCACTGTGCCAACCTGCAGCTCTTGAGCCAACTCTTGACTCCCTTGAAGGTTTTCACCAGTCGTTTGCCTGTGGCTCAGCATCAAGCAGAGAGAGGGCAGATGGCATTTCAGGCCAGGCAAACCTGTCTTGGTGATTGAAAATAATTCAGATCCTGTTTGTAAAGGAGTGGGACTGATTGTACTGGCTATAACTGCTCCCTTTTGCTGGAGACATTATCAGTACAGGGTATTTGGAGATAAGAGAAGGCTGGATAATCCGCCCTTACAATAATTTAGGAATTTAAAAGAGAAACAATATTATTTTCTGTTGCTTGTGATCTTGATGTTCATCTTAGTTTAAAGTGTATTATACTTATTTCTGTCTCAGATCTTAAATATACTTCAGAGAAGCCACTCTACTTCTGCTGCTTTTACAGTACAACCTGTTATAAGCAGCATTTTTAGCAAATGCAATAATTTGTAAATAATTATGCAAATCAATTTATAAACCCAACAAAGGATGTTAATTGCCCTGAAGGCACTAAGGTTAGCCAAAAATTCTAGTACTATGTGGTTTTTATGTGTTGTGTTTGGAGTTTTTGGTATTGTTATGAGAAGTTTTAAATAGAAATGCTGGTAGAATTTTAGCATTGGAACAAATAGGAGCCTATAAAATAAGACTTGGCATGGAGTAGCAATCTTAATGCTGATGAACATGGCAAACATGCACAGCTTCCACTTGGGGACAATTGACACAGATGGCAGAGCTGATTTTACCATGTGCTATATGTCTTATTAATTGCTCTGCCAATTACTATAAACTCCAAAGCCTGTTTCTTTGTTCTACTATCGTGGACAGTTTGTCTGGTTTATGTTTACTGCAAATATCAGATTTCTGTATTTATTTAGTGGGAATTGTAGCTTTTCTCTTCCTCTCCTTCCCTCCTGTTGTCTTTCGCTCTTCCCTTCTGCCCTTGTATTGATAGTCAGAGATGTTTTTAAACTGTGATGAGCAAGTCTATGTGAACCAAGAAGTTATTTAAACTTGGAAGAAATCTGTTGTGTTTGTGGACCAGGCAAAAGTACCATTTTAAATCTGGACTTGTGCATGTGTCTTGTTGTTTTGGGGAAGAAAATGAAATCCTGTCCATGTCAGAGGTGGTTTAGCATCCAAGCAGAGAAGAGTTGAAGTGACATTCTAGAAACAAGTGTATGTGCAGATTCCTTATCAACATTTGTATCAACGTATCAGGGATAATTATATCTTTGAGTCTAGTGTATCAGGTTTGTTAAGGTTTGAATGGACCAGAGATTGTATTCTGGTTCCTGCAAAACTTGTGAAATCATTGTGGGGAAGAGAAGATGGATGTAACTAACTGAAATTCCAGACTCTAGAGGGATTCTGCCCCTGTTGATACCTGCTGTGAAATTTAATTTCAAGAAACCCTTGAAATTAAATTTAATTGAATATATTCTGGTAGCAGTAAGGATATTAAACCAAGAAATTCCATGAAACAAAAAGCACACTGATGGGAGCAAATAGTGTGTTATTTGCTATTTTTCTAGGCCTGACAGCATTATAAGCAGCCATTGGGAAGTGCTGGGTAAACATGGGAGAACATGTAGATTGAGTTATATGTTTGCTCAGCCCTGGGCTCGTCCTAAATAGCTGGTGCCCTGTTCTGGGGAAGTTGATGGAGTTGTTATTGCCAGTCACCAGTGCTGTCCCTTCCACAGTGGAGAACTGTAAATGCTGAGCTGGTGTCAGGTTTGCTGCGGTAGCAAAAGCGACTTGTAATCAAATCCTCTGTCTGGTGGGAGGCAGCTTAAGAAAGGTTATGGTTGGAGGCTTGAAATTTGAGTGGGCTGCCTCTTGGGGCTTCCAAGGAGTCAGAAAAGTCCTGGAACTGTGACAATTAAATTAGGACATGAAATCTTTTACAAAACCATAAAACCTTTGCAAGCCACGTACACGGTGAAAACTCCCCTGGGAGTGAGAAAGGCTGTTGTAGCCCCCAGCAGCAGCTCAGAGTGAGGAGCATGTACAGCAGATTTCACCTTCTAACTCACACATTTCATCTGTGTCAGTGCCTGCTGTTCCAGCTGTCTGTGTCTGACTGGTACATTCACTATTAGTAAAAGTTACATTTTTTTTCCATTACAGGCAAATCTGTTAGATCTACGATGCAGCTGCAATTGCAGCATGGAAAATGACCTTCTCACAAGGAAATTACTGTAAAATGTTGTTCCTTCCTTCCAAGCACAACATAAACACATTAATTGCTACAAGTGTTTTTTTTTTTTTCATTTGTATTAAATAGCTGTTCTTCAATAATTTAAGGATTTTAGCAAAAAAAAATATTAGCAAAAAAACCCAAACCCAAACATTACCAAAATAGCCTCATCTCACAGCTTTGTTACCAACACTTTGCATTTCACTTTTCATGCAGGCTTTCACAACATCAGACTGTGGTACAATTATGAATTTTAAAAAATGCAAAACGATTCTTTGACACACTTTTTCTCCCCCTCCCCCATTCTTTTCCATTACAGGATTGCACAGGTTTAACTCTCAATACATTTGAAGTTAAAAATTTGGCCAAGGTAATCAATAGCCCGCTCTTTTTTATCTGCTTTTGATATTTGTAGAATTACAGAGTCTTAAAGACTGGAAAAGACCTCTGAGATCATGGTTCTGAATGAACTGGGAGACAATCTCTGCCATAAGGCAAAGGAGAGGATTGCCATAAAAATATTTTACAGTGTTTTGTGATAGGAAGCAGAGAAAAGGTCTTTGAGGAAACAATAGGAATCATAACTTGGGGGAAAAGGGTTTTCTTCCTTTGTTTCACAGACATAAATTTAACACAGTGTTTTACAATGTTTGTTTCCATGAAAGTAAAAGGTTGTTTTGTTTTGTTTCTTAAAGAATCCTTGAGGTTGAAGTAGTTGTAAATCAGAGGTAGAAGTATTCTTCTACTCATGTAATAAATGGCTAGAGGGCATGTGGTGCTTAGCTAATTCTTTTTCCAGAGTTAGTTTATTCCATTTTATACAGACTTTTATTGCAACAGGAATGAAAGCACTACTTATGCATTTGGTTGTTTAATCCTAGGGCAGTTGTATGTGTTGCATCAGGTGAGAAGGTTTAAAGGCAATAAGTTATGGACAACCAGGATATTCAAAAATTGGGGGGGAGAAGTTAATTCAGAAAACATGTTTTGCAAAAACAAGTTTTTGCTGGTGAAGCAAACTCCAGGAGTGTCTGCTCTGGAGACTGGCCTAGCTGTGGTTAAATTAGGGTTTCAGGATGGTCCTGAGGAGATTAGAAGTAAAAAATCAGTATCTGCTTTGTTACTGCACATTATTTTCTTTTTGAGTCATTTCATTTCTTAGAAATTTATTAATTTCATAGAAAACATTACTTCAAAGGTGCAGAAAGGCTAAGTTGTTCCTTCAACCACAGAGCAGATTTGAATTCCTGGCCTTAACAGGTGCTTCACAAGATTCCCATATCTCAAATATAATTTGCAATATATTTTGAATGTATACCTACCATCAGTCTCTGTAGAGAAGAATCTACTGCATGTGTTGACGTGAGCCTGGGCTATTTTCAGTCAAATACAATAGAATTATAGTTCTAATGGAGAATAGTATCATAGCAAAGGTCTAATCTAAAAATGTGGGTTATGTTACAAGTTTTCTTCCATCCACTTGTGCTTTTTTTATGGATAATATGATGAAACAAGGCAAACTCTTACATTACTTGTTTTCATCTTCTTTTGGTAATTTATCGATCCTTAAAAGCTTTTAAAAATGGCTACTTGCATTTATTTTAGTTTTAAAATGAAAAATTAGATAAGTTTAGGCTGTGAGTATAAGGTTTAAAAACAATGAGTTCATTTTAACACCTTAACACATGTGGCCTTTACATGCATGTCCAGGCACTAGAAAATCAAACCCAACACATATAAGAAAAAAAACCCAAAATGTTTTAACTCCAGCTCCATGCTGCTTGTTGTGATGTATCACAGCTTTCAAGGCTGTATCAGCAAGTGTGTGGAAGGCATCAGTCTTACAAGTTTTAAAAGTAATCCCATCTCAACAAGGAGTTTCTTTTTCCTGGGCATGGCAGATGATATTTTTTTATTGTTTGTTTTCTGCAGTGCTATGTGAGGGGGTTTAGAATTTCTCATTTGTCTCTCAAAGTCTTGTTTTGCTTGGCCCTCAGTGCAATGTATTAATATTTTCTGAAAGATGTAGAAAGCATTCTCTCAAACCCCTTCATTGTCTTAATTAGATGCTGGATTTGATGGATCAGTGAATTTCTATCATTTGAGATTTGATAGGTATGATAGATGACAAGAAATAGTAATGACTACACACTGTAATTTGATGAGAAGGACATTTAATATTGCTTACAAATATGTCATCAGTTCTTGGAAAATCGGCATGAGTGGGACTAATAAGACAAAGCTGAATATCTGAACCAGAGCTGCTTCTACAATCCCAGACAATTACAAAGCTTAAATTCCCCATTTTGACAATGGGTCACACAGTGAGAGAACGTGGGTGATTACACATTGTATACAAGAAAGCCAAACTAATGAAACAGCAATCTCCATCAGAGGAAATGTACTTTTTGTTCATGGAGAGAGATGATTTGTTTGATTAGTAATAATTCAGGGACTCAGCTGAGGTGCTGCATACACAGAAGAGCTCACAATGAAGTAATAAGGAAAAGGAGTTTTAGAAAAGAGCTATTTTGGATACAGGGAAGTGACAATAATTGCCTGCTTACAAATACCGAATAAATACTTGAAAAATTCTGAGCCATAATTGACTGTGATTTACATGCTTCGTGTCCTAGCAAGATTTTGATTACTAGCATTGTATTGCTTGTCAGAATGCAAATGCTGTTTTTTTTTTTTAAAAGGTAGAACTTTAAACACTAAATCAACGGTGTGTTTGGATGTTGCTTTCGGTTTGTTTCTTTGTTTTGTCTTGCTTTTTTTGTTTGTTTTTTTTGTTGTTGTTTAAAATATACTTTATATGACAAAAGAAAGAGCACAGAGAACCATATAAACGAGCAGATTTGACTTAAATTGAGGTTGCACACAGAGAAATCAGCCACATCAACTCCTTGTAATTTAATCAAGAAGAGAACTTAACTTTATAACTAGGCACATTATGCAGTTATAGTACATTCTTAAATGTGTTGGGTAACCCTGAGGATTCCATGGATATTTGAACTCAGTATACCTCTCATCCTACTGTGATTACAATATATTTGTTCATCTGCCTTTCAGCACTTAACATCTTTTCCATAGCAATCCACAGGAATATTATACAGAGTGGAAGAGGTAATTTAGGTAGAGGTAATTAAGGTAGGCTTTGCCTTCCTCTCAAGATGAAGGAGATGGAGGCCATTGCTGGCATTTTGAGATAACCTGATAACAGGCATAGAAGAAATATCATAAGCAATATTACTTTGGTCAGCAGGTGCTCTGCTGAGTACTTCAATACTTGATAGTATTTTGACTGTTCAGAGTTGTTGAGTAATTCCTAAAGGATCCTTGGCTTTCAGCAGGATCTCCAGTTGTTTTATGACAGTTCTGGTTCCCACTGCTGATAGAAAGGTTTTCTCTCTCTTTTAGTAGCTGTGATACTCCAACTGCATTTTCTGTAGGGGCACATGCTGTTATCTGTCCAAAGGATTATTTTTTTTTAAATTGTACAGGGATCTAGAGTAGTTCCTATGGTATGGAAGTGCTGGTTGATGAATGGCTGCTCCTTGTGGGAACATGATTTGTTGAAATTGTGTTACTGTGTTCTCATTATTAACCGAGTGCAGATAAACCTAAGCCTTCACAACAGTTAGAAGCATTAATAGCAGGCATAATAGAAAAAATAAAAAAAAGAAAATAAAAAGGGAAACCTTCCTAATTTGCTCATTCTGAGGCTGGAATGTTATTAAGTTGCTGAGCCAGTTTAACTGCAGTTGATATAAAGAACCTGTTCCCTGAATTTTCCCTCACTACTTGGAAGTAATAGGTTTGAGATTAGGGGCCCAGATGTTTTCAATACAAAGTGACAAAGTGTTTCTGCCTTTTGTGATTTAATAAAACAAACAAACAAAAAACTTCAGTAAGACTGAAGTTTTGAAACAACAGGTGAGTTTGTTGCCCTCAGTGGTTTAGAGGAGTGTTCTCTGTTCTTTGCAAAAATCATAATCTGGTTTTGAAAATCAGTTAAGAAATATGGTGGTAGTATGTTTAAATATTTTCCTAAATTCACTTTTGACCTTAACAATTAGAATTTGATGTGACAAGAATGTATTTACATGCATATCTTCTCACACAGAGTGAAAACACTTCCATAAATTAAGAGTTCTGGTAAATCCCATCTTAACCTGACAGGACAGACAGGAAGAAGACATTTTTTAAACAATTCTCTAAAAAAGTGAGCTTTTCAAACTGAAGTTTTATTTAGGATAGATGTTGATATTTACATAAGCTGATCTTTTGTCACTGTGTGCTGAAGAAATGATGGAAAAATATTTATGGTGTTGCTCTCATAAGCCCAGTCTTTTACGAGCATGATACCATCCTGTGATAAATACTGAGCACAAATAACCTTGCAGCTGCAATTCCTTATTACGCCTCCTAATTATTTATGGTTTATGATATGTAAGCATTAGATTTATTGTCATTCACAAGTTTTCCACACCAGCTTCCGCACATCTCTCCTGAGGTGTCTTTCTTTCTGGGTATGATGTGCTTTTCACAGATTTGTGAAAAGAATTTTAGTACCAAAAAATTCTGTGAGGAAATAGGGTCAGTCCCAGCCCTGGGAGAACCTGGGGGAGCAGGAGGAGGCGCAGGAGGGGCTGCACTGCCGGGCAGAGAGTCCCTGTAGCTGTGGAACAGGGATCCACATGGAAACCCATGCTGGACTCCCTGCTGGAGCAGTGCCCCCGAGGACCTGTGGCTTGTGGAGAGCCCACACTGGAGCAGCTGCTGAAGCCCTGCTGCCCCTGGGAAGGGCTCAAGCTGTCAGTGTGCAGCTCCACTGACTCCCTTCAGTCTGCACGGGCTGATGAGCTGAAGTTCTTTTCTGTAGTTTCATCGCTATTCACGCCAAAAGTGCACGTTGTTTCAAGAAATAGAGAAGGAAGGTCGCTCTGTAGGGGTGTAAGTTTAAATTATTGCAGTGACCTTTTCAGCTGTCCTTGTCTTTCTGCTTCTCCGTTGAACTGTGCGTTGGACTCCCTGACTTGAAAGTAAAGTGGTTTTGGGACTTGGAAGAGACCAGAGATCCCAAAGCAGGTCCCAGCAGCTGCTGTTCTGAGAGCATCTATCTGTCTATCTGTCTGTCTGTCTATCTATCTGTCTATCTCTCTATCTATGTATCTATCTATCTATCTATCTATCTATCTATCTGTCTATCTATCTAATCTATCTATCTATCATCTATCTATCATCTATCATCTATCTATCATCTATCTATCTATCTATCATCTATCTATCATCTATCATCTATCTATCATCTATCTATCATCTCTCTCTCTCTCTCTCTCTTTCTGTCTGTCTGTCTGTCTATCTAATCTATCTAATCTATCTACCTGTGCCCTGTGGGCAGTGCTGGATGTATTCCCTAAGTCTGAACAGAACTGGGAGTGGTGCAAAGATTTTCTCACAGGAGAGCACTTCTGGGCTTTATTTTCCTCTGAAGGGCTTTTTGAGTTTATCCTGTTGGTTCCCAAAGAATTCTTCACGTGGACTCGTGTGAGTGGTGGATCTTGGTTGCATTATTGTATTGGTCATTTAAATGCCTCTTTCCCACGTGCTGTGTTTGCTCAGCCAGCTCTGGAAGGGTGGAACAGGTCAAATGTAGGCAATTTTGTCCAGAATTTGGTCCTGGCTACCAGAGATTCATGGTTCAGGGATTCTCTGAAAAAGAGGAGGTACTGTTGTATTTAAAAGCTCTTGACAGGTTGCTTTTTGAATAAATTTGTCATATATGCCTATGCTTTTTATAACACCCCCTAGTTTCCACTCTGTGCTTCCCTGTTGTAATACACCCAGGCTGGTTCCTTCTCATTCCTTACTCTTGACTGAATCAGTAATTTGAGTTTTTTGTCAATACAGTTTTTTGACCTACCAACTTAGGTACTTAGGGCTCCTTTTTCTGTCCATTATAACTGCATTTGTTTCTCTCTTTTTTTTTTTTTCATATTCTAGTAATTTCCTGTGGATGTCTATAACATTATGTGTGTACCCACACACATATACAAATATGTGTGTACACATGCTTATGAACTCAAAACAGAAAAGGCAATGTATACTGAGTTGCACTGTTCATGAGAAACAGACAGCAAAACAATCTTTTTTTACCCTGACACTTCAAAACACCTGCCACTTAGCTCATTTTTTTTAAATTATACCAAGATACCAATAACTTTTGCAAGGAAATCAGTATAGAAAATTTTTAAAAATACCAAATTCTCACTGGTTTGTATCTGTGATTTTTTTTTTTTTACAAGAATTATAGTTTTGCTTGTCTTTATAGAGTGCTGTTTTCAGTTTAAAGTTTGCTTTTTTAATTTAATCAAACACTTTACGTCACTGTACCTATTTTCAGGTATATATTGTATGAAGTCATCTATACAATTGTGTCTGAAGGTGAGTTTTGCACTCTAATATGACAGATACTGCAGTGGTCATTCACTGTGTGTTCCTCTGTAATTGTAAGTCAGCTGGATTGGTGAAGGAAGGTGGCTGTGTGAAAAAAATACTTCCATTAGTGCCATTATTTTTTTTATTTTGTCGTTTCACAAATTCAGCAGATCTATATAAATTCAGTAGCTTGAAAAATTGAATCTCAGAGGAACGATTAGACATCCAGTATTACTTTCTGATCTTGAAAATAATTAAATGTTGCTCAAATAGCCATATGTCCAGCTCAATAATTTGGATTCTGACAAATATCACCTTCCTGTAGGACATCTGTTGAGAGGTCAAAGCTGTCATCATACCCAGACATTCCAGTAGTTGGCCATCTCAATATCTGGTAAAATCTCATGCTTTACAGATGTGCATGTGCATACTTATGTATGAGCTGATGAATTACAGGAGTTTTTTAAGCAGACTCCAGGCTATGTTTGCTTCAGGAGGACACAGAATTCCCACAGTCCATGTTTCTGTTTGTACAGGTATTTCAGGAATTAGATGTAATTAAAAAAATAAAATAAAGAATGTAAGGAACATGATTTTTGGGGGCTGCAAATTAAGTACTTGACATTATTTGAAACTGTCTTGGTGTAACTTGCAATGTTACTGTTGTCATCTCTTTTCCATTTGTTTTGATCTGTTTGGGGATCAGCTGCAGGTTTGTTCCCATGTCCTGTTGAGATCCTCCTGTCTTCCTGCACCCAAACAAGAGCTTTGGCAGGAGGAGGTATTTTATCACTTGATGTGTGAGCTGACACAACCCCAAAACCACGGATGAAGTGTTTTACTACCTCACAGACCAGGAGATTCCCAAAGCAGCACCAGGCCAGAGGCACACAGGTGGGAATGAGGATGCCATGGAGCTCAGTCCTCGCTGGGGGATCACTGAACCTGCTGTTTGATCCACACTGCTGGAGTTTCCCACTCTGCTTTGGTCCTTCCCACAGCAGGGCAGGAATCTGCAGCGTGGTCAGTAGAGTTCCTCCGGGTCTGTCACAGGCCTGTGTTACCTGAACACAGATGTTCTTGTGAAGCACTCGAGACTAAGCAATGATTAGTATGATATATGTGTTTTCCTGCACCCCAGCTGCAGGTCACCTGACTGTGTTTGCAATCCTCCTCCCGTTCTGCTCTTATTTTCCCACACTTACTAAATATGAGTATGCAAAACTCACGGTTTTTCCTATTACTTCAGTAAATTCCTGTCTTGCATTTTCACCTCTGGTTTATCAAATATATGTCATGTGCAAAATGTCCCTTTAGTGGATGCCTGAGAAAAAAAAGCTGCCAGTGATTAGATTGGCTGTTCATCCTCTCTGCTGGTCCAGCACAACCAACATTTGCTTCCTGAACGTTAGCCAAAAATTATCTTCTCTCCAGCTGGATAGGGATGTTTCATCATCTTTAAAAGCTGAGGTGACCATTATGTTGTTATTGTTAGGCAATTATTTCCTGTTCTCATACAAATTTACCCTCTGACCAGTTCTGGCCATGATATATCTGGCAGAGAAGCCAGGGAAGACTAATCCAAGCTTGTGAGAGCCTCTGTTACCATAATGCAATTTGTCACCTTCTATCCCTGCTGCCTCTGCCACTGCTCTCCTGTTCATGAAATGCATCTGTCATCTTTATCAAAGCTTCCTGTTTCTGACTGATTACCTTTCCTGCAAAATGAAAAAAATACTCAGATTCTGGTGGCTGTCCTGGAGTGGAAGAGCATGACCTGGTTTTATATTCTCCTTGTAGAGTTCCTAAATTTGCCAGGGAGTTGGCTGAGGGCTTAATGCTGTGTCTTTTTTTGTACTTGCTCCTGAGTAAGGCACATGAAGCATTAAGAGATGCAGGTAGAACTGAATTTATTTAGTTAAAGGACTGAGCTGGTTCTTTATCAGCTAGCTAAGAGTGCACAAAAGATGGAGCCAGACTCCATGGAAGGGCACAGTAAAAGGATGAAGGGAAACGGACACAAATTATTTTCAGATATGAGGAAAAGAATTCTTGACAAAGAAATTCCATAAACCCCAGGACAAGGCTGTGGAATCTCTGGTTTTGGATGTACTGGTGGAGTTCACAGAATCAGAGAGTATCTTGAGTTGGAAGGGAACCACAAGGCTCAGGGAGTCCAACCCTTAGCCCTGCATGGGCACATCCCCAAGAGTGACACCACGTGCCCCAGAGGAGCATCCAAACACTCCTAGAACTCTGTCACACAGTGGTGCTGTGACCACTTCTACTCAGAAATACATTATGATTGACTTTTCCTGTAAACATTTGGATAGATGTTTAAGTTCCTGTAAATAAACATTTTATCTCAGCAGTAGGTTTTTCATAACTGACTTGCAGAAACAAAATAAGTGTGGGGAACAGAGGCCATTTGTTTCTGTCTGGCTTTTAAACATCTGCTATGGCCACAGGGAGAGATGAGACACTGAACTGGGGGGGTCAGTGATCTGAGCCAGCACTTCAAAGCACATGCTCTGTTCAGACAACTGACTTGCTGAATGTAAAACTCTTCTGTGTTTAGTGTTTCATTTCAGTTCACTGGATTAGAATCCTATTTCTCAGACAAGTTTCCAAATCGTATTTTAACCTTGAAGTAGATTAGAAAGCTTGCCTTTTTTTTTTTTTTTTTTTTTTTTGTTAGGTTTTTTTGGTTTGGTTTGGTTTGGTTTTGGGTTTTCTTTCCTTTTTTTTTTTTTTTATTCCTGGATTTGCTATCTTCTTTTATAAGTGATATGACGAATATATGAGACTGTGTAGGGAAATCACCCTTTGAGAAATCAGTTTTGTCTGCCCTCTGATGTGACATGTAAAATTTATTTGAATCCCAAAACCTCACAGTATTAATCTCAAACAGAATTATGAGTTTTAAAATGCTTACTCGGGCAGGTAAGCTTAGAGAGGAAGAAAAAGAAACAGGTAATATTCCTTTCCTTTTTTTAACATTTCATCTGTATTAATTTTATTTTTTTTTTATTATTTTTTCCTTCCTCTTCTGCTTTCCTTTGCTTCCATTTTTTAATACTGTTATGCAGATGAAGATTTATAACACGTAAGCTTAATAGCATTAAACACTTGTTTAATTGGTAGAGATCTGGGAGAAGGCCCAGACTAATTAACACCAATTCCTGCTCTACTGCCAGTTTTTAATGGATCTTAGGACCAGATCTTTTTGGAACTGCAGTTATACTGAAGGCCTGTTGAAAAGAGAAAATCAAATCATATAAAGCCACCTTGACAAACCACCTGTCACCAGTATAATCCTTGCTTTTTATGAGTAACAAGACATATATGCAGTATAAACAGTGAGTTTCCCTTTTAAAACATTATTCATAACTACATAAACTCTTCTGGAATTCTCTCCAAGTATATCCATACACCTTTAATTTCACAATTTCTCTTCCCTATGACTGGAATATTTAGTGAATAATGACCAATTTTACTACAGGAAGCCCCCAGAGTGGTATTTATTAAAGTTCATAACTAATTGGTTATAAAAATAGGGAAACTAGAAAAATGGGATAGAACTCTCTATAAATACTTAGTAAAATAACTAAAAGGCACGATGTTAGGAAGGGATAATTACAGTACAGACAGGATGAGATTTAAGTTCAGATGTATTAAGCAGGTGGTGGTCTCTAGCTATTCAAGTTGCTGTCTTCACAGTCTCCCCAGAGAAGGGTCCTGTCCCAGCCAGCAGCAGAGGATGCCCAGCCTGGCTGGCAGAACTCACTTGCAGACACTTAAAGCCAGGTCAGATGAATCCAGCCTGTGAGAAAAATGACTCAGCATCATTTGGGTGATTCTTTGCAAGAACAAGAACGTGAAGGAATTTTTGTGCCATCAGAATTTTCTGCCTTTTGAGCTTTTTCATTGCTTGGCTTCCCTTTCATGGACTCAGCTGACACGAGTGGGATTCTCACCTTCTTCAGAGTGTCTGCTCCACCTTTTGTTGGGTTAGGGCCAGAGTGCCCTGATGTTACAGGATGCTGCCCTGTGATTTAATACGCTGGTTCTCGACATTTCTCTCCATTCTTTGCTCTCCAGCTCAGGGACCGTCTCAGCTTAGCTGTGATTTTTGTATTACTCTTGTCACTGCAGCGTTTTGCTGCCCAGAAATCCAACTTCAACTTCCTATTGTCTGCTTTTCAATGTTAAAACAAGAAGCTCTGATTGAAGCCCTCTGTTTGCCCTTTGCAGTACAATGCTGTCAGGAGTGTCAGGGGAGTGGGAGCTTAAGTGGCCTGTCACTGTATGCTAATGCAAATCCTTTGTTGTTAAGCTTGGTATAAGGAAATACGAAATGGGAATTACTTGATATGATTCTACTAAAATCCTTTGGATGTCTTGTAGCTCCCACTAGTGTTTGAAGTTTCAGTCTGCTGGCACATACAGTGTTTCCTTTCCAATAAATGGTGTTAAATCCTTATATTTTTATATAAGGATTTCCTTGTTTCTTAAATTAAAGCATCAAATACAGTTAAGTATTAGGAAAGGGTACGTAGAGAGATGGTGGAATTCTTGTCACTTCAGTTCTTTAAGAAAAAATTCCATAAAAATCATTGAGAGTGGTTGCTGTGTGTTTGACCCTGTGCTTCAGAGATATTGCATTGTCCAGAAAACTTCCAGGCAGAACTGAGAGTTAGTTATTTTGTATTCAAAATGAATGCTTTATTAGTCCTGTTTGTGGAAATTTAAACTGTGGTTTCCTAGGGAAAAAAACTCATAATTTTTTAGCCAGAATGCTGCAAGGTATAAATGCATTTAGAATGATGTCTTAATCTTAAATTTTAGTGTGAATTACCTGGAAGTGATTGGAGTAGAAGTCGTTTTGGTTGTTGGCCAGGTTTTAATTTTTTACTGCCCAAGTGTTTTTCACATGTTTATTTACCTGAAGATGAGAGAGCACCAGCCAATTAGCATATGTTTGTAGGAAGCACAGTGGATATTCCAGTTGGTAAAATATCATTTAAAATGTGTTATTTGTCATCAAGGTGCACGATATGTGACTGGCCTTTTAATGGCTTTCAGAAATGTGCTTCACATAATTTGAAGGAAGCTTTCTTATCAGTATGTCTTGCAATTAATTTAATCTTGTTTCTGTTATTTCCACAGTATTTTTCAATTCAGTGAACCTCATTACATTTGCAAGTGCATTAAATTAGAGTCTGGATAGAAGAAGAGAGATGATTATCAGTTAATTTAATTATGTTTCTGCGTTTGCCCATTTCATGATATGTCTGCCATTGTTGTTGCAGCCTTTGCTGCAGTAACTCTGTACAGGAATTAGTTCTGGTTCCATGTAAAGTTTGTGTTATCTGATAACTCCCGACAGCTGACGGAGCCACATGTTCACTAATTTATGAGTCTAATCAAAAGTCATTTATTTTAAGTCTAAAGGCTACAGTATGGAATACTTTTACAGTATTCACTACATCACTTTTTGACTTTGCATGTGTGGTGGTGTTTTTACAGAGCTTTACCTCAGGAACTGAGGAACACAACTTTTTATTCCTGCCGTGACTGCAGGAGCGGGAAGGGTGGCATCACACAGGTCTCTTTTATCCAGCTGGGAATGACTTTGTTTTTAAGGATCGAAAACCAACCCCCCAAATTCACCACTATGCAGTACTTCCTGTAAAATAGTCCTTACTTTTACTAATAAAATTATGTGGTCGTTCAGGGTGAGGCTACAATCTGAATTCCAGTGCTCAGTGTCTGTCAGTGTTACTGCTTTTGGCAGTAACTAACTTTTTTTTTTTTACCTTTTTTTTTTTTTTTTTTTTTTTTGCAACTCTGCATAATTTTTTTTTTCCTAAAGGTTTGTGCCATATGTTTGAAATTTCGAGATTCGTGGCATTTGCCCTGGCATCTGGAAATCCTAAGGATATAGCCACTGAGACTCTCCAAAGCAATGCTGCATTACATACTGCAGCATATATCAACTGCATAGCTCATTAAAGGCACAGCTGGTAAGGCAACACTTTGGGCTTTTAGACATTTCTAGATATCCAATATTAATGTGAGAGAAAAAGAAATTCAGCTGTGAAGCACAATATGTTTGAATTTTTAAGATGACTGTTTCTAAGATTTTTAGTGATTTAAGATCTGGAAGTAAATGGAAAAGATCTTTAAAAATTATAGCAGAAATAACACACTAAGAAAGAAAAAAAAATAAATCCACATTTTACTAAACTTAAAGCTGTTCTTCTGTCCTTATACTTTGGAAGGCAAAACAATTAGGTTTACATTTGTATTTGCTATTTGTACAGGATGAATGATTCTGTGGCTGCAAGGTAAATAATGCACATAAATTGTGTACATTAATTTGTTTCTTTTTCTGAAAGTACTTGCCACTAGGAAAAGGCTCTCCTGTCATGAGGAGGATCAATATACTTTGAAAGACTTCTGATCCCATAGCCTCCTGCTGTTAGTCTTGCAATATGAAGAGCTGATGGACTGGTTTGCAGTGGAATAGATACGTTAAGCTTTTCAGGCTAAAGATATTTTAATATTTCTGATGCACATAAAGGGAGCAAAAAAGAAAAAAAAGGCAAATTTAGTGTGTTTTTGAAAGTGAGATCAGTGTGTGGGTGCAGAGTGGGAGAATCAGACTGAACAAAGTCCCAGAAGATGGGATTTGTGGAGTTATTGCAGAAAACAGTCTGTTAACTGTTGGTAGGGGAGCTGGTACCCAGTGGATTATTGCTTACTATGGCTTAGTAATGTTGTAGAGCTTGTCAGTTGTAGTTGAGTGGTCAGATCAGCAAGATTTATATTATAAATACGTATTATCTAGATCTACATTATATATAGATACATATACTGCTTCTTCTGTTTGTTTTGGATTTTTTAAATAACTGTTTAGTGGCTTCTGACTTGCATGCATTTGATGAATCCCATATTTTATGTCACACACTCACTTCTGTTTACACCTCTCTATTTTTTTTTCCCACTTTTACTTATTTTCACTTATTTTCAGGGTTTTTTTGGCAAGGATGACTGATAGGCAGGCACTGCTATTTGTACAGGGCAGTGCAGGGATATGCCAAGATTGGTTGGATCCAATGGGTTTTGTGGAAATTAAAAATATAACAATTTTTACATAGCTTCCTTTTCTGTTAAAGGAGTTAAAGTCAGGAGACAAACACTTTCTATTTATCTTACAGGTATCCATTTGGGATTTGAGATCTAACCAGGGGTTTATTTTGAGTTGCAACTCACGATTTTGTAAAAACTGACAGTTTTTCTTATTTATTTTGTTATTTTTTAATTATTTCTCTAAATAATAAATATTATTTTTCTGAATAAGTACAGGCTTTCTGTTCAGCTCCATTGGAAAGAAGTGTTTTGAATATCTGCTGTTATCCAGTGGTCTCTGGCAGAATCCTGTGAAAACTCCCATGGGCTAAAAAGTGATGTTATGCTCCTTTATATTGGCAAAATCATCACTTAGGGACTGCAGGGCAGGGATAAATCCAGCCATTTGTCCAAACACAGAAATAAAGGAAGGATTCATTAGCTAGTTTTGACTGCAATAAATAGTGTCTGATTACAAGAGTCCTCAACTAATGCTAAGGGCAGAAAAACAGATCTGCTCTGACTATGGATAGCAATAGGGAGAATTAAATAGACTTAATTAATAGATCAGTGAAATTTTTGGTCGGATATTTGATATATGGGAGAAAAAAACCTCTTCTTAAATGAGGATAAATCTACTTGGTTGATCTGCATCCTACAATTACAATAGTTTTGCATTCTCTGCTTAACTTTTCTAGAAAATGTTTTGTTTGGGGTTTTTATTGCTTTGCTTTGCTTTAAACCAGTGGTTTTAAACCTGTGTGTTTTTTTGTGGGTTTTTATTGCTTTGCTTTGTTTTAAACCAGTGGTAACTTGGTAATTCACTATGACTTATTTAATGATGCTTGTTGTGATGTGAATGATTTCTGCTCTCCTTGTTCTTGTCAGTTCACTTGTGCTATTTTGCCCCCAGCTGATATTTTTGGAGGGACTGGAATGGTAAGATTACACCCCTAAGTATTCTGTGTCAGAAAAGTCCTGTGTTTCTCCTTCTGTCAGGAAGAATGCTTTCAAATCCTTCCTTGGTCTGAGCTGCTGTGCTTGACATCTCATTATTTGACTCAGCTGTTTCGGTTTCACCTTCACCCAGCTAATTAAGTAACTCATTGAGTGTATTATTCAGGATTTGATTCCCCTATCTGAGTCGGTGAGAGATGGAATTTAAAAAAAAAAAAATCCCCTTGATGGGATTAGGGGCAGGATTGCTGCTCTCCATGGTGGACCCAGCCGAGCAGGAGCTAATGGAGTTGGCGACAAATGAATCACACTCTGGTGTTTGAGCCGGTGTTTGGCTGCTGGTGAAAGCCTTGGGATTAGGGCTGATCATTCCTTAACTAACCAGATAGTGACCTGTTCATTGTTTCAGGATGTCTGTGGTGTTGAAGGAGGTTTTTTGGCTTTATTCACAGTTTTGTTTCCCTCCTCAGCCGTTGTCCTGCAGGGGACGGGATCGTTCCGTGTCAGGGCTAGATATGGGCTTTTGTGGGACTTGGCTTTGCTCATCATTTTGGCTCCCTTTAAAACATGTATTGCTTTCCAAGGCTTTTGGCAATTTGTAAATCATTTATTTCTTTTCCTTGGATTATAAATGTAAACAGGAGTGCTCTGCAAATGAGCAAAATCCAGCGTTCAGCTATAGGTTATCCAATTTCATTCCTGTTCCTCTGACTTTGGCTGCCTTTTTGACTAATCTTCTACATTAAAAGTGTTATTACAATTAAATTAATTTCCTTTTTGCTTTAGAATATTTTTCTTTAGTATTTACATTAAGCCTCCTGAGTTAAACATGACTGTAAGTAACATTCTCATCCACTTTAAACCTACATATTTTTATCATACTGCTTAACGTAAATTTTTAAAAATATTTTTCTAAATGCAAATTAACACAAAAAATTAATGTCACCGCAGAAATCCGGCCTAAGAATATGATATTTATTTTTGAAACAGAAACTGAAGTGTATGAATCAGGTACAGTAAGAATTTGAGACTCATTCCTTAGAATCCCAGAAAAGTTTTCCAGTGAAGTCACTGTTTTTTGTCCTGGTGGAAGTGTCTCCTTCTCCTCTCCTCTCAGGATGTTGTCCTTTCAGCTTTGATCAGAAACACGTTTCTGGCTCTGAGAAGCCTTTCTTGGCAATAGTCCAGTGAAAAAAGCACTTTCTGTGAGTGTTTTGAAAGTGAAACTGGGTATCATCCACCAAAAAGCCATTGGAAAAATGCTAATCAAGCCTTACACAGAACATTGGATATTTATCTCTAGAATAGTTCTTACAATAAATGAAATACTTTGAGTGGGTCACAGTGCGAAAACAATCACTAGAAAATCTTCTCTCTGGTTTTAAATGATCAGTATTTTTTCTACAGAAAAGTAAAACTGGTGCAGCTCTGCTATGATTAAGAAGTGAGAACTCCATTCTGAAAGGTTTCCTGGCAAAACAGAAAGCAAACTGCAGCAGATTCCGCTTTTCTCCAATTAACGTTGCTTTTGCATTTCATTTTGAAAATTGGGATAGTTCCTAGAGCAAAATTTTAGACCTTTTAGAATGCACATACACTCTAAAGTTGGGGTAAAGAAAGGGAACTCCAATCACTTGTCTTCGTTAAGCATATAGCTGATATTTTTTATTTTGGAATAAGAGTACATTTTGTCTGTTTAACTTAATCTGCTTTTGCTCTGAGCAGTCACACACTTTGGGATCTTCATATGCCAAGGGAAAGGCTGACTTTTGGTAGGAAGTGATGGCTTTGGGATAGTCTACAACATCTCTGCCTTGCTGTGGCAGTCCTGAGTTCTCTACCAGGAAAAATGTCATTGGAATGGGATGTGTTCAGATTAGTATTCTGGCAGGTACCTTTTTATACTCATCTTCTTGCTAATGAGAAGATATGTAAATATTTTATTGGGCTACTAAAGGACTGAGAACATTGTCTTTAATGAGACGTGAAGTAGAAAAAATTGAAAGTAGACTCAGACTTTCAATAATTTGGAACAGTGAAAAATGTTAACTGTCTTATCATACTAAAAAGGGCTCATAATATTCAGAATTGTATCAGCAAACTAAATTTGTATTCAGTTATTTTCTTGTTTTAAACTTGTTTTGAATCCCTGTTTTTTACTTGCTTTCCTAGAGAAAGGCTCTATCTTATGGCCTATCAATATTTCTTACTCCTTTATTCTGATGAGAAAAAGAAGATAATACATATATAACCTTAACTAAGTTTGGGGGCTAATTCAGTGCACAAAATCTTAGCTATGTTTGTAGATAAATACTTAATCAGATTTTTTACATATGATTGTCTTAGAGGTTATGTCTAGTTTGTATTTGCATATTTTCATTATATAATAACGTGCTGAATCACACTGTACTTTCATGAGGAGATTTTATGAACCATTGGAATCAAAAAATAATTCATGAATTGTCACCTTTTCTTTCACTTCACTGTTTAAATAAGACAATGTATTAATTATGCTGTGTAGGGAAATAAATTGGTTTTAGCAGGGAAATTTGAGCAATGTCTTGCAAATTTTGTCATATGTGCTCAATGAATATATATGTGAGTTTTATTCACCTTCAATGGTGCAATGTCTTTTTTTAGAACTTGAAATATTTTTCACTTAGAGTTAAATATGAATGGAATTATTTCAATTGTATTCTCTAAAAATTCTCCCATTAGATTTCAAAACCTGTGTCCCCCCCAGGTGGTAAGAGCAGTTCTTGTCCTTTCTGCATGATGTGCTCTCTGGGGCCCCTTTGCTAAGGACAACTTCTTTTCATATCTTATGATATTTACATCCAAGTACCTTCTTTTCCCCCACACAATTGTAACTGTAGCCAGAAAATACGTCTGAGAGAAATCTGCTGATCTAAATCTTCAAGTCTACAGGTAGCAAGATGCACTTGTATCATATTATATCATTTATGGCTAAACAAAGGGGGAGATCAGCGAGGTACAATAAGCACAATTTACTGCACGTTTGGGGATGTGGTGAGTCACAGGAATTATAAACAGAAGAGTAGGTAAACATCCAGCTTTTGATGGTGTTTCCTCTGTATCTCCATTGCTCTACAAATCCACCATTATTATTTTTTAGAGTGTGTGACGCATCAATTTCTAGTTCAATTCGCTGTTCTTGTCTTGGCATTCTCTGTTCACATTTAAATATTAATGATTTCAAGCACCAGTCATGAAACAGTTATGTCTTTTGGGTTTAAGTGTCATTATTTTTAGGAAACTACTTCTTATGTGAGTAAGCAAAAGCAGCTGTTGGTTTTGCTGCAAAAAGGCATAACTGAAAAAAACAAGGGAATATTTTTGAAGACAGAGATGGGTTGCTGGAGTCATACCTTTGATATGCCTTGCTGTGGCCATATATCCCCAAATTCAAACCCTTTGGTGAGTGTTCTGTATGTACTGAATTTTTAGCTTTTACTGGGCATTTTTAATACACCATACTGAGGTTTGTTGAAACTGTGCATACTAAAATTTTCTGATGTGTTTCTTCTTGAAATAAAAGACCTCAGAGGTATTGCTCATATAATATTTCAAATTACAACTAATTTAGCTCTCTACTGTTGGGCTATTTTCCATATGTAAGGGTAATTTCAGTCACAAAGCTGCTCTAAGTTATTTTCTCCCTGAATTTTTTGTCCTCTAGAAGATTTACAACATGTGCCTCTGGCTTGAAGCTCAGTTGCAGCGAGGCACTGTGTGCTGAATTATGTTAGGTGTGGATTATATACACCTTTTACTGACTGGGGAGCCTTTTTTGCCTGGGCATTTTAACAAAGGAGGAAATTATTGCCTCCAGTTGTGATGAACAGCCCCCAGAGAAGCTGTTTAAGGGAGAGCATTGTCCCGTCGAGACAGAGCAGAGCAGCCAGTCATGCCGAGACTGATGGAGATGAGTTTTTTGCTGACATTCATATCTGCAGAGTTCAGAAGCAGCCCTGGATTTCTGAGATCTCTCAGAAATAGCTGGAGAGCTTCCAGGTGCACTAAGTTCCTTACCTTGTTCTACTGTACTTGTTCTGTAGCACTAGGAAGGTGCTCTTTGGGGCTCTGTGCTGCTGTAGAGCTGTAGTGTTTGTCACCCTTGAAGTTACACTCACAGATCCCTGGGTGTCCTTATCTTGGTTCAGCTTCTCTCACCCACAGCCTGTCTCATTGGAAGTTTTCCTTCCCAGAGTTCTGCTGAAAGCTTTGCAGTATTTCTGAATTTCTCCAGAATTCCAGAAGAGGGTTGATCCACTCTGTTTCCTGGCTCTACTCTGAGTTGACTGAAGCAGCAGCGTTACCAAACAACTGCACATCTGGATGCACCTTGCTTAGCTCAGGACTCCCAGCAGGGGTGAAGCCACACAGCTGTTCAGATATTTGAACATGTGATGTGCATTGCAGGTTCTCAACACACTTCCTGAACATTTGGGATGTGCCATACTGTCTGTGAGTGAGCAGATCCTGTCTGACCTGCATTTGGATGGCGAGCTGCAGCCCTGATCCAGCTGGGAGTTGCACACCTGGGAATGTTTGCTGCAGGAATGTGTGCTGCAGGAATGTGTACTGTGGAAAGGTGGTCTGGTTTCATTCTCCCCCATAAATTGCACATCTGGTTGTCTCCTCTGTTGTCAGCTTTGCCTCCCATCAAGTTAACAGGAAAGGTTAAAAGAAGAACTCCTAGGCTGAGCAAGGACTGTGGAGAAGCTTCACCTAATCCAAGAAAGGGACTTTTTTTTTTTTTCATTATTATTAATCTAGTGAGTCCATTTTTACTCCCTTTATTTGTCTTTTTAGTTGTTCAGGATGATGTTTGAGTTGTAAGCCTTTAGAGCATGGACTTGGAATGACTCTTATTCTGTGTTTATGGTGGTTAGTGCACCCATGGCAGCAGGTAAAGATGGAAGTAACAGCATTGCTGGAATTCCTCTTTTATTAAAAGTGTGTTATGGTATGTCTTTTGAAGAACAAGGAAACATTTCAGCTGTATTTTAGGTTACCACTCTCAAGCCAGGAGGCCTGTTTTCCCATCTCTCCTGGCCTGTCTTAAGCTTTTAGGCATCCCAGCTCATACAATTTCTCCACAGGCCTTTCTGTTGTCTCCTCCCAGCTGACAATTTCCCTATCCAAATATTAACCAGACTATCTTGCTTCTCTTTCCTTTTACTCCATTGTATTAAAACATAGCTTTGAAATTCCTCGATTATTCTCCAATATTCCCTGCATACGCATTTGTTTTCCTGCCTGGTGCCCACATCAGGGTCCATCTGCACCCTGGTACAACTGTTCTCACAGCTGAACGTGCCCAGTTCTCCTCTGTCTCAGCTCATGGTGTTTGTGGGGTTATTCCTAAGAGCTTGCAACATCCTTAATTGCCAAGTACCAATTTTCTCAATCAGCCCAAATCCCTTTTTTCTGAACAACTTTCATTCAAGTCTACTTGACCTCTCTAGGCTTGAACCTGTGTGATAGTGCTGGATGTGGAGTTGGAAATATTTTTCCTAGTTTCAAGTAAACAAATCATTTCTCTTTTGAAGTGTGTAGTTGCAAAAATATAACAGCAGTTAACTAAGGCTTCATCACAGCCTCATGATGACTAAAATTTCAGTGGAGGATGTCAACATATGGCATATTCTAAAGCAGATAAAGAAAATACTCCTTTTAACTGTTGTAGATTGTCATTTTCCCAATTTCTTTTTCCTTGAAACTTTTATATTTAGGTCATATCCATGGCTTTTTATTCAGTGTATTTTCTGTGGCCATTAATAAGCCTGAAGCTGACTTGTGAGTAAAATAAAAGAACCTACAAAAATTGGGCTCAAACAGTAAGTTATGACTATACAAAGTAA
The DNA here is from genome assembly GCF_003945595.2 of Pipra filicauda. Taxonomy (NCBI): domain Eukaryota; kingdom Metazoa; phylum Chordata; class Aves; order Passeriformes; family Pipridae; genus Pipra; species Pipra filicauda. The sequence goes on from NW_024104909.1 coordinate 2,056,231, forward strand.
ATCATTTTTCATTGCCGTAGTGTGCAGTGCCTACAAGCATGGATTGCAAACTTTTTTAGGCATCTAAATCAGAAATGAGAGTAAAGGAAAGATAGATTTACTTAGGCTTTTTTTTCTTTGCTAAAGATTTAGAGAGCCCAGTGAGACAGCATTAGCAAAGACATCGTGTGACTGCTCTAGCAAAGGAAGATGACTTACTGCTCGTAGTCACTGTGATTATTATTTCTGGAATGAGGAGTTGTTGTTTCATCTTGTAGAAAACCCTAATAGCCTTTTTTGGCATAAAATACTGTGCAGAACCACGGGGGTTAGAACAAGAAATATTGCTTTGTAGAGCACGTAGTTGAGAGCGTGGGTAAAGTGGTTGAAATGTCAGCTTGGGGAGGTGGGCATGAAAAACCTCATCAAAAAAATCCTGCAGCAGCTTCAGAGGTGAGCAAGGTTACTTTGTGTCTCTCTGAGCTTTTACACTGCTGCCTTTTTTTAAATTATTATTTGGGTGTTTCAAAAGCTCAAATGCAGTTTTTGAGGCTTTTTTTTTTCAGCTGTCGGAAACCCCGACTTGGATTTTGAGGGTCTTTTCTGCAAATTCAGTCGTATGGCATGTCCTTTATGAACCTGGAGCAATAAGAAGTTAGACTGGGAAGGTGTTTCTGGATGTTGGGCTACAGAAACTTTCACTGCTTGTCCTCGTTCTGTCCTGGGGACTGTCTCAGTCTGTGCTTTTGGCTCACAGTCACATACCCTGCGTGCTCCATATTCAGGATATTGGAATTTCTGCCTCTTGAAATACAGGTAGCTATTCTCACCCCTGCTGCTCTGATTGCCTCCTTCTACCCTGTATTGTTATTCAAACAGGTGGTTTACATGTTATATGTATTAAAGTAAATTTTTATACAGTTACAGAATTGTGCACGAATTACCCATCATAATTTCCTGGTCAAATTCAGACTCTGCAAAATGTGTCATGATGGTTACAAGTCTCACATATTAAGAAATGAACCTGCTGATCAGAAACTCCCTCTCCTCTTTTTTGTGGAGTTCCCTTGCACTTCAAAATTCTGGTTGCTGATGAAGTAGTTGCCATGAGTGATAGCTGAGAATACTGATATTTTTGCTTATGAGGATACCAGATGGGATTTATGTAAAGTACAATTAACTGAAGCCTTCAAAAGACACATTTGGGGAGCTAATTTTGCAAGTGCTTTTTTATTGTTGTTGCATTCCTTCAGCATTGCAGGAGGTCTGAGGGCAAGGGGAGATCACTGTGCTTCATCTGCTGGCTGACTATAGTCCTCCAGAGTCTTTGATAATTTTGATATCTGGGGTTTTTTTGAACCTTTATTCGTTAATTGCTTTTTAAGTGTTTGCAGCCTGATCTGGCCAGCACAGGCAGTATTTTGTGGAGTAGCCCTGCTGCAGAACCTCAGTGTTCATCCAGTGCTAGGCAGCAAACCTTGTACTGGATCTGCTTTCCTCAAGCTTATTTAGAACATCAGCTTCACATTTGGCTTTACTGCATCGTTACAACATGTCAAGAAATGGATTTTTTCCAGCCTGATGAGCGAAAAAAATGTTAGTTGTTGGAGAATATCTGGTGTAATTTACTAAATATCATCGTTTGGTTATCATCATGTAATTTTATAGAATGGATTTCTCTGGCTGCATCGTTAATGTCATTAAGCTCAGCAAGAGCAGTTACAGTGTAAATGGTGGTGTGGCTTTCAGTATTTTTAGTGTAAAATTAGCCACAGTTTTAGATGTTATTTTGAACATGTTATAATGAATGATGAAGTCACGTTTAATCAGTTCAAGCAGCGAAAAATTCACAAGCAGCAAAAAGGGATAATTTATGGTTGGTGGGAGTTTAAAGCTACAGAAGTAAGGAAACAAAACTACTCTTAGATCAATTTACTGGAAAATTCTTTGTTATCAGTTAGTTTTGAGACAGTTTTTACAAGTTGTGATTGCAGTTCCACAACATTCCAGGAATTCCAAAGGGAAACAAGTACCTTTGTCAGGATTCCTTCAGTTAACATTACTCATCCTAACAAACGTGATCTTTTGCTTTAATTATGATGCTATTTTTACTTTGGGATTTATAACACTTCTCTTATGAGACAATAGATTGTGGAAGAGAGAGTTTGTGTGACTCAAATGTTTTTAATTACAACCTTTAAATAAAAAACTGTCATGTTTAAACACAAAATGGAAAATAAGACTTTATGAAAGTGACTAAAACACGTCTCTTTTCCTAATTTTGTGCTAAATCATCCTTAACTCTTCTAAAAAATCAGAATTCCCAACCGATTACCTTATAAATGCTTATAATATTTTCGATTTTGATGAAAATATACTTCATTCTATCCACTTAAAGGCTATTTAGGATCCTTTCAGTCCTCAGTGAGTGTTGAAAAGCAGTTAATTATGCTTGTGTTTAAGTGTACACGTTTTCAAGAGCATCAGCCCTATTTTAGTGGGAGATGTTATTGTAATCCTTTTGTTTCTGTTCAGCTAGGACAAAACATAACAGTAATTTTCTTTCTGTTTTAGAAGAACATAGATAATGATTTTCTTCCAGAGGATATATCAGTCCTGTTTTCACTTGGTAAACACATGGCTACAGCCAAGGAGGCCTGGGAGGCTTCGTGCTGCTCTCACTGAAGTTATTAAATCATCAGCCTATGTTCTGTAATGCTGAGTTGAAATCTATTTTAAAACATATTGTTCTTTACATTTGGTGAGAGAATTTTAGCGTTTGGTCTAAACCTAAACCTGCAAAACGTCTGAAGTGCATTCCTGGCAGTTCCTCGGGTGCTGGATCAGCACCCTTAAGCACATCAGTGCTGAAGTTGAAACAGCTCAGCACTGCTGTGGGATCTCTCATTCCTTGTTTGAATGGAGTGATGATCCCATTTGGATTAGGACTCTGGTGATCACTTCACTTTTACTGAACATTACACCTGTGCAATTTGCCTTCAAAGCAATGAAAAACGCAAGGTTTCTGATGCAGCTGTTGGAAGAGTTTCTTTGTCATTTGATGCACTTGTATAAATCAAATCAGAAGCTGGTTAGTTGGTAGGAATCCAACTTAAAAAAACTCCTTCTCTGGTTTAAGTTGGGTGTGGTTTTTCCCCTTTTTTAGGGAGTGTGGTTTCTCAGATAGAGAAGTGTCAGCCTATTTACATTAAACCAGGGATTCTTTTCACTCCTTTTTATTATTATTGTTGTTTTTATTGTTATTATTATTATTGATGATGATATCATTGTTGCTACCCCTGGTAAGATCCTTTCATTGATAAAGAGTAAGGAAACAACTTGTGGGCACATGGTTTGCCAAGCTGACATACTACATATCATACTATTAGTTGAGGCCCAAATTTTTTAATATATTGCCCTACCCCCCCTTCACCTCAGTAAGGAATATTGGATTTTACAGCTCAGTGAGTAACTGGTTGTTATCATTCATGTGCTCTATTGCAGTTATTGTTAATGGTTATATGAACAGCAAAATAGGGAGCATATATCACCTGCCAGCCTGTGTGCTGTACACCCATCTTGGGCTAAATTATAGTAGAATTGATAGCACAAGCCACTAAAACTAAGGTTCCATAAAGAAATTGTGGTTTTGTTTGGTTTGTTTTTTTTTTCCTAAGGTTTAGGATTTGTGTTCAATCTTTACAGCAAAGTTTCAGTATATTAGGATCATAAATTCTGAATTGGTCTTGCCAAAAAGTAATTTAAAAAATTTACCAGATCAAATAAAAATGTATTAACCTGGTTTATAGAGAAAGAGGGGAAATATATTTTTCTGCAATAATGTGATTGTAACAACTTTCTAGTTGAAGGGAAATGTGTGCAGTTATACTTACCATGGGCTGAAAATAATTCATCAAAGCAATGTTCTGAATTCAGGAGCAGTGCCATTTGTGCTCCATCAAAACCTGGGTTGGATGTAATGAATTCTTGAGCTTTGGAATTGATCTGCTGTCTCTATTTTACTTTGTTTTAAATTGTGCAGCTTAGATACTATTCAGTATTCATGCTCGAGTAACTTGATTGAGCTGGGAAAAAAAACTTAATAAAAAGCACAGAATTGTGTATTTAGTGTAGAAGGGATGTATAAAAAATGTAATGTGAAGACAGCAGGGGTGGGTGATTGTTCCTCAGAATCCTTTGGCCATGCTGAGTTGGCATTCCTTACTATGCAGGTCTTTATTTTGTGCAGATTTTTAATTTTTTTCAGCAATAATGCCATCAGATTTGGTAAAATAATCTTTTAAATGGAAGTTTGAAATAAGTACATCAGTCTCTTTTTCCTGGATCAACACATCACCTACTTTATTAATTGAACTGGAACATTCAAATTTTATCAAGTGTCAAACAGTTGAAGGTTATGGTGAAGAGCTGAAGGAATCTCTTTAGGATTGAGAGAAACAGAAACGTGTTGGCATGAATTCTAACATTTGAGAGAGATCTCTAATGCATTTTAAATGCTGGACTAGTTATTCACTTTTTCACCAGTGAAAAGAGCTGTTGACACCCAGTCAACTTTTGATTAACAAATTAAAACCAAGCAAAAGGGTGTGTTTTACCATAGAATGTGTAATTAAACTGTGGGATTGCAATGGGGTGTTTCAGATGCCAGAAGTACTGAGGAGTTTCTGAAACAGGATGGATGAGTTAATAAGATGGAACCTCATGGTTATTAAATGGTTATTAACAGCTCCTCAAATTCATAGTATGCTGCTTGAGGCTTCATTCCTACTGGATTTTCTGCTGTGAGTAGGTGACTTAACCTATCTAGTGAGTATGAAATTGCAGATTATGAGACAAATAAAGATAAAAACATTTAAAAAAATGCTTTTAGTTGGCCACATTGTTCCTTTCATTTATCTACTAATTTAAGAAAAGGAGGAAGAAACTTATTTTCTTCGTATTTGGATTGATCCAAATCCGTTTATTAACTTCTTGTTACAGTGACCTTTTGCTTTAAGATTATTTGATACCTCTCTCTCCCAAATGCCATGGCTCATTTTTGCATTCATCTTTCACAAATATATGGGAGGGCAAAAATTGCCCAAGAAATAGGTTCTAAAACAAATGCAGTAGCTATTATATTTCAGCTGCATACTGAAATATCTTCACATACTTTACAGTATTACACAGAGATCTTTATTATCTGCGCTCCAATTAAAAATAATACATTGAATTGGTAGATAGTAAAAAGTACTTACTACAAGTAAGTAATCAATATTCCTTATTTAAAAAGAAGGTTAATTCCTCAGTGCACATTAATCCATACACAAGACCACAAAATCTATGGTCACAGTTGAAGTGAGGGTTTTAGGGGAGCGAAGGGGCCTTGTGGTTTTTTGATTTGTTTGGGGGGGGATTGTTTTGTTTTGTTTTTCCTACTGTGTGATGTGTCTCTTGACCAGTGCTGAGGCGGAGTCATCCTTCTGCAGAGAGATGCCAGGGACATTTGTTCTCACTGATCCTTTTCTTATCACTTTAGTGCTGATATTGCCCAAAGCATCTGTTTAGGGGGAAAATAGCCAAGAAAAAAAGGTAGGAGGAACAATGCACCATCTGCATCCTGAGTTCAAAAGCACGTATATGTCGGTACTGAGACTCTGAAATGAAACATTTTGGATGCCATCACACCCATTGAGGAGAAGAGCACGTGCTGGGAATATTGAGTGCTGATCATTTTGGGGCAGTAACAACTCTGTGCCATGGACATTTGTCTCTTTTTCCCTTATTTCAGGCCTCACTTCTGGGCTGGCTCAGCTTCTCTCTCTGTGAGGGGACTGAGTGTTGCCCTGTGGCCTTTCAGGGCTCTTATGTGACCACTTTTTAACTATGTGGTTCCTGAAAACATTTGGAGAACAAATGGGTTCTGAGGCCTTCATGACAGCATAACTTGGCAGAGATTTCCATGGAAAATGGTTTTATATACCCTACACTAAGTATGGAAGAAGGAATCACATGTCAGTCACTTTCTTCTTGGCAACAAGAATAAAAAAGATTGACTGTTGGTTGATAAGAAAACAACTCAAAGCTAAATTACACCTGAGGCCAGTTAAATTCTTTATTTCTCTTGGATGTTAAAGCAATAGCTGTCATCATCAGAGCTTCTTTTGAATTTGTTCATGATAAGAATAGTCTTTCACTCATGCCTTTGTTACTGCATCCTCATCAGTGTGCTGGCACAGGGGTGTGCCAGGAAGTCGAAATAAGTCTCTGTGTATGAAGCTCCAGGTAATTTGTGACCTGACCACTTGTGACATTTGTGAGGAGGTAGAAACTGAGAAATACTGAGTTTCTGGTGGCTGTGGGTTGACCCCAGTAGGCAGCAAAGCCCCAAGCACCACTCACTCCCCCTCAGTGGGAGAACTGTGAGGGCAGAAGTGAGAACCTTCGTGGGTTGTTTGTGAGGGAGGCCTTGAGTCTAATATGAAATCGTGCTACTTAACCAGCTTATTATGAATTTAACTGTTTTGCTGCATAGAAATAGACATATTTTATGAGTACATATTAAAAACATAAAACTCAACCTTTTCTGACAATCAAAAGTTTAGTGTAATATCAAAGAAAAAATAGATTTTCACAGAGCACCGTGAATAGATTTTCATGGGCACTCACTTTCTTAGTACTGCCATCAGCACACATCTATCATTAAGAAATTTCTTTCCTGTCACTCTGTAAGCTTGGAAATTTGCTATTTGAGTTAAAATTTATGTTTGCTTTTTATCAGTAAATAGCCCCCAAATGACTGAACTCTGTTCAATTCTTCAACAGAAATCCTCTTCAATCTTGAAGTAACTTGTTTTTGTGAAGAGTGGACTGAAGTGCAATAATTCTATTACTGATTTGTACCTTGTGTCCTCACAGTCCCCACTCAGAAAACACGGGCTCCTTCCTGGCAGCCACTTGAGTGTCTTGACTTCACACAAGGAATCCTTCCCAACTCGTCGTCCTCAGCTCTCTTTGGGGTCTTTTATCAGTGTAAGGGCTGGCTTTGCAAGTAATGTTTGGTCTTTTCCTTTTCCTCAGCCACTAATTTATGAAAAATACAGGAACATCTTACAGCTTCTATTTATTTCCCTTTCAAATACTGCTAAACTTACCTCAATATCTTTAGAATATATTTACTATTTGGAGTATAAAGTAATTTTATATGCTTGTTTCATTTAGGAAACCTGGCTAAAAAACATTACATTTCTCTAGGAATCCAATAGTCCCCTTATGCTACTGTTAATTTGAAAACATAAACTGTCGAGTTTGGTTGTTTTCTATAAAAGTTGCATCTGCACTTTGGGTATATATTGCCAGTTGTCATCTTACCCAGCCTACCTAGTGCTTGGCCTTGTTGAAACCACACCAGCAGCTTTATCAACAGCTCTTACTTTGGATGTGTCAGGAATATATATTGATCCTCTAGATTTCAGTGACTTCAAATATACTACTATTTATGTGGCTGTCAATCTACTTGACACCTAAGGCAATGTTATTAGAGAAATAACATTTGCAGTTTGAAAATCCAGTTGTAACAGTTTGAAGCTGTTAAAATTTACAGTTTGGAAAGTTCTTGTGCATTTTCAGCCTTGGAAAAAAAAGGCCTATATAGAAAAAGAGTTTCAGATTTGACCTGTAGATCAAAATGATGTTACATTTAGGAATCTTAAATGTTTTTTTGTACTGTTCAAGCTGAAAACTTTCTCCAGTGTAAATTTGTATTGCCATCTCTGAAAATGAAATATTTATTATTTAAACAGCCTTAATCTGATCTAGGCTTCAACAGCACATACCTATAGATATAGACAAATACTTCTACATGGTAGATTCACATCTTAAATTAACATGTATCTTTTCTGGAAATGCCACTTATTTTTTAGGTGGTTTTGTGCAGTTGTGATGATCTAAGGACAGGCAGAAGTTTTACACTCAGGTAATTCTGCATCACTGGGTTAATGAAACATATGTTTGGAAAAAGGAGGGGAGTTGTGAGGCACACGAGGCTGGATTTCTGTGCTGTGGAGACCTGTCTTTGCATCTCTGAGTATTTAGCGAGTATTTAAGGAAAGGGTGAGTAGTTCATAAAGGTGGGAGAATGAAGAGGAAAAGAAGTGGGACAGTTTCATGCACTCCAGTCCATAAAGCTTTAGCAGCAAGCAGTACCTGTTCTCTTGAACAAGTCTTGATTTATGAAAAAGTCAAAGATTTCCTTGGGGAGGGAAAAAATAAAAGTTTTAACTCTTGATAGCCTTGAAAAGTGTAAATGAGCATAAGCAAATCACCAGAATCAGAAGAAAGAAGAGCTTGGGTTATCCACTCACACAGCTGGGGGGTGGGTGGGTGTGTGGGAGGGCACACGAGTCCTCTCAAATCTATATTAAAAATACAGCAGTATTTTTACAAGCAGTAATTTTTTATTATAAAATTTGTCACTTCAGTTTCCCAGAGTCTTGTAAACCTTCCTCTTCCAGCCAGAAGCAAGACAAGAAAGCTCCCTAAAATGTTGAGAAGCTTGATTTTAAATCCCTGATCAGATGGGTTTCCTTTTTGACTCCAGTCAAACAGCCCCGAGGCTGCCCTGAGGCAACACAAAACAATGCAGATGACCCAGTTTTCTCCTGGTTTTTCCTTGTAGGCACAAACCTCTTGGTCTAGAAATATTGCTAAGTAGAGATGAAGCTATTGCTTTGCAAATAAAACTCCTCTCTTACGTCTTTGACATTGCAAGCCATTAAAATCCTTGAATTGGTTTCTTAATTTGATAAGGCTTCTGCACGAGTCCTTCAGTTGTTGGGGACAAACTTAGTAAAGACTTGAATGTCACATTCTAGGGTTTCATTTTTCATTTATTTTCTTCTTCAGTAAGTATTACTGTGTGGTTAATTTGTTCTCTGGGATGGATGAAATAGAACTAATCTGAAATTCAAATGAATTCTTCTGCTGGCAGCCTGTTTGTTAGCAGCAATAATGAGATATAATGGCTAAAGGATAGCAAAAAAGATTAAGTATTTCCCTCAATAATTCAGAGCTTTGATTTATTTCAACACTCAATAAAAATATCCAGAAAAATCAATAAACTAGAATTTGACTGGGTGCTTTTTAATTTTATATATATATAAGTATATATTTTCTTGTTTTGTTTGACCTTGTGTGACCTTTTACATTCATTAGTCATTATAAGTAATTCAATTCAGTTCTACAAATTTTAAACCTGAAAAAAAAAACCCAAACCAAAACAAACCACCTACTTTTTATTTATTCTAAATCTACTGGCCTTTTATGAAACTGGAAATAGGTATTATGAAGGAGAGCCACGATTTGTGTTGGCACTTGTTGGGGTGCCAAGGACACCTGGAAAACGCCTGCCCAGCCTGGGCAGTGCAATAGGTTTGTCTTCCCCGGGAAGTTGAGCAGGATTTTACAAGGTTATTTGCTTCCACCTACTGACCATCCCTGATATTACAAACCCAACGGAGGGAACACTGGAATAACTGGAATTCCAGAGGCTCATCTTTCCTCCCTCTGATCCAGGAGCAGTGTGTGTGTGTGTGCACAGGAATTCTGTTTACCTCACCTTCACACGGAAGAGAAAAGATGTTGGAAATTCAAGTAACTTTTTAAAGTAACTTTCTTATTTCTTAGGGTTATTTTGGTTGATTAGTTTCTGGTATCTTGTTTTATGCTGATAGGGAAGCAGAGGAAATAAGTTTGGGATAGCAGGGAGAGAACAAGCTGTAAAATATGATAAAGTACACAGGCAGTGTGGGTATTAGTCATGTTAGCATGACTAATGGCTACTTGGGGATATTGATTTCACTGTTTCTGCTTGCAATTCAAGCAGTAAAATTCAATGTCAAATTATAGAAACTATGTAAAAGAGTGTATGGAGGTTTCTACTGTGTCCTAAAGCCAAATGCCATGCAGGGTCATGCTACTGCCAAGAATTGCTTTTGCTTTCTAGAGCTTTTATTTCCCTCTCTTTTTATTTCCCATTATTTGTGTAATGCCACTGCTGAGTGAAGGGGTTGGATACGTTTCCGAGGGCCTGGTGTGTTAAAATTCAAAAGTGCCTGAAACACATGGAAGATCAAACAGAGCAAAACTGGGATGAGAAAAGGGAACATGCTCAGGAATAAAATGGGTGTCGTGTCTGATGTGTTCTGTACTGGGCACTGACAGTAGATATTAATGTTATCTAAGCCATTAGTTGTTTCCAAACCAGCACGGAAAGAATTGTACCTATTGACCTCACTTTTCCATCTGGTGAGCACAGAACTCAATAAACCATAAACTTATTGATCACCAAGGTGACTAAATTTCAGGAGGAACATTAAAGGCTGCCTTTTAGAAATAGGTGCCAGCAAATACAGAGGTGAGCATTGTTTCAGCACTGAAATTAGTGCAATTCTAGTGGGAAATCTGTGTGGCAGTTCCCTTTATGGCACTTTGGTCAGCTCTTAAAGAAAGTTGTGTTTGTCCTGCACTGCTCCATAAAATTTTGCTTCGTTTCCCTGTTGCTGCTACCCAACACAACAGAAGAAAAAGTGAGTTTTCTTTTATAATTATATGTTAAAAATACAGCTCCTAATATGTTTGTAATAATGTGATTTGACTATTATGCAGTGACACTAAACACAAACAAAAGCAGATTTGTGTTGATTTTAAACTGAAATGGATGAGAGGGTTTTCTACCTTAGTGGCAGGGTATTTCTATAATTTATTCTCTCCTGAAACATCCAGTGAAGTACTCTATCATTATATAATTTGTCTAAAGTAATAATGCTTCAGGAGGAACAGATTTTGCTGGGGTTTTACTTCTTTTTTTTTTTTTTTTGTAATGTAACGACAATAAAGAAAGTGCCTGATGTATTGTTCAAATCTCTAGGATTTTACACTTTCTTTACAGCAATGGTGCTTCTCAGTCTCAAATAATTCACAGAGTTGGGAGTGAAGTGACATTGCTTTGTCATTTTGCACTTTGAGAAAGCAGCACAGATGTCTCCCAGAGAATATTCTCATTTCCTCCCTTCTTGCTCTGGGATTGACAGACGATTCTTTTTGATGATTTTTAAAGCTTAGGGTCTGTCTGTGTACATTTCTTTTTTAAAGAGGTATGTAGATGTATATTCAAATATTGATATTTAAACATAGATCTGATTAAGTCAGCAGCTTCACTGGTTTAAAGAACTACAACACTAATTGCTTTAGAAAAATTAGTTTGTGTTGCTTGGGCAACTTAAGGTGAAGATGTGCATGTGCCTAACATGGAACATTCTTGTCACTCAGATAAATTCTGTGAGAGTTCAGTTACAGTTCATAAAAAAGCTGCCTGCTTTGACTTCCTCACAGACATCAGATACACAGCAACTCCTGTAACTGTTTCTGCAGAAGTGATCAACTATTACTATTGTTTTTATATATGAATTGGTTGCAAATTACACTTCATTATTCAGCTAAAAAAATTGCAAATTACTGATTTTAGAAGAGATTAATTGATCACCTCCCATTATTTCTTCTTCACCGACTGCACAAATTTTTACTGTTCAAATTTTTAACTGCTCACAGATGACTTCACCCCTTTGAACTAAGGATTCTTGAATTCTCATTTAGGTAATGTGTCAGTGTCTTTAGTTATTCTTCATTTGAGTAAGTGCCTTTGTGAGAATTTTACCCCTTGCAAAAGAAAAATCCCATCCAGGAAGTCAGGCTTTGTATGGTATTAGGTATTAAATGGATGTTATAGTCCAGGTTATTATCTGATAATGTACCCAAAGCAAGTTTGTCAAAAATTAGTTAGGCAACAATTTAATATTTGGAATACCAGAAACAATAAAATAACAGCAAATTAGTGGTTTTTTATTGTCCTTGTCCAGAAGTCTGAATCCAGGTGTCTACTCTTGAAGACATACAGCTATTTCTTTACCCAGATCTGACTTGCCATAATTTCAGAGATAACTCTTCAACACCCAGTCAGAGTGAACCCACACAGATGTAGTTTTGATTGCTAATGATGCAGTGATTAATTTTTAAGATTCACTTCCCATATCTTTAGATAGAAACCCAAACGCTGCGGGATGAAACGATTGTCTAACGTTCAGGGATAAAACACAGAATAGAAATTGTGTCATTAGATTTTCAGCCTGAAACTTTTCCTTATGGAAAAGATTATCAGTTGACTTCAGACTTCTTGTCCCTTTAATTCCTGATTGCAGGCTCAGCTGGGCTGGCCCCAAGTGTGCTCAGCTGGGCTGCAGGGCTTCATTTGTGCCTTTTCCCTGCAGCCATGTAAGATAAGCTGTGCTGGGAGCAGGATGGTTTCTGTTTTATCCAGGTAAACCTGCATTTTTAATTCATATTGAGTAATGAATGCTTATGAATTTGGGTTTCTTGGAAGTTGCTTTTGATGGGAATGGACAGTGGCAAAATAGCAAACTAAACCATTTTGTAGACAGCAGAAGGGATCGGAGCACTGTTAGGTCTTGAACAAGGTATATTCATCATACTGAGAGTTTGTAATAGCTCTGACTAGAGTCTGATAGGAGCTACTTTATTCTGCCTTCACTTAATTTAGGTCAGTGTGTGAGATAGAGCCACTCTTGTCCTTGGTAATATGAAAAGATATGATTCATTTTTGATTAACCAATAAATATGTTAAAGAACATTCCATTATTTCCAAAAGGTGACTTGGGGCACCGCTAGCAGGTGAAGAGCACTGGTGCTAATGAAGTTGGAATTCATTCCCCCGAGGCAGAAAGCTTTTTAAAAGCTGAGGTTTTTTTTTTTTTTCTCACTCACTCACCAAAAAGAACTGAGTGTAAATACCCAAACAGGCTCAGGAAGTCAGCTGTGGGCAGAGAGAGTGTCTCCTTCCCCACCACATGGGAGGAGAGATGTGGTGAGAGACTGTCTGGCTGCCAGGAAGTCACACTTGACAGCAAGTACAGTCTGGTTCCCCATGGAAAGTATTTGGAATATAAAGAGTATTAGAAGTACTGATTCATATATAAAGCTAATTTGAATAACCAAGGTTTTGTTGCTGCTTAAGAAGTGGCACAACTTGATGTGCCTGATGAAACCATTTGCTGTAAATTGAAGTGTATGTCCAGGAAGCCTTGATTCATCTCTCTTGATTGAATTATCTATTTTTTTTGATCTCGTATGGCTTAGGTAAGAACTCTTTGGCATTGAAATAATACCAGTCCTTCATTTAAGATGAATAAGCATGTTTTTTAAGAAACAGAAATTCTTTATTTTACATTTGTTTTAATTTTTTTAAAAGGAGCTGCTATTTGCTATCAGGTTTAAATTTGCAGCTTGGAATTTATGTGGCAATGTTCTAAAATCTGATCAGAGTAGTTCTAGCTTCAGTGAGAGCTTGGGAAAGTACTTAGTTTTAACAAAAAAATATGTTATTTTTTCAGTAGAAATCTCTAAAGTTGCTGTACATAAACAAAGTTTGCTTCCAAGAATACCCTCACCAGAGAAGTAAAGTTGAAAAGAGAATTAGTAGGTCACTTGTCTGCAGTTTAATGACTTGAACTCTCTTTGGCTTACTCAGCTTCCAGGAGTAACTTGTTGTAAAAAGGGTGACTATGAAGCAATAAATGCCTTTCAGACTATATTTTTTGTGATAATGGTTTTCTCTACATGTCTTCAGGTCTGCTGGCAAAACCCCAAAGGTTCAATAAGTCAAAATATTTTAGGGATTAAAGGACCATGTGTTGGGTGTCATTAGGTTTAAGATTATTTGTTTGACTCCTGAAGAAAACGTGTCCAAAATATACACTTGTAAAAATGTCTATATATATATATATATACCCACAGTTATACACATGTTTATCTCAAATAGAGGTTTTATTATTCATACATTTTGCAGTAAGATTCAGACACAACTATCTATCATGTCCAAGTTAGCACTCAACAACAGGCAGAAGGTTGAGCAGATTTTCTTCTTAAGCTCACCTTTATATTTTTTTAAGCTTCCATCACTAGTTTTTAAAAAGAAGAAATGAGTGAGCAATATATTTTCCTCAAAATGCAAGTAAAAAAGAAAACATATACTATAAAATCACATTTTTGTCTTATGAGCTGCTACAGTATATTGAAACAGGTTTGGGGGTTTTGTGTTTTTTTCAATCCTGTCTTTAAGTTTATGCATGTAGTAAAGTTTAATAAACATTAATTAAAGGTATAATACTAACCACTGTATATTTAAGCGTATTATATATATATAAATAACAGGTCATTAAAGTGTAATAGATTGAGAAACCTGCTTTTCAGAGTTTGATGCCCTTTCTTCAGGCTGAGTTGTTTCCCCAGCCCTGGTCAGTGTGCTTTGTGACACAGGATTCTCTGTTTGTGTTTTCAGGACACTAAAGCAGAGTCCAGTTCTGGTGTAGAAACTGAGGACAGAAAAGTAAGTGCCTTCTTTTAATGTAATTTGTCAGGCAACTCCAGTAGGTGGGTTTTGCTTTGATTGATTTTTTTTTTATTATTTTTGGGTAAAGCCTGTGAAATTATGTGTGTATGTTCTATAAAGTTTTCAAACAATAACTTTCCTAATGCTGTATTTTAACTTCTATGGAGACAAACACTTTTACTCTGCTAAATATACTTCTTTTAGAAATTTGAAAAACTGCTTGTTCAGAAGGGAATTATAGTCTTAATTTGATTATACTATGAACAGTTTAAAAGGCAGTTGCACTTCCTGTTCTTAATTTTCATTATTAACAAAATTATTATGTCTTTCATGATAATATTGACATACCATGTTAAGTATTTGTAAGACAGCAAGATAAGGACTGTTTTTTCTTCCTTTATAGATAGTATTTTGATGCTGATTTTTTTTTTCTTTTAAAGGGTTTATTAAAAAAATGTTTCCAGTTTTATTTTGTGAACTAATATAAAATGCATTTTTAGTAGTGTTCTTCACCTTACTTATGATAAAAAGTAAGAAATAAAGGCATCACACAGAAGCCTTCAATTACAAAAAACAATTGTCAGAAGTAAATGTCAATCCAGCTTTAAAGCATTTTCTCACTACAGAGAGTAACCTGTTCTGTTTAAAAATCTATTTCTACTGAAAATCTGGAGCTAGAATGCAGTTCTGGATTCCAGATCTGTGCAGTGTTTCTCTGTGCCAAGTAGTAACTGAGTCTGTGGAAGTGTTGAGGATGTACATGTAATTTAAAATCTCTGACATCAGCTGGCCCTCACTGCTGTGAAACTGGGCCCTGCAGGCTGCAGGTTCCGAGCGTTCTCTTTAATGAACATGTCCAGGTGCTTCCACTTAGGTACATGTCAGTTTAAAGTGTGTTAAAATGCACTTTGGGACCTTATTTCTAAACACCAAGTTCTGACTTTTTTTGCTGTGGGCATCAACTGTTAAAATTGCCCAACCCAAAGGGTTTTTTTTTTTTTATTATGTGTATTATGGGAAAAGTTGTCAAGGGCCTGACAAGCTTTGGACAGCAGTTTTATTCAGGTGTTGTATTTCTTTTTCCTTTCGTTGCAACTTGCCTTTTGCCTAGCAGAGGTACCAGCCTGTTGCCAGGAAAACATTTTGGGTTTTTTTTCATTGTTTCTGATAGGATGGTTTCTCCCTCAGTGTGAATTACAGGAGCTGTGTATCTGATGGTTCCTCTTGGCCTCAGTGTCTGCTCTGGGTTGGAGTGGTTTCATGAGGAGTTGTGTCCATCTTCCATGGTTTGGGTTATCCACACCCACCCAGCTGTCTGACCCAGAAAGGGGCATCTCCTCCAGTGTAGAATAAGTGATCTGGCTTTTTCTGAGACAGCCCAGGCCCTGGGACTGAACACGTGAACTGAAATGGAAGAGCACGACATTCCATGTTATCCTATGATTTATTTCTTCCCTGCCCCAGTGTGCTCACTTCCCTGTCCCTTCTTGCTCTCAGAAGCAGTGGCCTGAAGGTGAGGGGGCAGCCAGGGGGTCTCCAAACTTACTGTGGAAGCCAGAGGATCTCTCTCTCTTTGTCTGTCTCTTACTGAATCCTTGAGGTTGAAGATCTGGAAGTTGTCCTTCTTAAAGTGCTGAGTTCCATGAATTTCTCACCCTTTTGCCTGTGACTCCTGGTGCACACAGACACATCTTAAGGTTTGCAGACTCCTCTCTGATCCTGTCTCACGTCAGACATGAGGTTTTGGGCTATGGTTTGTTTTTTTGGCCTGCTAAAAGTGCGATGTTGATCCCATGACAATGACAGTGTGCAATGTTCTGCCTTCCACAGGCAGAAACTGGAGTCAGCAGAAGGGATTGTCTAGAAAACCCTTAAATTTGTCTTCTTCATTTTGGTAATTTGTGGAAGCACTTTGAAAAAAAAAACAAAAAACAGAAATGTAATAAATACCTGCTGTTACATGACAGGTTTCAACTTTTCTCTGTGTTTAGTCCCAAAAGCTCAAGTGGCAGTTGTACTTTACAGTCCAGGCAAATAGATATCTAATGATCTGTGCAGTGATCATCAAATAAAGACACATCAATCTTGGTTACTAGTAATGCATTGTTTCATGTTTGTTGAAAGCATCAGTTAAGAATTTAATGTAATTCATAGAAGCTGAAACATCGGAAATAAATATTTTTATTTCATCTATCTTGAAATCAAGACAAACTACTGCAATTAGGACATGCATCATTAGTGTCTAATAATTTGCACTTCCATAATGAAATATACTCCTAATGAACTATATCATTAACAATTAATGGAAAATTTTCCCCCTTAACCACAAAATACAAACCTGCAAGGTGCCTTTTCTCACATTCTTTTTTTTCCTGAAGTTTCTTAATCTCTAACTTCTGAAGTAGAAATTTATATAACCATGACTAAATCATTTCCTGGAGGCAAACTCAAATGTAATAACTGTATTTAGTATTTTGAAACCTATTATTCTATAAATTACAAAATACCATTTGGTTATCATAACCACTTCATCACTGTGATCTGTCTCTCCTTCCATTGTCTTATACTGACCTTTTTGTGTAAGATTCTATTTATTTTCTACAAGGATAAAAGCTCTCAGGTTTGAGGATAAGTAATGCACAATGTGCTCTAACTGGCCTGTATTATTTTGCATTACTAACCTGCACTTACCACTGCCAGCAGTGGACCAATAAATGCATACACAACCCATTTCCTACCCAGTCAATGCTATTTTCTGTCTTTGTCACACCCACCCCTCTTTTTTTTTTTTTAATTGATCTCATACCTTCTCTCTGAACATCACAATATTGGATGCTTAACAAACCATGTGATCATGGAAATGTCTCAGCTTTGCTTCTCAAAGAAACATATGTGGAAACATGACCCTTAAATTTTCACAGGAAGAAACCTGTTAAAAACATACCAAGTGTGATTTTTGTAGAACTACCCTGATAGCTGAAGCTGGTTAGGGTTTTGGATGTTTTGGAATTTGAGTCATCATTTCAAAGCCTGTGGTGTTTTGCTCTTGCAAGGGCTCTGACAGATGGTTGGGTTGTTTTTCTTTCTACTCATGTTTTCTAATAGAACTGTGTGTGTTGGGCACAAACAAAATGGTTGTGCTTAAAGGGAATTATTAAGGATATTGGCTGTTTTTCCAAGAGGGAGACCATGTGGAATCCTTTGCAATCTTTGCTTCCATTTGATGTAACCAAACTGTAGTCTCTGTGTCCACTCTAAGACTGCTAATATGTACAGCCTTTTTGTTGTTGTTGCTCTTACATCAGCTTGATCATCTCCTGTTACCTGAAAAACATGCCCCTAATAAATCTTCCTTGGTTTTGATTTTAGTTCGCATCTTTATTTGATCTGAACAATTACATTTTTTTCTTGTTTGTTTTTTTTTTTCCCATATGTTTATATGGGATTTGCTTTGAACAGGAATCTTCGAAAATATTAAAACCAGAGAAACTGTAAATAAGATTTCTCTCAGTCCTGCTCTGTCTTTGAGGTCTGAACAGAGCACAAAGGACATACTTTGTTTTACCCTGCAATTGCGTTTGTCACGTCATCAAATTAATTCATGGCAAGGCTGTGAAACCAAAACTGATATAAAGTTATCCTCCCCCTGCTCCCTGACATCCCTTTTGTTACAATTCCATCTCAAATGGAAACCTGTGACACCAAAGAGTGAGTGGAAAGTTAAATCCCACTGACCTTTCTGCGCCGGGTAACTTTGTTTCAGCCGGTTTTTACTGTGCAGGGAATGTTTTATTCCTCAGCTTTGGCTGCTTCATTTGTGGTTTATTCCAACCCTGTCCCAGTAATGGGCTGTGTTTGCTGTGATGTGCAGGGACATTTCTCCTGCCTCTTCCTTGCAGGCACGATAATGTTGCCCCTTAAGCAGCAGCTCAGCACCATTAAAGAGGGGGCTCAAGGTCGCTCAGGGTCTCCTGCTTCGTTTTCTGCTCCTGAAAAGGAAAGCAGCTCATGGAGAGAACATTTTTGAGATGCATCTTGACTTCCAAATTTACCACTTTGGAGCTGAGAGGCTTTACGAGAGCAATAGAGTTTATGGGTGTGCATTAGGGCAATAACCTGATAGGTCAGTAAGTTGGAAAAGTTCCCTGTAGTGACATAATGTTTCATAACTCCCCGTTACCTTCTGTGGGATATGGGATAGGCAGTAATGCCTTTCTTTCTTTTTCAGTGCCTGCTGTGGAAAATATTTAATTTTTTTTTTTTTTTTTTAGTACCTTCTGTCAGTGGATCTCAAATTACTTCACAAACAAATTAAAAACACCTATGAGGAAAGTACTTACAGTTATATTGCTGGAGTTACATATGGGGAAATAGAAGTGTGAAGGGGAAACGTAGGCAAGGTTATACAGTGTGTCTGAGACAAAATGAGGAGAAAAAGAAACAGTATTACAAATATATTTTGCTTTGTCTATTCTATGGCTACTTAAGATTTTTTTTTATAGTGGTGATATGAAGATTTTTTTCATGACAGTGTATGGGAATTTTTTTTATTAGGAGAAAGAATATTTATGTAATTTCTCTAATCTTCAGGTTACTGTGGGAGGGGTTTAATAAGGGTATCAAATAATGAGGAGCTGATAAGCATCATGGAGGGACTCAGTGAACTAGTGACATCCAAGATATGGATATATTTTATACTGTTTCATTGTAATCCCTTTTTCTGCTGTTTAGGGGCTCACTGGCAGTGAACATGAGTATCATTTTTATTCCCTTTTGAAGGGATCATGCAATCTGAATAATTTTGTAGGTTTTTGAGATGCATCTTTACTCACATTAATAGAAATTAATTTTTTGGTGAGAGAAGATCACTGACTCCAATGGATTGGTAAGGAAGTGTCTAAATTGTGATGGATAGAGGTTTAGAGGAACCTAAGGAAGTTTTGAACATTAATGAGCTTTCTGTTGTCTAGTAGGGTGAACAAACGGACCACACAAAGTAGAGAGGATTGACCAGAGGTTCAGAAACCAGGGGGAGTAACCCAGGAGGGAGAATAATGAGCTGTTCCAAGAATAGTATCCTCCTGTCACAGTACACCAGAGGTTTGCACTGACATCCCAGCTCATGCAAGTCAGATTTCCATGGCACTTCTTGAGTCTTCCTCAGTACAGAGCTGGAAGTTTTCACGACTTCCTCAAAAGGGTAAAATTACCTGAAGGGGGTGTGGTGTTTGTAATTTGTTTGCTTGTCACCAGAAAAGTTACTTGATATCCATGGCTGACTCCTTCACAATTATTTTAATGCAAGGTCTGTTGCACTTCAGATATCCTAAAATTCAGAAAGCTGAATCAAACCCACAGTCTAAGTTGTTTAGGCATCACTTATTGTTTTTCTTACTACTTTTAGTGATATTTTGAAATCAGAGGGGTTTGGTTTTTTTCCTTGTCTTAGTTTATGTTCTTTTCAAGTAAAAACACTAATTCTGGAAAAAAAACCAGGGAGCTGAAAGTTGCCCTGGAACTTAACACGCTGCATTAGTCAGCCTAATAAATATTGGCAATTCTAATGTGAGGAAAGACTCAGAAATGCAGTCCCTTTCCTGGCATGTGGCTTGACACAGTGCAGAGCCTTGCTGCAAAGTTCCACCGTATTTGAATGCTCTTAATGTCAGTCCTATTACTGCTCTCTTGTTCTTCCTGTCACTGACATGCAATTATGGGATTTCACAACTGAAGTGGTGACAGTTGCTCCTCTGTGTGTGTGTGTCTGTCTTTCCCCTTAATCCAACTCTATCTAGCAATCTGTAATTTGATAAAGTGGAATTGAAGTGACAGGCGTGACAGAAGTGCCAAAACAATAATTTGACCTCCCACTGAAGTGTCAACGTGTTCTGCTGCATGACTTTTACATATGCTGAGTACACAGAAGGGACATGGATAGTATATTTATGGTGCTGCAATACCTGGGAAGGCAGTGCTAAAAAAAGCTTTTACTACACTCTGTCTTTTTGCCAATGTGTTCCATCCTTAGCCATCACCTTTTCTAGCCCTGTATTACTATGTACAAACATAATTGCTATTGCAAAACAATTATATTTTTATTGGGAGGTGGTTTTTTTTTTTCAAGTCTTCATTTTGAAGATATTTTGGTAAATCTTGAAATTATAATTCTGTGACTATTGAGAGAATTAGTTCTCAAAGGGACTTTTTTATTTTACTTTTTTTTGTTTGTTTTGAAATTTCCTCTCTCTTTAAATAAATTTCATTGGGTATATGAGACATTCCTACTAATAACTCCTAAAAATCTCACAGAGCTAGAACAGAATTCTTTTATATGCCTGAATAAAAAAAAAATATTTTCACTGAAGTAAATGTATGCACAAGTTACTTTGGCATATATTCATATGTGCTGCACCTGCATTGCATACAAGTAAATTATATTTCATCTTGGGACAAGGAAGGGGACAGAAGAAAGAAACTTTTTGCTTTAATACTCAGCTAAATATAAAGTTAAAATATTCAGATTTGGGGGGAAAAAAAATCAAGTGGAGAGGGAGAACTGAAGTCTGATGCTAATTATCTGTCAAAATTAACTGAAAAATAATTCATGGGAGACTGAAGCCTTGCTGAACTTTTGATTACGTCTGGCCATTAAGTTTTCAGTAGGTATGAGAACACAGAGGGGAATTGGCTTTTGAAGTTCTACAAAAAAGGGAACAAACCCCAAATCTATTAGTATGCTGTGAATGGAAACATGTCTTGGACCTCCTTTGTGTTTGTGAACTGATAAAACTTTACAGCAATGGGAAAGTGCAACTTCTGCTACTGTGTGGTGAAACTTTTCCTTTTGAAAGGTTTGGGTTTTCATAACCCAGACTCCACTGCAGCAGGAGGGCAGAGTTGACCTTTGCAGCTGTCTTAGCTAATAATTTCCAGTTATTGGCCTGACCTGTCAGATCCTCTGCAACATCCCAGATACCCAGGCCAAATAACCTGGGTTTAAATGCATTCACTGTGTCTTAGTCTGTACTTTTATATTGTACACATACACCAAAGTGTTTCATGGGCGTTGCTGCTCGAGAAAAGTAAGTTTCAAGTTGATATTTTCTTCCCTGTTTTATTTTCCTGCTTTTTAAATAAAGATTTGGGAGATTTGACAAAGAAGTTATCGGTATTTAACAGTATGTACAGATGAACCACCTTATTTATAGATACTTCTGTGGTCACTGTCAGTTGTGGCTGGAGGGGTTGTGAGACAGGGAAAGCATCAGGATCCTGATCACTTGGTCTCCCAGAGTGTTTTGGAGTGTTTATATCAAAACTACCAGGGTTGTTTTTTTTTTTGAGGGTTCATCTCAAAGCCTGCCAGGGCTCTGGCAGCACTTTCAGGCTGACCCCTTGTTGTGTTCCCTAAGCCTGGGGGAGGCTCTTTGTTTTTCGAGGGTTTTTTTGGACATGGTCTAAAGAGCACTGAAGGGGGAGGGAAGTCTTACACTGCCATGAGCAGAATTATCTCTGTGTCAGGCACAACAGTCTCAAGTTGAGGACTTTTCTGTCATTTAACTTACTGCCAACCAACACAAACCCTCAGTTACTGAGCGAAAAAAATAATATATGGAATGGGAATTGGGTCCATCCCAGTTCTGCTGGTGAGGTGAAGGGCAGCAGGGGTGGTTGAGGTGGGTTGTGTGAGGGTGCCAGTGCCATGGCACCAGTTTGGGACAGGGCAGTCACGTCAGGGGTTTGTGGCTCTGTGTGCAGGACGTGGAGCCAGATGGAACCAATTCTGAGCAGCAGCCACTGGTGCTGAGGGGCTGCTCCTGCCCAGAACCTCTCTCAGCTCAGGGCTGTGGGACAGTCCCAGGAAAGGAAACCAAAATAATTTGGTAAAAGGCACCTCAGATTCCAAAGGGTGGGTGGTGAGGTCGAGGGGGTGGCAGGAAGCTGCAGGTCAGTCCTCAGGCAGCTACTGAAGCATCTGGGGTCCCTGAAGGCTGTCAAAGCCACAATATTTTTAATGGTTTCTTTGATTAATTATTTTTTTTAGCCCTTTTTAATTATTTTTTCTTTTTGGTAATGCTTTTTTATGTTTTTACCTCTCGGTAAGAATTCAAAGGCACGTTTTAGCCAAAAACCTAGCTGGACGTTAGAGACATTTGTTTAAAATAAGAAATATATACGTTCCTACAAGTTAACCAAGAATGATGTTCTGAACAGTGGGTTAAAAGTCTCTGTTTCAGCAGCAGGAGGCAGAGGCTGAAGGTGGTTTTGGCTATTTCTGTGCACTGGGAATTGCACACCCTTATCTTTGACCCTCATCTTGAATTTTCCGTATGGAATAAATGCTGGAATTTCAAGGTTGGGGACATTGAAATGATAGAATTTAGTGACTGTAAAAAACTTTTCACTTCATCTGTTTGAGCTGAGCCTCATATTCCTAGTCACTACCTATTTTTGTAACCTGGAACTTCACTTTTGTTTTTTGACATATGAAAATATAATCTCTGACAGGATGTGTGTGCCCTTTAATATAATCGTTTAACACTTTTACTGGATGAGCTTTGAAATATTTTAAAACTTAAGTCAGTTTTGGGAGAAGCAAAGAGGAAGCAAAAGGGGTTTGTAGAATCCCTCCTACCTCTGAGTTTACATGCTTAAATAATTAACCCGAGGTTTAAAATGCTGGGCGTTCGGCTTCAATTTTTATTACAAGCTGTCATTATTACCATCACTTGTTCCTGCTCAAAATGTGCTTCCTGTGTTTGGACAAACATATATAATCAGTTCCTTGAGGCAGGTGAGCTGTGGCCGTGATGGCAGCAGGTGGAGCAGGTCGGTGTTTGCCGGGAGAGGGAGCAGAAACACAGAGCTGAGGAACTCCCGGGAGAACTTGGGATAACGAGCCCACTGTGGGAAGCCACTTAGTGCCCTCCACTCATGGGCAATTGGAGAGTTTATCCAGCTGATAAGAGTATTTATTCTGGCAGAAAGCTCCCAGATGGTAACATTTAGCAAATATGTACTTCCCTTCCTTCTCTTACACATCAGACTTGCTGATAGACTTTTTATTAGCAAAGTAATCTTCCAGATGCTCTTTCATTAAAGTGAGGTACAGAGATATTTTCCATTGATTTTTTTTTTTATTCCTAATTTTAGGAAATGCATTCTGATTTTCTTTCTTTAAAATTACAGGACAGTATCTCATATATTTTTACATATTAGCTGATTAAACTTGCCAGAACATTCTTCATGGAATACTTGCCAACTTGGCTTTTTCAGTTCTCCAAAAGGTAAAACAAACAAATTAGAGATTGTAATTTGTAAGTATATCCAATTTCTGTGGTTAATTCAAGGTTTTAGAAAATGTCAGATGTTCCAAAAGAGGGAATATAGGGATTGAGGAGCCATAAAATAAATGAAGTGTTTTTCCTTGACTCTGTGTGTCCCAACAGTACATCTGGGATGTATCGTGTGAACCACGTTGGGCTCAGAAATGTTTATTGGCCATGTAGAACCTCAATTCTTGAAAGTACCAGCACTTTAGAAGGAAGTACGTGTCTAAAAGCATTAAAATATAATTTTTTTCTGACTGAGAACATGTCTGTCTGTGTTTGGCCATATAAGTGTTTTTTTTTCTCCACATTTTAATTTTCCATTCAGCAAGGGAAATAGCCACGGTTGACTTAACAGGTCTTTGAAACAGGTGTTCTCTTTTCATGAAGTATCCTTACAGATCCTTGTTGGTCAGGTGGCAGCCTAGAGATTGCATATTTCTCCAGGGGAAAAAAAAAAAAAGGTAATGCCAGTTCTTTTATAGTTCTTCTAAGTCTTTATAGTACAGCTCCTGTTAAAAGAAACCCACAAACATGCTGCTATAGGGGAGGTTGCAGTTGCTTTGTCTTTATCTAACACCTGACAGACAGTCTGACCTCAGGCAGCTCCTCTGTGATGCAAAGCTTGCATGGTCCAGGATCTCCTCACTGAAACTTGGAAATGAAAACACTGAAACATAGGAAACTTGGAAATGGGACTTGAAATTTGTGCAAAGAACTTGATGCAGGCCAGTGCTTCCTTGTTCTATGTCATAAAACGGAGAGAGTTAAATAACATTCCTTCTGTATCAAAAAGCTGTATCTCTATGGAAAGTTTAAATTTTGACGTTGAAAATTGAAATCCTTGTAGGAATTGAACTACATGTTGCATTTTTGCATTTCTTCTCCTTATAACCGGTAGCAAGAGGTTTCTTATGGAAATTTTTAGGAATATTAGATATTCAGAAATCTCCTATGTAAGTACCTTTTTCTTGCTGCTCCATGTCATCAGCGTGACTGTGGATGAGGAAGGAGGTGGTGTATTGACCCTTAATGCATATGGGCTGATGGATCCTATGCCTGCAGCAGTATGGGAATCTGTCTTTGAATCTTACACCATGAACCTTTGGAGCTCTGTTATTCTTCCTTTCTGTGAGCCCCCACTGTTGGTACCCAGGTATTGTTCAGAATTTGGCTCATTGTGGAGATTCTTTTCAGGAACTGAGGCTGTCTGAAAACAGGGATCAAAATGGAAGTATTGCTTATGCTTAACAGCCTGACCACAGCAAAGGAAAGAATGCAAACCCAAAGGATTTCATCCCTTGTGATGGGTTGACTGAGGCCAGTAGCTGAGTCACCCCCGGGCACTTGCTCATTCCCACCTGCCCAAGGGGATTGGAGAGAGAGAGGAAAGGCAAAAGCAAGAAAATTCATGGATCGAGATAAAAGATGGTTTATTAAGTGGGGAAACCAAAAAACCTGAACAAAACCAAACCCCAGGAGATGCAGAGGAGTCTGCAGTCCCCACCTCTCCCGTTCAGACTGATGTGCAGCAGCCTGAAAAATGGAACCTTGGAAGGCACAACCCTTCACATCAACACCACTCCTTACCCTCTTCTCCTGCCCTGGTTTTGTGGCTGAGCGTGATGTCCCAGGGCATGGGCGATTGCTCTGGCCAGTTTGGGTCAGCTGTGGCCTCTCCCCACAATCACCTGCCACCCTCCTGCTCTCTGGGTGTGGGGGTGTCAGCAGGAGCAAGAGGAAAGCCTTGATGCTGTGCAAGCCCTGGTCAGGATAACCAAAGTGATGGTGTGTTATCAGCGCTGGTACAGGGAAGATCTGTCAGGAAGGCTCAGGTTGCTGAAAATGTTTGCAAAACCAAATTACAGCAGCAGAAGAGGATTCCTCTGGCCTGTGAGGAAGCTGTGCTTTTCCTCCTCCTGAGCCAGCAGTCTCTTGTTCATACACAGCTCATACCTGGTACTTATTTATTTGTAGTTGAATAGAGTCTGTAACTCTTTCAACTGTCTCCCTTCACTGTGCATCTTCCAGCAGTTCCTTGGGAAGCAGAGGACAAGTTTACCCGCTGTTAATGAGCAGGGAAAGCCTCGTGGCATCTAAACCTGAGTTTAGACTTGTCCTTTCATCTAGGCATAACTTGGTCAGGTGGCTTTCCAGGAGCACAGGCATGGCAGGATCATCAGTGGCAGATTGTTTTCAGCATGTTTGAAGGGGACAGACTGAATCAGACGATTGGTTTGTTTGCCAAATTAATATCTGGGATGTGATCCAACCTGATTAACAGGATGGCTGTGATTGGCTCATGAAAGGGTAAGCAGACTTTTGGAAGGCTTTTTTCATACCTGCTGGCTCTATTACTTTCCCAGTAGCTTGAACACATGCAAGAATATGCTTCTGTCCAGTAATCCAATTCATTTCTCATTGATTCCAGTTTGTCTTTTTATGTTGTGTTGGATCTTTTGCCAGGTAAATCTTTTCTCTGTAGCAATAGATTGCTTTTTACAGCTGCCTGGCTGTCTGGTGCTGGGCATTTAGATCAAAACTTCCTAGTTCCACTATTTCAGAACTGACTTCTTCAATGGTCATGCAGAGTGTCTTTTCCTCTAATGAAGCCTGTTATTATAAGAGAATTTATATTTAAATACATATATTATATATATATCCATATTTGCAAATTTGAATATCTATGCATTTTCTATTGTCTTTGAAACATTATTGATGAGTAAAAGAAGGGTTAATGGATTTTTTTTTCCAGATTTTTCTTACAGAGTTATGTTTTATTGTCTTTCAGTTTGATGGATGAGACAGAGACTATGGTTTATATATAAACCATATGCTTTCCAGATTAGATTGATGTAATCATAGCAGTTTTGCACAGTTCAGCTAAAAATTTGCTCTTGCTGATCAAGGTCAGGGAAATCCAGGGATTCTGCCATTTATCTCATCTCTTGAGTACTGAAATAGGACACTCAGGGCAATATTAAAAGGACTGGTGTACAGCCATGTCTCACTGTGTCATACTTGCTGTCTAACAGCTTTTTTAAAAAAAAAAAATCAGGGGTTATTTCTAAAAAAAACCCCAAAACAAATAGTATAAATAGTGAAAGAAGAATGCTGATATTCAAAGCCTAAAAATAAGATTTCGTTTATGCTTTCCCCCTCCCTGACAGCAGAGTAATGTACAAAAGAATGTTATTTATCTTTTTTTTTTCTTCTAGATAATGGTGATATGCATTATGCAATATATAGTTTATATATTTAGTCAGAACTAAATATATAGTTCTGACACTGTTACTGCTACATCCTCAACATTTTTGAGGAAATTTCTCACAACAGTATGTAAATAGTTTTGAAAAGTAGGAAAAACTGAAGAAATTTGCCCCTCTGTGTTTTTTATAGTCTATAAAACACTTTAAAGAACTGTGACACACTGTTTATTAAAGCTGTATATTGAAAGAGAAACAAATTTTCAAATTTTATTCCAGAGTCTAAGTAAAAAAGAAGAAAGACTAAGTTGAAAACATTTAGAACCACTATTGGACCAAATCTGTGAGAATATTAAAATTCAAAAGCAGGCAGAAAAGTAACACTCCATCTACTCATTACAGCTTTATTTGAATCAAAGTCAAAATCTCCTTAAAAGTAAGTGTCAGATTGAGGAACAAATTCCAGCTGCATGGAGCTGTATTTAATTGTTTCAGTTGTGTGAAGTAGGAAGTCTTCCCTAATTCAGAGTGACCAAGTTTGGTATGGAAGTGTGTTAAACCATCCTGGCTTCTGCCACCCATATTACAGTCTTGGTTTTTAATGTATTCTTGACTGATGTTTCAGTCTAAAATATTGACAGGTAATTTCCTAATGTGTTTTATTCTAGAGGATTAAGGCATTTCATATAAACACAGATAACGTGTAGCAGAAATGAAATTTTTCTGCAGCTAGTCCTAGGGAGGCAGTTAAATGTGCCAACTCGGTTTTCTGCTTTTGTGTTTCCATGTACTTACAGAGCTCTCACTGATTTGATACCTGAAATATATAACGTGGTTCTTATATAATTTTTAATTTTGCTCCAGCTAGTGGACTTTATGGAATCTGCTTTTACACTGTATTACCCTTCCTCTGGGATGCTTGAACTGCAGCTTATGTCTTCTCACTTCATCTAGTGCATGAGGCGTCCACCGTATCTAGTTGGGATCTGAGCAAATATTAGCTTGTGTTTTCCACCTGCATTTATTATCTACATTCTTTCCCAGAAATTGGATGGGATCTTAATTGTAGGCCACTTCCTTTGAAAGAGCTGCGTGCCATCCCACATTTCCCCCACTGTGCAGACTCACCCCACACACACCACGTGCTGGAGTTCTGGCCATTTTTTGTTTGCAGTGAGAAGCAAATGATTTCCAGGGACATTGAAATTCATCCTTCAAATCAGCCCTGGTAACTTTATTTACAGTCACTGGCATTTTAAAATGAATTTCAGTTTAACACAGCTGTATGATTGAAATTCCTGAGAAGAACCTGCAAAGACTTTGTAATTCTGGCCATTCCCTCAACACTTGCCATGGCCATTAAGATAATTAAGACCAACTGGGTGAGGTTGCTCTAATTACTTTAAAGCTTTGGCAAGAGCTGTGATTCCAGTGAGACTGAGTCTTACTGCACAAGGTAAAAACCCTCCATTTACATCTTGTAAATGGGTAAAGAAGGCCCAGAGGCTTGAGG
Organism: Pipra filicauda; assembly: GCF_003945595.2. Lineage (NCBI taxonomy): Eukaryota > Metazoa > Chordata > Aves > Passeriformes > Pipridae > Pipra > Pipra filicauda. The sequence continues at coordinate 2,084,719 of NW_024104909.1, forward strand.
GGTCTCACTTGCAATACTTAGAGCCTCATCTGAAGCAGATGCAAATAGTTGTTGCTACAAGGTCTGAAGATTCTTGGATTCCAAAACTTTTAATGTGTGTTCCTAAAGTCAGGTCTTCAACTTTTTAAAGTTCTGCACACTTTTTAAGAACGTTAACTAGTACAAATTCTACCAAAGAGTGTCCATGTTTATTTTGGTGGCCCTGTAAGCTGAACTCCATTTGGAATTTATTAACTTACTGCATTTAAACTAAACAGTAGCATACTCTCAGCTGATAGGTGGTAATCTCGTACAGAAGACCCGAAGGATTGAGTCAGACCAAGTTATTCTGCCTGCTAAAGAACTTATCTTTCAAAACATGGCTTGTAGTAGTTCTTTCACATCAAACACTGTTTCAAAATTAATTAAAAAAGCTCTGAAACTTCATAGTCACTTTAAAGAAGTTGTTCATGTAAATGTCACAAACTGCTCTTACCTTGCCTTTTACTTTCCTGTGCATTTGAAACCTACTCAGGTTTATTGTGAGTTTTCTCAGGGCCACATACATCACATATTGGGGGTTTTTATTCTACATATCTGAATTTTAGGGTCAGACTGATGATCCTGGCTAGTCTTTAGTTAGCAAAAATTGTCTCTCTGTTACTTTTATTTGAGCTTTGTCTAAAACATCACTCAAACTGTTTTTGGTAACCCTAAGGGTTGGTAAGTTGTAGTTCCAGACACCAGAGAATGCTGTAATAAAAAAAAATAAAATGCTCTTTCTTTTTTTTTCTTGGCATAATGAAGCACAGAGTCGATTATATGTACATAGTTTAAATGTTACAAAATAGGTACTTTAAAATATATTATTTATTTTGGTCTATTAACTAATGAAATATGACTTTGTGCATTTTTCTCTTAAGGTCCCAAATCATAAACTATTTGGCAATGTTTTTTCAATTGCATAGTTTAACTATATAAACTAGTAAAACTATTTAAACTATTAACTCAATTAAAAAAAAAAAGGCACACCAAAGAAACAAAGCAAGCATGATTATAGATTACATGGCATTTTTAGCCATATAGTCAGTCGATATGAATGTTCTGCTCTCATGTTCTGTTTTTCCTTGAGAATCGTTTTTTCATTTATATGTTCAATGCTTTTCCATATAAATGCTACAAATTCCCTCAGTATCTTTTATTAATGCAGTTGTGTGTACTATTAAGGCTGGATTTTTAGGTTTAAATGTTTTACCTGCCTGGTTGTGTTTTCCCTGTCCCATGCTGATATAGCTCCCATAACCAGACGATGGCAGTGTAAGCTCAAAAACTTACCTGTCAGTGAGTAAAACCTCTCTCCGTTATAAATGGAATAGGTGTTTTTATTCCTCACCCCCAACGACTTAATTTCATAATAACTTCCAAGTTATTTTAAGGCTTGCTAATCCTCAGCAGAAGCAATGCTGAGGGTTCTCCATTATTGTACTGTCAGCTCTTCTGAGTGTTTATTCTACTTTGTTTAGATCTGATGCAACACCAAAAGATTTTTTTTCTACTGACTGTATATTATTTTTTAATTTGGCGAATTCTCACTCCACTAAAACTATTTTTTTTATGCATTTTGCACAACGAAATTTTGAACTTCATCAAAATGGTTTCTCTCAAGCTGCTCTTCCTCTTTCTACTTCTTTTCTTTGCTGCTGTTTGTTGAATATATTAAAAACTTAAACATTCCAATGGCCCCACCCCCATAAAACATTAAAATAGAGCTGCAGTTCCATATTTACAGGTTGCATCAAATCCGTGTATGTGACAGGAGCTGCTCTTTCTCTCTGTGTCACACAAGAACCGGGCAATGAAGAGATGAAATTAATTTAAGGCATTACAAAGTACAGTTTACTGTTCAGGCTGGCATCTGGAAACTAGTCCTAAAGGGTATTTTTCTGTGCCTCAGCCTAAAATGAGACCACTTTTCATGTCCAAGTGGCCTGAATGTGACAGAAACCTCAGTTCTTTCACTCTTTCACCTCCCTCCTCCTTTTCTCCCCAAACTCTTGATGTCATTTAGGCATTATTTGTATTAGATTATTTGATTAGAGCGAGAGGATTAGGGCTGGATTATGTACCCTTGATAAGGATTTCCTTTTTATTTATTTCTTTCTGTTCATAATGAGCAAAGAGAAGCTTTGGTTGCCAATTCACAAAGTGGGAATATGAGTGATATAATACAAAACCAGCTTGAAGGATTTGGTGATAAGTAGGAGAATTGTTCTGGGATGATGCTTTTGAAAATAGAGTTTATTTTATTTATTTTTGTAATAGTCTTGATGAAACTCTTCATAAAAACAGTTCTATTAATTTGTTCAAAACACAAGTGAATACATTACTAATCTAAAAAGTACACAACAAACCCCCACCATTTCTAAAGCTGAGATTTGCTTTGTTCTGTAACATGGTTGTTATGCTTCAGCAGATTTCTCTGAGTGCTTTTATTACCTGTAATAGTGGGGTTTGTTTATTTGTTTTTACTTGCTGCTATGCCCGTGACTGCCGAATAACTCGGGCTTTCATAACGAGGTTGCTGTTACGATGCTGCTCACAAAAACATTTGCACATGAATCCCTAAGGGGTGGGCTAATACACCACGGTTGACATTTATACGAGAGGCTGGAATTAGGAGTGGATTCTTTCACTATAAAACTCCAGTGGAAAACTCCTGGGGATAGATCAGAGAGCCACGACTATTAACTTGCCTTTTCTGGGCAGTCGATTGAGGTCTGCCTTGTGTGGCCGGCAGGGCACATTGCAGGACCTGCCTACTTAGCCAGGCCTTTATTTACAGGCACATTGTGGGCTTGAATGTGATTTTTTGACTGGCAAAAAAAATCTGGTGGGGGGCCTAAGTGCCGTTGCTGCTTGTTGGGAATGCTGCTTTTTTGTTAAGTGTTATAGTAAAGCAGGTGTGTAAGTAATAAATGAGAAAATGCATGACCTGTGGTACTCTTTATATTCTTTCTGCCGTGACTGATGAACTGCTGATGTGATCTCATGTATTGTCTCACTGTGTATTTGATCTCTTACTATGAAATAGTATTAGAAAGTGTAAACTGGAGCAAGAGAAAGTTCTAAGTTCAGGATTAGAATGACACTGAGCTGTTTATCAGAATTTTCGAGTCTGATGAAACATATAGACACAGCTGTTTATATGTAGGGAAAGGGAAATTCTAGTTGATAAACACATTAATGATGTCCAGCTGCATTCTGTACACAACAGAAGTAAGAATAAGTTCTTACAGAAATGGAAAGCTGTGAATTTGCTTAGTTTGGCTCATTGTGTGTTAATAGCAGTCTCTGTATATGTTTAAAGCTACCTAGAGTAGCTATAATGTCTAGAGAGCTGATTAACCCAAATGGATCAGTGGCTCTGTCCTTTGAAATCTATAAACTCATGCAACAAAGCATGGAATTTTCAACTTCTATAACTTCTATAGTTGTCTGCCTTGGTTTTGTTTTGTTTTCCTAATACTGGCTTTTCTAATCTTTCTTTTCTCAGTAGCTAATGAAATATCTTTGGCAACAGTCTGGTTTGTTCAGTTTCTACCTGTTGCTTTGGTCTTATCAGGCTGATTTTATTTGTACTTAAGAATATGTTAAAAAGTTGGGCTAAATTTAGTATGTGCCATCCCTTTTGTAACAGGGCTCTTTGAAGGAATAAAGCACATGTTTATGGTGTTTTCTCATTATTCAATAAACTGTTTAAGGTTTAATGAAGTTGGAATCAAATGCCAATGAAATTTTAGTATGGATTTAGTGCATTAGAAGTTTTGCTGCCTGATTGTTGTGTTTTGAATGTGAGTCTGAACTGAGCCTGTACAGCTGAGGGTGGAGGTGTGCACTGTGGAGTTATGATTTCCAATTTTTAAGTAAATTATTCTTAATTGCACTTTTATTGGTGTAACAAGTACTTGAGAGTCCTGAAAGATCTTTCACAATGATTAAAAGTCAACCAGTGGTATTAAATATCTACCTGTCATGAAGTGGGAAATTAAAAAAACAAACAAGCTGACAGAGATTCAGTGTTACATCAGGGGCTTCTTCCTTGTTCTTGTAGAAAAAAAGACAAACTGTATGTTACTGTGGCTTATCTTCCAACTTAATATTTCATGCTAAGTACTAGTCAGTGAAAAGAGGTTCCTAAAATACCTCACCACTTTTTTCTTCCCTTTTTTTTTTTTTTTAAGTCAGTTTAACTCCTTCTGAAAATGCTGAATTGACTGTACAGTGCAAGGACTGGATATTGCCTGAAGGAACAAATTACCTGGTTAGTGAATTGGATGGAGAACTTGGCTTTTTGAGGAAGAATTCCTGTCCAATTCTACTTTGAAGAAGTTGTTGGAGTCTCCTACTGGCTCCCAAAGCCTGGTTCCATAGAGAATTCCTGTTATTATTCATTGTCTCCAGTTCTGGTTGCCTGTACAGAGGCCACAGTGAAGTGACCAATTTGGGATGTTACAGCCCTTCCACAATATTCCTCGATATTTTAATTCCTTTTCAAAGGTGATTCAGCTGATCTTGTCTGATCTTGTGAGTGGGTGGTTATTCTTGCCTTTTAGGAGTGTCAGCAACAGAACATTATGAACAACTTACTTAGATATTTGTCTGATTTTTCCCAAAGCTGTGTGGTAATTGGAATCAAGAACTTCTCTGTATAGTTCATGACCTTGTGTGGCCCTTTGGCTGACAGTAGACAGAGATTCTTGAAGTCCCTTTAACACTTTAAGAGGTTTGGCTTCTGCTGACAGCTGACACTGTCATAGAATCACAGAATTGTATGAGTAGGAAGGACCCTTAAGGATGATGTAGTTCCAAGACCTTCCACCAGAGCAGGTTGCTCAGAGACCCATCTATATGTCAAAGAACAATACATTTGGCAGAGAATGTGATTGGAGCAAATGGTACCAAGTACTCAATTTTGTACTAAATGTAGACTGTTGCCCTAAAGATACAAAAGACCATGGTCACCACAGATGGTTTTATCCCAATTTCTGTCGAGGAAATCTTCATGTGGTAAACTTATGCAAAAGGCTTGTGTTTATTTAGTAATGACTAGTAGTTTTCTCTGTCAGTACTACTGTCTTTTATGTAATTTTGGTCTTTTCTGAGAGAAGATTGAAAAAAAATATATATATGTAAGAAAAAAGTTCAGCAGGAAATGATGCTGATACTGTGTGGTTAAGGCATATAAGTCCTACCTGTCAGCAAAGGGAATTTAGATTGGGTTTAGATTAGATGTTACTGTGAGGGTGGGGATGCCCTGGCACAGGTTGCTCAGAGAAGCTGTGGCTGCCCCTTCCCTGGAAGTGTCCAAGGCCAGGTTGGACAGGGCTGGGAGCAACCTGGGCTAGTGGGAGGTGTCCCTGACCACAGCAGAGCTTTAAGGTTCCACATGAGATGGGCTTTTTAAGGTTCCTTCCAACCCAAACCAGTTTGTGATTCCATGACTTTTTAATTCTGTGATTTTTCTTTGTGGGTTTTCGTGTATGACTTGTCTTGTTCCTGTTCCTGTTTAACTTCCAAGCACAGTTTCTTGTCGTAAAGCCTCAGGACAGGTGGAACTATTTATTAGGTCACAGAATAATTTTGATTATTCTAGAAACACCTGGTCATATAGGGGCATAAAATTGATTACTTTGAACTGTATTAATTTTTAAGGCACATACAAATCTACTTTAGAATAATCCATGGAATGTGGGTGGGGTTTTTTTATTTGCAGAAGACAAATTATGATATTGTCGATGTGAGATGTGTGAAATTCTCTGGTTTAGGCACTTCTCTAAATTCAAACAAAGCCTTCTATCGTTGCTCACTGGTCTGACTGTTTTCTCTGTGTGATGTTAATGTGAGGCCAAGTGCTCATCCTTGTACTTTTGCTAAATATACTGCTGAGGTGGGTTTTCTTTCAGAAAATAACAAACCAGTAAAGCTGCTCTTCAAACATGGGTTCATCTGCGAGGTGGGAGGGGCAGGAAATCAATTCTTCTTATCTTTACCAATTTCTTACAGGAGATAAGAATCTCTTTGAGTTCACATAGACTAATTATATAGATTGTAACTGTTGTCTTCCTCAAACCCTGTAGTAGTAAATCAGTCTTACTAAAATGGTTAATATACCAGCCTTTTGAGTAATTCCTAACCTCTGACAAAACACTAATTCTTTTGTCTCTTTTTACTTTTTTTTTTTTTGAATTGGAATTGGTATTGGAAGTTTTTGAAAAGCAAATCCACCAAATTCAAACTTAAAAAATTTAAATCAATCCTGACATTTAATTAGATGTACCAGATTCTCTTCATTATGCACACGGAAAAGCAACTCTTATTCTGAGGTCATGTAATTCCAAAATTCTCTGTGGCTGTTCTTCAAAGATTTTGTTTTATTTAGACATATATGAGCATTTATGGAAATGTACAGCTGCCTTAAAAAATTCTCCCTAATTCTTGAACTTACAGTTTTTTAGATTATTCCTTTAACACTTTGCTTCTTGGAATTTCTTGTTGCCTCAGTCTTAAATCTTTCATACAGAATAGTTGGCAAATGGTAACAAAATTTCTATTTCTGTCTAGTGATGGTGAAAATCTTGAAAACAAGAATGCAAGCAGTAATAAATGCAAAAGGGGTAAATAAAAAAGAAAGTCCCCTATTGTTTGTGTTGTTATGATTTGGGGAGTTACTGGCTTAGTTTTAAATGTGAACATTAATTTCATATGAATTAAAAGAGACAAATGAAGTGCTCTTGGTCCCTCCCTTTTACACACTGACTTGATTTCCACTGAAGTGCCTTGTTTAGTGCCCCTCCTGCTGATGTACAATTTGGCAGCAAGTAATGGATTGGTTGGCTAGAAAGTGAAATATTCAGTGCCAGAGGACAGTGACCATTATTATTCCATTTATTACATTTATATGTAATACCACATAACAGTTAATAACCATTCTGTTATTACATTTATTCCTTGGGAATAAATGGTATTTTTTTGTCATCTGTTCTGCCCCTTGACAAGAGCTTTAGGTTAGGCTTTCACTGATGCCTGTTGTTGATCAGTGTTGCTGTTGGTATGTTTAGTTCCTCCCTGTTTGAACTTTAGGGAGATTTGAAATGTTTCTTAAAGGTGTGGACAAATGTTTTTGTGAAGGGGCTGCACAGATGAGTGTGAAGAAGCTTAGATGTAGACTGGGATAGTATCAATAAGATCTTTTAAGAGTGTACTAGAGCCTTTTTGGCCATCTTTAAGGTGCTGTGGTTTATCTGGACGCTGGAAATATTTTCTGTAACAATTATAACACTCATTTATTTTGAACATTAAAAGTACCAGTGATTTTAGAATTTTATTTTTTTTAAAATTTTCTTTTTAAGGTGCTATCAAGTGGATCTCATTTTTTAATATAAATGGTGTTCTTATAAGGGAAAAGTCAAATACCACCAGTGTTCTACAGAATATGGTGGATTTTTTATGAAGAGTATGTTTTCATTTTGTTGTTTGTTTTTTTTTGTTTTTTTTTCCCAAGCACATTATTCCAGATATAAAATGCTGGCTTAGCACCAAGTGGGAGCAAAGAACTAATGATGAGCCTCTACCTTGGGTTTTATTCAAAGCACCCAACGACTCTCCTGGTGTTCTTAGAATCTTAGAATTCCCACTAACAGTCTATAAAGTCCCATAGAAAGCCATCTGGTCTACATAATGCTTTTTTATTATGCTTTTAATCCCAAATAAGACAGACCTGTGGCAATTTTGTGTTGTAGGGGAGCTGTTGATAATCAAAGGCAGTTGAAACTTCATGCAGATACCAGAACCTTTTGGAGATAGTAGGAAAAGCCTTTCCTCTAAATCTACCTTCGTGTAGCACAGACAGCTAAGAAATAATTTACAGTTTTGGGCGTGATAATTACAGAATCTTGGTTTGGTTTCAGTCATAGTTACAACAATCTGAGTGCAGTGTGATGAAGGGTATTCCTTGGGCCTTGGCAATTGGACAACCACATGTGCTGTCCAATAATGGACTTTGAAGATGTTCATGTACTCACACTTCCCTTAAGTCCCAGGGGTGTTATGGATGCTCGTTGGGTTATTTTTCCTGTATGGAACTATGTGGAAAGGGATTTATCAGCTCACTTTTTGGTTCATGGACACTATTCCTGCTAACCCTGAAGGTCGAGAGGTGTGAAACTCATCTGTTGCAAACACAGAGGAGGAATTGTGAGGGATATTTCCAAGGAGTTTTCAGCTCTTAAATCAGGGGAGTGATTCTTCCCCTGGACTCAGCGCTGGTGAGGCCACCCCTGGAGTGCTGTGTCCAGTTCTGGGCCCTCAGTTCAGGAAGGACATGGAGGGGCTGGAGCAGGTCCAGAGAAGAGCAACGAGGCTGGGGAAGGGACTGGAGCACAAGTGCTGTGAGGAGAGGCTGAGGGAGCTGGGGCTGTTCAGCCTGGAGAAGAGGAGGCTCAGGGGAGACCTCCTCACTCTCTGCAACTCCCTGACAGGAGGGGGGAGCCAGGGGGGGGTTGGTCTCTTCTCCCAAGAACCAGCAGGAGGACAAGAGGGCACAGCCTTCAACTGCACCAGGAGAGGTTTAGGTGGAATATTAGGAAAAAAATTTTTACAGAGAGAGTGATCAGACACTGGAAGGGGCTGCCCAGGGAGGGGGTGGAGTCACTGACCCTGGAGGTGTTTAAGAAGAGACTGGACGTGGCATCAGTGCCGTGGTCTGGGTGACAAAGTGGTGTTGGGTCAGGGCATGGACTTGATGATCTGAGAGGTCTTTTCCAACAGGTTGATTCTATGACTGTATTCTGACTTTATGTGAAATGTTCCTCTGAGTGGCTTTCCATTTTTCTGTGACTGTGTTATAGCTGGGTTCTCCTTTGGTCCTGCCCTGTGGGCTCTGATGGAGGGCAGAGGGCTGGATGGCACCAAGGAAAATGTTCTCAACTCTTCAAGTTGAAAACTTTGACATTGTCAAACAGAAAAAGGTTTAGATCTGCTGAGCTTCAATGTTGTCTGCAAAATTACCTCTTTCAGTTTGGGGACTGTGATGGTTACAGGAGTTGGTTAAAGAAAATAAATTTATTATCAGTATGCATATTTTTTTTGTGGTAACGTTGATTCATCTGCATTGAAGCAAAAACTGAATTATATTTATATTTTAAAAAAAGTAAATTTAGTTTTGTTTTGCTCTAAAGTTTTCCTCTGTGTGAGTTATTGCTCTGTTTGCTGAATTGATAAGACATGCATAGTTCCAGATAAAACAGGCAAACATATTTAAGTGCATGGAAGAAAGAAAACTGTGTTTTCACAGTTAGTTTTCTCCTTATAAAACACCAAGTTGATATGGTATAACTGTGATTTTACCATCTAATTCAATGTAAAAACATCATTTTCTATTTGAAAAAAAATAGAAAAAAAAGCGTTGCAAGTTTTTTAAATGTTTTGCTTAATAGGGAAAACTGATTCATTTCTGGGACAATTGAAAAATATCTGCACAATCTTATTTTGATGCTTATTGGATACAGTTATCATATTACACTGTCAACTGAGGTTAATATACATATGTAGGAATACACATATTTACACTGACAAAGATTTTAGCCCTCTAGGTGCTGGAAATGAGCATCAAGACTAAGGTGAAGTGGTGTTTTCATTTTTGGTTGTTGTCTGTTAATAAAACATAAAATATGGGAAATGTTGTTTTCTAACGATTCCCTATATAAACTACAAAGTCTAAAAATGCATTTAGTTCTTTTGCTGATTATAATTCTGTACTAAATCAGAAATCACTGCATAAAAACACTTCCATAAAGCCAGCTCAGTCTTTTTAAATGATGGTCTGGCAAAGGAGAAATCCTTTATTCTTTCCCCCCTTGTTTTTCCTTGGGGTAATGAAAAATGAAAAATGTTGTGTAAATGTCAAAACCATCGTAAAGAATAAATCCTGGGGGTTGGTTAATGAAACCTTTCTGCCTGGTGGCAAACAGCAGGCCCTCATCACTACAGCAGTGAGCACCAGGATGCTTTGAGCTGTAATATCTCAAGAACTGTGTTCCACATTCCATCACTGATTCCTAATTTTCTTAAAGTCTCCCAGGCACCTGGTTTAAACTAAAACAGAAATGGAACTGCTACAGCATCTTTCTCACACTACCAGCATATTTGTAGCTGTGTGTACTGTGGAGATTTGTCATCTACTGTCCATGTGTTAAAAAACATAGGATTTACATGAGTTATGCTATTTGTTCTGTACCACAGTTAAATTATTACATGGGTTATAGCTGAAGTGAGATTTTTGTTTGTTTTTATGATTTCACATGTGTTCTGTGCTGTCACAATTAGTGATACACAGCTTGTGTTCGTGGAATAAGAATAACAAGAAACTGAACTGAAAAGTGAGAAAGTGTGGAAGATCCCAAAACAGAACAGTTAATAGTTCATGAAGCTCTCTCTTTTCTGTTGTAAAGTTGAAAGCACTTATGCTGGGAAGTATGTCCTTAATGATGAAATGCGAATTTCCTCTGAAAATTTCTCCTGAAAATCCTGAGTGGTCAGAGCCATGTTGATGCATTCCCTTGTTTTGCCAGTTAGACAGTGAATTTGGGCCTGCTGACTGATGGCAGAATGTTTGCCAGCAAGTGCAGTGTCATCTGGCCTGTGTGTTGTATTTAAACAAACAGTGCTGGACGGGAGAGATCCTGTGCCATTTCCACTTCTGTGTTCAGAGAATCCGCCAGGAATTTCTCCTCTGCCTGTTGCCAGTCTGAGCCCTTCTGAAAAGGACCTGGATGTTTGCCCTGAGCTGTTTGTGGACTTAGAACATCTGCCTTGCTCTGAGACAGGGGCCCTCGGTGATGAAGATGTGTCTCAGTAATCTTGTTATCAAGTGGCTCCCTGGCATTTGTTCTCAGTGTGCAGGAGTTTGTGAGAGAAATGTCATCACCTCTCACATATATGGAGGGCTGTGTTTCTCTACTGAACAATTGGAATGACATGATTTATTTAGGAAGTGGAAAAGGCTATCTGTAGACTCTCAAATATTGGTTTAATTTGTGCCCAGTAAGTGAAAAGAGAAGTGGAAATAGGTATCCACGACTCTGCCTACAAAGAGTTTGAGGTTTTTCAGCCACTGCAGCTTGGCCAGTCGCTATGAGGAAAAAAAACTACCTGGGCATCTGTCTCTCAGAACTTGGTAAGACAGTGAAAGCAGTTGAAAGACTTCTGAATGGCTAAAGAGAGCTCTCTGTGAAAATTGGGAGATTTGCAGTTAGCCTTCAGGAAGAGTTCTAACAAACTTAAAGAATGGGCATTGTTTTAAAGCAAAAGATAACATACTTCAGCCAAAAGCTAGAAACCAACACTTGATTCCATCCTTCCAACAAATGGTGATCTCTCTTTATTGCAGTGTTAGATTTTTCAAAGTTGTTTTCAATCCTAAATATCCAGAATGTTACTTTTGTTCCTCAATTTACATAGGACTCCTATACTACAGAGAAACCCAAGAATTTCATTAAATACTGAGCTGACTGATGATGTTCTCCTATTTTCTAAGATGACCTATTATCTGTTCCTTCTTTTAGCTGGTTGAGGTAATATTTCTTATTTTTTCAGTATGCTTTATCAAAGGAGAATCTCTTTTGATCCCACATTTAAAAAAAAAACCAGTTTGTGGTGTGTAATTACTATATGCTAGGTGATTCCAATGGCAACACCTATTGAGATATGTGCCATTATCCAAACAGAAGTGGAATTATTCATATATGTTTATGAAAAAAAGATTTGAACCTTCTGATTTCCTCTGCAGCTTTCCTTATATAGCATAGGACATCAGGAAAATCACCTGAATTATTAATATTTATTTCTTTTAAATCTTGTCAGACCACATTTTCTGTATCCTATATTTTTCTTTCTTATTGGTATAGAAACTTCTTGTCCTACTATTGGTGAGGGAAAGTGTTGGATGGAGACTCTCTGTTTGGCAAGAGGCTTTATTCCAGCTAGTAGATGAGTCAAGTGGTTTCATAGTCACTCAAATTTAGTTTCTCAAGCGTTGCTGTATCAGTAGCAATAAGGTAACATGTGTCTTGTTTGTCTCTAGGAAAGGAAATCAAGTCCTGCCATACACAACAGCACAAGATATGAGTTGATAATCGTTGGAAATAACCTCTAATATTTAGTGTTTCTAACTTGAGGAGATTTCTCTGTGAATATCTTACTGGGTGTATGTGCTATTTATTGTGTTTTGGCATGTTAATATCAATTATACTTTGATTTTTATGATTGTAGCGCTGTATAAAACCATAAGCAGTGTTTCAGCTGCTTGATAGACAATTTGGAGCTCAGCAATGATTTTTATATTGACATCTTTTATGTGGAATGGAAGGGTGGTGTTTCTTTTCATGGAGGTGGCAAAGAGCCAGAGCGGTTGGAGAACAAAATATGATAAATGGAATTTCAAAGAACACATTTTTAAATAAGTCAATTTGGTAATTACCAGTTGGTGTACCAGTAGATTTTCACAGCAGGGAGGACAGCAGGGAAAGCAAAGAGCGCTAATTTTATTTTAATTAAGCTTCTCTGTTAATCGGGATCAGAGGATTCTGCCACTAAGTGGGGAAGGAGGAGCAGTGGGATGATGTAGAACTGCTCCATCCTTGACTCTGTCAAGTGGCATCCATTTTGCTGTGGTTATAGTGTGGAGTGTTTTCAAGTGCTGCTGAAGGAGCTGTTGAAGTTGAGAATGAGCACACAAGTAATAGGATGGGGCTCACTTGATCTCCCTTCATGACTTATAAATTTCAGCAAGCTCACAGTGGAAAAAATAGTAAATAAAAAAGTTTTATTTAGAGGGTAAATGGAGAAAACATAAATTGTTTTTAATTTTGATCCTTAGAACTCTCTGCTCAGACTAAAGACATTCTATGGTTTGCATTGTGACATTAGTGCCTTGAGGGAAAACAGTCACCATGGTTAGACAGGAAAAGCTTCAAATCTTCTGTAGCTGCCAACTCCTCCCAAGTCATGACTGTGGTTTGGAATTAAACAGAGCTGTTTGCTTCGTATGAATAAAGAATATTTTCTATATATAGACTTGTTAAAAAACAAACCCCAGTTTTATATAGAAAACAGCTATTTTTAGGTAACTATGATTTAGCTGTTAAATGTGGATATACCTAAACATAAGCAGAAATATTCAAGCAGAAGAGGCCCCTGGTAATGTGCCTTTTCAAAGCTGACCCCACTGTCCCACTCATACAAACATATTCCTTCAATTCCTTTCCAAAATAAATTACTGGCTGTGATTTTAGCTTGGATTTGCAGTGTAGCTCTGGTCTCCTGATCCATGACAAGCTCGCTTAAACTGATCAAGATGAATAGAAAAGCCAATGTTTATTTTTTATAGAACTCCTAAAGAAATCTTCTGTTCCAGGAATTAGCTGTGGGCTTTCTGTTCTCTTCTAAAATTTTCTGAACTGCCTTACCAAATCCTTGAAATGATAAGAATAGTAAACCTATTATCTGATAATTACCTGCTGCAGGCTGACTACTCATTTGCATGTTCTGATTCTGGATTTGCATTATATAATTTGAATCTTTTGATAATATCCCAGTTATGAAGGGACTTGGCTTTCTTCTATTAACTACGCTATCAAAAAGCTCTTGCAAGGCAAGTTCTGGGTCCAAATGGTAATGATTGGTCCAGATATGCCAGGGAACAACTAGATTTCAATATCCCAAGCTGAGCCTGCAATTCTAGCACTCAAGTAATTTTGAATTGGGACTTGACTTGTAATCAGTGAACTCAGAATGAAAAAGAAATATCAGAACTCTTATTTTGGCAGATCTTTAACTATTAATTTTAAAATTTGAATAAGGCAGTGGTAGGGCTTCTTTGTTAAGTTACTCTAAAATGAGTAATTGAAAACATAAACCCAAATATTTACCTGGCATATAGCTTTGTAAACAATTAATTGATTAATTATTTGCAATGTGAGCCTCTTCCAGAGGTTTCTAGGCTGCCTTCTAGACCTTGGGGCCTGAGTACTTGGACTTTATTCAGATAATTCTAAGCATCTTCCTTTCTCACATTATATCTCAGGAAGTCATGAGTGCCTCTTAATCCTTTCTTTTAATGAGCAGTGTAAGGTATTTGTGTTTTAAGTTCATGAATTCATTTCTTTTTAGGGTAGTTTGTTCATAGGTTTTAGTTTGTGAGCGAGATTATCATTAGATCAGATAATTCTGCACAGATAATTCATTTCCATGATTTAGGATGTTCTTAATTGCTTTACTGAAGGGAGATTGAGCACCTTTTAACCAAACAGCTGAACGATTTGCTATGACAATTCTGCCACTGTGCATTCACTTAATTTCCAATTAATCAAACATTCAATAAATCATTAGTATAATTACACCTGCTCAAATATTCCTACCCCAGCACATTAGCTATGCTCAGGCAGACTCTTTTACCAGCTGTGTGAATGGATTCATTTGTCTGACCCAGTTGGTTGCACGTCCTTGCTTCTTATGAGCCTTGAGAAATGATAGGGCAGAAATTTTAATTATTTATAATCCCCCACAATCTTTTGATTCGTTGTTCAGGCTTTTCGCTCGGATGCTCCTATAGCAACTTAAAACAAACAGCAGTGGAATCGTGGCTGCTTAATTTCTGAAGATTTTAAAATCATTTTTATTCCCCTACTGTGCCACTTTCCTAATTACACTGTGTCCCCAGGTGCACAATAATTCCCTCATCACCGTGCAGCTAAAGCACAGCTGATTAAAATAGTGTAGCCTGTGTCATAGAAATCTAACCCAAAGTGTATCCTAAAGGTGCTTCTCTGAAAGCCAGGAAATTGGCCCAACAACGTGACATTTTAGGACCTGTTTTTAAAAAAATTGCATAAGCAGAAATCCGCTGATTTTGAAGAATCCACTGGTTCTTCAAAAATTCATTGCCTTCAAAGGACGTGTGTAGTTATATTTAGTATCTGAGGAAGACAGAAATTTGAGGCAGCTCTCCAAGTATTGAAAAGGGGAACTTTGAAAGCCCTGTGGTAGGTGGGTATGTGTTGTTATCTGCTCCCTCCACGCAGATGGGAAATCTGAGCCTGCCTGAATTGCCTCAGGTACAAGTGGGATTACTCGGTGTTTGTGTCTCCTGATTCCTACTCTCTTGTTGCAAGCTTTGAATCACACTTAACGTGTGTCTGTGTGTCTTTGTTGTTAGACTTAAAATAAACAAACCAGGACATGCCATTTCAGTCTCTGTAATATTTTAAATATGAAGCTCTTTATGTGGGTGTAAACACATTTTAAACCGTGCAGCGTAGGTTCTCTTGCTTCAAAAAATAGATTTACTGGTTACAACTTGCCTGTGTTTTATCTTGGAGTTAGGAACTGGAGGAGATTCATAATGCTTTAATCCCTTAGTACAAATAGGTAAGATTTTTTTAAAATTAACTGAAGGTGTCATGATCCATCCAGATAGTAAAATAGGTTAACTTTCCCCCGGCAACCCATTCCATATTCTGTTTATACTTTATTTTCTTTTTACTGAATATGCTTTGCGTGGTACTAAGGGGAAGTACTTTAACCTGAAGGGAAAAGGCATCAAAGAATCTATTTGAAAAAAAGGGAGATGAGAGAAAGATACACTAATTGGACATTATTTTAATTACTTAAACATTTGTCAAAGTTTCTTTCCTATCTGTTAAAAAGTTGTTGGTAGAGTGAATCAGCACACGGGTTCTCCAACCCTTTCAGTCTGTAACAGCACTGAGCGAAAAAGAATCTGCTCTGAATAAATGTTTCTTGGCTCCCCATGGCACAGGGTTTTGCTCCTGTTGCTGACAGAAATGTCTTAGTGTGTAGAAAACAGGAAGATTTATTTATCCATTAAGCTGCATTTGGTTTTGGATGTTCTAGCCAATGTTATCGAATAGGAGCTTTCCTAATTGTTTGTTTGCATTTCTAATAGTGGCTTGGCACATGATGCATACAGGCTATTGCATCTGCATAGCTGGGGCTGAGTGTAATCCAGAAACCTTGGTGTAGGATGTAGTTTGAGCACTCTGTGGAATGCACAGGATCCTGACTGGAAGTTTTAATACCTTGTTTATTTTTTTCTTGTATTTTTGGAGTAGTGCAATACAGTAACATCACCAGATACACTTCTCTACCTTTACAACTTTAAAGTTCTCTTTTGCTTCAGTCATGAAAACTGTGAATCAAAAGTATATTCTCAAAATTTCACTTCGCCCATGCATATTTTATAGTCAATTGTTACCTTTCCTTTTACAATTTTCACCCTCTGAAGCTGACAGGATTCTTTGTCTATCCATTTTATTTTAGTTCCCCTCATCCCAATCCTTTTCACACCTTCAAAATGTCTTCCCAAGACTGAACTCATTTAGCTTCTCTGAAGTTCATTGTAAATAATTTATTACCTTGCAACATAACAGTCTGGGAAATTAATCATCATAAACAACAGCATAGCTTTTAGTTGCCTAGGGAGAGGGTCACAGGCTGAACAGAATCCTCTTCACCAGCTGAAACGTGGATATAAAACTCCATTTTACTTGTCATCACAAGGTCTTCTTCAGGAGTTTCCTTTTAGATTTACCTTTGTTTCTTTTCTGGCTTATCAAGTGCAATGTAATGTGTGGGTTATTTTCTAAAGTGCTTCAGCAATTTAGTGAAAGTATTATAACTTTTTTTTTTTTTAAATTGTCAAGTTTTTGTTGCCCAATACTGTTTAACAGACCTTCTCTTCCACAACTTGTCTCATGCCTCTGCATCTGCAGGGGAAAAGCTCAATTCCTGCTTCATATTTTCAGACATACCCTGTTAGCTGTTGGTGAGTGTGTTATGTGCTAAAAGGTAATACTTTGCAACTGCTTTGAAGCAAAAAAAAAAACAATCTCCAGTACACACAAATATAAATTAAACAACAAAAAGAACTTTGGCAGCCTTGCTTGGGTACCACAGGTGTGGAAAGTTGTCTTTGCCTGGGCTTTGACCTTCCTCTGGCACCTTACCAGGGTCAGACAGAGCCGGCTGTAACTGGTGGGGACTGGGAATGTAGTGGTCATGGTCAGGCCTCTCTCTCCAAGCCTCAAAGGCAAGGCAATTTCAGACAGAAATTCCTCTTCAGAAAAAGGAAGAGAAAGATGAGGTGACTGTAAAAAGCTTCACTGTAAACCTCTGGCACATTCTGTAGCTCATCTCTGGGCTGTCTTGAACCTTGATCAGAAATGTGTCTGTTTGCAGCCACAGAAGAAACAATGCACCAGCTTGGTGTCATCATTACCTATACAAATACCTCCAAATTTCAGTTCTTACTCCATTCTCCATTCATTTACCTCTCTTCTGTCTGACAGTGTGAACTAATTGTATAGTATTAAATAAATAATATCAGAGTATAATATAGAAGTATAACAGGTATAGTTGACACTTGAAGATAAGACAAGCAGAAGTTAAAACTGCCAAAACATTCTTAGCAAAGGCTGAATTAAAAAAAGTTCAAATACAGAAATGCACATTTAGGAGAAAACTCATCACTTGAACTCTAGAACATCATTTCACTGTATCATCATGATGAGGGCAAATCAGTGTCCGTCAGCCCAAACTCGATTTGAAATAGCAGATCCCATTTCCACTCTTCATTATGCAGAAAAATTGCATTAATGTTGTTAGGAGTTTCTAGCAGCAGTTAGCAACGTGCAGCAGTTACACAGCTAAAGCATGCCACTGCATAGACAAATCCATTTAATGCTACCTCTAATGTAAGATTTATTTCAAATGAAGGGGAATTAGCTTCCAAAATTGTCAGATTTACTTTTTATGGATGATTTCAACAAGCAGAACAAACCCCCAGTGTAAGCAGGCATCTACATGAGGGAAGAATCAAAGGAGATTTGAAGTTGCCTCTCTGTGCACGTGTTTGTCCCCTGAACACCTTCCTCCCTCTAAGCCCCCATGAAACCTGATGGCAGATACTTCATCCATATAAAGTCTTTCCAGAAGCATTTAGAGAAGGGGAAGATTATGCATTTTGTTAAAGGCAAAGTATGACTGTAGAAGACCTGTTTGCATGGGCTGAGGAAGAATTGCCAGGGCTATTTGTATGACAAATTCTTCCAGCTCATTATTTTGAAACCTGCAAGAACTATGATTTTTTTGTTGTTGTTGATGTAAGATTCTGATATCAGTCAGATTTCTTTTAAGTGCCCTTTTTAAGATTGTATTGTTTTCAAGCTTGTCTTATTTTCAATATTCTTACTAAATATTCTTTCTAGAGCTGAAATGGATCTGCATACCACCTCTGAAATCATAATTTATATTGTGTGGATGATAGTCTGAGAAATAAGTAGAATTTTTTTGGAGCACTATCTACACCTCCCAGTTTATTATCAGTAAAGATTGTTCTATGAGGTACTTAGAAGACCACCTAATTTCATATTAACAGTTGATTAAACTTAATAATACAGTGAGTATCATATCAAAGCAGATAATTGTAAAGTGCTTTGCCTTTTGGAGCCCAAAGGAGTTTCTATGGTGATAACTTTAGAGGCTTATAAACATTTTTATGTCTCTTTCTCAGATTAATAAAATTTTTATTATTTTAGAACTATGTTTGGATAGTCTACAATTAAATGAGTTTTATGAGCAGACGAAATTAAAAGCCGTAGTGATCAACAGAGAGTGAATGATTTGGCCAGGGTTTCATTTATACAGTTTTTGTGGGTCCAGATGGGTGTTCTGGTTTCCCATATTCATCAGTAAGGAATCTCAAACCATCCCAACATCTGTGTGAGGCCCGAGCGCACATGTTTATTTCCAAACTGGAATGAACAGCCTAGTTTTTTCTCTCAGAAAGAGATGATGATCTTTGTACTTTATTTCTAAGGGGAGAGGTAGCTTCACTGGCCCAGAGTGGACAGGAATGTGTTGTTTGCCTGGCACATGGCAGAGGTGAGTGGTTGCTCAGTGATCTGATGCTGCACGTTCTTGTGGCTTAAAATCATCTGTTGTTTCAGAGGGGGTTTGGAAAAGCACAGATAGAGGGTGCAGGGCAAGGGCTTCACAGCTTCATGTGCCAGCATAAAGGTAATTTTCATCCCAAAGGGCAAAACCGTGTGCAGTGATCAGTGGGTACTGCTTCTACAATAGTCCAGAAGGACAAGACAAACAAATTTCAACAGGATTTTGGACAAGATCATCGACTCTGTCACCTTCTGACGCTCCAAGAAGAGCATAAAGGATCAAGAGGAAAACAGGATTTCTTTGCATTGCCTGTAAATCTGTGGCAATAAATACCAAGCAGACTGCAGAAAAATAGGCAGACTTGCTGTTGGCAGAAAGGATGTTTGTGCCAAATAATTTGAGAAGTATCGAGGTGTATTTCGACCTGGCAGAAATGTACCCACAGCACTGACAAGGTCAGGTGCCAAGTCGATGAGGCAAAGCTGTGCCACTCGTACCAGCTGTGTGAGCTAATCCTGCCTTGGCAACTAATCCTGCCTCAGTGGCAACTTGAGTATGAGCCAGCAGTGCCCTGGCAACCAGGAGGGCCACCCATGTCCTGGGGGCATCAGGGACAGCATTGCCTGGGGACAGAGAGGGGATTGTCCCACCCTGCTCTGCCCTGGGGTGGCCTCACCTGCAACACTGGGGCAGTTTTGGGCATCACAGTGTAAGATCTGAAGCCATTAGAGAGTGCCCCAAGGAGGGCAACAAAGATGGGGAAGGGCCTTGATTTGAAGCTGTGTGAGGACACTGAGGGCACTTGGTGTGTTCAGCTGGAGGAGACTGAGGGGAGACCTCAGTGCAGTTCCAATGTCCTGGGCAGGGGCAGAGGAGGGGCAGGGACTGAGCTCTGCTCTGGGGGGACCAGGGACAGCACCAGGGATAGCTGGAGTTGGTCAGGTTGGATGTTAGAAAAAGGTTCTTCCCTCAGAGGGTGGTTGGGCACTGCCCAGGCTCCCCAGGGCAGTGGGCACAGCCCCAAGGCTGCCAGAGCTCCAGGAACATTTGGCTGATCCTCTGGGGCACAGGGGGTGACTGCTGGGGATGATCCTGTGCAGGGCCAGGAGTTGGACTGGATGATCCTTGTGGGTCCTTTCCAACTCAGCATATTCTGTGTTTCTGTGATCTCATGTTTTGAAAAGGTTCCTTGCTGTGTTTGGCTTTCTAGGCCCTTCACCTCATTCATTTTGGCATTTTTGTACGTTGTCTTTCTGAACTGCTTCTCTTCTGTTATTGTCATTTCACAGAGACTTATCAATCCTTACTCCAGTTGGTGCCAACAAATATTGATTTTTATGCAACTGTTGTCTAAAAGTAGGTTGTAAATATAGTCACAGTGTTTTCTTTTTAAGCATAAAACCTTTTTATGAACATTTTTCAAAGCCCATGTAACTCATTTCCTTCCAATTTATGTTATTTTATTACAAGTTTGGCATGGGCTATTTTTTCTTTCAAATAGTTTTTAAAGCGAAGTAATACACAGGTTCTGTTGGCATTTTACATTTTTGTGTTTAAGAAAACCAGTGTTTTCTTAAAATGTTGAATAATAAGGATTCATAATCATACACACACCCACCACACCACCACCACCGTCCCCACACCACAATGCAAAATACAAACCCACAACCAACACTGAGGGGAAAGAAAAGGCACAAAACCCCAAACCAAACAAAAACAAACAAACAAAAAAGGAAAATCCAAACACAAAAAAAACCCTAAACAAAACCAACACCAGCTTAACTTACATAAATAAACACATTCTTAAGCTTTTTAGGACAACTTAAGGTTTTTTCCTTACATCATCACATTGTATTTTTCTTGTGTTTCTACCATTTTGCCATAAAACAGATACAGTTGAGGACAATCCTGAGGAAACAGTTAGAAATTTTTAGCCTCCTGTTTTGAATTTGATGCTTTTAATTTCCAGCAGTCATCTCATCCATAGTCATCACCTGTTCCACCAACTTTCTCCGTGGATGGAGTCTGTGTTAACGAATAAAAGTTGCAGTTTTGTGACTTGAGAGAAAACGTAACTTGTTTTACCAGCCCAGGAGGGGGCAGTAAATTTCTTTTTATTGTTTTTGGAAGCAAGCCCCACATTCTTTCACCATGAAAGGCTCTTCTCTTAAAAATAGCTTTTTTTTTTTTTCTTTTTTCTTAATTAGAAACCAGCATCTTTACTCCACGATTTCTTAGCCCTGTCATTGTTGTTAACTCTCCTTTCCTGACGGTCTTTTCATAGAATAGAAAATGACCAGAACTTTCAAAATCAGTTATTTGTAGCTTTGATCTTCAATATATTCAAAATAATCTCTATTAGGATAGGCATTTTAAGTATTAAAACTTCCTATGTAATTTATTCCATTCTTTTGTCAGTTTTGTTGAAAATACTCTATTTTCAAAGAGCACTGATGAAATGGGGCAGACTTTCCCTCTGTGCTAAAATCATCTTGTTTTCTTCTCTTTTCTAACCCTAATATTCACGTACATATGTATACAGTGGAATCAAGCTGATTTTAAATACAGGCTCCCAAACTACATGCTTGCATTTCTCAGTGTATTACACTGAAATAGAAATTAATAGTAGGCAAAAAAATGTAGTTTGTGTGAATGCACATCATTTTTTTTGACAAGTTTTTATGATTCCAAGTTATTTTTCTGTGCTTCGCTTGGAGGCAAAATGGAAATAATTATTGGCTATAAGAAGGAGAAAATAGAAATACAGATCTGGTGCATGTGACATTGGTTGTAGGAGGACAGTGAGCTGTTGCAGTGAGTTGGTTTTTGGAGTTTGGTTTTTGCTGTTGGGCAAAGTTATTAGCATGAAATTTCAGGTACAATTAAAGTGGCTCCGTGATTCCAAGTAACCTATTTGAAAGTTTTCACTGTTTATAATTCCTGTATTTCTCTAGAAATTTCTAATAAGAAATCCCACAAAATGTAAGAACAATATTAACCATAGTTAATCCAAAAGTTCATTCCAGAGAGTGTAGGAATTGTACTTTTTACCTTGATCCTGCCCAAATGGGATATTTTTATAAGGCATCCCAAGGCGTTGTGGTGGTACAGCTACTAATTATTTTTAATTCTTATTTTAGGCCCCCACATTTATAAATTAGGAGCTTGGTAAAGCCCAGGTGTTTTGTACACCTGAGCAGTTGAAATGTTGCATTCGGTGCTCTCATGGCGTGTGATTTGTGCTGTTATTTGGAAAGTGTTTCACGTACCCTGGGAACACGGAACAGTCCTGTGTTGGCACAGAAAGTGTCCCACAGAAATACTTGCTGCTCGTTTGGTGGATGAATCTGTTGAAATGTTTCCCAGAACAACTCTATTTTCCTTGAAAGCCTTGTAATTTCTCTGTTTAAAATGTGTGCAGCTGATGGTTCATGACCCGTGGTGCACCACAAACAGCCACAGTTTATTTCTTCTGAAGGGCAAATTGTTGTTGCAAAATTACTTGTAAAGTGCTGTTTGCATTTCAATGCTCTTATTTATTGGTTTTACTACTACTGTAGTTATTACACACTATAATGATTACTTTGTGAAAAAAAAAATATCACAGCTCTATCTTCTTAATGCTATTTGGGGAATTAGAGGGTGCTGATGGGGAAAAAAAAATATTTCATATGGAAATGTGTCTGAAATTAATTCTAACCTGGAACTTTAGGAGTGGGCTGGAAGAAGGTGGGAGAAACTTTGTGAGTGACTTGAATTAATAAATGCAGTATAGATTTTGAGTAAGTGCCAGCAACGTTGAATACAATAGCTCTGTGTAGAGCTCAAACTCTCCGACTAAAGTTATCAAAATCAGGTGCCTAAAGTTGCATATGTAAATGTAAGTGATTTCATTTCCAGGGTGTGAGTCAACCATGACTGGTGGTGGGAGTCGATGGGAATTGCTTTTGGTTCACAGCTATTAAAAATACATTGCCTGTAGATATTTTAATGTCTCCCAACAGATTTTTAGCAGCTTGGCCCAATATGTGATGGGTCCTATGTAATAGGATTTATAGGTGAAATGCAAGACCAGAGTTTAATGAAAATAGGGTTGTCCTGCAGTGGTCTTTTGCCTTTTCACAATGTGAGACTTCAGTGATATTTCATCCTCCTCCCCTGTTTTTTTAGAGGTTAAGGACCCAAGCACTTGATGACTTTATGTGCCTTTAACTTAGGAAAAAATAACATGTTATATAATATAATTATTTAGAATATTTGTTTTATATATAATTGCTAATAAATAAAATATCTCTTCCCACTGTTTCCTCAAAAGAGAAGGAAAAGCTCTGGAGTCTAACAGATGGGTTTTAGGTGTCTATTTATAGGTATCCTACAATGTAGTTATTTAGCTGAAGTTGTGCTGGGAGGTGCTTCAATTGAGTAGCTTTGAACATACATCTGAACAATCTCATTTGTGTGTTTAGTGAGGAGCTCTTGATTACACTGTGCTTGTATTTAAGTTTTCTGAGTTTCCCTGTGCTACATGTTGTTACTTGGAGTTTGTGTGAGGGATCTAATGGTCTGTCTGTGCCACCTGGGATTTTAACTATTCTGAACTGAAAAGAAAAATGAATGAAATTGGGTTATACATACAATGCATTTTACAGCTTTATCATTCCTTATGCGTTTTCTTTACTCTTTAGAAATTATGTCTCCTTAAGCAGCAACACCACTGAAGCTATTTTTAAATCACTGTTGAGAATTGTTGCATCCCAATATTATGCATTTTTTATTAATTTAAGCTTTTCAAGATTTCTTACTTGTCCTGGAAGATTTCCTAGCACACTTTGTGTGTGGAAGGGCTGGTAGTGTTTTACTACCTCTGACTGGAGGCACACGATGGTACTGGAATATAAATGACATTCATCAGAACTTGGAAAATTCAATAATCAAAGTGGGGAAATGAGCTTAAGCACAAACTCATCAAAGATGAACTTCAGTCCATTTTTCTTTTTATGGCTTAGTGTTAAAAGAGATGGAGATACTGCTTTCTGAAACAGTGATACATAGCAAATAGCCTGTTACTTTCAAAATAGTGTGTCATTATTCTGTATTAAAAAAGGTCGCTTTTAGATCCTTCTGTCTTCATAAGCTTCCTAACTATAGCTAATGCCTGATATTGATTCTGAATAATTTAAATGGCAATAGAATTGGGTTTTCATGACAGTCAGTCAGAGACATTTTATATTTAATGTTCATTTAAAGAAACATAGTGCCTTCTTACCTTCTGAATTTCAAAGCCATTAAAGTAATTGCAGGTCGTTAAGCTAAATTTCTTTGAATAATCAGGACAGTTAATCTAATTCATACAGCGTTCAAACCAGTGGGCAGGAAAGCTTGGAATGCCAGGCATGGATTTTCGAGAGATTCACCAGGTGGATCTTCAGATGTGCTTACCAGCGTTTCCTCAGAAACAAGTACCCCCACGCTTCTAATTTGTGGAACTTGAAATTGTGTTTCACTTTGGTATTTTTAAAATGAATAGTCTTCAGAAGAGAGGAGGCTTAAGAGGATTGTTTTCATGCCTTTGGAGTAACCAAATCCCTGTGTAGTCATACCTTTATTGTGAGATACAATGCATTTTACCAGAACCCACTTTATGGACTTGTTAACAATCCCATAAACATTCTCACACGATGTCTCACACTTAGCAGGTGTGATTTAGTGTGAGGGAAGTTGGAATGCTAATGTATAAATAAATACTATCTACAAAAAAACTATTTAGGTCTTATCAGGAGAACTTATTTGGAAGCTGAGGATGAATGTGGGTAAGACAACGAGTTGGTAATGTAAAAGACTGAAAGTACTTTATTTTCCAGACAAGAGCAGCGTGTGTCTCTCTGTCAGTCTCTGTCCATCTCTCTGCAGTGCTTTCCCAAACATCCTCATCCCCAACATGATGGAAGGGCAGAGAAAAACCACTGAACTAACTGCCCAGTTCTTTAATGGAGAAGTAACTTAAGAGTTTGGAGTCCTGGGAATTGTTGGGTTGGTGTGTTTTAAGAAGGGCAATAGTTTTGATCCCTGTACTTTGAGCTGTGCTGAATGAATGTGATTCCCGTGTGGAACAAGAGAAAAACAAATGTTCCCAGGAGCAAAAAAGGGATAGTGTGGGCCTTGTTCATCCAGATCACTGCACAACAGGGCTGCTCTGCAGGGAGGATACTTCAGATGAAGAAGAAAATTCCATGAGTTTGTCCTAGCAAGAAAACAAATGATACTTTGCAGTTTGCACATCAGTTCCTGCTGCATCAAACACCCCGTGAGGGGACTCGGGGCTGCCATCAGGGACTGGGGGTGTTGCAGCTCCTCTCTGTGTCTCTCTACCCCTCTTTTCTCCCTCAGTCCCCTGTCTCAGGTGCTGTCTTTGTAACCAGCAGATGCCTTGGATCTGCCTACACCTTTGCCAGCAGTGTTTCATAATTGAGGATTTACACTCAAATACACACTGCTTTAAATAAGTTCCAATTTTCATAACAATGGGCTATAATAAAATTAAGGGTTTATGTTCTCTAAGGAAAACCATAAAGCAGCTGTATTATTTTTATTCTTCACAGGAGTTACAATGCACTCAGAAAAAAAAAAAAGCTCCCACAGAGATTAAAAAAAAGGCAGAAAACCATCTTTTCATATTCAAGGCACATGATCAGGGAACATTTTAAGAGCATTGTTGATCAGACCTGTCTCCACTCTGTGAATATCAGGAAGATTAATCTTGGTGGGCAATTTACAGTCAATATGACACTGGTACTTTTAATTTTGGCTTGATCTTATCTATAATTTCTTCACAACAATAGCAAATGGAGTTCACCATTTAAAAATAAAATTAAAGGAACCCAAATTCCTTGTCACTTACAGAGACTAAACATCTCTTAGAAACTGAGGGAATTTCCATTTGTGTCACGTGTGGTCTGTAAAGAACTGATTTGTGGCCATGCTTTGGTCTTCCACTGTAAGCAAGTTACACACATGTTCCAAACAATTTAAGTTTTAAACTTCATTCCGACTATTAACATTTTGAGATCTGATGGCTCAACTGCCCTGTAGGATTTACCTTGTTTCTTAAGCAGACTCATGAGATACACATTTGATTTTGCTTACTTATTAAGTGAATGTTAGGTAAATTCTGGAATTCAATAGGACAACTTCAGTCCCATCTTATGCAAGATTTCCAGCACTGATTTTAATGAAATTGGCTATTTTTGCATTATGTTAAATAAGATTTGAATAGATTTCTTTCAAGTTTAAAAATTAGCCTAATTAATCATAAGAACTCCTGGTTTGAATTGTATATACTTTCAATAAATATTGAGTAGCACCATCCTTGAAAGAGTGTTTTGCAGCTGGTGTTATGTCTTCAGAATGGGAGATAATGCACTTAGAAACAGAATGGTATTATTTTTTTATTCTACTAATTATTTTGCAATTGTTTGAATGTTTTTCTTATAGTCTTACTGAAAAAAATATCTGAAATACACTCAAATGCATGGTACAGCACTCTGCTTCACTACCTTAATTTGACCACTTAAATAAGGCAGAATATTTTCTTCCTATTCTGTGTCTTGTCAGTCAGGTACATTTTACTGTTACAATCTTGAAGACAAAAAAAAAAACACAACAAAAAGAAAGGCAGCATACAAGAACTTTAATTGAGTTAAATGCACGTAGACAAGGTGGGGAAAATACATAAATTATTCCCTAGAGTTAAATAATGGATGTGTTTATTACCATGTTACGTAAGTTCATATATGATGTTCTCTTGATTTATGGTCATTATGTGCTGAACTTAAGTACACACATTTTAGTTATGCCTTTTGAATTCTTGGGAGTTCATTTCACTTCCTCTACCTTGCTCAAAGCTAATGAACATTCTCTTTTTTTTCAACTGAGTCGACTTGCTGACCTGTTACTTTTTGGGTTGACTTCCAAATTATGTTAATTTTTCAAATTCCTCTCGAATTTCCCTTGATTTCAGTGACCAATTGCCTCCAAGTTTCATTTAACAAGAAATAATAATTGCACTTCATTATGCTCGAAGTATGACCTTTTTTAATCTGCATATTTCTTGCAGGCTATGCTGGCTTATTTCCACTGTAATACATTAGCATGGAAAACTATTAGAAATATTGATTTATCATTTATAATACCAAAGTGATATATTGAAATGAAATTTGGATGCTGTCCAGCCCTCAGATAGCATTGGCAATCTGGGATGAGGCTGGATGATCTCATTCTAATTAATATGCCAGTTCCATGTGAAAAGCACACAGAAAATATACCTGAGAGTTGGTCAAAAATGGGAGTTCACTGAAGGCTGCTGGGGTTTGTAATTGTTAAAACATGCCACCTTTAATACTTAATATTTCATATGTAGAGAAATCAGCACTTTGCTTTCTCTCCCCTCCATCTCTTGCCCTTTTTGATTTTTTTCTCAGAATCTGCCCATTTGGAGAATGCATTTCTCAACTCCACATTATCTTGGTTTGGACGTGTTTATGTGGGATGTGGTACATATGCATTGGGGGTGTGTGTACAGTTCTGTATTGATTATGATTTACGTCCTGCAGTGAGCTTGGAACAGCAAAGGTGCTTTTAATCAGGTGAAATTAGAATCAAAGGGCTTCAAACCACTTAACTTTAAAGTGATGCTCTTATACTAAATCTGTGACACTCCCCACCCTCTGCATTGAAGCACATACACATTCTAGTATCTCTTGGAATACGGAAACATCAGAAAATAAAGGTATTTTCAGTTAGCCACGTGTATGCCCTGTATGCAGGATGGTGTCTGTATTCATTGATTTTAGTCTTTATTCATTTATTTGACCATTTTTTTCCCTGCTCCCCATCAATCCACCGGCCATGGGACTGGCAGGCTCGGGTTCCATACTGACATTTTTTTTTCACACATTTTATTTTTTAAAATGACTAACAGAGGGTTTTTTTAACCCTAACATACGATGTAATAGCAATAATTCTATTTTTATATAAATATTTTATGTCAATCAATCTATTTTATTTTCTATTAAATTTATATAAATTTTATATTTTTGATAAAAATATATATCATTCATACATCTAAATTTATATATAATTTCATGTATAATTTAATTTTACATTATTAATTTAATCCTAATATATTATGTAATAGCAATAATTTTATATTTTACTTTCATTTCTATTCTATACATAATTTTTATATTTTATATTAATAGCAATAATTTTATATCTTACTTTCATTTCCATTTTATATATAATTTATATTAATATATATTTTTGTATATAATGTATATATCTACATTTATAGAGAATTTTAGATATAATTCTATATTATTATTTTAATCTTAATAGAAATAGTTTTTTACTCTGAATGCATATTTAAACATTGCATTGATTTCCTTTTATTTCTACTGTTCCTCACATGGTTTAAGGATCATCTGACATCAATGGAAAAAGTTCTTAAAAGTATTTAACAAGTCTCTATAATCTTTGAAAAATGTAGAAGCAATCTGGAAAAAGTCTATTTAATTTGTTTATGAGGAAAAGAAAATAAGTGAAAATACTCAGAATTGTAAATATAATACCTTTGTCTTTTTTTGAATACTTAAAATCTTCTTCAAGGGTCTCATTTTATGTAAGACTATTATTTAAAGAAAACCAACAACCCCCTAGACCTTCATTTCCCGTTTCTCACATTGCTCCTCCCTGCTAAGGTACTTCTTGGGAGGAGTTGGATGGAAAAGCATAAATTTGGGGTTGATTTGCTTCTAGAAATTTTATACATTAGATAATATTTTGTCTTGCACTGTGCTTTTCAGGTGTAAAACTCTTTTGAATGTGGGTGTAAATATTTTATCAGGGAAATGGATAAAAGCAGACAAATAGTTTTTTAATGCTCAGGCAATTTATCAATGTAACTGTAAAAATTTGCTACCATTTTGATGTCTCATTTCTCTTTGAATCAGCAGGGCCTTGTGGTAGTTCTGTTTTTTCATTGTGCCATAATGCAGCCCATTTAAATTCTAAAAGACCTTCAGAAAAGAACTGTGAGCAGGGTTGTAAACAGGAGATTGCGCTATTAACTGTTGTACTTTGGTTTTATTTTACCAAAAGACTTTTTTTTTTGTCTCTTGGCCCTATTTTAAGTTCTTGTGGGGAATGTTCTGGGCCTCCAGAAAGTGAAATTGGCTTTTTGAGAAGGTGTTGCTGGAAAGTGCAACCTGGGCACTTTTTCAGGGAGGCAGGAGAGGGACAGTTTCTCACCACCTTCAAGCTGTTGGCTAAGCCTGGCAATCAAAAATACCCCTCTGGTCACACCAAGCTTTGGGCAGAGTTTTCCAGGCATTGTCTATTCTGTATTTCAGGGGCAGTTTGGAACTGAGAGATTTTTCTTTACGATGTAAAACATTATGGCAGAGCTGCAAGAAATGCAATGTGCTGATGGTTTTGTTCACGTTTGCTCAGTGTGCTGGCACTGAACGAACTGGCTTTATGTGTTCTACGTGGGTTTCTGCTGGAAAAGAAACCAGCCATTTATCCTGTTTGTTAAAGAAGGGCTCCATTTAACTTGATTTCATGAAAAGCAACTGACTCAGATCGTGAAAACCAAAATACAGTTTAGAAAAGTAAAAGGCTTTTTTTGGAATTTCGGGGAAAACCAGATTAAAAGGCATTGCAAATTATAGTAAGTGTGAATTTTCAGGTAATATGACTACTCTGTTTAAAAAGAAAAGAAAAATTCGTTTTTATATGCCATGCCAACAGAAGCTACTTACAAAAAATGACTATTAAATAGAGTGGATAGTGGTGTTACTCACTGGCACAGAGGAACCGACATGAAAATGGTCTAACAGAGTCTGACATAATTTCTTACAATTTTATGTGAGTCAATATAAGGCAAATGTATTAATACTAGGACAGAGTTTTGGGTAGATCTTTGGTTCAGATCCTCTTAGTGCATCACATGCTTTAAAGCTAAGAACAGAAATAACAAGATCCCGTAGTTACACTAAGAAATTAATTTTGATTGTTCCCAGGTGAGTAGTTTAATTCTAATGTGCCAATAGAATTATTTTATATGTCCATAATAAAACCATGACCTGGCTAAACTTTTGACCAGTTGTCATGAAAGAATTTCTAATTCCAAGCATTCAGCTCCGAATCTGTCCATGTGCATTGATTCTATTCAGAGAGGGGAGTAATGTGTCTTAGCTGGATGTGCTCACGTTGCTTACATGACCTGTGGGAGCTGCAGAGTTCAGAAACAGGTGTGTCACACCCAAAGTGTTGTTCCACTTTAATTACAAAATCGGTCCTGTAATGAAGCTTTGTGAGTAGTTTTTTATGATTCGCAATTATCTCATGAGTGTAATTACTGTACATTTATAAAATCAGTTGGTTTTGACAGCCCCCTTCATCTGACTGTTAGAAATGGCAGCTTGAGTGACTGAGTTCAGGAGGAAAGAGCTACTACATTTTATTGTGCAGGAGGCAGTCTGAAACTTGTTTATCTAGTCTTTCTCAAAAGCCCAAAACACGTTAATCCTCAATGGTTTTCATTGCCACAGTGACACTGATAGTTCTCAGAACATCTTTATGTGTAATTGTTCAGTGCACAGAGCCTTGGATTGTGGTTGCACCATATATTGGCAGTTCCAACAGCAGAAGTGCTTTACCAAGTCCTGGCCTTCTGCTGCTTGTTTGTCCAATCCTTATTTGGGTTCACTCAACTAGTTCAAATTATGTTGGTGATCTGGCTTCAAAAGAAGAGGAAGATCATTTTCCTGATGCATCTCACAGAGGAGTACTACAGGTGGGAGGAGTGTAGTTGTGAGACAGAGTAGGAGGCAAAGCAAAAAGCTGGAAGTCTGTCAGGAAGCCTCACTAAGAGTATTTCACTGTATACAGTGTGTGTAGCTGTTTGTTTGCTCTTCCAGGAGTCACATAACAGGTGGCAAGGCTGATGACTGGATATTGTCCAAGAGTGGTGGAAAAGCTGGGAAGGATTGTCTGTGTGTGAATGGAAAGTTATGGGCATGTCAAGCAGAATAACTGTAGGCTGTGTCACTAATTCTGGAAAGGTCTTAATCCAAAGTGGTTGTTCTGAGCAACTGAAAATGAGGGTGAGAACAACTGAAGTGCAGTGATTGGGATTTTACTGTCATGCAGATGAGAGGTTATTATTTTCTAGGTTCCAACTCAAGCTACATAAAGTCTATGTAGTCCATTGAGAAAAATTTAGGTACCTAAAAATAGAATATGAGTGTTCTGCTTTCTTCCTGTTGATTTTACTCTTCTGCTTTTCCCTGCTTTCATTTCAGGAGGTGGGGATTCATAGTAGAACAGGATAGTGTTCCCTAAAGCAATGTTATTCCAAGCTCAGGCAGTTCATGCCTGCTCAGAAGGTAGATACTGTGACCAAGAGACATGTGAAAGGTCCTCTAAATATGGAGTTACTCAGTCCCCATTTATTTGGAGCTTCTAAATTGTACAGTCTACCTGAACTCACAATAGAACTTGCTAAATCTGAAAAGTTAGAATGAATAAAAAAACAACAAGAAAACAAACAAAAGAAAGGAGGGGTTTTTCTTCAAAATGGAAAACACACTTTCTGTGTTTCATAAATGGGTCACAAAAGGCATCTATACCAGCACTTAAGCATTGTCTACTCACTTCAGTGTGTAGGAAATAAATGGCTTTCAATTATAATTAGTTTTGCTTTCAAACACTGATGCTCTGAGTAAAAAGCAAGGATATTTTTATTGTTCAGGGGAAAGTATTCCATATATGATGTATAATTTAGAAGCTTCTATGAATATTTGCTGAGCAAATTGAGGTTAATGTTCACCCTATTGCACGCAGAGTTCAGTCTGCAACTTGTGTTGGTGTTATATAGGATGTATTTCCTAGCACTGAGCTGAATATCCATCCCTTGCTATCTCAGAGGTCAGACTGGGTAATCCTGAAACTCATTAGCTTTTGTAAGAATATATTAACTTATGAGAAATGTACAGTTTGGGCTGGGCAGTTTATGTTGCAGTGTGGACTGGGAGAGAAAACTTTGTGTCCTGTTGCAGTAGTGCTGAAAGCTTTTCACGGGGTCATAGAAGCACAGAGAGATTTGGGATGGAAGGGATCTTAAGGATCATCCAGTCCCAACCCCCTGCCATGGGCAGGGACACCTTCCACTAGACCAGCTTGCTCAGAGCTCCATCCAGCCTGGCCTTGGACACCTCCAGGGATGGGGCAGCCACAGCTTCTCTGGGCAACCTGTGCCAGGGCCTCCCCACCCTCACAGGGAAGAATTTGTTCCTAAAATCCCATCTAACCCTGCCCTCTTTCACTTTGAAACCATTCCTCCTTGTCCTGTCACTCCAGGCCCTTGTCCAAAGTCCCTCTCCAGCTCTTTTGGAGCCCCTTTAGCTACTGGAAGGTGCTGTAAGATTTCCCTGCATTTGCATGTAAAATGGCATCCTGACTTATAGTATTCCTGCTAATATGCTTTAGTCTGCTTTCCATTAGTTTCAGTGAAGTTCTGAAGTACAAATAAAGCATGTTATATTATGTCACGTGCAGCTCAGCGCATTTTGAAATAAGATATTTAGAGAGAGACAAATTCTAAGAGGGCTACAGGATTACAAATCACAATGTAATTTTAAAGTTGTAATGAGAATAAGTTGCACAGGAAGGTCTCTTAACAATTATTGTCATGAGAATGAAGTAACACAGTGTTAATGTTTCATGTATTCTGTGAAAGATGATAATAAACTGTACTGCTTTGACCTTATTAATGTTCTGTAATTTGACTTGCTGGCAATTCACATTTTTCTTTGGTTACAGCCTTAGTAACCTCTGAAGAAGAGGTGGAACTGACAGTGAATCTAAACATAACTGAATACTGAAAAGGTCAGAAATATCAAGAATGATAATTCTGATACCTCCTCCTCATGACAAAGGTAGTAGCAAAAAGGTACAAGTGAACGTGTTGAAATAACAAAGCTTATTACAGAAATGTTTCTGTATTTATTGAGAAGTATAAACAAAAGCACACTTTTTTCCTTGTAGCTCATTGAATACTCCAGTAATGTTTATTTTTTTACCCTTTTATAGAATCATAGAATCATTCAGGTTGGCAAAAATCTTTGAGATCAAGCACAATCATTAACCCAGCACTGCCAAGCCCACCCCTAAGCCATCCCCAAGTACTATATCTACAACTCTTTTAATCCCTCCAGGAATGGTCACTCAGCCACTTCCCTGGGCAGCCTGTTCCAATGCTGGACAACCCTTTCAGTGAAGAACTTTTCCCTAATATCCAAACTAAACCTCCTCTGATGCAACTTGAGGCCATTTCCTCTAAACCTGTCCCTTGTTCCCTGGGAGCAGAGCCCGACCCCTGTCCTGCTCCCCTCTCCTGTCAGGGAGTTGCAGAGAGTGAGAAGGTGCCCCCTGAGCCTCCTTTTCTCCAGGCTGAGCCCTCCCAGCTCCCTCAGCTGCTCCTGGTGCTCCAAACCCTTCCCAGCACCGTTCCCTTCTCTGAAGCTGCTCCAGCTCCTCAATATCTTCCTTGTGAGTGGCCCAGAACTCACAGGGGACTGGAGGTTCCTCAGCAGTGCCCAGCACAGGGCACAGTCACTATTTCTGATTCAAACCAGGTACCATTGGCCTTCTTTCCTCCCTGGGCACACCTTGGGCTCGTGTTCAGCCGCTGCCACCAGCACCACCAGGGCCTTTCCCAGCTTTCCAGCCCCTCTGCCCCATCCTGGAGCTGCCGGGGGTGGCTGTGGCAGGAGCTGGCACTTCACCCCGTTGAACGCCGTACCTCACTTTGCCCAAGAAATACTCTTGTGTTCTGAAGGGCCCCCTGCCAACAGTTTAGAGATGAAGGAGACTGAATTTTACACTCTGCTGAAGCTTTTCCAGTTCCACGGGCCAGGCATTTCTCGCTATGTATTTTGGCTGTGTAATTGAATACATTTTAAAAAAATAGCAAAGTCTGTAATCAGCATGAAAGTTTCAGGGTTTTTTCTCTCAAACAAAACCTTGAGATTTTCCAGGAATTTAGAGAACAAAGTTGTGGTATTGAACGTGAAGGGCAAAGGTCTGATTAACATCTTAACAACATTCTTTGATTTCTACTTACTTGACTGAACACTGAATCAGGCAAGTACACCCAGTACTTTGTGATACTCAGCAGTGTCATTGATCAATTTATTCCTGCATCGTTGCAGAGTGAAGTAAGTAATCAAACCTCCTAAAAAAATATGCTTTGTTCTTGGGGTTTTTTTGGAGGTTTATGTCAGTATGTTAATGGAGATAAAGAGAATATAACATGTATCTTAATTTCCATGTGCAAATACACACATAAATAAAATCCCCTGAGCTATTTTTCTTCTAAGTCTTTCGCTTGTTGTAGTTTTGGGATAAGGAAATAAAATATTTTGTAGTTTCCTGTTGTTTGTTAACCTAAATCTTGTCTAATCCTTTTACTTCTAAATGTAAGAATGTAGGAAACTGTTCAAAATGATATAATGTGGTGTTTGCCACAGTTGTTTTTATACTTTGAGTGTTTGGAGTTTTTCTGTTTGTTTGTTTTGTGGTTTATGGCATAGATATGCTTTAAATTTAAACAGATTTGAGCTTAGGAGATGGTCAGAATCCTGTCTTATGGCCAGTACTTTTGGTACTGATGAGCACACGCTCCATTGGACAATCAGCTGCAGCTTTTTGCTCTAGGATGCACAAGTTTCTAATAATTGCCAAAAAGTAATTTTTAATGCAACTTTGTGATTTCATGAAAAGGTATTTTCAGACTCTGTTTTCGCTTAGAAGTGCTGCTTTTCATGCTTTTGCCTTCACAACTCCTCATACATCTCACCTCAGTCTCTTTTTGTGCCCAAACATACCTCTAACCCACACAAAGCAGCAGGAACATAATTTTTATTGTTGCGCATAATTTACAGTTGAATGCTGGGTCTAAAAATGGAGACCATAGAAAATGTTATATGTGCAAAAAAAAAATTAACCCTCCATCAGTTTAAGATATGTCACTGGGCTGGGTCTTTATCCCACCTCATTTTGAGGCTTGGTAGGGTGGCAGGTGTCTCTCATTGGGATGAGTTTTACCACTAACTCCGTGTATCCCTCACCCTTGGAATGCAGAGCCCGAAAGTGGTTTGAAATAGAGGGAAAGACACATTTTGAAAAATAGAGGAAAGCTAATTGACTTTTTAAATATTTTTACCCAAGTTGTCTGCAGTTCCCTTTCACTGAACTGTGTGCTATTGTGTTTGCTGTGCTGTTGACATTTGCTCTGTATTCCTTATAAATTCTTAATTTGGAATAGTATGATGAGGTTTCACTTATCTAAATATGTATTACAACAATTTTCTAGACTGTCTTGCTTGGCAGCTACTGTTGTTTTCTACAGTGTTCAAATGACAAATTAGATTACAACATAAATTATACCATTAGTTTGTTATTACTTTATAATTAAAAATGACTTAATCTTTACATTACGGATTTTGCAGATGGAAAGAAATAGAATCAGTGAGAGCCTCCTCTAGTCACATGGAAATGGGTTTTGAATAAAGCAGAAGAGCAGCATGGTTGATAAATTAATTTAATACAAATGTACATAGCTGTGATTGCCTGGAATCTGTAAGCAGCCAAGCAGCTGATGCAGCTCACAGTGCTCAGGAACACATGGATGCTAATGCCAGCATTTCATAAAGTTATATTGCAAGGTTGTGTATTTTTATTTGTACTTTTCAGAGAACACATTTGTAAATCAGGAAGGAATGTTAGGTTTGTGTCAAACATTACACAATGCATATTCCATGGGGAATTCTCACCCAACTTTGAAACTAAGGATGTTAACTGCTGCTGCATTTTGATGTGAGTCTGGGTAAGTGGGAGCTCATCTAACATGTTTATTCATAAATTCTCTTTATGTGAGTGCACTATAGGTCCTAAAAAGTGTCAAGAATGTGTTTAACGAAGGAGAGGAAGGGAGCTGAAGGGAATGCAAGAGATATTTGAAACCCACTGGCGTTCATAAAACAGATACAGGTGGAACATAAACTGCAGAAGTAGATAGGTGAGGAACTTGCTTATAAAATCACTGCCAGATCTGAAAAGTTTGAACAGCAGCTTCTAATGCTAAAAGTAAATTCCAAGAATATTCTTTGGTTTAGTATGAATTATAAACATATTTAAGTAATCTAAGAAATACGTTGTCTCTATTTTTATTTGAGAGATGTACTAGCAGGAAAGTAAAATGGTCAATTCCACAATCATTTCTTCTTTCTTTTCAAGCTTCACTTGGAAAACATTGTATTGACATTATAAGAGAACAAAACTGGCTTTTCTTTCAGTAACACTCCACAAAGATTTGGACAGTTTCTTTGAGTGATAATGACTTGAACTTGTGGTAATGCCACAGTTATTGCTCACACTCATAATTCATGTATTGACAGGAGGAAAGAATGATGGGTGAAATGGAGCCTCTGACCACTTGGGTTAGCTGTTTGTGTGATGGGAGAGCATCTCTCAGTGCACAGCACTTCCCTTCTTCTCCAAGGTCTGTGAGCACTACACAGCTGCTGCAGGCGTTGCTACATCCCTGTGATTTTGCCTTTTTTACTTAGTTCAGGATAGATCTTCTCTGTCTGGGCGTTCTTCTGTCTTCACGTAGTTCCTTCCAGCACTTACAAGCTACTTTTCAGCTGCAAGGGACGTGGTGTTGGAGTTTGTGTTGGCTCTGGGGAGATGTATTAGAACAGATCTGAGTAATGAACATGGCCTCTGCAGTGGTTAAATAGAAATATGTGTGTCAACAGAGTTCATCAGTAAAACCCCTGGGAGGACACACCAGGAAAATGGGAAGGTACCACAGTGCCTTCCTTCAGTGGCAGAGGCTTCCATCATCCTGGGGAAAGGCTTCCTGTTGGTGCTTTAAAGTTTTATTAACAATATTAACTTCACTGGTGATATGAACCTCTCCTAGAGCAGAAGCAGACTGGTTGGAAAGTTTATTTAATGTCTTATTTTAGTATTAAACAGAGGGAAACCAGGCCTGAAGTAGCAACAGCTGAGCTTAGTAGGGAAGCCCTGTCGTGTTCCAGCAGCCTGGATGATCTGTTATAGGGATGTTCATTTCTCATCCTTTACAGAGGTTTAAGATGCCTCCATTAAATTCCAATTATTATTTCACTGTTGGAGAGTAGAAGCCAGTGTTCATTGGCTGGGTGGGTGAAACATTCTTCTGTTTATTTGGCAAAGGAAAACACTTAGGAATTCTCTATTGCAAGTACTGGAACGAAATATATGTTTGGTGTGATGTATTAATTGCATACTTCTCACATTACCACATGATTACATCATGATTTGGGAATCTTGAAAGACATGAACAAAGTCATAATCAGACATGATTCTGGAATTATGGAAGTACAAGGCTGTTGCCTTGCAGTATTCCATGAACTGACTCTGCAAAGTTCCACATGTGTTTGAACATCTGAAGAAAAATAATCAGAGTTATAGTAGTAATTGCATTAATACTTTGAGCCTTCAGCAGTGCAGTTTATCACACTCCAGAAATAAACCTTATCAAAGGTCATCATCTGAGCCCCTCACAGAAATACCAGGAACCTAAACAGGGGTTATCATTGAGTTTGAAGTTTAGATTGAGCACAAAACTCATCTAGTTTAAGGAGGTGTCCTAAAGGTTTGTTTGGGTTTTTTTCTTAATGTAGTTTATTGAATTGCTTATTATTAGTATCACACAATTAATGTACATCCCACAGGCGATTTCAGACTGGTGGAAAGGTTAAAATAATAATTTAACAGAATAAATAAATCTCTTAAGTGGTTGTTTAGGGGAAAAAAAAGGAGGAGTCACAAGGTAATTTAAATGATTATATTATAGTTTTTAAATAATAATGGGAATTTGAAGTTTGTCTTTTCCTTAAAAAGAGACTATCATTACATATCATACTAAGTGCCTTAGAAATTTTATTGTAATAGACTGAAAAAAGTGATTGAACTGAAATATAGATAAGTTTGGGGTGGGAGGGGAGGGAGTTGTTTTTAGGACTACTTTTTGCCACATGGTGTTAGTTCTTAGCTGCCACTCCCCCCAAAAGATTGCATCAGTTCCCTAAACTTTAAAGCAATTATAACCTTGTATAAGTGAAAAATTTATAATTTCAGTACAAGAGTAAACTGTAGTTTACACAGATTATGATTTTTTTTTAATTCCTGAGCTTTTACAGAAGTGAGAAATAACATGAAAATATTATTTTGTCATTTACAGTATTATTTTTGTCCTTTGTAATGTTACAACCTTTATTCCTCTAATGACTGCGTGTTTGAATTTTGTGTCTGCTGGAGAAATTGGTTCCTGATGGAAGTTGGGGCTTCAGTGTGTTCATCTCGTGGTGTTGAGACATTTCTCCATTGAAAGGGTGAGGCCTAAGTGATTCAGACAGCTTTAATTTCCTTTTCAAACAGTGATTTCAGAGCCTTTTGGTTTGTAGAGTATGACCTGATGTGGAGCTCTGTGCAATTCCATGGAACAAACTGTTTCCAGGGTGGGCTTTGTGTCTTGTGCTCCAGGATCTAGGGAAACATCTTTGAAATTATCAGTGGTATATTCCAACAAACACTGGCTAGATTTGATATATTTAACCTCAGCCTTTAATCTGGATATACTGTTTACTATGTAAGCACTTTCAAAGAAAACTAAGTTTATGTCACTGTTAAGACTGAGATTAAAATTAGATGTGTCATAATACTGTATAAAGCTGTGCCTAAATCCTTGGAGAATTGTTTCTTTAAAAACAAGAATTTATATATATATACAAGTATATATATATAGGTACATAACAGATGTATATAATATGTATATATATGTGTATCTGTGAGTATATACATATAAACCCCCCATATTTTTCAAATAATTACATTAGAAATTTTCCTTGTATTCAGCCTTTAAGTCAGAACTGTCTCTGTGTGTCACCAAGAGCATCCTTTCACTTGCAGGGGGACTCTCAGTAGTGTATTTGAAATAAAAACATCTGTCAACTGGGGGCTGAAGGAAAAAGCCTTCAGACTGAGAGCAAATGTAGCAGCTATAGGCTGCTAAGAGCCTGCACAATTAGGGCAAGAAATAAATAAAAAGGAGCCTAGATTTTGATTACAGAAGCCTCTGGGGGCTGTTTTGTCCTGGATAGGGCTGGAGACCTTGAACATCTGTTTTATGTTCCTCTCAGTGTAGCAACATGGAGAA
Source organism: Pipra filicauda (assembly GCF_003945595.2). NCBI lineage: Eukaryota > Metazoa > Chordata > Aves > Passeriformes > Pipridae > Pipra > Pipra filicauda. The sequence continues at coordinate 2,124,056 of NW_024104909.1, forward strand.
CTCAGGAAGAAGAAATCCAGTTTCTCAGGCTGACACTTTCTTAAAGCTGTGAATCTTGATGTTTTAATCTCATGCATTTCGATAGTGCTTGATATTCATAACTGGTAGGTTTGATAAATTTTTAACAAGGAAGTTGAAGATAATGAGAAAGCACAAGGGAAGTTTTGCATTTCGCACCTTGTACTCAAGCCTTCAGGTTTAATTTTCACTTTTTGCACCAAGAATATTCCTTGGAGGAAGACTGACTGGATCACATGTTGCCCTAAGCTGGCTTTAATCCATTAAGGTAAAATCAAACCCCAAACCCTGCAGAGTTAGCTTTCCAAACCCCCAATTTTAGTGAAGGCAACAGTATCAGCACTTGAGAGTCAGAAAAGATCCATTTAAAACCAATATAAATATATGTTTTTACTCATAACCTGTGGGATAAATCTTGTCACCTCTGCATAAATAAAATAACAAATATATCAAGATGGGAATAGAGTTTAAATGTGTGCATGCCCTACTTGTACTGTGGAAAAGAAAATCTCATAAAAATAGATAAAAAGAGAAAGCTGATAAAAATCGAAACTGAGACATCAGAGTGGAAACACAATTCAATTTATTTTCATTTGTAGTCTTCTAAATATTTATAATTCATAAAATTATATTAATATGAGACTGGAGTTCCCAAGTTGTTTTGAAGGGAATCTTTATGCGATGGCAACAATTTTCTTTCTGTTGCATGAACCTGTTTCACTTAATATATATTTACTTTCTCACAAGTATCACAATAAAGAGTGTGCTGCATGTCACTGTATTTACTCAGAGGGGTATGGGGCTTCTAACACTTTCTTCTCATTAAGTATAAATTAGAAGGAGCGACTGTAAGATGGTAGTTACAACTCGGGTTGGATTTAGTGTCTTAATGAGAGGGAAGGAGGAGGGAGAAGCAGAATATCTGTCTCTAACAGTGCCTTGCATGTAGGATGTACATAGAATTCTGTGCTGTGTGTGATCCCACTGAATTCACTCAGTGGAATAACCAAATGTGGGCACAGCTTTACAAACACAGGCTGAATGACCTGCAGAGTCCTGTGGCTGCCACACTGTCTCGTTATTAACAACATCACTGAGAGCAGAGAAGTGCTTCTCCTACTTTTCCCACAGTTTCTGAGGGGGCTTTAACTTAAATACTATCATGCTGGTTTTAGCAGCTTGATTCCCCATGAAAGACCTGTGCCAGGAAACCCCTGATGTTTGGACGTGGTAACATGTTGGATGTCTATAAATGACACCAGCTGGCACATGGACATGGTGGATTTTAGAAGAGCTAAGGAATACACAATTTCCAGTTGCTCCTGTGTGAACTGTTCTTGACAAAACTATGTGTTGAAGCAAAGATTTCACAAGCATTTTAAGCTCTGGTCTGTGTTTTTTAGGAGCTCCTGCTGTTTACCATCTGTGTATTTGCACTGATTATTTAAAAGATATTACTATTTCATAAGATATAATTGCAAATGAATTACATACTTTTAAAAGGATATAATGTGTTGGGTTATTTTAATTCCTAGTGTATAAAATCCTATTCATTAAAATTCCATTACTACTATTTTAAATTAAAAGAAAAGAGCCTGACTAAGGATTAAGGGCCTTGACTTTTTTACAAAAATAAAGTGCAAGCATTTTTTTTGGAACATATTGTTACAGCTGCTGCTGTGTCTGCTGTCGTGACATGTGTTGTTGCTTCATTTATTTCAGGGACCATTGTTTGGCATATCAGACAGGCACAGTTTGTAGTGAAAACTTTATGTTTTAAAGTACAGCTTCAGGTTGGCTCAGTGGCAGAGTCAGTTGGGTTTCTTGGCTGTGGGCTGTGACCCAAACACTGTAACTCTGGTATTAATGGGTACCAATGAAAATGTCTCCAGGATGAGGTGTTGGCCCAAACCTTTTCCACTGGGCTAAATCAAGACTTGGGAAACCTGGGAAAGAAGAACTGAACATATCTGGTTAGTCTTTTGGGAACCCTGTTGGAAACTCTTGTAGGAGAATCAATTGTGATGTAAAAACCACAGCTTTGTAAAAAGTATGTTTTAATTATTAAGAATTCACCTGCTTCTGTAGCATCTTTGGAGTCTCTTGCCACCCTTCTATGTGTATAACATAAATTTAAGTTGACAACCTGTTTTGCAATTGTTTTTGGTTTCAGGTGGATCATCTCTGGCAGACTTAGTCTGAAATGTGTGAACAGTTTCAAACGAGCAGATCCGTTTCAGGACCTGATTTGTAGAATGGAGATGATACTTTCTATAATGAATATGTTAATAAAATGGTTTCCACTGTCATGGAAGTGGAAATAGAGTTCTGAGAGACATGTTTCTGTATAAAAATACCCCCAATGATGGGGTGCAAGGTTTTATTTTTTCTTGACTCTTTCACGTCTGGATCATATGAAAATAATTCAGGAAGCACAGGTTTCCTTCCTTGAGATAAGTGTCTGGCCATTTAATGTTCTTGTCTCTTTGGAAATTTAAAGTATAATGATATACAATACTTTCTTGGAATTAAGGGGTGTAACTGATAAAGGTGTTTGTTTGTTTCTCATTGAAAGTATGAGATGAAAGCAGTGGGTATTTATGTTGCAGTGCTGGTGGAATGATGTGTGGTTGTAACAGATGAAGTATATGGACACTTCTTTAAAAAATAGACAAAGTGATGCACTTACATGTTTGCCTTGGTGTCTCATCATTCCTTGCAATATCTTCTGTAATTTCTAAGCATACTAAAATTAATTCTAAGCATACTAAAATTAATAATTTTGAGTAATTATGTTAAAGACCAAATTATATTCAATATGTTGTCATCAAGTTGATGGCAAGCTCCTCTTGGCTTTGTTGGAAGTAAATCTATAACCCTGGAAGTTATTACTATGTTACTATCTAGCTCTGATCAGTTCTTGATCAATTCAGCTGCTGATGGGAAATATATTTTTTAGGATAGTTTATTGAATAAAAGAGAAAATACTATTTAGCATGAAGGAAAACCTACATAGAAAAGTGAATTGAAAGTAATTAAATACACAGAATAATTCTCTGTTCTTAGCAATACTGTTCATTTAAGATCCTAAATTAAATATAACTTTTAAATTAGCTTCTATGGGATATTATTAGAATTTGTGGATGGGTGAAGACAGCCTGTAAAAACACCAGTATTGGGATTGCTGCTGGGGATAGCTTTAAAAATAGGATACAAAGCATTTTTTCTCTCTTGAGAAATAGGGTAGTGGAAAAAAAAAAAAACCCACCCAGGGAAAATAAAACTGAGAAAGGGAGAATACTAAGAATGGTATATGATTCAATAACAGCCCTGAATTGCTTTGTTGGCCAGCTAATGAAGCATGGAGCCAAATTCCAAGGCTGACATCAGTCAGTGTGTTGCATTTAGGGCAGCAGGGCTACAGGTCTGGGGAAGGGGGACTGAGAACTGGTAAATATGCTTCAAAAAAGGGGAAGGATCAACTCCATTAGTTTCTGCTGTTTGTAAGTCACAGGTTTCCCAATTGCTGCTGCATATGTTGCATTGTTACACTGTCTGCAGGGCTGATATATCATTTGTTACAAATACACCAGCATAGACTTCACCAAAATCAGATTTTAAAACATAACATTCATAGTTCTGTGACAATACCTTTCTTAATAAATCTGTGCTGTTCCAAAACTTACAAAGCCAGAATTATTGCTGTTTTTCTCATTTGAAGTATTTCCAGTTTAAATTCTTAATGGTGCAATTGTGTTTGTTCCATGTGTCCTAATTAAATTGCTTCCTCACAGATCCTTAGGTTTCTTTGTGTGGAAATTTGCATTTCCATTTAATATCATTATCCTAATGACCACATATGGTCATTGTTTCAGTTGCTAATTATTTTGAACAGGTAGTGTAAAAACATGTCATTTGATTTAAAAAATATACCTATTTTAAATATGGCTTATAGCCAGGTACTAAACTACTAATTTTGCTAAATTTTGCCATGGTTTGTTTGAAATTACTTTTTGCTATCATCATAATTTCAGTCTTAATTTTTTTTTTTCTTAAATTAAAACTGGTGGGCAAGTGTGTAATAAGGATTTGGTAGCTATGAAAGATAGAAGATCAGAAAACATATATCTGACTTAATCCAATTTGATAATAAATGGAATGTTTTACTGCTTATCAGTCCTGAGGAAAAAAAAAAAAAATCCATATTCTGCTTTGATATCAGCAATACCACAGAGACCACCTGTAATGAATGAGGTGTTTCTCTTCCTGATCTTCAGTAGTAAGTCTACTAAGCTTTTGAATTGCTGGATTATCCTCTGTCATGGACATAAAGGAAAAAGAGATGTAAAAAGACATTGGCTTGGCTAGGCTGTGTTTAACTAAGCTGGGATTTATCCATCCAGAATGTTCTCTCCACTCATGAGCTGGCACTTCTCGGTTGCTTCATGGCCATAAGGATTCTCCTCCCTGCTATTTTCAAGAGGTTTGACAGGATGAAGATACAAAAACGTGGTGGCAAAGTCTTCCTGGCTGCAGAAAGTAATGATTTACTAGTATAAAAATCTCATCTTGCAGTGATTGCCAGGAGCTTTTTGGCAGTACTTAGATTTGGTGAAGGAAATGAATGTTAGCACCTCTCAAACCACATGACTCTCAGGAATTCTTTTTTTGCCCTTCCTCATCAAGGAAGGCACCTTCAGGGAAACAATTGGGATGCAGGGACCTTCCAGAGCCCTCTCTCCTCTCTTGATCCCAGTGCCTCCCTCCTCAGTGTTCAGGATCCCAGGGTCTGAATTCCAGCAATTATTGCCGGAGTGACATCACTAAATTATTTTGAAACCAAAGCCAGTGGTCTCCTACTATCTTGCAAACTCAAAGGAGATAAAACTAATCTTCCAGAGATGTTTCATTCAGCTACAAATTAATGCATCTGATTTATTTAGGTGATTTTCCTGGAAATATTTTATGGGATAGACTATTGAAAGTTTCTGTGAAAATTGATGTTTTTTCTTTCTCTGCGACCATAAATACTTAGTTGGTTTCTTGTTAGATAATTTTAACTACAGTAATCAGGTTTTCTGGGTGACCTGGCATATTTATATGGATAAAATGATGAAAATAATCAATGGAGAATGGTAAGAGTAGAGTAAAAAATTAAACTAGATTTACTAGCACAATATGTTATTGACCTAATGAGATTAAATTGTACTCCCTATTGCACTTCAGGGAGTGTAATTCAATCTGTGCTCACTTGCAGTGGTTTAAACCACTCTTCTGGCAAATATTTTCTCAAATGGCTTCCCCAATCCTTAAAAAGCTGTGCCTTTTTCAAAGAGGCATCTCCAGCAAGTCCTGCTCAGTGCCAGAATGGATGGGTGAGTGTGCCTGGATGAGCCCAGTTCTTACAGGTTGTCACACTGCATTGACTCAGTGGAACCTCAGGAGGTGATCAGGTCCAGTCTTTCATTCACTGTGGCACTAATGCCAGTGCTAAATCAGTCATGGATTTGTCTGGAAAAGCCTTGAAAACCTCCAAAGATGGAACCCGTGCAAAGCTTTTCATCATCTCCACGCTCAGCCTGCCAAACTGGTTGGTTATTTTATGTTGACACGGCTGAGAAGAGCTTGGCTCTGTCATCTCTCAACTCTTACAACTCAGAATCACTCTGCAAGTAATTGTAGGCTGCTGTTAGTTGCCTCTTAACCTTTTCTTTGCCAGACTGTGCAAGTCTTTCCCTCTGCCTCTCCTCCCATGTTCTCTGTGTTAGTCCCTTTATCACCATCTAAAACCACTGGCAGGACCTTCTCCAGTTTTACATCTTTCTTAAACTGGAGGAGAACCAAACTGGGTGTGGTTATTGTCTGTTACTTTCTGAGAGAAAACTAGTTAAAGAGCTGATCTAAAAGATCAACTGCTCATGAGAATATCTGAAAATATCTGCCTGTCTACATTACCTTTTTATTTTAGCTGTACTGCTTCTGGTGTTCCTGTCAAGTGTTAACACCAGATACATGAAAAGGGTTTGGAGCTATAGGCTTTTTTTGCATTAATCAGTAATATTAAATTAGTTGGCTAAATATTGCTGTGTTGGCAGAAATTCAAGACAGCCTGAAAAGGATGCAAAAACTGATCTCAGCTTGAATAAAGATACTGGTCTGAGTTCCCATGAGGGGATCCTTAATGAGGAGGCAACTGTGAGGAAGCAAAGCCCTTTTTGTGGAGATGTTGGCAAATATATTGGGTCAGGAAAATTTTTAGGCTCCTTATCCGTGGCATGTGGTTTGGGGATGGTCTTCAGGATGTTGTCAGGTATGCTTTACTAAGAAACAGCCTTTCTCAGACACATGGTGTGATTGTTGGGGTTGTCCTGTGCAGAGCCAGGACCTGGACTCAGTGATCCCTGTGGGTCCCTCCCAGCTCAGTGTCTTCTCTGATTCTGTGATTGATTTGCTGGTATTGGGACAACACTTAAGAGAAAGGCCAGGAAAAAAAAAAAAGCTATTTGTCAACCAGATACTCTGGGGAGATGTATTTTAATTCTTGGGATTTCAAGGGTTTGCCTGTGTTCGAAACAAAGTATTGATTGCCACTGTAATCAAATAAAGATTTTATTGGTTCTCACAAGTACATTCCAAGCAAAAAAGGCCAGAGTTAGTGAAATGGTTTTCCATGCAAGAATAGGAGTTATACTTATTGATGTTTCCCAGAGTCATCTGGACTTTGTGTGGGATAAAGACTCTTCTCAATCACATTTTATTATGGCGTAGCTTTATGTGACTAATGATTTTAAAATATATAGTTTGAAATTAATATTTTATATTGCTTACCTAACTGCATATATGTAAATGTTTACTACATTTAAAGATTTTTTAGCAGTGAATCAGTGAATATCCCAGAATTATTTGGCTTATTTTCATTTTCAAATGTTTGAATCTTTCATTGAGTCCTTTCATGCATTAGGTTTTAGATATACTCTCAGTCCTGGTTTAGCTTGTACAAATATCTGAATCACAGAGCTGTAATTATCCTGTGTCTGTAAACTGAGTAACAAGACAATCTGAAGAATCCTTTTTTTTTTTTTTTGGATATTTGTCAGTCATATAGCAATGTTTGTTATCAGGGTTTGTTCAGGTTCATAACTGTGGAACAGAATGACAAAAGCTGGATCAATTGTTTTCCCTAATCAATAAATCCACCTCTGAATTTGTTGTAGCGTAAAATCATATTTATAGACCGAAAGTCACGGGCAGAACTCATCTTTCGTTTACCTGCTAATTATTGAAATGATTGTGCACAGGAGTGTTTCTGATTCATTGGCTCTTGTTGGTGCTGCTTTTTAATTTCCCCTGCTGAATTCTGACCTCGTGTGAAGTATCCCTGTGTTGGGCAAAGAGTGTCATTGAGCCCCTTCTCGTGCCAGACCTGAGCATTAGAGCAGCGTTATCATCTTCGTCAGGCTGAGCCAGTAATTGCCAGGGCTTTGTGGCATTATCTCTATAACTTGGCAAATACAATCAGTCCTTTTGACTCCTGAGTTATCAGATGTTTTATAAGAGAATTTCTTTTCTTCGTGATGTATTTCACTGGAAGGAAATTATATTTAAGCAGCAAGTCATTTGCCTGAATTCACACTGTTGGTTATTGCCCCCTTTGTGACAGTACAGAATTGCATTATGCTTTATGACTTTTCATCTTCTTGAAGGATGACAATTCTGTTTAACAAAAACCATGCTAGAACTGCAATCAAAAATGCTGAGTACACTACACACCAGAGGGTTAATCAGAAATTCCTGAGAGAATAGTAAAGCATACACATTTTTACATTTATGGACACTGAACCAAATCCATTTTTTTAATGGTATGGATTTTTTTTCTTGATTAAATGATGGAGCTGGCCATAGATATTCTTGTCATTAATCAATAATTTCTACTGTTTTAATTTTATGTTATGAAAGGCTAGAAAGCACAGCTGACTTAGAGAATACTAAGTTGACTCAGGTAAATGATTGCCAAGGGATGGCGATTTATTATGAAATCTGGGAAAGAGCAGAGTCAGTCTTCCCACCCAACCCTTTTTTTATCAAGCAGAATCAGATTTGCCAAGTAATGGAAGCAAAAATCCTCCACTTAAGTCAATTATTTCAATCTCAATTTAAAATAATGTTCTTGTCAGAAAGTATTTAATCTGAGTACTTTTGCTGGTCTGAGTCTGCTGCTTTGTGGACTGAACACCTCTCTTTTAATGGTATTAATGATATGAAATTGTGAGTATCTGTAGGCAAGGCATAAATCTCTGTAGGATCGGAATCCCGTGTTGTACTTACTCACAGGTAGTAAAGTTGTCTGCTGGGCTGGCTACAAATTAAACTGTTCCCTCTATTATATGATACAACAGACCATGATAAATATTAATTTGGTTTTTTTGTTTGTTTACTTGATTGTTGTGAAATGATCCATTGTATTTATAAATGTATTTTTACTCTGATAACAAAGGCATGCTATTTTGTAGGGGTGTGTTTTAATTTGCTCACTCAGCAATAAATGTAGTGTGTTTACCATTTTCAGGACTGCTTTTTGTTTACCAATTTCGTGGTTCATTTTTAGGTTTGTATTAAAGTATGTGTCATTTATGAGGTCATTTAAGTGGTGAGTGAATAATTGGTAGCCCCTGATGCAGGAATACAATAATAAATAATACTGACTTCTAGTAAAGTGTTCAAATGATGAACTTTTGAATTTCAGTGTCCTTAAAGTAAATAATGAATAGTAGTAATTCAGTTAGTTGGATTAACCTGCAAGTTCTCTGTGGAAACACAGTAGCTTAGTTGTCAGTCTCTTAACTCTGTCGCTTTGTTGAGGTTGAACCAGTTCTAACTCACTAAGGTATTCCTCCATCTGCTGAGTAGGAGGAAAGATCTAACCAAGGAATACTATGCAGGATGAAAATGAAAAGGGAACAGAGTAAATCCCAGTTTATGTGCATAGAAGTGTTGGTTAAGCCTTATGTCAGGGGTTTAGTCACCTGTTCCTTTCAGAGTGACTCTTTCTGTGCTTAAATGTGAGCATGAGAATAAATGTTACCAGCTCTGGGCAAATGCACTGATCAACTCCAATTTATGGAAGGGATTTCCTGCCCCGGCAAAGTCTGTTACTTTGGGAATTGATGAACCAAAGCCCTTTGGCTTCAGCTGTAGCTCAGCAGAACCCCTCAAGATGACACTGGCTGCATCTGGATTCTTGATTGCACAGACTGGTTTGGTTTGGGTCATTTTTAACCTCAAAACCCGGGATGGACCCCCCTGGGAAAGTTCCCTCAGGGATAAAGGAACAGAAGAGAGTTGAGAGCTATTTAAAGACTTTTTTCTTGGAGAACAAGAGCTCTTGATTCCCATGTGTGAGAAATCAGCAGGGAAGGCAGGAGAAGCTGGATAAGAACCTCCTGGTGGAACTGAAGTTTAAGAAGGAAATGTACCATGGGAAGAATAGAGGGATGTTGCCAGCATGTGTAGGAATGGGATCAGGAAAGCTGGAGTTTGGATTAGGTAAGGAATTTGAAGAACAGGAAGAAGGGCTTCAATGGGTACATTGATCAGAAAAGGAAGAACTATGATCCAAGTTCCTCCCGTTGCAGGAGGAGATGAGGTTTGAGACCACCTGAGGAACCTGAACCTACACAAATCCTGGCACCTGAAGAAATGTGTCCCAGGGTCCTGAGGGAATTGGCAGAAGTAGGTTCTGGGCTACTGTCCCTGATATTTGAAAAGTCATACAAAGTCCTCAGTGGCTGGAGAAAAGGGAACATCACATCAATTTTTAAAAAGGGTAATAACATTTGGAGATGCTTGCCTTGGAGAATTTGAGGAAATATTTTCCATTCAAAATAATCAATACATCCTAGAAGGAAGTTTTGATAGCTATTTTTTTTTTTTCCTTGTCTTTGTCTAGTCAAAATGTGGGCTATGGAAAGGTGTTTTCCAAGAACTTGAATCTACTCAGGCAGATAAAATGATGTGCATTTCACATACAAATACCTCAGCCCAGCTCCTGGCGACCAGACCTTTAAAACTTTATTGGTGTTGGAATATTTGTGGTTGATACAGCCTAAAAGCTTCTTAGTGTACATTATGAATAGATGAGTGTTGTATGTGTGACCTGCATTGTTATATTTGCTCATTTTAAAGGGTGTTTATTAAGGCTGCACACAGAGCCCTTTCCAGCTGAACTCTAATAATATGAAAGTGTAGTGACTAAGGAATCACTCAAAAGATTACATTTTCTGTGCCTTTTATTACTGTAAAACATAAAAAGCTGCTTTGTGGCCTTCCCTGTAGCCAGTAGTCTGGGTAAATGTTTACAGATAAATATATTAAAATACTTAACTCATTTACTTATAAATCATCATAAAAAGGTAGCAATTGTAGGAAAGTAAAATCAATACAAATTGCATACGGCTCATGGGATAGATTTTATAAACTGAGTGTTTTTGTTGTAATAAGATAAACATCTATGAATATTAAGCCACTTTTTTTTTTTGCAATTCAGTTTTAATATTTCAGATATAGAACGGGGACTATTTTCTCCTCACTATGTAATTTCAATCCCCTTTTTCGCTGATGGCATTTATGATCATAAATGGAGATGTTAAAAAAATAGAGGCACAAAATTGACTGAAATGATTTGCTGAGCAGGCTGCATGTACAAGATGCAAGTAAAAAATGCTTAAGCAAAGTTAGAACTTTAAAAAATACTCTCCTTGATCAGTTCTTTCCATATGAGGATTGAAACTGTACTGGATTATAGAAAATATAACTGAGATTGTGACCCTGGAATGAATTTAATTGATCGTGTTCTTTTTGTCATTTGGGGCTTCATGAAATAATCAATCCAAAAGTAGTATAACAATAGAAATAATTTAGGAAGTTTTACTGTAAAGGACTTAATTCTTGTAAGAATTTGCTTAGTGGGATTTCTTCATTTTGCTGCTAATTTTACAGTTTGCTGGTTCTGTGATCCTGTATATCCAAATCAGTCTGTCAAATGGGAAGGGAATAGATGTGGCCTGTAGTTATGGGAGCTGCTTGCAACCAGTTTTTTTAGAAAATATTTGAAAAAGAATTATGGTGAAATAATAGTCATTTTCATACTGACAGAGAAAATAAAATTCAGGTGTTTTGAAGACATGCTTCAAGACTGCAATCTGTAGAAAACTACTATTGCTGAAATATAGACTGATTTCCTGGTACAGGTGGGGAACACATTTGTTAAACTTGTCCTAAATTTTAAGCCACTTTATTTACAGTATAATTTTATTTCTCAAAATCTATCCTTGTGTAATTTTGCTGAGGTTCCTGGAGGCCATTAATTTGCTTGCAAAGTTTCTGCATTTTTTTAAATTCCCCAATGAAAGCAGCTGCCCAATAATCATAAGGTGAAGAGCCACCTCTCCGAGTGACAACAGGGCTTTGTGTCTTAGGCAAGAATTTTACGCCAGTCTGGAGTGAAATAATTTCAGAAGATAAAACACAGAGGGCTGTAAACTTATTAAAACATGTCAGTAAATAATAGTTGGTTGTTTCCAAAATTTCTGAGGTATTTAGTTAAACACTTAGAGGGCTAATAATAAATGATATATACCCATTGTTACTTCAGTTGGTAAAAATGGTAATACTTGTGCAAAACAGAATTGCTTTTGATGCCATAATGTAATTACAGCTTGGAAAACAGCAGAATAAGGCAAGAAGAAAACCCTAGGTATATGTAATTTCAGATTAAATTTCATTTGGATTGAAAAATACTGTCTGGGTGTGGGGACTGCTTTTAAACTGGGCAGGTAAACTACCTCTGTCTTACTGTTAATTCGAAGTGTAAAATTGTACCAGACTTTTCTGTGTGAATGAGTGGAGAGAAAATATTGTAGTTTTCACAAAGTGAAATCAAATTTTTAAGCTGCTTCTGAAACTATAGTTAGTTCTGAGTTTTTCCTTGTGTACCTGTGTAGTGATTATTAATGCCCTGGGTACAACAGAACAAAATTAGGGCAGAGCAAGCTACAACGGTCTTTATCTACCCTGGAATATCTTGTGTCTTATTTAGATATTTCTGTACTTACATTCCGGACTATAAATGATTTCTGGAGGCAGAATACAGTTTCACCTTTGAGATTCATGTTTGAATATGAAGAAAAAGTAGGAGAGAGTCTTAGAAATAATCAGAACCCAACAATCATATTTATTAATTAACTCCTTGATTTCTTTTTCCTGTTTCAGTCTAATTTTGTGAGAAACTAAGCTCGTGTGATTACACAGCCTGACCCACTGGTTGTCTAATATGTTCAAATACTGAAGATTTAATATGGAATATATACCTGTGTGAAACCTGTTATATGTCATTTATTTTCACTTTATAGATAGACTTTTGCTCTTCTAGCATTGCTACTTAACAGTTGTGGGAATAGTATTCATGTTTACTCATATTATTTGGCTGTATTTTTAGGCCATTTTCTTCCTTGTTTTTGGTGGTAAATATAAATAATGTCTCTCAATGTAAGCAGAATTTGCTCACTTAGCCATGTAATTACATGGTGTTTGGACATAACTTAGTGAAGAGCATTATTTAAAAGCTCTTCTTCATAATTTTCTAACTTGTGGAAGTAGGAGGATAAAATATAGCAAAGGAAAAATTCATTTGATTAAACATAGTTGCATTAAATACTGTACTTAAGAGACACTAGCTCAGATCTCTACAGAAGTGTTTTGTGTTTTTTTTTCCCTGCAGGATGAAAATGTAGCACTCAGGAAACACGGATAATGCAGCTATCAAGTAAGATAGAAAATAGTAGCAAATGAAACAAACTCCTGCTTTAAAATCCCATCAAAAAGCCATAATCCTTCTGGATAGATCCTAATAAGTTCAATTCCTCTATGAAAGTTAAGGAAAAGGGAATGATTTCAGAATTATTTTGTGTCCTGACCGTTTCCCAGAGTAGAGGCTCTGGGTGATAACTGTACTGGGAAGTGTTTGTTTTCCAGAGTGGAGTTTTCCTTCCCCTGCAGTGTCCCGGGAAGGGCTGTTTGGCTCCATCCTGCAGCACTGGGGGTAAGGAGGAAGGAGAGGCAGGAGCTTTTGAGCCCAGGGATTGCTGACCTGCCTGGTCTAACTACAGAGCAAAGCTGTCACCCCTGAGGGGTCAGAGAACTCAGAGAGGGGAGAGGAAACCCTTGGGGATCAACGATTGCGGTTCCTCCAGAGCCTGAACCACCCTTGGGATGGGCTGAGGGTGGTCAGACAACCCCCTCCCTAAAAACACCTGCTGGTTCCCTTGGATGTGAGGCTGTCATTGTCCACTCCCAGGGGGCACAGTGGCCACACACTCTCCAAGGTGACAGAGGTGGTTTTATGTGTCCTGGATGATGATGGCCCTAGAATTCAAGCTACATTTGACCTCAGCTTCACAGCTTTGGGTTGCCTCCCAACATTAAGAACTTTGTAGTTCTGAAACGTTCAAGTACTTTTGAGTGACTTCTCAGCTGCCTTGTTTGTAGACAGAATATTAGTCTGATTTTCAAGTCTTAAGTTTATAGGTTTTCTGTTAATATGGTCATCAGTAATGATATTTGTTTGTTATTTGGTTAAAAGTATTTCAGATTCAATCTTCTGACTCACCCAGCTAATATTCATCTGATGCAATGATCATTAAGATCATTGAGAGATTTCTCTTCATAATAACCAGCAGGTAACTGCTGCTCTGAGCTGCAAGAGAATTGTACATTCTTTCAAGTAGTTTTTGTTTGGGCCTTTCTAATATTTCCTAAAATATTGAAACATTACAAAAGGTTCTCTGAACCTCAGCTTGCACCTGAATGAATGTAAACCATGTTTCTGCACTGCCAGAAATTTCTTAAAAGGTGTTGTGTCTAAGTATAAATATAATTGTGGGTTTGATAACAGTGAAGGTCCGGCAAAGTGTGACATACTGCTGACGTAAAAATCAGTGATCCAACAAGAATACGTCTCATTCCTTTGGAGTCTCATGGGATTTCACAAGTGAATGTAACAAAAAAAAAAAAAAAGAAATTGTCTTATCTGTTTTCCCTTCATTTACATGAGACTAATTATTATAAAAATTGTGTCCCGTTCCCTCCTCAATCTAAGGTCAGCAAATTATGGTTCTATAAACTGCAAGTCTTTATCTGATATCCTTCTAATTCCCTTCACAACAGTTGTGAAAGTGCATCAGGCATTGAGAAAACAGGAATTATACTTCTTATGTTCACAGTTTTAACAGTTTTGGAACCTGTCCCACAATTTGTAAGTGCAGAGTGATCATACCTTAATCTGGTCCTTAAGGGAATAACCAGTATATTTACAATAACATATATATGGGAATTTAGATAATTAGATTTTACACAAGTTGGTGTGGCTGTTCTGTGTCTTCAGTGGAAATTACTTTCTCGTAGGTATATAGCAAGAGGAGTGAAATGAGTATATAACTTTATATCTTTTAACATTAAAGGGCATCTATTTACACAAAATTGTATTTTTCATGTGTATGTTCTATTAAATTCACCATTACATGTGTGCTGGGTATAGTGGAGTTACCACTACTATAAATTTAGGCAGCAGATAAATAAAAAAAAAGGGAAGATGGCAGAGATATAACTGAGAAAGCCCTAATTGTAGACCAATATAATTTTGGACTTGAAGTTTTACTGGTTTGGCATGAGCTGGAAAACATGCTGCAGGTTTAGGAATTGATGTTTAAACTCTTCAAGATGAGAGATGAGAACTATAGAATGTTGTGATCATATAGAAGCACTTCACTGTCTGTGGTGGGCTTCATTCTGCCCTGTGTGTGCTGGGCTTCCCATCCCTGTGATGCCCTGCTCTGCTTCTCAGGGTTCCTTCCTGAGCCTATTTTGCTTATGTAACAAACTTATATGAATTGTGTATTTATATATCTATATCTATATCTATATATATAGCACCATTATATGAATGTTTTTGCAATCAATGCACTTTTCCCCCTGAAAATATGGAATATTAGAACATAGGCTTTGGTATTGGAAAGGCATGTTTTTAACATGTTGTTTTCAACACCCTGTGGTGAATTTGTACCTCTACTTCGAATAATCCTTGAAACTTTTGCTCCTGTCTCAGTGTTTACAATCTGAATATTGCATTCCACTGAAAAAGCGGGCACATGAATTTCAAATTTCTGTTCCTGGTCTCCCATGTGTTTGTGCACATCTAAATCCAGAGTCTGCAGTCTGTTGAAGGGACAAGATCACCCTTCTTTTGTCCATGGAAAGTACTTTGCACTGGAAATTGTGTGTGCTGTCACATGCAGACAAGTCTGGCCAAACTATTAATGCTGTGAGCATTAATAACAAAACAAGTTATGAGTTGATTTCTGGTATGATTGTTTGAGGTGTCTCACATAAAGCATCAGCTGAAACCAAAGGTGGAAGGAAGGGCAAACAAATAAAGTGAATGTTATGTTTTCAAGTACTGAAAATATTGAATAACTTTTATTTTTTAATGAGAAAGGGTGTTCAAAAATATTCAAATCTCTGTAAGATGTGGTAACCACCTATAACTTCATGTCTTATACAATGTGAAATATTAATATAGGCATATTTAAGGTTCCTATTATGGGTGTTACTTAGGTATGACTGTTTTCAGTTTTCTTGTTTTTATTTTATACATATGTCAATGAATGTTAATGTGTTTTATCTACCACTAGTTAGCTGCCCTGAAGATAATGCTGAGGGAACTGATTTTGTGCTAATTCAGTCACCCAGGGGTATTAACAATTTTATTCTGGAGTGTTTTACTTGGTTTTGCTCCTTTTTTTTTTTTTTATTGTGACGAAACTTACCTGTAGAAATGAGATGAAGATCTCTAATTCCATTGCCCCTCCTTGGATAAATATAGCAGCCTGATTAAAAGTTTCTAGTAAGGGGGAGAAGTTGCTTTGAAAAGTCACCTGCAAAGTTGTCTTTTTATGTAGATTTCATGTTAACAGTTTATTTAAAATTCAGCTCTACATTATACTCCTACCAAGTTTCACACAGGTCTCTCCACCACCACACACACAAATTCTGCAAGGGCACATGTACCACACACCTGGCAAGTTGCTTGGCACAGGACCATTTTTACTGGAATAACAGCTTCTCTTGGAAGTTTACTATGCTACAAGAATAGCTTTATGTGAAATCTTGTGTATTTTGAATATTACTGCAAGATAAATTGCTTTTAAGTGGAATTTCTAGAATGCAGTTGATTGTGTTTGCCTGGGAGGAATCAGGAATTATCCACACAGTTAGCTATAACTTTGATATGCTGCTGCTGAGCAAGTAGAGGAATAATTTGGGAATGTTTCTGATAAAGGGCAGTATATTTCACATTGCCTTGGATTGCTTGAGAATCAGAAAAGCAATGTTTTGCTAAAGTATATCTTCAATCCATCTTCTGTAGGAAAGGTAAAGGCTGAATTTTCAATTTTTTAAAAGTTTCTACCTTCATCTCTGAGACTTTTCTTCTTGAAATATTTGCACATCTTTAAAGTACTTTTTTGTAACCTGTGGTTGTTTTCTTCCATAGCCAGCACAGATTGGAATTTGCTGTATTCCATGGAAGATTGCTCCAATGTATGTTATTGAACAGAATTTTCCAGTGGTTAAACAAAACAGAAGGGTCATAAGACATAAAACTGGATGAATGGCATGATTTTATTCTGGCATTCAACAGGCTTATCTCTGAAAGCTTTTCTCCATCTGTCAATTCTTGCAAATTCTTCAGTGGCAGAGCTTAGTGACAGGTAAAATCCATCCAGGAGGGGCAAGAACGTTGGAAGGTCTCTTAATTAGCTTTCTAATTTACAAAAATAGATTTTTCTTCCAGTCTTGAGTAACTTGTAACCTACCATGGTGTTACTCACTTGAAGAAATAATTTTGGTTTGATTGCAAAGGAATCATCTGCTTTCTGAATGCGGAGTTAACAATGAATATCTTGCTTATGCAGCAGAAATTTACTCCTTCTAATGAGTGAAGAAACAAACTGAAATGAATACAATAAACCAGATTTTCTGGAAAAGAAAGCAAACCAGTTGGATTTGATTTGAAAAGAGCAATAGCAGGCATATGTCATGTGTCATTAGAGGAGAGAACTGGCGACAGTATTATTCATTATGTGGTTTCAGAGTGCCCTAAATTGGAGTATAAGATTATTGGAAGTGGTTGATTTCCCCAGATTACGGCTTAATAGTGACTAAAGGGCCCACATTACTCATATTTGCAAAGAAAATAGTGCCAGAAAACAGCAGTGGTTGACTGGAATGAAATGTGGAGCCCTCAGGGTTTTAGCTTGAGATGCAGCTTAATTGTGTGTCTCTTGCTTAATACAAATGTCCCTGAGTCTCTGAGGCTGGTGTGCTTTCAGCACTTGCAAATTGATCCAGCAGCTTCCAATGTATTTACTGGGGATTTTTTCCTCGCTGCTTTCTAAACAAATTATTATAATGACTTCCCAGGCTAAAGCAGGGTTCCCTATTTCTGACTGGTTTTCGTTACCAAATTCCTGTCAGCTTCTGTTTATTTCCTTTATCTCTTTAAGCTTCTGCATTGTCAGGGTTGGAGTCTGGTTTCAGCACTGGAACCTTCCTTTTACCCTTCTGGAAGGATGACCAGACTGGGTTTAGGGGATGCTTGCTGTAATACAACTGTTGGCTCTTGCTAATGAAATATATGGCACAAAACACCTTTAAACAAAAGCAATTCATGTTTTCAAGCAGAATTATTAAAGTACTCTGAGGAAGAATTTAAACTGTGTAGTTTCTTATATTTTTAGGGGGTATATGTAAGCCCTATGTGGGCAATGCTTTGCTGGATTGGTTGCAGGGTATGCAGAGAACAACTAAATTAGAAATGACCTGAAATGGAACACAAATTTGACCCCAAAAAAATCATGTTGTATTTCTCCATGATATTTAGAATTTCTCTGCCAGATTCCATGAAATTAAGCCAAAATACTGCATTACTGTGAAAGAAATTGGTGGTGGTGTGTGAAGGTGCTGGACTGAAGTGCAGAGGAATAAGTTTTAATGCAGTGTTATGTGGAATTCCTGGTGTGCCAGGTAAGACTTTTAACTTCTGTATTTCTGTTCCCTGCTTATGAAAGGGAAACTGAAGTCCTTTCTTTTTGCCTAGTGAAAATGTCAGGTGCAAGTAGCCAAGACTAACTTTTACATAGAAAATACCTTGGGAAAGGACCTTAGAAGTCATCCTGCCCCTCTGCTTTAAAGCAACACATGGAACTAAAGTATTTAAATGTTTTATTACAAATGAGCAAAGGAGGAAATCACCCCTATATTGTGTCCTGTCTGGCAATGATCCTGATTTCTGCCTTTCCTGCAATACCTCATAAATTTAAATAAAGTATAAGAGAACCCCCAGATTCTGAAAATGATCCTTGCAGTCTTTGAATTCAGAGGGATCACTTAAGTCTTTTTGAATCAGCACGTTGACTTAGGAAGAAACCAGGATTAATTGGTAAAAATCTATAAATAGTGATGAGTTAAAAACAAGATCTTAAATATGTTCAAAATCAACTGAGCTGTTGCACCTTCTGAGTTTCACTGATCTCTGAGTAGTAAATCTCTTAAAGTTGATGTTGTGCCCATGTTCTTCAAAAAAAAAAATTGCTGATGGGGATTTTTAATTGTTATTATTTCTTTTAGCTTAGAAGATTAAATAGCTGTCTTACACTGCTCAGCAAAATTTCCAATGAGCATTTATAATTTCTGGAGAACAGGGTTTTTTCTAGTATTTGTTAGAGAGATTGCTCCCTGATTTCAGCTACTTACACAAATGAAGTTATTTATTACATTGTATTAATTGCAAATTTCTGCCTTTCAGAAATTACTTTTGCAGTTCATATTTCTGCAATGCAATAAAATATTAACTGTGCAACAAGGAGCACGATACTGGAGAATCCCTGAAGTGTCATACCATTAATACAATGGATGGATATCAGTAAGGGTGTCTGGGGTGAATTGGTATGATTGTTTTTAATGTACAGGAGAAATTCAAGGTGCAGAATGAAATTATTCTAGTTCCCTCTAAGACGAGAACTCAAAATTTGGAAACAGAATTTTTCTAGAAGGAGAAAACCTGCATGAAGAGTTACAAATGATATTTGAAAACCAGAGCAAACACACATGGATGATGTCCCAATAAGATTTTTTTTTGTGATCACTATTTATATCTCATACATTTTTGAGATCAGTTATTAGGGGATGAAAGCTACATTCTGTTTTTCTGTATAAAACCCCACTGAACTCATCATATATCTTCCACTTCTATGTAGCAAAAATTAATTTTTTTCAAGGTTATGTTTTTTTTTTCCCCCTGTGTAGTTTAATACTGTTCTTCCACCCCTTGGGCGAAGAAAAGACATCTTTGGTTATATTATATTTTTCCTAAATCAAAAATAGTTTCACTGCATCAGGATTACAGGTGAATAAGTGGGAAAACCTTGTTCTTCAGTAGGGGAAACCTTGTTCTTGGGCAGGGGTTGGGCTTGACATAAGGTTTGATCTGGCAGAGCTCGCACAGGGAGCTCTGGGAGCACTGGGAGCTCCAACTTTCATGCTGTATGAAGCCAAAGCCCAAGGCACTCAGATAACACATATTAATAGGGACAAAACTTATAATATTCAGGGAGTAAATACTCACCACTTCCATGTTAATCCAGAAGCTGAGCACTGGGATTGCTGGATCTAAAGCCAGATGGAGAAGTGTCTGCTCCTCTGTGGATGGAATCTTTGAAGACAGAGAGAGCATCAAAGAGGCAGGTCAGCAGTGCAGGGTGTGAGTGGAGCTGTGACAGGGGAGGGGCTTCAAATGGTACCTGCACCCCTGAGAATAACTGAAAAAACCTCAGTTGCATATGTCTCTGTAAAGAATCTGTGCTTTCCCTCAGTTTTCCACAAAAATACAGTCAGTGTGTGTTTCGGGCTCACAGCAAGAGGTTTCTGCTTAGGGTTTGCATGACCTTTGCACGTACAATATTTGCAGTGCTTGTTTATTCTGTCGGCTGAAAAATAAGCTCTTTCAAAGAGCTAGAAACTTGCATTCTTTCCCTAAATAATGCTCTGCCACTCTCATTACTGTCTGCATCCCTCACTTCAGTGTAGGAATGAGCTGGGTTTGCCATAAAAGCAGATGTGCCTTGGAAGAGCTTTGTTTTCATGTCACGGAGTTGCACCACTGGACATTCAGTGCAGTTGTAACCTGAAGGCTTCATCATTAAATGTTACCATTAACAGAAGCTCGTGGTAGTGAAAGACTTTTTGTGGGTTTCTCTCTTCAAGAAGTACAATGTTCTTACTCTTAGTTAGACTGTCACCAAAGCATTTAAATGATGCTTTTTCTGTCAGGGCATGGAACAAGGACCAGCTCAGAGGGGAGCAGCTCAAACTGCTTGAGCAGTTTTGCTCCAGCACATGGATTTTGTGCCAAAGAATGAAATAATGTCCTAATGATGTTTAGTTAAGCTCTAATAATTATCTTAATGCAGCCTGTTGTGGCTGCTATATTTGTTCAGATCTTTTACTGTTTGTAGAACAGCTCAAATGCAATTCTTAGTTTAAATTTATGTGATATTACATAATCTGAAATAGTGTTTCTTTGCATGGTGCAGAGCTGTGCCCCCTGATGGTTACAAAGTGTTTGCTGAAAGTTTCAGGAAAATATTTTACCAATATACAGTACCTATTTGCTTGTTTTAATGCAGTTGCACATCAAATATGTGGGGTTTATTTAAAAAATCTCTGGGATGTTTTTTGAATGAGGCTTTGTCTATAAAACTGCAGGCCCAAATGCTTCTCTGTTCTCCAGAAAATAATTTTGTTCATTTGAAACAGAATGTCAAGTACTCCAAAAGAAAGGATTTAAAATATTCACAGAAGATGCACTGAGAAATCTGATGGCAAACCTTGGACAACTTGAAAGCCAAATATTATTTTATTGTCTACATTTTAGCATGAAAAGTAAAAGCCTGCACTGTTTGTTTGTAGCTCTACTTTTGCCTGACTTCTCCTTCAGTAACAAAACCTTAAAACCCTGCAATAATTTTATTCCATTTTCTCCTCAGTTTGCTGTAAGACTAAAAGGATTTTAATTAGACCCACTTCACAGGCTGTACCGAGAGTATCAGTGGTGCCTGCTCATGAAATGAAAAAGTAAATGAAGCAGAAAGATGCTGTAGTCCCAGGCACGTTTTATTGGGGTTGACAGTGTTAACTTATTTAGCAGGAAAGAGCCACTCTCTTCAGGGCTTGAGTTACTGGAGGAGTTCTGGGGTCTTTGTCACACAGAGGTTGCATTAGAATATCATAAATAGTCAGTCTTTCCCTTTAAAGTTTCTATTAAGAACTGTTCTGGCTAGCACACAGATTGCATATGAAATGCATTTTTTTTCCTTTTTCTCATTCAGGTTGGAATAATAGATGTCATTTAGAGCAGTGGCACTCATGAATCTATACACCATGCTGAAGCATTAATTTGTTCAGCTTCTTTTCAGGCTTTTCAGAGGGAAAACAGAGGTTTTTTAAAAAAATAACTCAAATTTTTCAGCTCTGAATAAATCTGGTTATAATACATGTAAATATCCAGATCTAGTGACAAATTGGCATATGGCTTTAATGTAGCAAATGGAGCAAGAGCTGCCATCATTACAGTCCTGAAATATCTTGTACAAAGTCTATTTGTAATTCACTAATTTGATATTCAAATTCTGTTTGTTGTTGTTCCTGCAGCACCCCTACCTAAATTAACAGTACTGAATTGCAGCCTAATAGACCTGTTTTTCACCCACACTTTGATTTGTCAGAACTGTTAAAAATTAGACATTTATTATTTAGCAAAACATTATTTTGTGTATTTTCCCTGATCAGTAAGCAAAAGTTTAAGGCAGTTAAAAAGTGTAGAAAATGGCAGTTGAGGTTTACATCAAGTTGTCATTTCCCAGCACTTAAATAGCTGCATAAATGTTTAAAGCCAAGCAAACTTTCAAAATTTATTTTTAACCTTATTCTTATCCTCAGTAAGTATTAAATGGCCTTTTTTATTTGCTGAGCAGGTTAAGAGAGGCTAATGCTTAGATCCCATGCCAGGACAGGGCACACAGTGGCCTAAAAATAGAGAATAATGTGGGACTAGTATTTAATTTACTTGTTCCCATTGGCAGTATCTTAAAACTGGCAAACTGTTTCCTGTTATTTTTCATGGAGCTGGTGATGGATCATGTTATAGCATAAGGAGACACTCTGAACAGGTCTGAGAGGGTGGCACTTTTGTCACAGACTGTGCAGTGAGTTAAACATTGTCCCTGCTGTCCCTGTGCTCTGTAGTGCCATTGTACTCAAGGGGTGTGTGCAACCTGGAAAAGAACAGATGGTTCTGGCTGTGCCACCTCCTTTGGAGTTCATATCCTGGCTGTGCCACCTCCTTTGGAGTTCATATCCTGGCTGTGCCACCTCCTTTGGAGTTCATATCCTGGCTGAACTGCCAGGGACACCTCCAGTAGGTGCATTTCTCTGCTGTTCCTCATTCCCACACAGGGCTGGGTGGTTGCTGTTCATCTGAGTAAAATGTGTGGTCATTATGTGAAGCAGAACTTTCCAGTGGCTGGTTGCTTTATTCAGTTTTTTTATCAGACTTGCTTTTGTAGTTCTGGTGCAGTCAAATCTAGTGCACATTCACTGGTCAAAACTCAGAAAATGCATTTTGCTTCCTTCTTCCTCCCTCCCTCCTCTAAATCAGGCAGATATTATGTCACTTGTTCCTTCCAGGGCACAAGAGGGAACATTCCCTGCTTAGTTCAACTGGATTTATCTCAGGAAGCTGTTAACAATATTACAGTTATTAACTAATCATTACAGATTATTACAGATAACACTGATGGGATTTTGTTTCACTTAGCTCATGCTTTCTCATAAGATGACATGCTAAGATGCTTCTCAAACTTTCTGAAGTTTTTATCCCTCAAACTTTCTGAAGTTTTTATCCCTCAAACTTTCTGAAGTTTTTATCCCTATCAGATATTGTAATCTAATAATATAAGCCAAGAAACTTGTAGCTGTTGCAAGACATTTCACACGTAGTCTTCCCAAGTAGAATATTGTGTGGGCAGCGTAATATTTTATTGCAGTTACTAAGTTTTGCCTTTTTAAATCAGCAGGGGAGAAGTATCAAAGGACCTTATTTCAAGCAGTGTTTCCCTTTATTGGAGCAGGCAACTGAATAAATTAATTTAGCTATTGAAAGAAGCTATGGTTTCATTTGTGGTAGTTTTTTCCCCCACCTCTAATTGTCTCCTAGTCCCTAAAAAAATACGCTTTGCCTCTGTGTGTGTAGGATGATGGGCATTGTTGACCACTGATTTAATCCTGGAGCTTCAGGTATCTCCTGGTATCTTAACACAAGGAAAACTTTTACCTGAGAGAAAAGGTTTCCAGCCCTCAACCTGGTGCTCCACAATAACCAATGTAGGAAGCTATCAATTTTTTTATTTATTTATTTATTTTTAATGCCAAATAACTTACTGGAAAACAAGTTAAAGAACATGAGTCCAGGCTTTTAGGCTGGGATACAGTGAAATATCAAGAATTGTTTTGTGCATGTCAGTTCAGAATTGTTCCAGTAAAGCAGAGACCCCAAGGTCAGAGGGGTCAGGTGGTGGCAGAGTCAGAATATTTTGCTGATTTTATTGCTCATGTTCTTGTTATTGGTATCTCCTGTCTCTGGATGAGCATTTTCCAGCTTTTAAAATTCATATACTATTTTTTACAAGTTCATCTCATGTCATGGAGTGCTTTGGATTAATCAGTACAGTACACTGTGCTTAAACACGCTGCAGGAATATGCAGGTAAACAGTTGATGACTTGGGGCAGGGCAATAATATTTTTGTTCTTTGTTATATGTTCAGTCAGCAGTTCTACAGTGGTTTATTTATGCTTTTAAATGTAGATAAAGATGCAGCACAGAAATAGTAGAACTTTGAATTTTGTACCTCTAATACTATATAGATGCCATGAGAATCCCTTTCTTGCTTTAAGGGATATTTACTTAGCACATATATGAACTGTAAGTGAACCTTCTCAGTCTCTGCCTAAACTGATACAGAACTAATGGCTTTATTTTGGAATAGATTTGTTAATGAGGAATTTTAACAATTCTGGCTGCCCCAAGGACCTTGGGTTGGACCCTTCAGCCCACAGGTACACTCAGGGCCAGCAGTAATTATTATCCAAGTGGGCTGTGAAGGGAGACAGGAATTTGGGATAGAGAAAAAGCTTCTGTAGGTTCTAAGGAAATACATCCATAGCTGAAAAAGTTGAGAATTCCACTTGCTCCAAAGCACTTCTGGCTACAATCTCCTTTGTAGAAGAGGGAGATAAGATTCTCAGTTGCCAGATCTACACACTCTGTGTTGTTGAATCAGGTGCTCTGTTTTTCTTTCTTAAACTCTGTCAGTGATTTCCTGGAGTCACTGTGCAAATCTCTCTTAATTCCCAGTCTAGAAGGATTTGCTGATTGCTGGTAATTCTTTGATCACTTCTTCAAACAACTGATCATAATAATTATAATGCTCTTATTTAATGAGGCAGCACTCCTCTAAGGACCAAGCAAATATTATTTATGGCTCAAGTAATTCAGGTACAGAGAAGTTTAAATCATCATGTAGTACCCAAGGGAGGGCTGCACTATTTCTGTCTGAGATGTCTGAGAAGAACTAAGAGTGCTTGCATCCTATAAGATTTGCTCAGAAGATCTGATGTGCCTCAAATGATGCAACTTTTTGTGCATAAATATGAGGACATTGCAGAGATCTTTGCTGTGATAGATTCAGTTCTTTACAAACAAGCAGTTCCTCCAAGATTTACTGCAAAGTGTTTGTTCACATATTTTTCAGTCCAGGATCTTTTGTACTTTTCACCTCAACTGTCTCTCCGTCCTCTATTAAAAAAAAAAACAACAAAAAACCCCAAACTTTTATAAAGTCTGTGTGTAGGGTGTTTTTACATGGCCTTGTTATACCTAATTTCTGCATATAACCTGTACTGGTTAGGATTAGGAATAAAAAAAAACCTTCCCAAATTACAGCCTCTTAACTAAAGTACCTCTGCCAGCACAAAGCCCAAACAGTTACATGAGTAAGGATTTCCTTTGACAAGAAATAGCTCATTTTGTTCCTGAAGTGGATTAATCCCCACTAGGAAGCATTTTTGACCTAAGTTATAACTTGGGGCAGAGTCCACTCGACCAGCAAAGTGCAGGTTGCTCTTTCTTTGATGATTTTCACACAAGAATGTTTGAATTAACCAATTGTACAGCTCCATGGTGTTGTCCCCCCAAACCTCAACTTCCCACAGAGGATTGCCCTTGCACAAGAGGAGCTAAATTCAAACTAACTCTCTCAGTGGGTAGAGGAATAGAAAAATGTGCAAAGAGACATTTTAGTCACCATATTTGGAATACCGAAAGAAGATAAAATTCCAGTAAGGTTAACCAAGTGACTTTGTTCACTTTACTTTGTGTTCCCCCAAACCCCCACCCGTGAGATTTGCTGCAGGGTCTCGGCAGTGATGCTGGGAAGGGCTTTGTTAAACAGCAACAGGACATTTGCCATGAGCTTTCTCCAGAGGCCCCGGGTGCCAGCCAAGGGAAAGGAAAACATTTGCAAACCCCCTTCCCCAAACAAACAAGCTGATTACGTTCACAAAGTACCCAGTGAGGTCAGCCCTGCTGTCCTCTGTCCCTGAAAGCATTACCATCCATGAAATTCTATTTGCTAGTTGGCAGTCCATGGAGTCTCATCTGGTTCTTCCATCCATGATTCATAAGGGCAAAGGTCTTTCTAAATTTCCACATCATCCTGAACTGTTCTCTGGCTCTTATAATCTGCTACTTCTTGCCCTCATATTCCACCACGGTGCTTTTCTTTGTGCCACACAGCTCTCCCACAGAACTCTTCATTTCCCTTGCATATTACCCTTATTTTCTTTTTTTTCCCTTATTTTATCTGAATTTCTTGGTACATAGAGTGGGACTTGATATCTTTCTTTCTTCTGTCTGTCTTGCAATCAGAGACGAGCTGAATATGACAAGAATTTATACCAGGGACGGATTTTGTTCCTTTCAAATAGAAGTGACCTATGGGGAAAAGGATTTATTGAAAGGTAATGACATTTTCTGCTGGTTCAAAACTGAAGGGAGCTGGAGGGTCACTCAGTTCAGTGGAAGGGGCAAAAAATTTAAAATGGATGGATTAAGACCATCATGTTCAGATCCCTATTTTTTCCACTTGAAGCAGGGAAACTTCTAGTAGCAGAACTGGGGGAAAAAAAAAAGCACAGCCAAAAGGATCGAATGAAAACACAGTGGGGATGGCAAATCTTACCAAAAATATTATGCAATGTGTTCTAGCAACCAAGTAAATGAATCATTCATTTGCTTTAATTTTTAAGTGCAACAGAATAATACTGAAGTTAATCAATTGGAGAGAAATGAAGCTTTCATGATCTCTTGAATTTGTACACAATTTTAAAAAACATAGTTTCCTGAATGAATATACAGAATTGAATGTATTTTTTAGATTCTAGCACCAGAGATGCCAATTTCCCATTGAGAAGATTTATTAAAATGGATAAATCTTACTGTTGAATATCTCTCAGTTGAGAGCACTGAGGATGATCTAGTTATTTTTCTGTCATGATTGCTTGATTTAGTTTATTTTATTTTATGAAGCTTTGAGGGTTTCTGGGAATTGTTAATTCTGAAGTCTTAGCTGATTCCTTCCAAAACAGAGAAGTTTTAAGATTTTATACCTGTATGTAAGCAACCATGTTAACTCACTTGAGTAACTGTATTTTGTAGGCTGATTATAAACTGGAGTCTAAATAGTTAATATAGCTAAATTCTGAATGAGCAGGCAGTGCCATCTACAAGGTGATGATGTTTCTTAACAGCAATATATGTTATTTTTGGCTTAGGCAACTCTCTCCACCCCTTGGAAAGATGCTCTTTATTCTGGGCTAAAGCACTTAAACATTTTCATGTACAATGCTTTGTTTCATATAAGGTCCAGTGGTTGGTCACTGAGCGTTCCTATAGTATAGGAAAAACCTCTTAGTCTTCTTTTTAAACACCTCTTCTTAAGCCAAAGAAGCAGTGATTTGAAGTATAAACTTAGATTCTCAGTAGGCACTAACAGCAAGTATTTGAGATAGTTCAGGTAGGATTTTCACAATAAATTGAACTCCTAAAGCCAATAATTAATTTTTTTTAATAATCTAGAAGGCTGCTGATTTTTAAGAATTTCACCAGTAAAAACATGTGTTAAGGGGTTTTGTGTTGTGGTTTTTTCTCTTTTTTTTTTTTTTTTTTTCAGAGTACCTTTTGTTTACAGGTTCCTTCACTTCTGGAATAAACTTTAGTTATTTTTTTCACCAAACTACTCCTAAGAAGCTGCTAAAAATCTACAGTGTTACTGTAAAGACAGTGTTTCAACCAGTGAAACAGTGAATTACCTCGTTTTTGTAGTGTTCTCTATTTTTCTAAATGAGGCTGTATGTGGTTGTGACCTTATTAAATCAGTAGAATCATAATCCAAATAATTTACTACTGTGAGGTAATTATACGGGCACATTTTTGAAAAAAATAATTTAGTTTTACCTCTACTTAGAACCGCTTGCAGTCTTTAAAATAAATTTCACAGTTTGGTAATTTGAGAAATCATAAAAATTATTCCAATTAAGGAAGTGGTTAATAATGTATATCTTGTATAGTTGTATTATGGAAACCAAAGTAATTCCTGTTTTAATTGTAAAAATATAAAATTTAAGTAGTGGCAGGCAAATTACTCATGTAGGGATTAATCGCAGGCTCAGCTCGTGGAGCTGCCATGATTCTTGATGAGAAAGCCTTGTGTTGTTATTACTGCAGGGCTTTGGAATCCAGGGTGCTGGAATTTGGTTGGTGCTGGAACAGCCATGGGGGCTGCACCCAGTGGTGTCTGCAGACACAAGGTGCTTTTGGACTTCAGAACAGACTCTTGCCCAAACTATTTATGATCAACATGATCCTATCTGGAGTATAAGGGCTGTGTAGTTTGGCAGTGGGTTTGTCAGAGGACTGGAGGAATTGGCAGAGCTGTTGTCCATTTGACCTCTGTGAAGCTCTCCAGAAACAAGGGAAGGTGAACATCACACGAGGCAAAATCCTACTCTTGTCTAATTGCTATGGGTGTCTAATTGCACAGGTGTAGGGGAATCACAGAATCAATGTGGTTGGAAAAGACCTCTGAGATCATCAAGTCCAACCTTTGACCCAACAAACACCACCTTGTCACCCAGCCCATGGCACTGACGCCACATCCAGTCTCCTCTTAAACACCTCGAGTGACAGTGACTCCACCACCTCCCTGGGCAGCCCATTCCAGTGTCTGATCACTCTCTGTAAAGAACTTCTTCCTAATGTCCAACCTAAACCTCCCCTGGTGTGTCCTCTTGTCCTTCTGCTGGTTCCTGGGAGAAGAAACCAACCCCCAGCTGGCTCCCCCCTCCTGTCAGGGAGTTGCAGAGAGTGAGGAGGTCTCCCCTGAGCCTCCTCTTCTCCAGGCTGAACAGCCCCAGCTCCCTCAGCCTCTCCTCACAGCACTTGTGCTCCAGTCCCTTCCCCAGCCTTGTTGCTCTCCTCTGGACCTGCTCCAGCCCCTCCATGTCCTTCCTGAGCTGAGGGCCCAGAACTGGACACAGCACTCCAGGGGTGGCCTCACCAGTGCCCAGTCTGGGGGAATCACCTTGAGTGTAGAGTTCCCTAAATATATATATATATACACACTATTACATGTGTATATATATATAAAACACAGTACTACCCTTTTAATTTGCTCGGAGCAGTTGCTGGGCATTTATCTTTCCAAGCTCTGCTGGCACGGTCGTTGTTGTCCACAAAACAAATTAAAAAAAAAAAAGCTATTTCCAAAAGGCATATTCTCCCTTTGAATGATGAGCTGTCCCAGGAGAGGAAGCTGGAGAAAGTAACCATGTAGTGTTATTGAAACAATGAAACAAGAAGGGAAGGAATCAGAAGGGAGAAAAGACACTGTGGCTGCAGAAAGAGTTAAGCCATTTTTCTATTTACATGGTTTATTTCACAAGTGTCTGACTCATTGGGCATAACCAGCACAGTTAAATTACAAAATTACTATTTGGTTCTTTTTTTATTGACTACAATTCAAAGCTGCTTCAAGCCTTCCAAATTTAATCCCCCCAGCTCTTTGCCAAGAACATTACCTTTTATTTTCAGCATTAAACTGTGTAAGATACCCCTAAGGCTACATGTGAGCTCACCCTCCATGATGGCAGCTAACAGAGTGTATCAATTGTTCATGATTTCCTATTCTCCTGTAAATTGGGAGAGGCGGGAGGAGCACTGGGATGGGAATTCTGTGCTGTCAGCAGTTCTGGGGCAGGCTCTGGCTCAGGCAGTGCGTGGAGAGGTAATTAATTGTGGAATGTTTGCAGCTCTTCACTCGCACTTACCGTTTAGCAACCTGTCAAAACTAAACTAATAAGGCCCTTGCATGTATTTTGATATGCTGGCTTCCCCTTAACTGGTGGGATCCTATTGCTCCTCCCCTTCTTTGGTTCAAATGAAATCAGGAAACTGCCCTGAGATGGTTAAAATGCAAGAAGAGGCCTTTTCACGTGATACACCCCTTCAGTGAAGTTTTGTGGGGCTTTGTCTCCTGGAAAATTCATTTGGTTTAAAGCAGCAGAGATTTTGTGAATGTGTTTTGTGAATTTGTTCTCCTTATGCTCCACCTCCTATCCTCAGATGAGGAGTTTTCTTATTATTTGATTGCATTGCAGGTGTGAAATGTTTATTTATAACCATAATTGCTTAATTATAGTGCTTTTTATTTGTGGAAATTAATGCTAAACTTACAGTATAAATATTAACAGGGGTGTCTTCTCATGTATATTTTGAATGTCAGATACAAAATCTATTTTTAATGGAATTACATTTTAAAATGCTTCCCCCCAAAAATTTGAAAAATCAGTGTTTAACAACAAAAATAGTTAAATGAAAATATTTCAAAATCTATGAATTTCTCATCACTTCTAAAAGAATCTGTAGTTTTTAAGACCGTTTCCCCCTCCCATATTTCTCCTATTTTATTCACATACATTTATTCAAATACAGACACTGTTTTCCAAAATAACCTACAAGATGGTTACGGGCTTTGATTTTCCTAATGTTTCAAAAGATAATTTTTCCTTTACATTTTGGTTTTGTATTGAGTTCAAGACAAAGATCAGGATGAGAATGTGCTTCTGAGGAAACCCATATATGAATAGATGGGAACAGTTGCATTTGTTACTGTTTTCATTCCATAAATGAAGTGTCTGGCCACGTTGGACGGGGCTTGGAGCAGCCTGATCTGGTGGAAGGTGTCCCTGCCCGTGGCAGGAATTACCCATATTTGTTATAAAACTGCCTCTGGTGTCCTCTCTTATTTCATTTTGACCATATATGTTTTAGGGGAGGGTTTTTTTGTTTGTTTTGGGGGACTTCTGTGGGGTTTTTTTTAAGCAGTGGGGTCTTTTTCTTGTCATCCTGGCAGTACCTCCCCACTTAACAAGGGATGTTTGCTAACTTTGGAAGAGCTAATAAGTCTCTGCAAATCACCAAGGTGAAGGTAAACTGTGCACAAATAACAAGGTAAGTATTTCCCAGCAGCAGAAGTTCCTGTGTTTGCAGCTGGTGTAGTGTTTCCAGAGAGAATCATAAATAAGTAAAACTGTGTACTCTGCATCTGAGCAATAATCATGGATTTCTTTGTAAATATTGAGATTCAAATTAGAGGTTGATACATGACAGTGTGTTGGGTACCTCCGTTTGCTGGAGAACTGATAGAGTGGCATTTGTTGTGGTTATTAAAAAAAACCAAAACATATAAATAAGTTTTCTGTTCTTGGGATTTTATGCAATTCTTAAAAAAAGTAATAAATAAAAAATCTCTTAGGCTTACTGCAGGGAAAAGCTCCAGGAGTAAAGCAATGGGAATAAAATAGGAAATGAGATTGTCTGCTTCAGATGCTGATCTCTGGAGATCTGAGATTATTTTCCAGTTCTGATGTCTGAGTCTTGTCTAAGTTGGGGAATCACTTTTTTTCACCCAAAGCAGTTGAAGGCTCAGAACTAAAATTTGTTACTATCAGAGAAAGGCCCAGGACCAGCTCCTTGTACTTGTCTCCCAGCTCAGTTTAAAGGGACTGCAGCTTTCTCTGAGCGAGGCTTCAAGAGAGCTGGGTGTGATTTTGAATATTAAATTTTAGATTTCCAAAACACATCATACAAACGACTGGAATTGTCTTTCAAACTTAGGTAGTTTTGAACTAAAAAAGGTGAAGTTTATATACCAGAAGGGATATTTTTGAGACAATTTACTTAATGTTTTGAGAAATGCTGCTTGATTTTTGGCTACAAAGAAGTGTAAATAAGTAATTAAATTTTGTTAGAAGTTGACATGTTTTAACAATACATGAATCTCCAGGTTCTATCCATCTCCATTTGTTAAATCTTTTAAGAGTGAAGCCCCAACCCAAGTGCTATATCCAATTGCCACAGATAGTACTTGTATTTCATTATTTAGCAGATGATCCAAGCTGTGAAATTGTCATTTTTAACCATGTTTCCTGCCATTGCTTTGTTTAATCATTTGGTTTTTTTCAGTTTTACTGGAATTGAAAAGACAGACACAGTGAGAATTTTTGAGATTGAGTCTTTTTTGGTGCACAACAAGCAAGTAGATATAGAAGAAATCATACCTCTGAGAGTGTGAACTATGAGAAAAGTGTCCAAATAGTTGGTGTATAAGATGAAAACTTACAAGCTCACAACACTGAGGTTACCTTGTGCTTCTCTGTGATGTTTGTTTATAACAGCTGGAGAATTATAAGGTCATTACATACAGCCATAAAATCTGGGAATGGATTGGGTTTTTTAGACTTGTTAAAGTACATGGAAGAGAAATTGTAAAAAAACAAAAAAGAAAACATGAGGGAACACTGCATGGATAAATACACTGACATAAGATTAAGGTCCACAGGAGAAAAAAAAGGTGTAAGAAAATTTCCTGGCTTAAGCATTTGCAGAAAATGACTTGGAGTACAATCAAAGTAACTGTTTCCTTCTTTTTTTTTTTTCCCCCCAAGAAAAAAAGACTGCCTGCTACCTTGTAAACAAAAAAAAGAAATAATCTCCAAAGCAGGGACTCAACTAGAGCCCAAGTGAGGCAAAAAGAAATCGTGTTAATTTATTACAGAAGTATAATTTAAAGTAAAACTAATCATCTTGCTTGGGTTTTTTAACTGACATATGTCTGCAATAATCTGATGTCTTACACAAATATTCCAGAAAGGCATCACACTTCTATTTGAAAATAGGAAAAGCAGATAATCCACCATTTTTATGAAAGCTTAATTCAATACTTAAAATAGATATTTAGTAATATGAACAATTATCTGGCTTACAGATTCTTTCTGTGGTCCAGTTAATTGTGTAAGGGTGAGCCCATTAAAGGAAATAACTCTGGGCTAGTTTTTCTGAGAGTTTTAGTTGAAGAAATGTGGTTACAGCAGAGATCAAATCCAGCTTAGGGAAAAAAAATCTTTGCTACAATCAGTGATGGACAAAAAGAAGAAGAATCCAATGGGACTTTCAAATCCCAGGTTGAAGTTGAGCTCAAAGTTAAAACAACTCTCAACTTGCAAACACTTTTGATAAAGAAATCTTCGAGGAAAAGTAAATATGATGTCTCAGGATATTGGAGGTATTGCCGTGATTTTACAGAGTTACACTAAGTTAGGAAATGATCTGGTGTGAAATAATTTGGAGGTATTTTCCACTTTCCAATGAGGTACTTTAAGCTCCTCCTCAGCTCAGCAGGGTGAGCAGCTGGTAGTTCAGAATTTGGAATTCCATTGAAGCGCTGCTTGTGCAGAAAATCATGCAGCTTTAAGCCTGGCTTTCTACCCCCATAAGGTAAGACTGAAACACGTGTTTGGGAGTTTCACTCAGCTGCTGAAGTACTTTCTCCTGTGGTTTCTTGATGTGGCTCAAGCCCTTCACGCCTCCAAGAGCTCCTGAGCTGCCCCTTGCTGGTGTTCAGAGCCCGAGTGTGCCCGGGCTCATCCCAACCCCGATGGAATCAGCCCTGGCACTTCCCAGCTCCTGGGGTTGGCTCCTGGGGCTGTTGGCAGAGCTGCTGTTTGAAGAGAAATAAGGGAAGTGCTAAGCTTGCATTTGTGGGCTGGGAGGTGCTTAAAAGTCACCTTTGCCACAGGACAGCTTCATTTCTCTGGTTGTGTTGTGATTAGAGAGCAAAGGTGTCAAAGGCTCTTCAGCAAACATCTGTGGGTTTGGGTTTTTTTTTAATTATGCCTTTTCACCCTTGGCCCGAAATTTATAACTGAAGAAAAACAGGCCATTAAACATGTTTATTCAATTCTTGGATTTTCCAGTACTTCAGCAAACACCAGTTTGCTACTTGCAGTGTTTCAGGTTGTATTTCAAGATTATAAACGTGTATAATTTTACTAATACTAAACTCCAGAACGGCATATCCTCACAGAGAAAGCATTCTAGTTTTTTTAAAAAAGTCTGAACACAGTATAATGAGTATATATAATTTTAAATCACCTTGGAATATAGTAAATAAAAATCGCTTTTGGCAGATTGGGTTTATACACCCAGTAATTTATAACAAAACAAGAACATAAACCAAAGCTGTTAGTAAATAAAGTTTCCATCTCCATAGTAAAAGTACTTGAAAATTTTGTATAAGTTATTGAAGATCCAGTTCCTTTAGTCTTACTGAGAGGAATAACCTACCTGGGCACTTGGGTTCTGTTTGCAGTGGAATTTAGCTGAGAAATCTTTGTAATCTTAGGATTGGAATTTTTCATCCACAATTTGTATCCATGTGCAGGAGCAATCATCACTCAGCCATTTTTAGATGATGAGACTTGTATTAAAAATCAAACAAAAATGTTCTTTGAATTTATTCTCTCTCTTATCAGAGTAAGTGGGGGAAAGACTAAAGTAAAAGAGGAATGTGGTAAGTTGTCAATGAATTCAGATCTGTTTTAGATCAAATCCCTGAGTTCTTGCATCCGTATCCTTCGGGGAGATCAGGTTAACTTCAAATAGTCATTCTCAGCTGAGTAAAACACTTGGATATAAACTCACCATAAAGCTTCATTAAAACATTTCTGGAAAAATAAATGGATGAAATGACAAAATCTATTTTTAATGCTCCTTCACTAGGATTGCATATTATTTAATCTCCTTTGAAATTATTTTTCCAACCTGTAGAAGTAATTTCTTTATTTTTTTATTGTAGTCTTCCCCTATATAAATGCCAACTTCCAGCTCAGAGGCCCTGAAAACAGGTAAATAATATTCCTGGTAATTCACATCTAGAAATTGTGTTTCCAGCTGTGAAGCACAGTACTAACCTCTGTTTTATGAACATGAGAAAACCTCTTATCACATCAAATCAGAACTTATCTCATGCTAACAGATGGGGAAATCCCCCCTGTACTTCTCTGTCAGGAATTCACTGGAGCATTATTATGTACTCAAAAAGCTATCTGCAGATATTAGGGGGAAGGATTATTTTTGTTAAGGATTTCACAGAATGTGAAGGGTTTTTTGTGTTAGGGAGAAGTGGATTTGTGTACAGACAGAAAAGATGTTTTTTCCTCAAGAGTGTTAGAGCAAAATTGTCTAAAATTAGATTCTTGCTATTCTGATTTTTGGCTTGGTTTTCTCTTTTTCACTTAAAAAGGGAGCTTTTTAGGAATAAAGGATCAAACTCAAGTGTTTGTCAAAGATATTGAACTTACTGGCATTTTTTCTACATAATCTTTCTCAGATCATTTGAAGTTAGAGGTCTGCATGTTTCTTCTGTTGTTGTTACTTCTGTAACTCCAATTATATGCAAAATCAATATTCACACTTAAGGCAGTTGAATAAGTGCAGTGGAATTTATTTAGGGTTCAGGGACAGAATTCTTTACTTTGAGATGATGGTGGGATGAGCTTTGCTGGCTGCCAGACCCCAGTCAGCCACTCTCCTGCTCTTTCTCCACAATAGGTGGAGAAAATAAGGTAAAAAAGCTCATGGACCGTGACAAAGACAGGGAGATCATTTACCAGTTACCATCAGGAGCAAAACAGACTCAACTTGGGCAAGATTAATTACATTTATTGCCAATTAAAATGGAGTTGGATGGTGAGAAACAAAGACAAAAATAGAAATACCTGACCCCAGTGCCCTCTCTTTCCAGGCTCAACTTCACCTCTTTATTCCAAGCTTCTACCTCCTCTCCCAGCCCAAGGGGCACGGGGGGGATTGGAAATGATGGTTTGTGTCCAATTTGTGTATTTAAGCAGTGAGTTTAAGAAATGAGGTTTTTCATGTTCACCATTGAGTCATTTGAACTTAGAGACATAAGACACTGTGAACTCTTGAGCATTTATATAACTTCAGATTGGCTTTAAATTTTTCAATATACAAATCTAAGTCTCCAGGAAAACTAATGTGGGTGTAGTTGAGATCCAGAGTTCCTCAACAGCACAGCAACAAATAGGAATGTGCAGTATTGTTGGAACCAAGGTTCTCAGTAAGGAAATACTGAAGATTCCAGTTATGACTTTCCAGGATAGATTTTTGAGATCAGTGTGG
Organism: Pipra filicauda; assembly: GCF_003945595.2. Classification (NCBI taxonomy): domain Eukaryota; kingdom Metazoa; phylum Chordata; class Aves; order Passeriformes; family Pipridae; genus Pipra; species Pipra filicauda. Next base: position 2,159,899 of record NW_024104909.1, read on the forward strand.
GAATTTCTTTATAGGCAAATCTATTGTTTTTATAAAGAAAAAACATTATCAGAAAGAACAAAACCTATTCTGGTCTAATCCAAAGCACCTCCCCTACTGCCTTTTATTCCCAACTTCAGTAAAGAGACCTGAATGAGGATAGACTAGCTGAGGGGATATTTTTTCCACATAAGATGTTTGATTATAGTCCCCCTTCATCAACACTGATAAGGAAAATGTTACTTGGAACCTGAAGTCTGACTTCAGATGGCACTGTTAAAACATTCAACATGATTTTGAATTTTTTTTATTTCACCTGTCCAAAGTTTAATTTTAAATCTATGACTATCTTGACATTTTAAAAAAATATCTCTTTATCTTGGTGTATTTTTTAAAATCTCTGAAATGTTAGACTCTTTACAGATAATCTGGTGAAGATTAATTGTTCCTGAATCATATAGATCAGGTACTACATCTTTTATGTAACTTGAAACAATGAATGTAATGTTGGCTGTGACAGTCATATTTTTACTTCACATATCAATAACAAGTCTCATAATGTAAAATTTTAAAAAGGAAGGAAAGGAAATTGTGTGAATATTATTGTGGGAGTTTTTATACAGCACAGTTTAATTATTTGCTTCAGTAATGTTCAATAATTATTTCAATGTGGAAAGCCCTCACAATCCCATCCCTTCGAAAACTAAATGGTTTCATTACCAGTAACTAATTTACAAGGCAATTTCAACGTCTCATGACTCCTTGTCTGTCTGAGATTTACAGTGTCTAATAAAAGGCCCTGGGTAGGAGATATGAATTAACAACTCATTAAAAGAAGAGCATGCATTCGGTATCTTCATTTTCTGTCCTCTTCCTCCCTGCTGGCTCCCAGCCCTGCCTGCTCCTTCACCTGCTCAGGGAGACAGGGCTGGCATTCCAAAACTTGTGTCCCCTCAGGTGGCAGTGCTTTGGATACAGCCCTGTGGCAGGGGTGGGCTTGGGGTGGTTTGGCTCTTTAATGTCCTCAAATAGTTTATATTCCCAAACACTTTCCATGCAGACAAAACTCAGCTTTCTGACTGGTGTGTGTCAGAGGCTGAGGACAAAGTCTTTCTGCTGCCTGAATATCAGCTACTTCAGGATTTTTTTGGATCCCAGGAAGATTATCTCCTTTCCCACCCACCTTCCCCCCAAGAGACTGGTTCTGGCCTCAGCCTTAAATGAGTTTCTTCTTGAAGGGAATGAATACTCTTTGTGGAGACCCTGGATCTATTTCTCTTCTCCCCTGTCTGTTCCACCAACGCTATAAAGATGCTCTCAAACTCCTCCCTGCTGTGTATGTACATGTGTGAACACAAACTTGCCCCCCCGAAAAATCTCAATTTACATGTTCTACATCAAATAGAATTGAATCTGTCTATTGATTTAACAAAACATAATTAACTGACTGTCAGTGAACTGTCCCTTGAGGATCAACACCAGTAGCACAACAGAGAAAACAGAACACCAGCTACTTTTAATGAACACCAGGTACTTTTAATGCACTAATAAACACCTACACATTTGAAACAACCTTCAGTAACTAATGTCAGGAAGTCCCACACCCCTTCAGCGTTCACACACATGCACCTCACACCTGGAGGGCCACAAACATCCCCTTGGAGAGCTGGTTCCCCTCCTGGGGGAGTTGGTACCGGTGCTGCAGCCTGTGTGGGGCTCTCCCAGCTGCTCTCCTCGTGTTTCTCACGTGCTTATTTTTGAGCTGACTCCCTGGTTTTTGTCAAATCTTCAGTGAATCCCTCAGTTGCTGTTCTGTGGCACATGGTTGCCTAGTTCCTCTTTAGTGATATTGTTTTCACGGCAAAACCCCTCTCAGATACTTCTGGCTGCCCTGCTCACATCCACTGAGGACACATTCCCATGCTGTCCATGGATAACACCTGAGCCAGGATGTGAATCCCAGCCCACAAACCCACAGAAACAGTTTCTCTGCATCTTAACTTGCAGTTGCACCGAACTAGGGAGCAGCTGCATTAACTTAACCTACTCTCTGTTATGATTAGTTTAGAAATATTTGCACAGTTACACAAATCAACTGAAAAATCACATTACTGGAGGGATAATGTTTTTTTTTGTTTGTTTGTTTCTCAAATAGCTCTTTGTTTTTGACGCTGCTATATGCAGGTGAGAAGAATGCCAGCCCAGCAGACAGCTTCCTTGACTTTCAAAAACAGGGATTTGTGAGCATTTTGTCATGTTTATGTGAAGATACCCAAAGAATCTGGAACAATAATAATAAAAAAGTATCAGCTCTGTATATGTTAATGGAAGATGACTTTTAGCTTGTTTGTGCACCCTAACTAAACATCAAATATCTTTATCCCCTCAAACTGACCAAAAGATGAATTTCAAACCCATAATGGCATTAAAATGCATCAGAAATGAAAAGAACATAAGGATTCATCATAGGTCAGAAAACAAAAGTGCTTTTAAACTATCACAGTATATGGTATTCTAATTTTTTTTCTACTTCAAGTTTCTGAAATATTTATTAAGGAATAATCTGCAGAATAATGAATATTGCTCTCTTATAGGAGTACAGAATGTGTGCTATATTTCTGCTATAGAGTCTTATTAAATATGGATGTTGTGAGTTTCTACTCACTTTGGGGCCAGCTCCTGACTGCTCTGTCTTTTATAAAACAATGCTGGTTCAATTAAGGTAAAAAACCCAAAGCCATTAGTTTAGTGATGACTTCTCAACACTAAAAAAAAAAAAAAACAAACCCAAAAGAACTTTTTACTTTTTGATGGTTTGATGATATAAGAAAGTTACATATCCAGCAGAGTGTTTAGATATTTTAATATTTCATTTATTCCCCAAAATTAGTGCGTCTCGTAGTCCAAATATAAGGCTGATTTAATCTTTGAAAATAATAAATGTTTAAGCAGAAAGGTCTTGTGGTACTCTCAATAATTAAGCATGTAGTTCCTTAATATATAGACAATAAAACACAAGAATGGTAAAAGAAAGTATCTAGGATGTGTTCAGATGGTATAAAAGCAAAGTTAATGGACATTAATAAATTTTGGCTACAAAATTGCAGGAGAAGCTACTTCAAAACCAGGGAAAAAAAGAAAATACCCAGCATCTTTAGAGGCTGTCACAGCTCTGCTTCCTTAGCATGCTGTCTAATAATTCCTGCTAGGATGGCAAAATGTTTCCCCAGTGATTTCTGGGAACCAAAATATTCCCTCAGACATGTCAGTAAGTTTTGTCTCTCCAAGTCACAGTTCTCTCTACTCGAAGCAAAATGCAAAAAAAATAGATATTGTCTGTTTTTAATTACTTCTTGGACTCAGCGGGTCTGTGTTGACAGACATTTTGAAAATCTAAAATAAATGTTCATTTTCCTTCATGATTTAAGATTTTCATAAAGTTTTATTTTCTAAATGATGAACAGCTAAAGGAAGGAAGTCACCAGCATATTACCTGGCATTTTTAAATTAACAGGACATGCTTATAGAAAACCTTATTAATGATGTAATTGATATGAGTAGCTGCAATATCCATCTAATAGCTGACCACTGCAGAGACGGGGATTTTGCTGTTGGTTTTTCATTTCAGATGTGTGCCAAGGTATTTTTGACTGCAGAATTTTCGTATTGCTAAATTGTGGAAACACAATTCTAATATCTTTTTAGCCTCCCCTCCCTTTCTTTAACCAAATGCAGCTGTCTGTTACTTTGGAAAATCGGAATTAATGGTGCTGATTTATCTACATGTACTGTGGGAAGAGTGTGATTTAAGGCTGATTATGTTAAATCGCTGTGTTGCTCTTGTGACAAATGCACTTAGTTAAAGGGGGTGCTTCTCTCAGAGCAAAGTCTTCCTTAGTGTTATTATTCAAGGCACTCTTCAAATTGCCTTCATAAATATCCAGCTGTAAGAACTCAACATCAAGGTGTGATATATAGATAAGGACAGCTTTGGAAAATGGCTTGTAGCCGATACCTAAACTTTGCTATAAATAATTCTCTGAACTGCCTTTCCCCCCACAATATTTACAGCATTTACCACTTATTTTAAAGAACCTTGCAGTCTCTCCTCTGGTTTTTATAAGTGGTGCTCACAAAGGGACGAGAGGAGTTCAAACATAGTCCAAATCTTTTGTTTAAAATAGTGTAAAAGTATCTTGATTTTTGAAAAAAAATAATTGTAGCTAGTTAAAACACACTGTCAGAGTGGGAAGACCCCTGAGAATTAATAACCATTTATGGAGTGGGAGGTTTGTTTGTCAGCATTAAAGCCTAGAACTGGAATGGTTCTCTTGCATCATCAACAGCTGAGGAGGGCCAGAGCAAATAAGCTAATTAATTTCTACATGAAAATTTTAAGTGGGCGTTCTTGAAACAAGAATTAACATCATTTTATGAAATTTCAGAGAAATGAAGGATAAAGCTGCCTGCTCAGAGTTAGAACATGCAGATAAATTCTGTTTATTTGATCCTTTATCAGTTCTGATTCCTGCTCACATTTCTTTTCCTCCCATCACGCTTCCTGAGTTCATTTTCCAGTCGCAAAACTTCTCCTTGATAGTCTGTAAGTTCCTTTAACATTTACATTACTTCAGTAGTACTTTCTTGATGGCATTCTGTCATTTATTTCCACTAAAGTGGTGACTTTCTTCCAAACCTGCTGTGCTGGTTTTTATCAAATCCTCACCTCTCCCCAGTAAATGTTCAGTGTGTGCACCACGGACAGAGCAAGGCAGTAACTTTGAGAGTGACATTTTTGGAGTTGTTTTTTTTTTTGTACATCAGAATCAAATCTGAGGTGATAAGGTCAAGTTTGAAATAATTTCAGTATTTTAGAAGTAAATCCAAAATTTAGTTTTTCTCTTGCCATATGAAACAAAACTGTGACATAAACTTTGAGTAGTTAAGCTGTGCAGTTTGTTTCTTGCTGTAAAATGTCAGATACAGCCCTTTCCTGTCCGAGGAGCAACTACCAGGCTACTTAGTGTTACTTAATTATTTATTATTTAGCATTATTTAGTGCAGCTTTGTATCAGTAGTGAAGTTATCAAGCAAACACTGTCATCAGTGATAGAACCTCACAGAAACCTTGTTGCTGTTGCAGCTCAGTGTTTGCAGAATCAGGAGGCAGAAACAGGCTGGAGAAGATGTGACAGTAAAGTAAATGATTAATTAAAAAAAAAGCAATGTTATCTACTTGTCTTTGGCACATGACAGATCAAACAGGATCGTTTAATGGTATTTTCTGACCTAAGAAATTGTGATCTAGTTAAAAATAAGATTTTAAACATGGATTCTACTTTGTAATGCAGTGGAGTTATGCTAGAAGGGAATGTCCTGGAAATGAATTTAGGCTTAATCCTTTTGCTTAATTTACCTTGGTAACAGACTTTCCATGCACAGCCACTTTTTTTTTTTTTTTTGTTAAACTGATGGAGTTTATCTTGAACTACAGACCTGGAAACGAGCAGTGTTGAGTTAGAGAGCTTTTGAAATATTTAGGATGTCCTATTTAAACCATTTTATACATAACATGTATGCACTACCTCAGAATTTACCATTCTCAGAGCTTCTGGACAGTTTATAAATTGCAGCTTCTCACACTATTAGATTTTAGATGATACAGTGAAGTTTGTTTATGCATCAAACTGATCCTTTGCATGATGTCCTGTATTGAGAGATGCAGGTAAAAGAAAGATTGGTTGGAGTCATTTTGAGGCACTCGATGATTTTGGTTGCTGGTCTGTTTTTTCTTTCTGTTTTTTCTTTTTCAATAAGCACTAACAGGGTGATAGCTGGCTTTGTATCTACCTTTAAGTTGTCATAAAGCTTAAAATGAAAATTAGTGTCATGTTTGTTCTGAAAGACTTATTCTGAAAGGGCTTATTGAACTCCCCGAGTGCATCTTGATTTTTATAATAGTTCTGTGTTCAGGTCTAAGATGATTTAAGGTCTTTTTTCAAATTATAAAGATCTGCCTTTCTGAGGTTCTCTAAAAAGTGTATAGAAATCAAGACCACAAAATACTTTGTTATATAATGTTGCCAAGATGACAATTGCTTGATAAAATATCACTGAGATGTTGATTTCTCGAATATTGAATTTTCTAAGGAAAAAAGTTGCAGCTAGAGAACAGTTTTTGAAATAGGTTCTTAAATTAGTGGCAGATAATTTCATTGTTGAGGATATCACATATTGGCTAAATATGCTTTCTGTATGTTGAAAAAAAATGTATTTTCTTCATAATACCACCTAAAGCACAACACTGTGAGGCTTCAGGGAGAGGTGGAAAACTGTAACCTTACCTGGGCACGTCTGGAAAAGCACATTTTAGTTCCTCTTTGTGTTTGCACCTTGTCAAAGAGAGTTGCTTCTGTGATTTACTTGTTCCAACAGTCAGTAGTGGCTTGGTTTGTAGAGACCACAGTCTCTTCCAGATTTGGAATCTGGAACAGATGGAAGTTGGCTGCCAAGGTGGGATGGGATGGGGATGAGGGGAGTGAGGCACCTGACATTTCATCCCGACCAGCTGAGGAGGCTCACACTGCTCAGGGTTCATTCACCACCCATAGCTATGGCTGTGGTAAGAATTAAACTGGATTAAATTTAGCACATACTGGCCATTTGGGTCTCACTGGGCTGGTTAGTTTTAGGTTGTGTCCAAGTGGAAATTTTGCAGATCAATGCAGTGAAATCCCACCCAAACTGATGCCTGTGCTGTTGGTTCTGCAGAGAGGAACTCTGAGACAGGAGTGAGCTGCCTGTTCTGCTTGTCCTGCTTCTTTCCATGCAGGAAAAGGGGGGCTGTGCTGATCCTGGTAACTGGGATATCCAGTCATTCCTTTTACAAATACTACACACCAGTTATTTCAACATTACTTAGTCATTTGTGTACACACATGTAGAGATACATCTCTACAATTCTGTTGTACTGTCAACTAAGGCATAAAGCTGAGTCTTACAATATAACCCACAATAAGAGGCAGACATCAGCTGTAATAGATTTTGACATCTTCTGGCATGGTTACAGGAAATCCAAATTATAAATGGGAATCAGTCTATCTCTTTTGGTGGTTTTGAAAGAATCAAATTCATTTGTCTAATGTTATTTCATTAGGCTTCCTTTTCTGTTTTCAAATAATAGTTATTTTCAAATTTCAGTTCAATTTCTTTTTCTTATGAATCAATTTTATCTCCATACAGTTTCCATTTTTGTCACTTATCCCTGGTGTAAAGTACAGAGACTATCTTAGTGCTTCATTTCTCCTTGTCAACAAGTACATATTTTTTTTCTGGTAAATATCTACCTAATATGAGAAAATTACTTGTTTGTGTTATCCTAGTTATTGCAGCAAGAAATAGGAACAAGTAGATAAGAGAAATAGAGAAGTTCTGTGTCACCTTCAGCCCCTGGTGCCTGCCTTAGGATGATTCACATGTAAACATCTACAAAGGTGCAGGATTGTTTTGTTATGACTTGAGTAGAAATCCTAACACATAGAATGGCAGTGTAAGTGTTATACTCCTACAGGGGGGAAAAAATACTATACTGATGTTTAAATCTTCACCTTATTGGGCTTCCACCTTCATGGAAGGATCACAAGGAAATCTCTCAAAAGAGTAAAATATGATTAAGCCAACTCTGTGAGTAGTGATATCTAAGCAGCAGAAGGCTCCCAAACATATTCAAAAGTTTTAATGCTTGTTTTAAAGTTATTTTAGCCCACATGTGGTGGGAGTGTGTCATGTGATTTCCGTGTATCTGATTCCATGGATCAGAGCTGAGCTTTACATATTTGCCACAGAGGTGTGTTACCCCTGCCCATTCCAAATGCTGAAAACCAGGGGTAACAAGGGAGATGGATCTTTTAGAAAAATTGGGGGGGGGGGAAGTAAAAGATACAAGGAGACAGGAGAACAAAAGTTTTCAATTGAAAACAAAAATGCCTGGAGATTTCAATACTCTCTTCAGGTGAATTTCAGCTTTGAAAAATATGTAAAGGTTTGCAAAGGTTGGTTTAAAAAGGCTCAAAAAACCTGAGCAGAACCATGAGTACATGCATGTGTTCTATGGGAGATCAGCAGCCTTTTTTTTCCCCCTCATGATTCAGCCACTGTTAGTGACCTCAGACCTAAAATCCTGGAAAGATGTTGCCCAGACCACATGTTTCAGAACTGGTTTTGACCTTAGGGAGGAGAGTACAGGACTGTCTGCCAGAGTTAGAATGGTTATTGAGCCCTTCTGGAGAAGCAAAGCCACTGTTTAGAATGAGGAATTTTCTGAATATCAACAAGTCTTGAAAAGAGAAAGGAAAAGTAGTACCTTTAGATTCCTGTACTATGAAAATGTGGAGTGAGAGAAGGGGAAGAAAAAGGAATTAAGGTGTAGAGTCTATCTGCATTTACCATAAAATGATGCTAAGCATTCAGGAGAAAAAAAAAATTGTAAATATTGGAGTGAGTAGAAAGAATTCCCTCCAAACACTTAATTTCATGAGTTTTTTAAGTAGCTGCTGAGATGGATAATGTGCCAGGCTGGCAAGAGTGGAGAAGACAAGAGAGTAAATGCTGTTATGACCTGTTGACATTTACTTTTTTACAGTGATATCCTAATATCAAACATAAGCTTGGATTTCCCCCGTGATTATTACAGCTTGTTATCCTAGGAACAGTGAAAGAGGTAATGTGTAAGTACCCAGCTCTTCTAAAGTGACCATTTATTTAGAAAAGAAATGAGTGATATAAGGAGAGTAACTTTGCAAAGTGGCTGCTAGTGGCATCTGAGGTACTGAATGTTGCCATTTAGTTTATGTGGAACCATAAAAACAGCTTTGGCCAAATTCCTGGTGGTACAAATTGGTGTTTCTGCACTTAATTCAACAAAGTGATAGCAGTTTTAGCATATAGCAAATTGGATGGAGATCTGATTCCTTTTTCTTCATGGTGCTCTCTTATACTTACATTAATAATCATTATAACCCAGTTATAACTCAGCTCTTTTTCTCATGCTAAAGTAAAACAGAAGTAGTTGATCTCTTTGATCTATTCTGCAGAGTGAGTACAGAGTGAATATTGTCCATAAAAGTGTTGTTAGGTTGACAGCATTCTGAAATTAAATTCTCTGTCTAAATTAATATGGCCTGTATAAAAATAAGGGTCTCTCTGATATTGTTTAGCTGGTGAAGGCCAATCTGTTCAAGCCCAGTGTTCTGCAGTGGTGAGGTTCATTGCTTTTTGGGAGAAGTCTGTTGGGACTACTAACAGAAACACATTTTCAAAACATTGCACACATAGATGCATCCAGAAAATTAACACTAGTAGTGATCCTGGGGTGACAGAAAGGAGACTATTTCAAAGTCAAACAAACTTCCAAAAAACCATTTTGCATTGGCAGATTTTTATGCTTTTGATTCCTGTTGCACCACTTCAGACTGAAGTTCTTTAGCTGTTCTGTCACCACCTCAGCTGTGGGTAAGTTGGGATATAAAGACAGACTCTGAAGTGCAGGGAGCCTTCCAGCATCAGGTAACTGTGGAAGCAGAACAGTTCTGGAGCCACTACACTGGGAAGAATTTATCCTGCCTGCAGCTCTGAGTTTGACTGGTTTTCTTTTGTAGTGCTCTGTTTCTTGGAATTTAGTGGAAAAGAAGTAAAACTTTGTTTTCTTATAATTCTTATTCATATATTTAAATTCCAGGGATGCAGATTTGTTATATGGTTTGTTGTGAATGAGAATCCTCGTATACAATATGATTATTTTGATTGTGATTAGTGATTTTTAGCATCCTGCCCCATTTTGTCTTGTCTGTCTGCAGGCCATCATACTTTTACCTTTCCCCTGAGAAAAGACGAGTAAATTCATTACATTTGCTCCCTGGATTGGGGAAAATAAAAAAAAAAAGAAAAAAAAGGGCAAAAGGGAGAAAAAAACAAACAAAAAAACCTGAACCTCAAAGGCCAAAACCCAGGCAAAAGTGATCATGTTTTCTGCTGGTCCAAAAGCACACTGTAAGTACTGCTGGGAAACTCTGAGCTGAATTATAAGAGCACTTATTCTGATTCCAGGCTGTGTTTGAACATAAACAAATTAGAGTTGTTAATTTTGTGAGAAGTTCTATCTAGATTAGGCTTTACCTTGAACTCCCACTCTCATATTCCCTCGGACAACAGAACAATAATTTGTTGTATAAACAGGAGCAGTAGGGACTAAGTCTCTCTGGATACCCCCATCTGGCAGAGGAAATCTGGTTGTTAGCATATCAAAAGACTTGGTGAATTTCTTCAGTTTATTCAGACTTAAATTAATAGAACTTTGTAAAACTTTCTCCTGTTTCTATTTTTTTTTTTTTTACTAAAATTAGGACTCCTATAAAATGTATGAGACAGGGTTATTTTCACTTTTTAAAATCGAGAGGAAAATCTCCAGCCTCCTTTCCTTATGTGCAGAATATTTAATTTCTTAAAAAACAAAATCCCCAATTTATCTATTCTCAAGTCACTACTTTCTCTATGAAGGTAAATGCCCTCTGGAGATGGGATGATTCTTTCTTGATGCAGCTAAAAACAGTCTCAGGATCCCTCATGGTTGTTTTTTGTTTCTTTGCATAACAAAACCATTTCTGCCAAATTATCTGTTGTTTAGAAACTCCAACAAATAACACTGTGTGCAGAATATTAAAATTCTTGTGAATGTTCTGAAACTCTGGCTGATTCCAGGTTTACTTTGTGTGTTATTGAAGCTTCCATAAAAGCACGGGCTTGGAGGAAGGTATTTGTCCTCTTGGGTGGCACTTTTGCTCAGTGTTACCCAGGAAGTGAAAGGAAGATGAATCTTGGGAAGCACAGGATTAAACTGATATGTATTTATTCCATTGTTGGGTTTTATGGCTTCTTTTTCTCCTCTCCTTCGGTTGATTTAAGTCTCTATTTTCTTGGATTCTTTAAAAAAGGATAAAGCAGTCTCCCCCCAAACCCCATTTTTGGTTGTTATTTTGTATGAGAAGAGATAAAGTTTTAAATAAAAATGAGTCGCCAAAAATTTTATTTTCATTGAAATATCTTAAAGGGTTTTGTGCAAGCACTTGTGTCTCAGCAGAAAGTACATATGCAAAAGCAGAGTAACAGGAAGATTTATTGGCTAAACAATTCCCACTGTCATGTGGTACATAAGAATTAAATATTTATACCTACTCACTGGAATAATAAAACTCTATTCAATTATGTTGCAGACACTACCAAATGATTGTTAAGGCCTCTAATAATGGTGCAAATGGTAAAATATATAGTATAAACAATACATGAGAAAACATTGTGGGAAAATATTCTCTGGTCTGTAGGATTTGTTTGTTTGTTACAGTAATTATTGAGACAGATGACAAAGCCCTCAGCAGTCTGGGGTGGCCATAAAAGTGAATTTCAAGGGTGTTGTGCTGTTGATGAGCCCAAAAACTGCAGTGGTTTGGGGTTGCACAGTGAATCAGGGTTGTCCCCTGGTCCAAGCCTTGTAAACTCTTAGAAATGCAGCAAGAGCTGTCTTTTCCTTTAGCTGGGATAATGTAACAAAAATCTCACTTCTCCCTTTTCTTCCTGAACAAATGTCATTAGTCCTTTCACGGTGGGACTCTGCAATGTGGGTTCATTTCTCACACTCCCTGCCACTCAAACAGGAGTGCCACGGGGTGCTGAGTTTGCTGGAGTGCTGAGTGTGCTGAGTTTGGGACACTGTGCCGTGGTGATGACTGTGTTTCACCAAGGTAATTAGCACCAGCCTGTATTCAGACAAGAGAGAAATCTCCTTGGCCTCGGCACAGAACTAGTTCTGCCTCTTTGGCAGAGTCCAAAACACAAAGCTGCAACATCTTTTTTCCGTATTTTTCCTTGTGGGTTTACAATTCCTCTTAGACTCGTTCACTGCAGGAATATCTTTGTGAGAAATTCTCCCCTTTCTTTCTTCTGGGACTGTTGTGTGTCCCTTTGTGAGCCCGGGAGCTCCAGCTCTGTGGTGACAAGTTTGTAATTAGCTGTTGCTGGCACTGCCTTTGCTTTCAGATGGAAGAGCATTATTAACCCCTGCTTTTTCTCCCTCGTGCCATATTTCTCCCTCTTATCTCTGAGAAGGTGGCATGCACTTTGCAAGCAGTTTTAACCATTAGTAATCAAAACTCAGCAGAGCACAGCATTTGTCAGAAATCCCATTGCTTCCAAACTGTTGCTGTAAATGAATCCATTCCTATGCGAGTATGATAATTTTAAAAGCATTATCAGAGGAACTGGAATTATTTTCTCATTTCCTCCCAGTAAATGCATCCATTGATCCTTAATAGCTTCACAGTTGTTCTGCTAATTGTCGTGTTTCCATTAATAAGTTTAAAAATATGCCAGCAGATTGTTAGGTGTGCGTATGCATCACTATGACTTGAGTGCATCGAGCTATTTTGAAACAGCAGTAATGAATTTTGGCAAACAGAGAAATGTTTTGCTGCTTCTGTTAGTCAACACCCTAAAGTAAATGGAGAAAATGGGCAAATATCAGCAGTGCCTATCGTCTGGGCTGCATGCCAGTATTGATAACAAAATAATTAAAAGATAACAGTGTTTAAAAACAAACTGTGAGCCTGGCCAAAGAGAAAATCAAACCCAGTCAGACTAGTTGTATGCATAATATCAGCTCATATAATATTACTTTTTATCCTTAGGAACTCAGAGGGAGTCAGCACTCAAATACACATTACTTCTTGTAGCACCCTGATGTTTCTTGATTTTCAGTTAGTGTACAGTAGAACTGGAGTATGTCTTCTTTTTTTAACTGAATTCGTGTTAAATGACAATAAATTAAGTAAAATTCCCCAAGTGAAGACTGCTTTGCCTACGAAATGTACTATTTTCAGGATGTCTGAGTAACAAACTGCCACAAAATTTTTCGTGTTGGGTATTTTTCCCACAGCAATGGCTCCCTTCAAATCAAGTATTCAAATGAGAGGAAGGTGTTTCAGGGAGACAAAAGAGACCGTGTTTAAGAGATTTAATATGACACAAGGAAAGCACTTGTCATTTATCCAGCTTAGCATACATGTAGGAAGACTTTTATTGTAATATTTCATTATTTTGCATTAACAGTGGAATGTTCTTCTCCAGATTGAGACTGTGACTAGTAGGGAGCATTTCAGCCACTTTTAAAAAGCAGCCACCGATGCTGCCAGCTATTTAACAACAAACAGAAATCCTACAAACCACTTGAGATCAGAAGTGCTTATCAAACATTTTAAAGAAAATTAGGAACGTTAGAATTCCTCAGGAAGGCACTGGGTGTTACCATCCAGCTGGATCCTCTGGTGCTTTGCCAGTTGTGACCCCGAGCCTGCTCATCCTGCTCAGTTTATTTTACTAATTGTTGCGTGGAAGCTGCACCGTCCCACCTGCAGAGGGGCTGTTTCAGGCAGGGGTATAAGGCAGGGGATCTGTTCTCCGGCTGGGGGAGTAAGCACTGATGTGCATCTGTGCTGTTGGTGCTGTGGCCAGCACAGCTTTTGGGATTCGGGGTATTTTTCATATGTGCTGAGACGAGAAACTTTTTTCCCCTCTCTGTGATGAACACGGGTGATGAAGCTCAGGGAAAAATAGCATCCTTTTGCTCCATGTTTCTCACCAAAATCCCAGACCCCACTGCCAGTGCTCTGTGCAAATAAGCCCATATTCGAACCTGCTACATATTAAAAAGAAGCTATTTAGCAGAAGGAATTAATCCAGTTCTAGAAAAGAAGAAATAGTCATTTATTCTCTGTTCTGTTTTGTTTGTTTGTTTGTTTTTGGGGTTTTGTTTTTGTTTTGTTTTGTTTTATTTTGGGTTTTGGGGTGGGTTTTTTTGTTTGTTTTTTTTTTGCCTTGCTGCTTTTTCCTTTTTGCTCGTTACTTTTTTCTCACCACAATAAATAAGTGCATGTTTGAAGCTCTTTAGCAGATGTTTTCTTATTTGACTCAGGTGGGATATTTGTGATGCATTAGTCTGTTTTATGGTATTTTATTTTGGCATCTGCATTCTGAACTAATTAGCACACTAGAGAGATCTTCAGATAAGAGTATGTGGGCAACCAGTAGTTAAGTATTTGATGGTATATTGCAGAGTCCATCATGACTGAAAGAGGAGGCTGCAGCATGTTTGCAATCACTGCATGGGGCATAATTGCATTTCTGAAACACTGAGTTGTTACTGCTCTGCAGCTTTTCTTTGTGCAGCTTTATAAAGGAAACAAGACCTCTTAAATTGTTGTGAATTACAATTTTGTATTAGTTACACTGTGCTGGCTGAGTAATGTATATATTATGTTGTGCATGTGCTTTGTCAAAAATGACTGGAAGCATTTAATCAAGTGTGTGTACATATTTATACATGAGTGTGTGCTTGCTGGGTGACTAAGATTCTGAGTTTTTCTTTAACACAGCTGAAATTATTAGAATTACATTTTACCTGTTGCTGGTATAGAAGTAAGGATGCAGAAAACCAATTTCAAATTTCTGCTAGTACTTGGTTTTCTACTAGAACATTTTGTATTACCTTATTCCTATCAAGAATTTATCTTGTAGCATTACACCCGCAGTATGTGTCTTCCAAAAAGCATAAAGTTTATTGCCATACTGAAAGTGGAGTGTCTGATCTCTGTTATCATGATTCATAGTCCACCCAGTTGACTGTTAATGGGAGTTGAAGACAACAAAAGTAAGACTGAAATATTTACTTTTAGTTTTCACCAGGAGGACGTGTCAGCATGAGAGAGAATGAGCTGGGGAAAGAGGAACAGGCTGGAGCAGGATGGTTGAGGAAATAGCCAAGATGCAGGAGACCCAGAGTCATTTGGAGTAATTAGTTTTTTTAAAACTGAAAATCCCATCAAAGAATCTCAGTTTTGCAGCTCTGACTGCATGTTTGCAGCAGCTTCTCCTGCCATGACTCCTGTCAAGTGTCTCCCAGCACGTTTCCCCTCAGGTGGGGAGCTGATTCCCTCTCTGGACACTCCTGAGCTGAGGTTCCATGTGCTGCTCAGGCTGGCAGAGGCTGTGGCACATGATGACCTGCTTGCACTGGTGGCAGTGCCACGTGGACCTCCCTGGTCCTGGCTGCCTGACCCCTGCCATGGACCAACTCATTTGTTAACTGCTGGGTGCCCATGCCTGAAATAATCAGGCATTCATGCATAAATTAGCTGGGCACCCATGCATGCACTGATTAAACACTTAGGCAGGAGCTAATAGGGTGCTCATATGTGAACTAACTGGGGACTCAAACATGAACTGTGTAAATTAATTAGATGCTCGTGCATGGATGTGGTAAACCCTGCAACTTATGCCCAATACCCTTGGCAATTCTTTCTTTAGTTGTACTGGATCTCATTCCTCTTATTTTTCCTCAGAACTTAAATACCTTCCAACTTGGGTCTAGGCAAGAAGAGTGGGATTCTGCTTCTGTATATGTGCACGTGCCTGTGGGTTTAGATCTAAGAAGACTGGAGAAGAGATTGACAGTGACCTACTGGGCTTTTGTCTGTGTAATGTTCCCCTGACTGCCGAAACCCTGCTGGGGAATCCATTATGTACTGGTGAGATAGAATGGCTAAGGACAGTTCTGTTTCCATCCTTTTAAAAAATTAAGGTTTTTGTTTGTCTTCGTGGTTTCAAGTGGGCTGCAGCACCTGAAGTGAGAATCTGTATAAAGCAGGAAATATGAAGCAATATATGAAACAAAAAGTTTTTCTTTCATTTGTTTTTTTATCAATGCATAACGGATTTCTCAGAAGCCTTATTGGAAGAGTAGATATATAGAATTACTCAAAAAAAAAAAAAAAAGAAATTTGAACATAGGAATTTGAATGGCATCAGCATTCTTTCTATCTAGCTGTTTGTCTTTTGACAGAAAGCAATTGCTGTTTCTAGATGAATATACAAAGCAAAAGTAATGCAATCTCTCTACAGGAAAAGTAACTCCCTTGTCTTCTTAGAAATTCATTAATGATTTGGCAAGAGGATTTCTAACTTTTCTGGGTTCTTTGATCCAAAAGATTTAAATGACTGTAACCTTGAATGCCGTTAAAATAGAACACGACCGTCACTTTGCCATATTTGAATTAGTTCTATTCAGAGATTGGTTTTTAATTAGATAAGAGAAATCTGAAAGAACCTGAGCCAAATCATGGTATATCTGAACTGCAGCATAAAAGCAAAGTCAAGTTCAGTACAGTTTTATTGGTAGCAGTTCATTGACTGTAAGAAGAATATGAGGAACTTGAACTGGAAGATTGATTTTAGTAGAAATATCAAGGAATAGTCCATTATAATATGGGAAAGATTTGAAAATCCATCATGTAATTTCTCCTTTTCCTCACTGAAATATTTGTTGGGTCACTGTTCTGATCCTTTACCTGAATAGGCCAAGAAACTTAACTTTTTAATTTTTTTTGTGCCCCCTGTAACTATAAATCAGTGCCCTTTCTTACCAGGGATTTGACACATAGTCAGTAAAAGATGCAAGGGAACAAGTTTGCCTTCATTATTAATCATGGTGAAAGCAGAGAAGCTTCTCCCTCCGGTGATGAGGTTTGTGTAACTGAGACAGCAGGAGCCTTCACACTCTGCAGCTCCAAACACCCTCCAGAGTCCCTTCATACATCAGTGCCAACCTTGAACCCTTCTCTCCAGGGACAGCATAATTATCTTCATAAAGTGCAACTGGATGGTGTTTGTCTAAAGTGGTAAAATTTAATCTCTGTTTTGCAAGAATTCTTTATGTTCTCATGCAGCCAGAATCTGCATGGTCCTGGTGAACCAACTCAGGGTGTCCCTGCTGGAGCTGTGGGGTTGGACCAGGTGATTCCAGAGGCCCCTTCCAGCTTCAACCACTCCGTGCCTGATAATGCAGGAGTGCTTTAATCCTCTGGGATATAAAGCAGCTCCAAGTTGGACAATGATTTTGTAATATCAGCTGTATAAAACTGATTTACAAAGATACAGTTGGTTTTCGTTGTTAAAAGAATGCACATGAGGTGCTTGCTGAAGTGTGCTGATGATAATACAGATTTTGTGGCAATCAGCTGAAGGCAGAGCTGTTGGTATCTGGTGTATGGAATGGCCAGCTGAAGGAATAGAAGTACTGAATCTAAAACTGGACACATTTGCTGTTTTGACACTTAAATTGTGCTTTTTATCACACGAGCCCGTTTAACACTGAGGTTATTCATTAGGGCAGGATTCACCTGCCTTCTCCTTTTCCTGAATGAAGGAGATAATGGGATTGATTCTAAAGTTATTTAAGTGTTGTTATAAGTTAGAGGTGTGTCAAGTGAAGTTAATGATGTTGCCTTCATGCAAGTGAAGTGAGAATCAGTAAATTGAGTACAGGGAAAAAAATACAGTAGGCTGGGAGAGCAAAGGCTGAGCAGGAGGATAAATCTTGGTGGTGAGAATGTGAAATTAAACCAAATGTATCATCTGGAAGGAAATACCACATGAGCTGAGTCCTCTGCTTTGTTCTCAGCGTTCTCAGTATCACCCACCTGGCTAAACTTTATTGACTGCACCAGATTCAGTTAAGATGTACTATTTCCAAAAATATATTTTAAAATATTTTTATCGTGTGTATAAGCAATACTGTAACAAACTGGACTTTCAAAGGTCTTCATCTCATTTCTTTGATTATTATTTTTGCCACTGTCTATCCAAAATTCCCAGTGATCTACCTTTTTATAAGTAAGTCTGCAAACAGTGACAATATTTTCTTTAAATTACATTATTGGGGGAAAAAAAAAAGGAAAATCAAAATATAGTTTAAAATTATGTTTGCACACCATTTGAATAGTTGCATTAAAAGCTAACCAGAAAGTCTGGTCAAGGATCATTCAACAGTAACCTCAAGGAGATGACTTTTGTTATTTTGTGGTTTAGTGTCTTATCAGTTCTCCATGTTCACAGGTTTTCTCATCTTCCTCTCCAAGGCATGATGCTCTCCTTCATTATTTCTCCCTTCTGCTCTGCTTTTTCTACACCTGCTAAGTCATTTCCCCCTCTCACAATTAACAATTATCTGACTACTAAACAGGATGGTAAGAGGCACGCAGAGTGTGCAAAATAATATTTCAATGTGTTCTGCCAACTGGATGCATAAAAATAACTTATCTGGCCACTTCATTGCTTAGAAAACTTGAAGCAATTTATTTTTCTTTAAACGAGCTCAGCCATTTGTGTGTTTTAGTTACAGTAAATCTTGTTTCATTCATCATTTTCAAATATATACATAAAAAGCAATAACTGGTTTTCAGTTTTAAGTTCCTATGAAATAAATAATGCACAAATCTCTTTCTATTGTATTTTTTTAAAAAAATTTTCATTTAGATTTCAACTTAACACATACAAAAGTGTTCATTCTTGGTGCATTTGGAGCATGGTGGTAGTGTTTTCAGTTACTTTGAAAAATGCAGGTATAGATGCTATAGTACAAAACTACTTAACCACACATATACTTTACTAACACTCAGTGAGGTAATTTCCCAGCTGACAACTTTAGAGTGTTTTCCCAATGTGACTGAGGGAAGGGATGATGGCAAATCATGGACATACAGGAGGCTGAATTTCTCGAAGAACTCCAGTAATGAGGCTTTTGTTTTTGGGGTTTTGGTGGGCATTTTTGGGGTGTTTGTTCATCTTTAGTAGTGGAAGATCCCTTTTACATTATGTGATGCCAAGTCTTGGATTTTGAAGGAAAATGTGCCTGTGAGTTTGTTCCAGCCATGGACGCTTCAAATGTGAATCTCTGTGGGTGCCAACAAGGGCTGTGACCTGGAATATTCCCTGTGGCTGGGAGACAGCCTGCCATTCCAATGGTATCCAAGAGTTTGTGGAGCTGTATTAAATTCCTGAGGAGGAAATGGAAGATTCAGCATTAGCTCTAAGTCCTGGGTATGGTAGGAGATTCCTGAGACAGATCCATGCTTTTAGCCCTGGTGGGATCATTCCGTGGATCCCATGGATGGATGGAATACGCTGCTTTGGCACTAGTAGGGTTTGCTCTAGTGACAGATTGGATTGCACTGATGGAAGGACCTACACAAGGATGGTTTGGTTGGACAGAACACTCTCACCAAGTGCTGTAAAAAACAGGTTAAAAGGTTTGGGGGCCAATTTTCTGAAATGGTTATTTTTTTTTTTTTATTTAATGTAAGCTCTTCAATCATTACTTGGTACATTGATTTAATCAGATTTGATAATTTAACCTGCAGTGTTTTGGTAGGAATTGTCCAAGGAAAACTCCAGCCACGAAGCAAATGATGTTCAGTTGTGGTATCTTTTGGTGTGTCTTGCCCTGACTTTGGGTTAGACATGAAATTAGAGCTGCATCCACAAGCAGAGTTTTCTAAGGAAGCAGCAGTGAGAGCTGTAGCACCGTGGCCAGTTCCCACCAAGAATAATGGCATTCCTAATATCCTGCTTTCCTGTACTAAACTTTTGTGATTTTTGTGTTGTCTGTTGTGCTATTACATTTTATACCTCAACATCCTACATTCTATAAAATAGCTAATGGGATGGAAGAACTGCACTGTAATTATTGAAAGATTATCCAAATTACCTGCTTGGAGAACATGAAGTGTAAGGCAAATACATCCAATAATTTTATATTCACTTTCTAATGACCTTGGTTCCCCAGGTTATTCCATTTTTTTAAAAAAGGGAAAAGTAGAGATTTTCAGGCAAATTGGTTTTCACGTTTGGGAATTTAGTGTGGGTGAGACAGTTTCTCTTTTACAGTCTTTTTCAAAAATTAAATCACTCATCAGTATTTATAGAAGCATACTAAACTGCTTTGCCAGATTATGAATAAGTGTTCTGGGTAGAAATTTATAATTAAAGAAAATAAATAGCTTGTTACTTGTGAAAAGAAACATTTTTATGATGTTAGATTAAAAGAATAATGGTTTTGTATTCCAAAGGGTTTCGTAAACTGTTTTACTTGCAAAACATATGATGTTTTGCGTTTTTTTTTCCACAAGGCTTAAAAATCCAACTGTGAGGGATAATGACTTCAAGGTGTCAAAATAATATGATTTTTCCTTAAAAAACAAAGTGCTATCCACTTCAACTTTTCTTATATTTAGAGTATCTTGTACCCTGCTTGCATAACTAGTGCATGAGAAAATGTGATACCAGTGGGTTGTTTTTCTTTTTAACTATTCATTATTTATGAAGTGCAGAGCAAAACAGTTACAAATGATTGTTTCAGGGGATTTCCTGTAGCTCTGCTATTGTGTTCAAAGGATTTACTCATAGTGGTTTAATTCCAGTATGAAAAGTTCAGGCTGCTGTTGTCCTAACCTAGATTTCAAAAAAAGTTTGTACGTGTCTTTATATGCCTAAACATATAGAGAGAAGTGTATTGGTCGTAAAGATCCAGTTTGTTTAATACTGAGTTATAATATGTACTAAACATTTGTTAACTTGGCAATATTTCCTTATTTCAGCCTTATTGTTGCTTGAATTTGCAAGTGGGCATAATAATATTTGCAAATAAGTTTTTGGAGACACGTTTTGTATTCTATATTTTTCGGTCTGTTAAGAAGAAAAGGATAATTCCTGTCCCCAGTGAAGAATTAGGTGTGGGAGTCCCTGTTCCACTATCTTGAAAAGTGCTGGAAAAGCATCATTCTGAACCTGGGACTTTTCAGTAAAAAACACTAAACTGAACTCCCCCAATGACTATTTTTCCATAGAAAGCAGAAAATTCAACTTAGTCAAATGGTAAAAAGCTGATGCCCTATAACTGTCCTTAGTTTTTAAGTATTATTTATACAGTAAATGTGCTTTATGCCAGTCATAATATAAATAGCAAGACACTTGGGAGTGCAGTGAATAGAATTTCTGCTCCATGTTTCAGCTTAAAAAGAATTCTGTGACTTGGAATTCCATCTCTGGTTTTTGACCTTAAAAGTTATTTTGTAAGCAAGGAAGAGTATATTTTTCTGAAGCCAAGGAAAAAAAAATGCCTTCACAAAATTATTTAGGAGAAAGTTAAGGGAGTTTGTAGAGATAGGAACCAGACACTTAACCAGCTGAGCTGGAACACTGGCACAGGGAACTCTTTCATCCCAGTCTATTCACCCCAATTGCCCTCCATGGATTCAACAGGGTTAAGTAGTTCCTTCAGCAAACAGCCTAAATTAGTAGGGAACTACATATTTATCCAAAGGATAAACTTAGTCCTGTATTTAACTGGAATGTAACATACTACTACATAATATGTTGAAATTTTAATTTGGTGGTGACAACTGTCAGAAAGAAATACGCATGTAAAATTGGAAAAGCCTTCCTAGACCTGTATATAAAACTACCAGGAAGTCAGAAAGATTAACTCTTTCAACAAAATTGGTGCTGTGTTGCAGGAATATTTTTAGTTTTTTCCAGAGCCTTGCAGCAATCCTAGAAATCTAACAGGAAAGATTTTTTTTCAGTGACATTTCAATATGGTTTATGCTACATTAGCAGCAGACCTTTGCAGTGTTTTCTGCCCTGGGGCGGGGCAAAATTTCCTTCTTCTGTACCAAAAGGGATCATTGCTGTTTTTATTTTGTCTGTGAATAAAACAGGGAGACGAATTAGGATAATCTCCAGCAGGGTAGTGCAGTTTGTCTTGCACACTGCTGCAACCAGACTCCTGACCCGCAGGTGACTGTTTTGAGGGATTTTGCTTGGTTTTGTTGGGAAGAGCAAAGCGAAATTCTCACTTTGCTTCATCAAAATCTTCACGGTTTTTGGTGTTTGAAAATACAATCCAAGCATCAGACTGAAAGTTGTGCTGCTTATTTGAGAATTGACTAATCTCTTCTGATACTGTGTGTATGTCCTCAGTGCTGCAACAAATGAGGACAGGCCTGATAGGTTTTCCCATTCCATTTTGCTCTTTTTTTGGCTGTCAGTAATATGATCATACACTTACATAATGAGACCCTGAGTCAGCTGGATCTTTTAAGTGGATTTAAATAGACCTCCTCTTTATAGAGCACTCCCCAAAGAAAGCTTTTTACATATTTTAAATGGCAGGTTTTATTAGAATTAAAACTAGAATACTTGGGGTTTTGAACAGAAACTCAGAGCAAATAAGTAATAAATAAAAGGGATTTATATTCAACTCCTCTCCTATCCATAGGGGCAGGTCCCTGATTTCAGCTGGTGGCTTTGCAAGCTGTAGGAAGCTCTGCTGTGTTCCCTTTAGCCCCTGTGAAGTTCTCAGCCCTTCTGGCTGCTCCCTGCTCTTCCCTGTGTTTTCCCTGACTCTTGTGCCAATCCCTCCTCAACTTGGGAGCCACCTCCCCAGTGATCACTCCTGGTAGTTCCCAAAGGAAGGGCCACTCTTCCCTTTTCTGCTTGGATTTTCCACCTCATACCATGGCTCTTTCCACAATAACATAAATTGTAAACAATAACCTAAGTTATAAACAATAACATACATTCTCTCACAAGAGTTTTCTTTCTGTACTTTTAAAATCAGGATCTGCTCTGAAAAAATATCATACTTTCCATATGAATACCATTCCAGTATCAGTGGAGGTTCACTTCTATGAGTGTTCTCACAACTGTAATCCTTAAATTTTGTATTCATGTTACATGCTGTGTCATATTCTCAGGAGGCTAAAATTGACCAAGCTATCTTTATTTTAACCTTTATATACTCATTTTTATTGAGGCTTTGGCTCTTTGTAATTATTGTCATCTGACAGTGGAAGAACTGAACCCAGCTCTTTGGGATAACCTGCTTTTTGATTTCCATGGCCTACCCATATGATCTTTACCACGTCTAAGTCAAAAGAATACATTTCCAAGATCTTTACTTTCTTTTGTCTGATTATGTGTAATGATGGGCTCTGTTGAAACTGCCCTATTTCCCTCATAAGCCATTCTTTCACCAGAGGATTAAATGTTTCATAATGCATCATTTGTATATCAGTTTTTTAAGTATATTATATAACTTTAGGTGATAGTATGAACTTGCTGTTGTAACTCACAACAAGTTGAATGCAGACAGAAGGTGGAACTAAATGGGAGAAATAGCAAAGAGAAATTCATGTTATTTAATTGTGGAATTAGAATGTTAATGTGTGCAAAACTTTGTATATAATTTCACCCATCACATCCCCATTGGATGTCACATAAGCCAAACAGCTGTCACCAGGCAATATTCTTACTCAAAATAGGGAATTCCAAAAAATGGTTTGTTTGTCAGAGTGTTTGCTGTTTGGTTTTAATCCTGTCTTTGTTTCTCAGTGCACCACAGGCATTGGTATGGAATGAGGAAGCACTAATTAACTGAGGTGTTCCTGTGGCTGGATTGGTATTTCATGGAATCCTGGTTTAATCCTCTCTAACCATCTCCTGCATTAAGATTGTGTTCTGGGGGTGCAATGGGATGACACCTTGGTGTGAAAGTGGTTGTGTGGGGTATTTGTTGCGTGTCTTCACTACTCATGAGAAACATCCAGGCTCTTGTGGAAATCATGGGAGAATAAAAGAATTTCATTTTTTTTCTTCTGGCAGTAGATAACTCCTCCTTGGTTTTATTGCAGGGTTGTCTAAGGCCAAGGTGTAACCTGTTTGTTCCTGATTTGGAATGAGGGAATTTGAAAAAAAGAATACTTGTGAGGTAGATGACTTTTCCATGTGGTCCAGACTGTATTTTTCCCTTTAAACTAGGTTATTAGTCTGGCTGGTTTGGGGTATATGTTCAAAGCCCTAGAATAGGAATTTGCTGTGGAAATGCATGATCTGCCTTGTGTATTTCTTAGCTTTTATCCATTTGGTTCCTAGTGTTTATAATAATAATAATAATTTGTAGATATTATTGGTATTTTTGTTGTTTGTCTCTGAATAGTGTCAAATTCTAATATTTCAAAAAATTTACTCTGTACGAATTATTTAAGGGCAGGTTTATCATCATGAATATCTACATGGGCTGGAGCATTAAAGGGACAATAGTAAAATTACATGTCAGCTGCCAGCAAAGGACATCAAAGCATTTTTCAAACTTTAATGAACTAAACCGAGCTAAAATAAATGGTGAAATTAAGCAACATTGAAACCGAACCATTTTCAGATTGCTAGAAAGCACTGGAAGGGGAGAAGGAGTAATAATATGTATTTTCTGTACAGCTTCAGCAACAGCAGCTACTCTAGTTTGTGAATTAACTTTATATTCAACATTTTGTCATGTACATTAGGTGTTATAATGCATGAAATGAATACACAGTCACATCCCAGTAGCTGCAGTTCCCAGTAATGATCGACAATACTGCCTCCAGCTAGAGAACACTTTCCCCTATGAAATATTTTCTGCATGACCACATCCCATGGCAGCAGGCAGCAGTGGAATTTATGAACTAGCTGGAGCTATCAGTGCTAGTGAGGAAGCAATAGAGAAAGATGTATGCTAAAAAAAAAAAAAAAAAAAAAAAGGGGTGGGAGGGGGAGAAGGCAAAAGATAAATAACCAACCAGAAAAAAGTTGTCAATATGTCACAGAGACATTCTGAACTAGCAGCTTAATGGCACTGCAAATTCGTGTCTGGCTTCTATTTTTAAAAATTCCAGCTTTTCCTAAATATAGCTTCCAGTTGAGTGTGTTTCTTTGAGCTATAAATAACTCAAAAGAACTGGCACATTCAGCTTTATGTCAGGTTAGAGCCATGATTTGTTTGCATGACTGGGAGTTAGGAATGTTCGGGTTCTTATCAGGTCAGGTTTTTTTCTGAAGTCAATAAGTGAGATTCTCTTAGAGAAAAAGTCCTCAACTTTTCTCTTAAGTTGCAGTGGCTTGACAGGAGTTTTCTTTTTCCTCTTCTAGTTATTTAGCTATTTTTTTGCTATTCTCCCCACACACTCCTACAATACTTATGCACCATATATAGAAGTTGATTGCAAATGTGGTTACTTATATATAAATTAATTGAAAACCACTAGGAAAAATATAAATAATTTTTTCAGGCCTCCGTACATATGTGATTATCATTCTGTTTGAGACTTGAAAGCAAAACAATTAAATTATTCCAGAAGTCTTCTGATTTACAGAGCCAAAGTCAATGGAATACATATGGTGAGATAAAGTCAAGACTCTTAACACAATCAGAAAGTAGAAGGAATGTAACCTGTAATACTGTTGGGACCAAGTTTAAAGTACCTTGATCTGTTAATCTCACTATATATTGGGTTATGCAAGGAATATAGACAGATAAATAGAGAAAAAAAGATAGGAAAAAATAATATTATAAGTCACAGCTGTCTTGACTTCATTGCCCTGTTTAAAGTTTTGCATGCAACAAAAATAACTTGGAACCTAATTGGTGTTAGCAGGAGCATAGATGGTGTCAGAGAGTGGTTGAGGTTGGACAGGACCTCTGGAGAACATCAGCTCCAGCTCCCCTGCTCAAGCAGGGCTGTCCTAGAGTAGGCTGTTCTCTGTGGTCCAGCATCTTCTGATTATTCCCAAGGATGGAGATCTCACAACCTGTCTGGGCATTCTGCCCCAGTGGCCAGTCACCCTCACAGCAAGGAAATCAGGGTCCCAAGGATGTCAGCATGACCCTCTGGCACTTCAGCCACTCCTCCCAGTGAGGTGCACTCTACCCCTCAGCCAGGCTGCATCAGCAGGAATTTGTTCATCAGTGCACTCCACACCCAGGAACCTCCTGGATTGCTTATTCCTTACTACCATGTTCAAAATTTTGCTTTGTAGGCACTTCTTGCTTTTACACAGGCACTTGAGGGGACTCCATTTAAGCCTGGTTTTGTTGATTTTGTGTTGCCTTCTGTTCCCATCACCCCAGCCCCTTTGCTCACCAGCCCTCTCCATGATTCCTCCCCAAGGCTGCTGGTAACTCTTCCTCCCCTCTTCCTTGTTTCAGGTCTTTCTCACTGGGTCAACCATTCTACTGGCGAAGATACCTGAGCCCCCAAGCCCCCCCTTTCAGCAGTCTCTTTTGAGAGCCTCCAGATTGCCCTGGCACTGCCAGTAGTGCCCAGAGGGAGAATCAGGTGGAGGTAATAGGGTGGGACAAGCGTTGGGACCTGCCAGCCCAGGTGCTTTGCTTTAAAGTGATTGGGGAAGGGATTTTTCCCAGTGCTCAGCAGTGGCTGTGTCTCTCTGAGGATATTGGCTCTCGTTTTGAGCCCCTCAAAACTACAAAAATAAGGTGTAGAGGGTCCCTCAAGACCCTCAGAGAGTCAGGAATGCAGGCTAGAGGAGACCCTGAGGGAACAGGGGAGAGAAGAAATGTGGGGGAATTGAAGAGCAGCCCCTGTGAGCAGATGAAGGAGACAGAGCCCATCTCCCCACAGAGGTTTGTGGCAAGAGGACGAGACACACAAGTTAAAACAAGGTGGGTTCAAACTGGACACGGGGAAAAGTTCTTTACTGTGAGAAGTTAAGCTTTAGAACAGGTTGCTCAGAGAGGCAGCTGTGTGTTCTCCACTCTTGGAGGTTTCCAAAGAGCATCTTGGTCAAACTCTGAGCAGCCATGGTGTGGTCTCATAGATGACTATGCTTTAATTAGTAGTTTCTGCTTGAAATCTTTTGAGGCCCCTTCCAGCCTGAGTTATTGTGTGATTCTCAAGACCAAAATACAACCAATATCTGAGAATTCCTATTCATTGTGTAGGGTCAACTGAATACCTTCTTAGTAACATCTTTAAAC
Organism: Pipra filicauda; assembly: GCF_003945595.2. Classification (NCBI taxonomy): domain Eukaryota; kingdom Metazoa; phylum Chordata; class Aves; order Passeriformes; family Pipridae; genus Pipra; species Pipra filicauda. The sequence goes on from NW_024104909.1 coordinate 2,186,627, forward strand.
ATCCTGGTCATGATTGGACTTAATAAATGTAGTATTCACTGGAGTTAAACCTTCACTCTAATATCTCAGATGAGTTTCTTACCCATCTACATGTGCTTTGAATGCTTTCTGTCTGTTGAATTTTTTAATAGGAAGCTAAAGGGTTCAAACATGGGGCCAAGTGAATGCTCAGAGCAGCTGGGGTGATTAAAGACACCTATGTAAAAGTGTCAGGTTTGCATTCAAATCCACCTGACTCAGTCTGTCTGGTTGCTGGTTTACTTGTTATTTTGTTTGTTTGAGCTCTGCTCCAAAGCATGGAATTGAAGAGTCAAAGGTAAATAAAAAAGTTTCAGGCTGGAGTGCAGATGCCATGCTCTGTAAACATAATAAAGGCAAATATTAGCGCCCAGTCATAGCCCTTTTGTTAATGCTATAGTTACCCATCTTATCTTTTTCCCATTGTTTTTGTAGAAAATGAGTAAAAGTAGCAGAGTTCAGTGAGAACATATATTTGAATAAGTAAATCTAAGTTTCTGAAAGTACTCAGAATAGCTGTGGAGGATTAAAAATAAGTCTTGATTTATGTTCTGGCCCATTCTATTAAGATGTGTGCCTGAGCTTTGGCTAAGTCAGCCAAGTCTTAGAAAAGAAATTTCAAGTGGGTCACGTTGCTAGGTTATGTGAATTGGAGCTAACTTTGGCTTGTCTCATGTTAATGTGCTTGATCCAAACAGAGGTAATTAAAAAAAAAAGATTCAGAAGTTCCATAATATCATTTAATCTCACATCTATACTTGTCACATAAATACAATGCCTGTCTTATTTTTATTCAAATAGCAATCTATCAAAATTGCCTTTTGACAGGGTTTTGACTACTACTTATAGTAATAACTAATAGTTCTTTTTTACTATTTCCCAAGGGGGAAAAGAGTATGTATGTGTGTGGAGGAGGGGGGAGGAGGATAGAAATACTGAAAATAATTTTCATTTTAACCCTTAAAACCAAGCAGGAGCTTTAGATGTCTGTGAATTTTCATATAAGGCAGCGATCTGGAAAGGCCATTCTGCTTTGCTTTTATTCTGTTTATGTTTTGTTAGAGGAAAGTGTAGGGGCACTTTTAAAAATAAAGCTGAATCTTTAATTTCTGTTGGTAATAAATCTTATAAGAATAGATGAAATTATTGATACACATTGCACTCAAAGGGCTTTTAATATTTTTGTGCACAAGTGATAATGGGTTGGGAAAAAAAGGGTTGGAAAGACTGATTGCAAAACTAACAATAAATCAATCAAATGGTTCTGGTAATACATCTCGTATCCACGGTGTGTGATGCTTAGTTGATGACATCTTAAGATCTCAAATGCTGATTTATTCTTCCAGTAATCAGTGTTCTGATCCATTAGTTTTCATAACACAGAGAGATGTCACTGTTTTTTCGTGAAAGATTTGTATTTTAAAATTGCACATCTGTCAATCAAGACAAAACCAAGGACTTTTTAAAACTTAATACCTTCACTGTAGGTTTATTTCTGTACACTGGTGTTGTTATATATTATTATTCAATGGAATTCTTCATTGCACCTTATGGTTTGGCATTTTTTGACTAATATGTAGCCTAGGCAAGTTTTTATTCAGCTGTGATAATTGTTTTACTATTCTCTATATTGATATTTTAACAGAATGTGACAGTCAAATATATGCCACCCCAAACACATCCCAGCTCAGGGTATGTTTTATATAAAGGGTAATTTCCTCGGTATTTGTAGTAGTTATCAACATATCAGAAGTGCTCATAAAAGATTGCATCTGACTGTTAATACAAACCACTTTGAAGCTGAAAGGAGTTTTATCACTGAACTTGGTAACATATTTTCATCTGTTGTTTCTCAAATTAAAATTATTGATAACTCACTGAATTCAGGTACATCAAAAAAATTTAAGCAGATGTAAAAAATCTCCAAACCAAAACACTTCTGTGTACCTTGAGGCTCTACCTACACAGCTCAGGGAGAAAGTGTTGAAATCTGTGGGTTATGGCTTTATTTTTTACTCAGTACAAAAATTATAATTCAGGTTTTGTCAGCCTTTTGTGGGATAGTGAGTTCTAGCATGGAGGGCTTCTAATTACTTAGTTTACTGGCATTAAAATGTAAGGTCTGGGTGTGTGGGTGTCCTGTATGGTATTACCAGTTCCTTTCACATGTGAGTGTCTCTTAAAACAGAGCTGTGACCAAGGTGAAGGTTGGGAGATGTATCAGTGCTCTGCAGGTCACAGGGGAGGCAGTGGTGAGTTTGGGAAGTTGTGGGATGCTCTGAACACTGTTTCTCCTAAATTACGTTCAGAGCTCTGCCAGTGACTAAAAACAGTCCATTCCCAAGCCCCAGCCATATGGACTGACTGCAGGAAAGCTTGGAGCTCAATCATGGTGGTTGGGTGCTTGAAGCTTCTGATCAAATGAAGATGAAATGGGCATTGGACAAAACATTATTCTGGGAGTGCAGATGCAGACAGATGTGGGATTTTTTTTTTTTTTTTTATTCACCCATAACCCAGGGATAAAGACACCTTAAATCTCTCAAATGATGTTAATTACAACTGATAGTTACCCAGTGTTAACATTCACTTGTCTCCTCCTTGTATTTTCTCCTGCTCTCTGCGGGGCTTCAGCTGCCACCTCCCTCTGCTGCCCACACACCGAGTGTAAACACAATTCCTGGGAAGTGGGGCAGCTGGAAAACAGCTTCTTGGCTCTTGGTGGGTGGATGTGGCTGGAGACACCCGTGCTGTGCATGGTTGGAGATGCCAACACCTGTGCTGCTGGCACTGTCTGTATTGCCAGGGAGGCGGGGGAGCAGAGCCAGGCTGGATTTGGAAGCAGCACCATCCAGGGAGGGATGGAGTGATGAAGTAACTCCTATGGACCAAGGGGCATGGAGCCTTCTTGTCCTGCTTTAAACCTGGTTCTGGGGCCCTAGAGGTACCTGACAGGGGGGTTTAATGGATTTTTTTTTTCTTGTAATCCTGGGTACAACTGTAGAGTATTGTGTTCCTCTACATGGGTCCCTTCCAACTCAGAGTATTCTGTGATTGCATATTTGATGTCTCTTTGATTGTTTGATTTCTTGGGTATTTTATGATCAGGGACAGACTTGAAGCACTGTGCTGCTTTGAGGCCTGGAGTGTGCACTGGCAGGAAAAAACTCTTTATCCAGACTTGCTATGAAAAGTTTATAAGCTAGAAAATCCATTAATATTCTAAAATGTAATTATTGCTTTGCTTTCAGTTTGGCTACTGGCTACTGGTATTAAACTGAAACTAGCAGAAAATGAAAAAAATAATAAATTAGTAATTGTGTTCATAGGAGTGAAATGTGATTGCCATTTCTTACTGTTGCATTCAGATTTCCTTGGGTGTTTGCTTCTTTTGGTTTTGCATTTTAATAATTTGCTCCTAACATAGCCAAGAGGAGTCCTTGATGGTTTAGGTGGAAGGGTTTTCTTTTGGCAGGATTAAAAACAAAAAAGTGGAAAAGGGTGAAGTTAACTTAATATGGAAAGCTACAAAAGTAGTGCCACAGCATTTTTTCCAGTAAGCTTGGCACTCTTTGCTGAGTTTTGCACTCTACAGCCATTAGCAGGCTGGTCAATGCATTGCTTTATGAGGCAATTATTTCAGCATACTCTATTCAAAATACACATTAGAACTTAACCTTCTGAATCCTGAAGTAGCATTTTTATCACCCAACATTAGAAAAGAGTCGGAGTCAGCAATTTCCCTTTTCTTTTTATCATCTGGTATCATTAATAAAGCATTGGGCTGGTAGCTCCTTACAGTTCTCCAGGATAATTTGTGACACAAAAGGTGCTGCTGTGATACAGTTGTCTGTTGACTTATTCAATAGCGGGGGAAACACAGAAACTGTGTAAAAATAAAAATGAGTAAGGGAGGGGAAAAAGCTCTTAAAACAAATGCAGGACTAATACCTAGCATATTAGGCCTGCTGCTGTTGGATATGGACAAGTAGCAATGGGAAGCTAATATGGAATTTCTAATTAGGGTCACATACTAATGAACTCCCTCTTCATGTTAGTTTTATGCCGCTTCAGAAATTTTTTATCATATGCTTAAAAATTTATGGCTGGAAACATTAATGAAAATGAGGCGTGAATTGGAAATTGTGCTATTATGGAGATGAGTATGGCCATGGCCAGACTGATTTCTAAGGAGGGATCCTTTTATTGCCATTTTTTTGAGGAATGAGAAATGATACAAGTAAAATTAATGACTAGACATATTCTTTGCCCTGGCTTGGCTGGCGTTATTATATTTAAAGTTATAAAAGCTGGATTTAATAAAATTTTGAATTAATTATAAGGGGAATTTTAATCATAATTGGCAGTCTTCTATAAGAAATAAAAGTGTAAATCAGCAGAAAGGCAAAATTAATACAGTGAAGTACCTATGCTTCTGTGCACCTTATATGTGTATATATAAAATATACATCTTTGTGTATAAGTACAGACACATTCATACACATATAGGTATAGTGAACATTTCTGTAGTGACTTTGTTGCTAAAGGCTGTCTCCTTTTTTTGCTGTTTGACAACACAATTGCTCTTAAGTTCTGGGGATGAACGTTTGGGTATAAATTCTCCAGAAGTGGCATTTTCGTCTCTGGTATCTTGTAAAAATCAATTGGGCTTGCTATTTAAAATGTCAAACCTCAAAACTCTACCTGTTGTATTGTTTCTTTCAGCCCCACTAAAATTATCATGCAATCTTGTATAAAATATATTGAAAACATCTGGTAGTCTGTCTCATTGGAATTGCCTTTGGAAATAGTCTAGTAACTTTTGACAGCTTGGCTTTACAAGGATATTGATTTTGCTGTGGCTTTATCATGGAAAACTGATGAATGGTCAAAAGCTGAAAGTGATGTAAAAGCTGCTTTATAGTTTTTATATGAATGCATGCAATAAAATAAAGCAGGTTTATAAAACGTAGTAAGGTATGCCCTTGTGAAAACATTGGAGTTAAAAAAGAATTTTGCAGCGTTTTTGTGTTGTGGATTACTTGGGATGGGGGGCACTAAAAACATTTCCAGGCTTGCTACAGATGGACAAAGGAAGGAAGATACTTATTTAAAACAAGACCATACATTGCTAATAATTACATGATATTTGTGAGAAGATAAGCTGGTATAGAATATTGCTTTTTGATCTTACATATTTCCTTTTGAAATAGGCCATTAGTACTGTACAGAAACCACTGCGGGAAAAATATTGTTTCCTTAGTCCCAGAACAAGGAAAAACAGTCAGCAGAAACACAATAACTGTCAGGGCATGTAACATGGGAAACAGGAACTGCAATCTGGACGAGAAATACCTTTTCTGTGGAACTGAGGAACGGAATAGGAAGAATGAGAAACAGCATTGACCATGTGCATTGCACCGGCCAGAATAAAAGAAAGTAAGGATAATATAGGAAACTAAATTGATTTCTTTCTGAAGGAAGTAGTTACTTCACTGGTCAATTAAATACAAACACAATGATAAGGTTTTGAAGTAGAAACACTTGTGTCAGTTCTGCAGAACAGTTCGTTGCTGGGTGCACAGAATCCCCCAAGGGCCAGAGGGACACATTAATCTCCAGTCCAGTTGGGTTCTGCTCTGCAAGGGGGGAGAGAGATGTTGTGGGGTTCTTTCTGGAGCTCAGTAAGAAAGGTCTGAAAACAAATGGCTTAATAAAATGGCTGGTTTTAATAACACAGAATAAAAAGAGGAGCAACGGGGAGTAGATTTTGCATCCTTTCACGTAGTGGGAACCCTGCACTGGGGTAGTGCCAGGTGGATGCTGCATGGGGGTCCCTCAACATGTTGCACAGATCCTGTCTGTGGAGGGAGTTCCCTCTTTCTTGGTCATTTGAGCTGTTGTAACATTTTCTCACAGAAAGCAAGTGTATGAAGGGTGTTTGCCTGAGAGGTTCTTCCTGCACTGCTGGGGAAGATCAAGGCAAGGCCAGGCAGGTGATTCCCAGGGGGAGCTGCCAGCAGGCTTCTGGTGTCAGGGCTGGGTGAGGTTGTCCTGCAGCCTGGGGACTGTGCATCACAGCCCAGCCCAGCCCAGCCCAGGCTGCTCAGGTGAACTGTTCCCTGGCTCCCCAGTGCCTTGGTGCACAGGGATCACTCCACCAGGATCACAGTGTTGGGATCAGACTGTGGAAAGGCAAGTGTTGGCCTCAGCCAGCTCTGCTGCAGAGCTGACTCACTGCAAGACAGATGCAGTGAAGTGAGAGCAATTACCAGGCTGTTTGTGAAGATTCAGCCAATGCTGCCCCCTTGTCAGTCCTGGATTAGTGAAACCTCAATTAAAACTGGCACCTGTGGACTTGATAAGAAGAAGCTTTTGTACAGTTCTCTAGATGATCTTTGATTGTGCAAAAAAGAAGCTGTGGCAACTTTGGCCAAGGCACCTTGAGCAAAGATAAGGCTGTTCTACAGATCCATGTCCAGGCTGGGTGCTGTGCTCAAGAAATGTTGGCCCACTGGAGAGAATTCAGAGCTGGGCAGTGAGCAGAGCATGTTCTTCAACATATGATGTGAGGAAAAAGTGACTTAGGCATTGTGTTCTTGCTCTCTCCAATCACTGGATAGTTTTATTATATTTTCCTTCTCCCATCTCTTTAAGGCAGAGGGATTGTTTCCTGTTCAGTGCTCCCTTGTATGAGCACTTCTAGTTGAAGGCTGTCTCTGAGTTGCATTTTCATTAATGAGGTACAGCAAGTGAGTGACTTGTTGAAGGTTGCCAGTGGAACTCAAGTCTCCAGAGTTTGACTAGTGGAGTTATGACTAAACCACTCTTCCATAAGAATGTAATAGAAGACATAAACCATAAATAGATTAAAATGGAGGGGGAGGAGGGGGGAAAGGAAGTTGCCTTATTCACAAGTGAAAGGTCAGCCCTCGTTCTTGGAAGGGTGACAAGGAGAATTTTTCAACAGATACAGCTGCAAATGGAAATGGGAACAGGACACGAGTTCCCTTGCAAGCTCCTCTTTCCTTCTGTCCCTGTTTTTGATTCTGAACAGGGTACAGCCATGATTTATTAAATCAGGAAAGGTAATTGAAAGTAACAAACTAGTCTAAGATTTGTTTGAGCTGTTTGCGTGGAACTGTGTCAGTGAGGGCTCTTTATCCTGGCCCTGATTCTCCTTGCATTATGAGGAAGTTTTTGGGATATGACAGTCATTTGCAGGTCTGCCCTGCACTTCTACCTTCTTGGGAAGTCTAATGGTGCTTTAATAGTATCCAGTTCTTTGGGTTTTGAAGTGTAAAACTTGCATTTGGTTAGAGGAGCAGAAAACCATTGGTCTTGCACTTTACAGCTTTTCAGACTCGTTATCTTTACCTGGCAAAGAATTCTGGCAATGGGATTGCTTCAACTTACCAGCCTGATTATGATGAAGAGAGAAAGATAAACCTGCAAGGATAAATTATTCCAAAGTTGATAGAGGAGTAAAAGGAAGCATAGGGCTTTGTGGAAAAATAACATGTCCAAGAAATTAGTGCTGTGGCTTTATTTATTATGAATCAAAAGCATTGGATACTTGCCATGCAGAAGGAAAATGGAAAAATGTATATCCTGAAACATATTGAAAGAGAAATATTAATAGATTAAAGGCTAGTGTGCAATATGGTCGAAAATTATGAAATGCTGAAAGGATATTGCAGAGTGATTTCTGAGAGGATGGTTAGAAAAGAAAAATTTCCCATTCAGTTTTTATTAATCATTTCATCCTCACAGTAATTAGAAATGTCATAATTCAATAAACCAAACATATTCTGTGGAACAGACTTGATCCTGACTCAGTAGGAAGTACAGTAGCTATGTGACTATTAACCACACGGGTTGTTTTAAGAAAAAATAAGGTGTTGCCTGATGTCTCATGAATTGTGTCTTATCTTGCATTCAACTTTTGGGTGAATGTTTCTTCTCAGCATTTTAGAGTTATTTGAAACTTAAAAGCATGTGATAACTGTGATGAACATAATGAAGTGTGTTGGGTTTGAGCTTGTGGAAATGATCCACTGAGCCCTCTCTGCTCAGAGGGAACATGGAGGAGGTATCACAGTATCACAGTGCAGATGCCAAGGGATGGAATGTTAATTTACCTTAACAAAATGAGCTGACAAAACTGAGATTTGACATCCTCACTCTGAGCTGTGAGAATAATCTCACTTGACTGTAAACTTGTTCCTCTGCACTGTGTGAGGAACCCTAACCCTTCTTTTAATTAATGCTGTTACAATATTGCTGGTATTAACTGATTTTTCTAAAACACTTTTGTAATTGAACTAGAGTTTTTACATTGCTTGTGTCTTTCTATGCTTCATTAAAATTTTTTTGCTCATAATTTCAACAAAACACTTTTAGGCTTTAGGAATCTGAGCCATTTATGAATGCTGCAATGAAAAGCTAAAAAGAGTTGATGTGAAAACATTACAGCACATCACTTGATGAGGTAACTTAATAGGATTGCTACTGGAAAGCTTACTCTTAATGGTTTTTACAAACTATGGTTTATTATGTCAAACTGCTGCTATAAAAAGTAAGGAATTAAAGAGAATGAATTAGACATAAAGGGGGGAAAGAAAAACTTACAGCCCGTCCGAGGTTTATTTTGCGTGGTTTAATTTTGTTAGGATAAATAATTGCAAAATTTTTAATTGTAAATGCTTGTAACATAAAGATATAATAAAAAAAAATCAGGGTGCCACTTTAAAACAGTCATCAGCTGTAAATGCAGTCATTAGTCAAGTCATCTCACTGCATAACTGATGCTATTTGGCGTTCTGCAAACTGCAAAATTATCCTGCAGCTTTGATGTTGTGTGAGGCAGAAACGGGCTGGGAGGGCAGCCTGCCCAGGTGCTTTGGGAGGAGCAGCAGCAAATCAAGGTGTGGGTTTGGGGGTGGTCCAAGCCCACTGCTCTGGCCAAGAAGAATGGCTTTGTTTTCTTTAAGTCAGTGTTTTCTCAGTTGTTGTCTTAGTGTGTGACAGGTCTTAAAGATGGAGAAATTGCATTTTTTTAGAGCACAGGCTGGTCAAGCCAAGCTGGGGAGGATAGCCAGGAATGAGTAGCTCTGTTTGCATCAGCATCACCTGACACAGTTGCAATTATGGGGTCAGACACTACAGAGTTTTTTTTTCCTAAAATAACAAGGGTATTTAGTGAGTTAACCTGGTTCCAGTAGTTATGATTTCCATTATCTCAGAACTGGTGGGTTAAAATATCTTGGTGGTTTGTTTTTTGGTTTTTTTTTTTTTTCCAAATGACAATATTTGGAATCAAAATCTTTTCTAATCTAAGACCAGTCATTTATTGTTGTACCCATTTTTTTCATCACCTAACACATACATGAGCACATAGATTTGTTATGTATATATAGAAATATATGTAATACATAAAAAATACACAGAAAAATATTGAAATAGAGTAGCTGGTTGGCTGAACAAATGTTGTGCTTGATTGGAACATACAAAGGACATTTTAAGTATATGCTGGGCTATCTCACTGCAAACTTAAAGACACCACATACTGTGTTACTCGTTCTTTTATAATTCAAAGTCAAGTTACTGTACTGCACCAACAGGATTTTTTTTTAGGCTCATATTAAATAATGAATTTTCACAGTACATGCCATGAAGTGAATTGGCAGGTTTTGTGAGTGATTGGAGTGTAAATCTGAAATGAGACTCACTTCGTCACAGTTTCACTTCTTCCCACCAACTGTTCAGATGCCTCAGGTGCCAGAAAGGATTAGAAAACCCTGTGAGAGAGGATGGCAGTTCTGCTGAGGATGGGGAAAATGCAACACTGTTTTTTCTGCTTTTAACTGAACACGGTGAGCACAGTATGAAGCTTTACATTTTACAGTCTTAGCCTGGGTCATAAGAAGATTCTATTACAATGCATCAGTTACCTTTATGTTTATAATCAGGGCTAATGCTATAAAGTTGCATCCAGCAGGTGTTTAACCCTGTTTTCAAGCACTTCTACTTGTTATAGCTTAAGATACGAAACATAATCAAGTAGTACACGGTGACAGAAAAGAATTTAAAGTGGTGGTACACCTTTAAAATTACATTTTCATGACTATCTGATACTAGTGCAATTTTACAATAACACAGTCATATTTTAAAATATCCTCCCTTTGTTAGCCATAAAGTGAGTTTATGTTCCCAAAGACATTGTAGGGAAGAGCTGTCATTGAAGTGAAGTGTGCAGCAGGAGGCAGCTCTCAGTGGCTCCATGACCCACAAAATCCCGGGACATAATGGTGTTGGTGTGCCTTGGTTAACAACAGAAACTGCCACTGACTTTATTAGGGTTCCATTTTGCCCCCAAAGCTTAAGTTTTCCTAACAAAGTTTCGTTGTTGTGGAAGAACTCAGAGCAAACCAACCTTTGTCATAAACTGAACATCAGCTCCAGGGAGACATTCCCTGTGCTATTGTTAATTTTCAAAGGTAATGGATCAGATATAAACTGTTTAACCCATGTACCCTAACCTAAATAAGACTAACAAAATGCCTAAAGCCAGGAAGGCCACAGATCTCACTTAAAATGAGGAAGGTGTAGGTTTAGCAATATAGTCATGTAAAATCAAACCAACACAATCAAACTCCTTTTCATCAGGGGTTTGTGATTGCACCACTGCCCACACAGACTGACTTTCCTCGTGATCCTGGTGGTGCTCAGGTGAATCAGGACCTGGCTGACAGGCCTTTGTCACAAATTGGGGTCGAATGGCTTTGTGTGTCTGAGAACTGGGACAGACACGTCAGCCAAGAAAAATCCCAGCAGCAAAATACAGCCGGGTTTGTCCACAGCTGGATCACTGCTCCACTTGGTTGGACAGCCCTGTCCCTCACTGCTAAACCTGTTAGTCCACACTATTTGCTCATACACTTCCATAGTTTCTCTTAAGGATAATGGGTAATGTTGGTAAATACAGAGAGTCGTTCGATGCATTCTTATCTCCACAAGATAGAAGTTCCTCAGCAGCTCAGCCAGAAGACATGACAATAATGGAAAGCAGTTTTCTGGTTTTTCTGGAGTAAAAGTAGGATGCCTTATGTATTCTATGTATGTTTTGGACATATTTATATTTGTTTGATTATTTTGTGTTCTAAAATAAGAGAGTATGAAACGTTAAAGGAAACTCTATCATGGCAGAGTCAACTTAGGCCATATCCCCAGGTCCAACCAGAGGTGAGGCTGAAGATGCATATATATATATATATACACAATCAACCAGTGTATATATACATATATACATGACTGTACATGTATATATGTACATTCAGCCACACAGCTCACAGGCAGATGCTCAGGGCACCCCAGTGAACACAGCAACAAAGGCCTCATCCTGCTCCCCAGTCTGGATTGGCACTGGAGTTTCTCTAGTGAGAAATATAAATACAGGGTGGATCTGTCCAGCCCTTGGACTCAGACATGGAAACACATCAAAATCTCTCTAAGTGTGATTTGGATATTGATAATCTCTGTCCATGACCTCCTCCTGAGTGAGGTGATTTTACTCCCTTTTCATAACTTGGTAACGCTGTCATCCTGTTTGCCTAATTACCAGGCAAAGCACTGATGAAGATTAAACTCAAACAAATAGATTTTGCACTGTCTGAAGTTCATAGATCAAAAGTTAAAGCAGAGTTCTTTTGAACAAAGAACTAATAGTGATTAAGACCCATTTCTCCTGTACCTTTCAATTGATTGTGGGCCTGCATGGCATGATGGATTAAAATAAGTAATTTAGAAGCTGACAAAACAATACATTACAGAAAGGATAAGAGTCAGCATGACAACAAAATGATACAAATGATCCTGAATGTAACATTTAAAACTTTTAGAATGCATCACCTTTCTAATATTTTCCCCACATTCCCAAAAAATCCCAGCATTGCGAGCAAATTGATTGGTGTCAGGTTTTCAGCTATGGAGAGGGGAGTCTAAATCCTTTCAAGAGTTTAAGGATAGAAAATAAGAAGGGAAAAGAGAAAAGGTGCAAATGTCAGGAAGGGGTGGAGAAGAGACAAATACATGATGAAGTGCAGAATCATGCATTGTTTTCTATACGTAAAAAAAAAAAAGGGTTTACAAGGAATCTCTTTGGCTGTGCAATAAACTTTCACTTAACTTTAGTGATCCTCATCATATCACTTTGAAAGGAATAAGGACTGCTGTAGTTTACCACCTGCACAAATACTGAAGAATAGCGTAATGAATATTAATTAGTTTAAAATTTAAGTGTTTAACTTTTGAGTGTGTGCTTCTTGGATCATTTGGTGGTTTATTGTTACTGGTCTTTGCTTACCCATATGACCATAAAGCCAAGAATATCCAGCTGTGTGTTAAAAACCTCTGGTAATACATGCTGAAAAGTCCAAAACTAAAGTATGGCCTTTGTTCAAATTAATTTTGGAAGGTAATACAAGGAAATAGTAAATCATCACACCACCTAACACCAATTCAGGGCACCAGTTTAACAAGTCTGGGGAGCCACCACAGCAAAGTGAAGCAAAGAGTGAGTGGGGAGGGGAAAAATGGGACAGCTCAGCGAATGTAAAGGGCAGCAGAACAAAAAAGCATATATCTGGAAGTGTTAGAATTAAGAAAGGGTTGTTTTGAGGTGCAAAACAGTTTCATGAAATTGTGCTTGCAGCAGTAATCTGAAAGGGTGTGAGTAGAGCCAAGGTGGAAGAAAATGTTAATTGTAAAGTGCTGGATTGAAGTGTCGGGTGAGGGTTTAAGTTCTCAGATGGATATGAAGTGCTAGATCTTAGAAATGTTACATATTAAAAATCTGGAAGCTTTTCCATGAGTTCAAGATGATAAGTCCATGGGAAGTTGAAAAAGGAGGGCCCGGAACTGATGGGCAATCAGAAAAATACAGTTTTGTTTTGAACTTGAAGCAGTTGTTAGGTATCCACGAGGAGATACAAAGACAAGTTAAGATTTAGTTCAAATATCTCCATTAGAGAGCTGATCCCAGGAGTCCCATGAAAACCTCTTGGTAGGTGATAAATGGCCAGAGATAAGATGTGCAGGGAAAAGAGCGGGAAAGCAAGGACAGGCACCTCTTAGAGTATCCAAAAAAAGCTGATGGCAGACAAGAAGCTGACATGGATAATGAGAGAGGGCAATTCCCTGAGGAATTATGATCAGCTGTCTGGCTGACGGTACAGAAAGTGGTTTACAGATGAGGTGAGCGTGAAGATGAAAAACCAGCTTTTAGCCTTGGCTTACAAAACATTCCTTAGAAGGCTTTGCCAAGTACATTTCCTTAGATAGATGGATTACAGAGGAGAACAGACTGGGAACTGTCACAGGGATGTGATTGTAAACACTGCATTCAGAAGTTTGAAGAGTTCACTGTACACAGAAATGCCAGAGAACCAGAGGGGAGGAGAGTGAGTGGTTATGGAGGAGCATAACGGAAGGAAACTTGTGTCAGAAAGTGGTAAGAGGGAAAAATCTTGTGTGAAATAGCAGAGAAGTTCAGTATTTTAAGGAGGGAAATGACTCTCTTGAAATTACAAAAGAAGGGGAATGCCCTGTTTTAAGCAGGGTAAACTTCCTGGGCACCAAACCCCTGACTGACAAACCCCAATGACTGTCTCTGGGAAAAGCTTTGCACTGCAGGGTCTACAAGAGAGCTCAGAACCAGTCTGTGTGTCTGTCCTGTGCTGCCTTTGCAGTGGGGACAGGGGCTGCATTAACAAGGAGGGAAATGTCTACTTTGTGGAAGAAAGCTTTGCCTAAATATGCAAAATAAATAGGCAGCTTCAGGGTATTAAATAATGAATTTTGAAATGAAGGTGGAATTCCGGTTTTGCCAAATATAAAGTTGATGTATTATTTAGGGTTATACAGGGGGAAATAGGAGTAGCTTTATGTATAAGGCAGCCTTATAGGTAAGGCTGAGAATGGGTTACTATTTAACAACCAAGGTTTCTGGAAAACAAACAAACAAACAAAAAAGTGTCTAGAAGGAACAAAAAAAGACCTGAATAGTTTTCACAAAAAGACTGTAAATAGACAGTGTATTCTCCACTTCTCTAATGGAATGTAAGGTTAGAATAAAAACACACAGTAGCACAAAACCTGTTGCCTTTAGTAGTCTAAAATATAAATTCTGTAGCTTCATCCTTTCTTGTTTTAAAGACAATAATATTTATTTTCCTAATGAGGTGTTCTAAAGCAGTGTTCTTTTTTATAATGCAAATCCTATTCTCCTAGTTTTCCTTCATATGCTTTTAATAATACTTATAAAATAACCTAATCTGTAGGTGCTACCAAATCTGAGCCTTCAGGCTGTTCCAATCACACAGTTAGGATGTAATTATTGTAAAGAGCCAAGTTGTTGTTATACCTGATTATAGTTGGAAGAGAAAGTAATTGAATTGAAATAAAAAAAAAGTTTTCAGAGAACTCTTGTATTTCTCAATACTTTGGCTATTTTTACCAGGTTTCACTTCAGTGTTTTACTATATTTTTTGTATTATTCACTTCTATTCTAACTATTAAATTTAACAACCATCTGTCTTAGTTTGACACAAAATTTCTTTCCTTCCCTCTTATACTTTCCTGCTGAAACAGTTATTCATGTGTAATAGTGACTCCAAGTTGATAATTGCTGGAGGTCCTCGATGTGTTACAACTGTTTTTTTCTTTTTTCATGTAGTTCTAGGGCAGTTTTTAGGGAATAAGTGTCCTCATTCATAGTAAGCAATGTTCACACCAGCAGTAACAATATAAAAAGTAAAACACTCATAAAGGTCTCTTAGAATTCCTGTTATCCATAGGATTTTGGTTAGTTCCCTTGCTTGTATGTTGTATATATTCTTAGTGTAAAACACTGTAATAAGCACCTTATAGATACCATATGTAGATCTTACAAATGCTAAATGTTACTTGAGTCCAAGGGAAGACTCAAGAATTAATGGAAAAGAAATCCATCAGGAAATAATAAACTAAAGTTTCTAAACTACAAAGTACTGGAGGCTGGGAGAGCATTCAGGGGAATGCTTGTTCCTCTACCCTCCCACAAATGGGGAAATCTAAAATTAGGAACAGTTCAGGGAGTAGAAATGGGAAAACAGACGTTTCCTTTAAATGGAAGAGTTATCTCAGCCTGTCCTCCAGTAATTATGGAATGGCTTACCTGAGGAAAACAAAACAAAAAAAAAAAGGCAGATGGAATGGAGCTGTTGTCCTCAAAGTAGTATTAAAAGACTCAGACTAATTATTTTTGATCTGAAGGTACCTGCCTTTGTCATTTACCTGCCCAGCCTCCAGTGACAGCTCTAGGAATTAGTGGTAACCTAATTATCTTCATTAAGCAACTGTACCCAGCGTGGCTTTTTTTGTGTTAGAATTTTTTCTGTTTGCAAATCTTCGTGACATCCAGAAGTAAAATGTAAAAAGGTAGATATAATTAGGCATACATACAAAAATAAAATACCAAAAAAAAAAAAAAGAAGATATTTGGAATAATTATCTGTTTGCGGGACCAAGTCAGCAGTTTTTGCAGTTTAAAAATGAGATTATAAAAGATGAAACAGGAAAGCTTACTTCAGCTTTTAAGAAAGATGTAAGCAATTTTAAACTGTGCTCTATCCCCGGGGAGAGTTTAGAAATATTTCTAATGAATTAAAGTATAATAAAAGTATTTGCCTGGGTGATAACATATTTTTCCTAGTAATTTCTTAATTTCTAGAATGCTTAATTGTAGCTCTCAGGGGTGTGAGGTGAAGGCAGTATATTTTTATATTGAAAGTGTGCACTGTATTCCTTTTTTCAACAGGGTTTTTTTGTCAGTATGAGGTTGTTTTTTTTTTCTTTTTTTTCCTTTCCTAAAATTTTTGAGAAATTAGGCATCTGCTTGTATATTGATGTGGAGTGTACAGGCTGTATCCATGTCAGCAAAGACTTATTCAGGCCCTCTGAATGAGGGAATTAGTCTGCTTTGAGGCAACTCTCAGTGAGTTTTGAAAGAAATCCAAGTCCCCAGGTCAAAATTTTTAGAAGTTCACCCAGGGAGTAACAAATTGGTCCCCTAAATAGAAGGATGATACTTTCCCCCCATAAGTGGGAGAAGTCCACAGCAGTGCAGCACAAGTTTTGCTTGATATTGCTCTGAACACTCTAGTTTATCTGAACCCAATCCAAGCTCCTTCTCAATCCCATGGGGCAGTAGAAGGCATTTATGAGAGTAATGTCTGTGAAATTCTTTGCTTATAAGAGGTGAATGAGGAGTAGATGATTCCTTCCAAACTCTTCCCATCCCTCAAAAATAAAAAGACAAGACCCCAGACCAGTGAGTTTCAGTTGGGATTATCAGGAGCTGCAGGTTGTACCCTGGGCAAGTGCAGGCACAAGGGAAGTCAAGAGATCCTTTTATGAGGTTGTGGAGCTGAAAGATAAAAATCCTCGGGTCAAACATTTCCTGAAAAGGAAAAGGTACAAAGCCCACAATGAATTTCTGGGAAATGGCTTTAAGTTAGTGAAACAGTCACCAGTATAAATGGCAATGGTTTGGGCTTTCTGCTCCACTTAGAAAGACGAGAGTCCACTCCAGTTAACCTTGTAAACTTGAAGGGTTATTGGTTAGAAAATGAATGGTTATGTTTCCTCCATTTTTTTTGTGCTGAGACTGTAACAGATGTTACCAATTTCAACTAGGAAGTAGCTTTAGTTGAAGGGAAAAAATGTGTTGTAAAAGAATGCAAATCCCTTAAAACACTTGAAGTGTTATTTTTTTCCTAGATTTTACCAGCTTCAGTGCAGTACAGAAGGATGACCTCTTGCTACCTATAACTTTATTTTTTTTTCTGCAGTTGAAAAGATTCTTGTATGCATTGTGACTGTATTAATCATAATATATTATGGGTCCCCTGAGAACCTGTGAAGTGCCATTGTTTTTCCCCCTCATTTTAGATAATAAAGAAATATCTCTCACCCCTAAACAAACAAACAAAAAAATGTAAAATAGAAGTAAAGGGAGTGGTCCTTTAAAACCTTAAATACATGAAACGATGCCAGTATAGTAGGAGTAGGAGTGAAATGTGTGAAGTAAATCTTTGGGAATTTCAATTAAAGAGAGCACCCAAGGCAGGGCCATGGCAGAGGTTGCTGAAACCTCTGTGCTGCCAAGTCTGTTTGGGCTTTACAGAGCTTCATTCTCTGGCTGCAGCTGCCCACGTGCACAAACTGTAACCACACCCCAAGACAGTGGTTCTCCTCATGCTGTCACAGGAAACAAACTCAAATAGGCAATGCAACATCATTTAAATTAGTATTTCTAATCTGAAAGTTATAAATTATGTTCATCATAAAATGGACAAAAAGACTTTCTATTAGTTCACTCTTTAAAAATTAAATACATATAATAGCATGTGAAATTTTTGTTTGTCTGATAGATTGTGTTTTTGTAGTTGCAGGAAAAATAATCCAACTAAGTCTTGGACGTTCCTTTTTTTCCTCACTTCCCAAACCAACCTACCACATTAGTAATCTGTGCGTGTGTACCAATTTTAGTCATCACTGCTGTTACAAATATAATTTTCATTGCAAATGACATATTGCTTGGTGTTCATATTGATAGCTTCCCAGTGTGTTACATGCTTGGGGTTTATGAAGCATTTAATATGGTTCCTTGTTGGCACTTCTAAGTCCTCAGTTTCACAGTAGCATGTTAAGGACTTGGTTTATATATTTACTTATAAATGTATCATGCAATAGTATATCCTTAAAAATGAAATATAGGCCAATTCCAGAATTCTTTTTATATCAGCTTTCTACAAAAAAAATATTGATGGTTTCAGCCTGTTGCACTTTGCTGAAGACAAAACCAAATCCCAGCCACGTTCAACCAAACTCGGCAAGAGAAGGATGAGCAAGTTAAAAATAAGATATAAGATCACAGAATCAACCAGGTTGGAAAAGACCTCTGAGGTCATGGAGTCCAACCTCTGACCCAGCACCACCTTGTCACCCAGACCATGGCACTGATGCCACATCCAGTTTCTTCTTAAACAGCTCCAGGGATGGTGACTCCACCACCTCCCTGGGCAGCCCATTCCAGTGTCTGAGCACTCTCTGTAAAGAACTTCTTCCTAATGTCCAACCTAAACTTCCCTTGGTGCAGCTCAAGGCTGTGCCCTCTTGTCCTCCTGCTGGTTCCTGGGAGAAGAGACCAACCCCCACCTGGCTACAACCTCCTGGCAGGGAGTTTTAGACAAGTTACCTCAGAGATGTTGCTTTGAAGCCCACATCTGTCAGTGAGAGCCATCATTAAGTTTCTTTCCAATCCCAATTTCCCTCCCCCCTTCAAATACCAGGAGTATTTGAGCACGTGGAAGGCTTGAGCTTAATCGTACCAGTTCTGTCCAAGCCTTCCAGCTCTTTGCAGGAACTCGGGCTATTCAGCATTTGTGTGCATTAGGCAATATATTGAGTGTTTCCCGTTCCCATCCAATTTATGTGTGTTTGGCTGCAGCCCAGAGCTGTGGGCACACAGGGTGGGATTGCCATAAATCTGCCCGTGCTGGCTGTAAGAGGACGCCGAGCTCGCAGCAACATTTCGGAATGCTGGCGGAGCAACGCCGCCTATTCCCAGCAAACCTCCCAGGGACCAAATTAATGTATCTCATATTGTATTGATTGTAGCCAATAAGTGCCTAAATGATTTGATGCGAGGCAGAGGGATTATGAAGGGGAAGAGGGAAGAGGCAGCTTGAAAGAAATATGCGGTTTAATTACAGGATGAATTTCGCCAATCTACCTCCCCCTAGGAATTTAACAAATAGGCCTAAGTGCACTTAGCTGTTCTTGACATCTGTTGAAATGATATCTGCCCGTGATGAGGGAATCATGGGAATTGGTCTAAGGGTATTGTCAGGATCAGTGAGCCACAGGAAACTGCTTTTCTGGCTGCAAAACCAGACGACAGAAAAGCCTACATTAGCAGTTTTAGGTCAAGCTGTAATGATTGTGATTTCCATAACAGAATTGTGCTTTCTGATTTAATGACACCGACTCTGTCTTTAGAAAGATGTTAAGTAAATATTTAAAATGGTGTTGAAACATGAGCAGTGAAATACACGTTTAAGATGGAATCAAAATCTTTTCCTGGTGCTGGTGTTGGTGGAAACTTGATATATGACTTTCAAGAGAAATGTCCAGGTTTATACCTTTTTTATGATGTGCTGTGGCATGTTATGAAACTCAGAATCTCTTAGGTAAACAATGGAGATGGTATAAAACCCAGGCAACACAAAAGCTGGAGCTTCAGCTTAAATTCTCTAGGAAGACAAGCATGGTGAAGAGTAATGTTGTGTATTTGCTCATTTTGATTACATCTATAATTCAGCAGGAAGCATGGATTGTTTAATGCTTTCTACTGCATTTTATAGTATTTATACTATACCTCTGCACAAGAGAACCTGGCAATACCTTTCAAGTCCTCAGAGACATAAGTTTCTTTGCATTATTTGAAAGCTGTGTTTTCTCGTGCTTGGAGCATTTACGTGTATTACCTCATAAATTACTTGTCATTTCCTTGGAAAAAGTGATAAACATTTATTTGAGGAGGTAGAAACAGAAGGTGAGAGTGTGTCTCCTGTTGTCTGAGCTGGGTGTGCCTCGCTGCCTGCCTGTGTGTGCATTCTCACTGTGCATTTTGCCTTTCAAGGACTGAAACCCCCACAAATTAGGCCTGGGAGGGTTGTTTCTTTTTTATCTAATGCAAATTCTCCTGCCTGCACTATTCTTTTTCTATGATTTCCATAAAAAATTTGAAAGCAAAAATATATGGTTAATTTGTTGTACTGTAAAACAAAAATGACGATTTATGGCTGTAGAAAATGTTTATTGTTAGGTTTTCTTTAGAGATGTAGTAATTGAGGATGGAATTTTCATTTGTGTAACCATTCAGTGTTTTCTTGGAATTGACTTTGAATTCACATCCATCTAAATTCCTGATGAACTTCTCTGTTTTACTGCAGTGGTGTAAAATGGACAAGTTCATACCAAAGATGGTAAATTGTAGCAAAGCTAAATTTTAGTATTTTGGGTGGGGTTTTTTTTCCAGCTGTATTCCTGAAAATATACATGTAAATGCACTTGCATAAGTGATCCACAAAAACACAAGCAGCAAGAGAGAAAGAGACATAGTTTTTGCATTCACTTAATTCACTTAATTTCATAAACGTGGAGAAAGCACTTTGGTTTTAAAAGGGAGTTTTTGTATAATATAGCTTTTGTATAGTTCTAACCTTTAGTTAGAACAAAATACTTCATTTTTAATCAGAATTAAAAATGTCATTTTTAATCTTTTAGTTACAAGATTTGGGATCATTCTCTAATTTCCTGTGAAACACAGTATAATGTAAAATAAAAGCCAAGTTATCTGAAATATTGAAAGTTATTTACATCATCATTATTACTTGATTTTAGGGTTGTCTTGATTTGATATCTCATTGCTCGCTTGCCTGAAACAGAAAAGTTTCTGTGTTTAGTGTAAATAGGATTAAATAGAATGTTGATTTGTTTCTCTTTGTAGTTATAAATACTGTAGTCTTTTTAATGGAAATAAAATGGGACTTTTCTTCTCCATAAGCACCCAGTGTATCGAATTGTAATATGTGTGTAATCATCAGGTGTTTTTTTCACTTTAACATGAATATGAGCTGTCTGCCACAGTGTGTCATATCTCAGAGCAACTTCAAAACCAGTGTGATGTAATGTGCACTTATCTAGGCTAAAATTCTGAGTTTATTCAAGTCTTGCACCCATAATTAGGCATCTAAATATAATGGCCTGATTCTTGAAAGATGTGAGCACTTTTAGGTACAGTGACTTGCTAAGACTTGCTGTGCTCTGCATTTCTAAAACCAGGCCATATATGTAGGTAGCCTAAATATAGATTCAGGAATTAATTTAAGTCTTAAGTAGACTTCAAATTATTGGGCATGTTTCTTACTTCATGTTATTCTTAAAGGAGAAAAACAGTGATTCCAGCAGTGATCCTTGTCTGATTGGGACTGATGGCAAAGCACCCCCAGTGGGAAAGGATTGCTCCTTGTTTTTAGAAGTACTTTTGAAAGCTCTGTAACAGTTCAATGTTGTATTATATTATGCCAGTTTAAGGTACAAACTCTGTCTTTTTTTATTCCAAATTTGCTAGAAATGTAATGGAAAATTGTTTAGGTAGAGCCCTTTCAGTGGAACTGAATTATGTATGGATAATCTAAACTGCCTGCTCTCTTCAAAGCCAGGATGGTTAAGGGAACACATTACTTGCTTTGAATAAAACTCATTTTATATTTAGCAGAGCATTTCCACCTGTCAGTGGGGTTTTTTTTGTTGTTTTTTTTTTTTCTTGTGTTGGTGGTATTTTCAAGACTTACCCAAAAAAATGACTCAGAGGTGGTTTTGTTTTTCAAATTGGAAGAAATTGTAATGATTTTAGTCATAAGTGGGTTTTATCTGTAAATTCAGATTCCTCCAGACAAAACAAGGTGTTGGAAAAAGGTGGAATCACTGTCACAAAATCACAGTGTAACTGTCATTGCTAATACCTTGTAATTGTCACCAGTCCTGACATTGGCAACTAGATGAGACAGAATGATGAAAAAGAGCAATTATTCTTCATTTAATGAGGGCATTGTGTGTAATGTGCAAAGCAGCCCAGAAAGTCCAAACTCTTATCTAAATGTATTCATTACCATTCTTTACCCTTTGTCCAAGTTTCAGTTCCTGTTCTTATGTTTAAATTTGGCATCTTTTGTTAATTGAGACTTCTTATAATGGAGATCAGGCTGGAATGTAGATTAATGGAAGTGGAACTACAACAGTGAACCATTACTCCTTTTGAGTTTCAGTTTGGATTTGGTGTGGGTTTTTTGTTTGTTGCTGGATAGTTTTGGGTTTTTTTCAAAACATGGGGTTTTTTATGGACATTAAAAGATACAAGCATGGATCTGGGCACATTCTGTAGTAGGCGACACACTTATTTAAAAATAATATTCAGAAGTTGTACAGCATTGTACTTTTTGTATAGACCATGTTTTATTAGAAAATGACTTTAACTCAATATTATTCTCTGCAGAGAAAATTTTCAAATATGGATAGCAATGCTTGTGACAAAAGGTAACAGAAAAGTGGTGTTAAACAAATATTATGATCGCTATTTCTCCTCGTGTCCCATAATTTCAGTCTCCCTCTGACTGTGAAGAGAGATTTTCCTGCAATCTACCCTCTGAAAGGAAAGTAAGGTTTCAAAATGAGGTATCACAGTGTTAGAAAAATATTAACAATCAAGTAATTAACATATTTCCACATTTCGTGAACGTGCTGTCAGGTCTAAACAAGGAATGAAAATACCTGCAGTCATATAAAATGTCTGCAATTCCTTGGAAGCTCGGGGTTTTCAAGTGCAAAACTCAGACTGGTTGTTACTGAGCCAAGCTGGGAGTGTGATTTATTTATTTTTTAAAGAAAATTCTTTCCAGTGATGAATTCAGTTACTTTCTTGCCCCCTCTTTTTTTTTTTTTCGGGTGACATGAGTAATTCATGAACCCTTTGTGGTTTAGGCAGCAAGGTGGGAGCAGAAGTATCTAAAAAAAAAAAAAAAAAAAAACTAAAAAACCCACCAAGAAAATGTGTAGCCAGAATGACAAATCCTTAGGCAGAGCTATAAAACATACAGATCAGTAGCACAGAGCCATAAGAATATATTGACTGTGGCTCAAACTCATCAGAAGATTGATCAATCCAGCTGACTTGCATTAATTGTGGAATAGAAAGAACGACGCGATCAATGATAGGCACGAAAGTGCAGCGGTAATGATGCCACATCCAGCTAATCCAATAATGGAGAACCTGATGTATGGCATATTGGAATTCCACTGCTCGGGCCCCTGTCACAATAAAGTATATCCTGCAATTATGGGGAAAAATGGAGCAGGCAGCAGCCGAGGCAGCCTAATCGGCCAGCGCCGCAGTGGTTTTCCTGATTAAACACCGCGTTAAGTGGCACTCAAACACTGCAACTTGTCCACGTTCTAAAAGGTAATCCTTGAATTAATGTCAAACTGTGTGTTTTAATCAAAGCAAACTATGAATATTAAGATGTGGGCAAGATATTTAGTTAACTGTGAGCATTTTAACAGCTGATGAACCGGTTTCTCGATGTTGGCTACGAGGAGAAAGGGCCATAATGCTGAGTTGTGAGCCACCAGCTTCCTGTGCTGCAAATCAGTTTGATTTTGTGCAGGCTTAAAGATCTGATGGGAAAAATAATATACTTAACAGACCCTTGGAGAATTCAAATTTAGTTAACTTGTGTAGATGTTTGCCTCTGGTCACTAATTTCAGTCTGCTCAGCATTACGTGTTGATTGGGGGAAGAACAGATTTTTAGAAAGTAGTGATATAAGTACAGCCAGACCAGCAGCTAAAGTTAAGAATCAGTGTTCATCTACTTATTATAAACCCAACATAAATCCTTTCCAAAACATAGCATTTGTCATGTTAAGGACTAAAAGTCTTTCAGTTCTTTTTAAAGTATAGACTTTTTCTACTGTTACTTTAATACTGATACTTAAATTTTATCATGAAGTTCATCTCTATGAGCCTCCTTATTGTCATTTTGACCCAACTTTGCAGTTGGCTTGACCTTTTGAGGCACAGCTTTGTGTGGAAACATGTACCCTGAATTCCTTCCTCTCCCTGGGGCTGAACGATCCAGGGCACTGGTTTTTCCTGCTGTGCTTGGATGGGATCACTCAGAGCAACAGTGGAGCTGTGACTGTTTATTCCACCTTATCCCTTGTCAACAGTGTTTCTCAACCATCATTTTTGGGAGGGAGGATAAATTTTGGAGGCCTTGGAGCTGCTCAGTGTTCAGAGAATACAAGGACTGTTTATGTGTGGGTTTGAACAATCACAGGAAGGGAAATGGATCACTGCCTCACCACTGAGCAAGCACCTAAACCCATGTGTAGACCATTCTGCTTTGCCTTCTGGGAATCATTGGCTGCTTTAATTCCGGTTCTGGATGGGTATTTTTGGTCATCTGTAGGAATTTATCACTTTCCACATAGAAATGTTTGTGCATGAGTTGGACTGAGGTTTTGACACTACACAGTTCCTGACACTCCTCAGTAGAACCTACGTGCAAATGTAGAGGGTTTTTCATGAACAAAATAACTTTGCTACTCCTGCTGTGCTTCTTTCCTTTAAAGAAGTTGCTGAGGCAGAGAATCTTGGGGACAATTATTTAAGCAAACTGGTAACAACTACTATGACAGATGAGGAGCTCTGCATGTCTTGCTGAAGCATCTTCGGTCCTGGAGCAGTCAGCATCTTTGATTCTGGAGCCTCCAGCTGGGCATGTGTGAGCAGTAATGGTCCAACCATCTCAGCTTAATGCCCTGGTGTAGGAAAGCCAACACTTTGAGGCTGCAGCTCACATCTTCCATCTCCTTTGCAGTGCAGTGTAATTTTCTCAGTGTTGTGGGGAAATGATCTGTGAGTATTTGTACAGGGCTCTGCTTCCTCCTCTCCAAAGGTGATTACACATGTGGGGAAGGAAGTAACAAAAGAAACAAGACTCCTCCCACAGTTCCAGTAGGAATGTAGGGGTGAAACTGAGGAGATATTTTATCCTAAAGCTTCCAAATATTCCAAAGTGTTTGTTTTCAATATAAAAATGTAATTCAAAACTAGATGAAAAAGTGATCAATAAGCCCTGAAATGGTTTTCAGGCTGCTTAAGTGAGCTGACAGCAAAGACTGTATCTTTTTGTTTCTCTGGAATTAGAAAGTAGAATTCATGTTCTTCATGTTTGTTTGGGGTTTTTTTCCTTTAAAAATACTGCAGTATAACCAAAAAATTAGAAAAGGTGACCAGGTTGTGAATATAATCCCACCATACTAGATTTTAATAGCATCTGTTTCTATGAGGAACCCATGATACAGTGTGTATTTTCTAAGGCTGTTTTTGATTGCATGAAGTGTTAACAATTAGCTTTACACCTCCCATCATAAGAGTAATAATAAAAGAAAAGGGGAGTTCAGACTCTGTGGTGGTAGCTAATTGCTGTGGAACAAACCCTTGCCTTCCCTGAGACTTTATTCGTTTCTCTTTGCCACTAGGGAATAATTTTAATACATGAAAACTGTATTCAAGTTATGTTCCAGCAGTAAATGAGATCTACTTACTTCGTTCCAGAACAATTAGTTTCAAGCCAGCCTATGTTAAAGAAAGTACTGAGCAGTGTGTTTTATAATTGCTGGAGAGCTGTACTTGCAATATTAGAATAGAAATATTGAGTTTCTTTTCAAGTTTTGAGTAATCCCAGTAGACTTGCAAGCTGCTATGAATAATTCTGTAAAGTCTAAGTGAAAGAGTTCAGATATTTTCCCTCCTCTCTTTGAGATTACTGCAGCTATTTGAGGCAAACAGTCAAAGCACCTCAACATGATGGAAAATGAAGACATTTTGTGTTAAAACTGAAGTGGTAATGGGAGCCTAAAGGCATCAGCCCAAACCAACAAACTGATTACAGTGGTGCTTTTTTAATGCTTTTTTTTTTTTTTTCTGAAATAAGTTGCTGGATGCCAGCAGTCATCTGTGAAGTTCCAACACAGTATCTTCACAAGAGAGGAACTTATGTAAATGCTTAACTTGGCTGTTAGTAGCTTAACATCATTTAATAGGTGTGTGTATATATTCCTGCACAGTGACAGGGCTGAGGGAATGGTTCCAAACTGACAGAGGGCAGAGTTAGATTAGGTATTAGGAAGGAATTCTTGGCTGTGAGGGTGGGGAGGCCCTGGCACAGGTTGCCCAGAGAAGCTGTGGCTGCCCCAGCCCTGGAAGTGTCCAAGGCCAGGTTGGAGGGGGCTTGGAGCAACCTGGGCTAGTGGAAGGTGTCCCTGCCCATGGCAGGGGGTGGAATGAGATGAGCTTTGAGGTTCCTTCCAATCCAACCCATTCTGTGATTCCATGATTATTTGTGGTGCCTCCCTCTGAAGTATCTCAAGGCCTGTGTCATGCACCATTTGGGGGTTTTGCTTGTTTGTTTGGTGTTTTTTCTTATTTTTCTCATATAGCTAAAACTTAGTGCATGGCAAACAGGACTGGGGAGGTGAAGAATTGTGCTTGGAAAATGAGCCTTCCATGGGAATCTACTTGTTCCATGGAACTGCACTGACAAGGTGTTGCTGCCTCTGCCTTGCAAGGTATCACTGCTTGGGGTAATTTCTGTGTGTGCTCTTGAAATAAAACTTGTAACACAGATGGTGACCCTGGAAGGTCTTACAGCCTGGCAAGTGCTTGAAAAGGTGTTAATGCTTTTCCCCAGGAAAAGAGAGAGGAATTTTAGCCTCCCCCAAAGTATTGTTTCATCTGTAATTAGCGGAGGCAAGATCATACAAATACAGAAATCGGTGAGCTAATTGTGATTGTCTGGCAATGAGAGACTCTACTGGGATCAATTAACATGATCTGGATATTAAAGGGAAAGCAGAATGTTCCCTCTTTTTTTCCCTCTCGTGATTTGCCACATTTGTCTCTTAAATACAGACTCTTGGAAGCAAGAAAAGAAAAGGTTGGCATTTTTTTTTTTAACATTTCCAGAACAATAAAAGTCATCATAATGATCTTCAGTTCTGCTGACAACCTGCTTCTTTCTTTTACAGTGGAGACCAAGTGACAGGTACAGCTGGGTACCATTGGGAAGGATTGTTGACTGGTGGTGCAACTTTTATGCTCTTTAACAGCAGAATTTCTCTCATGGTGAAAAAGGCTCAGATTCTTAAGCTCAGTACACTCTGGTATTCATTTATGGGGTTTCTGTACTGTTTATTCCTATTGTGGGATGCCCTTAGACCTGAATTTAGGTGGTTAGAATATCTTTTTTCCCCACAGGTTTTGTGTATCATTGTACTGTGTTACAACACATATATGAATATATTTTGCTGGTAGTCATAGGGGAAAAATACCAATTTTTTGAAATATGTGCAGTCTGTACTGGGAAATCTTGTCAAGCTTGTCAACAATAAGACATTAAAATTTTAAGTGTTCTATGTTCTTTTTTCCAATTAATTGAAGTCATGCACGTGGCATTTGTCAGATGCCCCAGATGTGGGCTCCTGGAGCATCTAAGTGAGTTAACATGTGAATTTAGTTCAGCTTGTGCATCAGCAGGGCTGGATGCTCTAAATGCACTGAGAATGGACTGCACTGCTTTTTAATGTGCAAGCTGAGAGTGCTCATTAAGGGACAGAACACAAAGCTTCAAGCACTTAGGGCTGGGCTTAAATTCACTCCAGCTCCACTAGAACACAGCACTTGATATTCTGGATAAAATCGGTTTAGTTCTTGCTGGAAGTGACAGGATGCCAGCAGTTCATTCGGGAAAACATTTATTACTTTTAGGAAGATTTAATCTGTGTTATCCTGATGGAAGGTGAGGTTTGGCAGCTTGGCAAGAGCTGACAACCAAAGCTCAGCAGGAAAGGGGATTTCCAACATGTCTGGCAATACATTGTTCCTGTGTTCCTCATTGCTTCTGAACAGCAGAGAGAAAAATGGGGTTTGAAACATGGTTATTGGGCATTACAAGGAGTAAAATGCAGTGAAAATGGGCTGCAGTACTCTTTTTTTATTTTAGAAAATAATTCCAGACATCAGAGAGAGATTTTATATAACCTAGTAATGAAGAATAGTTCTTCTCCTGTTCTGTGGGCCTCAGGCACTCCACACTGCTGAAGCTGGAACATGACGTGTACAACAAGAATGCATGAAACCTGTAAGATTTTTTTATTTTTTTTTAATACCTAGATAGCTGGTGAACTTATTTTCTTCTCAGAAAGAAGCGATTATTGACATATTTCTTTTATAATTAGTCCAGAACTATCAAACAAAAACAACAGTGAGCCGACCTCCTTCCCCACACCCTGTGAAATGCCAAGTTTGTCTTATTTCTCGTGGAAAGGAATATTTAGGTAATGATAGAAAAAGCTATTTTAAATACAGACAAACTCATTCCTTGCTTTATTTTGTGTTTCTCTCAATCCATTTTCTATTATAATGCCTATGGACTCGGAGTTCCACCCTCCACTCCCATTTTGCTTATACTGTTGACTTGCTTTGAGAAAAATACTTTCCTTTTTTTTTTTTTTCTTCCTTTCTTGGTGTTTTTGTTTTTATTTTTTTCCTGAAGACAGATGGTGGCAACACTGCTCTGTCTAAAGACCAAAGAAAACAGCTGCTAAGGTGCAAGGCAAGACTACACCAGCAGTGAATGGCTGTTCACAGTTTTGCAAAGTCTCCCTTGGTTTTCCAGAGGAATTGATACATAAACTAAGCACAGTTACCTCTCCTCTAACTGTAACAGTAAAAATAATGGGGAAAAAAATCACAAATATACTAAATTTATGGCATAGTACAGTTTCGGTAGCTTTCTGTCTTGGCTTCCATATTTAAATCCGGACTTGACTTGGGAAAAATTTGTTGCAGCCTAATAACTATAAAATACTAAGAGGAAATAAAATCAATGTTGGCCCAAATCTTAGAATGCAAACCACACACACACACTATAAAATATGATCAAATACTGCTTACTCAGTAGATTCAGCTCTAGGAATCAAACAGCACTGAGAACCGCTATAAAAAATATGCAGGAAATGAAAAAAATCTGTTTAATAGATGCTTGCAAATTGTTGTTTTTGTAAGATCAAGGTATTTTTTATTCCCCTCAGGTAAAAAGAATTCTCATGATCGATATATATCTGACTTGGACAGGTGAAAGGTGGTCGTTTGGGGTTTTTTTTTCCTTCTTTGCAATGTTATTAGTCCCAAGTCTCCAGGCTGTTAAATGTACACATATGAATTACAGTGTTTCAGGAATCAAATGAAAGGCTTTGGGAAAAAAATAAGACATCTCCATGATGTATTTTAAGTCTGGCTTTATTTTTAAAAAACGCTGTGTAGTCATTTTAAGGAATTATTGCCCTTGACTGGCATGGGAAGCAGGCACTGAATGAGAAGTGTGGTTCTCCTGCCAGTCTGCATCTGTAACCCATCATACTGGTGCACAGCTGCCAAGCTCAGATTCTAGAAGGAGGTTTCCCATTTTTCACATTTTTCTCTTCATCCACAACCCCACAGGGGGTACAGTGAGAGCTGAGACTGGGGAAAAGGAATAAGAGAAAAAAAATGGGGGAAAAGAATAATCAACTTTATGGAAAATTCCAGTGTTGTAGAGCAGATTGTTGTCTTGTTGTAGAATGAAAATGATTTTTTTTTTAATGGCGCTAAAAAAATGAAGCTTGGGAAAAAGAGCTTTACCTTGGAGTTGCTTCAGAGCCACAGAATGTCTGTGAGTTGTGTTCTCTCCACTGGCAAAGGTGCTCAGCAGCTGCAGGTTCTGGGAGTCTGGGTGAGGTGTCCAGATCACATGGAAGGCTCAGCTCCCTAAAAAACCCCCCCCAGCAGTACCTCAGTAGCTGCAGGAGAGGGGGATGAGCTCACAGAAAGCTGTGGGGGCATTATTGAGCTGAACACTTGGCAGAACTTTATCGCTTTCGATGTGGCAAATCTGAGGAACAAATGTCTCCATCCCTCGGTCTATAACCAGCTGTAGGTGTGCAGTGATACTTTTTGAGCTGCCTGTTTGGTCATTTCAATAAGATTTGTGCTACCTCTGAACCTCTGTGAAGGTCTTGCTGTCTGCCACCTGTGAGCAGGTTGTTTGTGCTGTTTGGTGTTAGGAAACAGCAGCTGTTCCCTCGTGTGTTCTGCACTTCCTAGTTTTTTCCAGGCTTCCAGGATAATCCCATGGCCTTCCTAAACTTTTGAAGTTCAGAGATCTTCATACCACTCAGCAGATGCAAGGCAAAGGCTGTGTTTTAAGTAGAGGTGCTTAGTTCTTGCATGATTTACTTCCTTATGTAATGATGGGTGACAAATAATGATAAAATGCCATCATTTAGACTTTTTTGTCATGGTGGGTATTATAGTGTAACAGAGCCCAGGTAAGAATTTTTAAGCAAAGGTATCCTTTCACAATGGAAAATAATTTTTATTTTTAATGTTGCATGCCAGTTCAAGGCATATCAGGAATTTTTATATAAGTAATAAGAGACAACCCTGTCTCCAGATACATAACGGAGAGGGAAAAGGCCTGAATTCCAGTCTCTAGACACAATTAGAAATCAAAACAAAATTGCTATAATATACTGAAAAACTAGACAAGTAATGTCATGCAGAGCAGCATTCCCTACCCTTTTAATTGCTGCTTATCCTGTCTCAGTAAGTGAGGTAATTGATGTTTTACTCTCAGAATTGATCTCGGTGTTTCAGGTAGTTAGCAGACTAGAATGGCTTTTACATCATAACACTAAAAATCATTTCATCTCATCACCTAATCCCAGGCTTGAAAATGTGCCACATTAAGGCTACCTGGCTTAAAAATAATGAGTTAGTTTGGGTCTTGAGTCCACTGGACAAGATTGTGATTAATCTGAATATCCACACAGAACATCTTGCTCTTTTAAATTCTCCTGTTCTCATTTCTCCCCAAGGGCCACCTACATCAGAGCTTTGTGGAGCTCCAAATTATTTCTGTGTAGTACCTTGTTTGTTCCTGTTTGAGTGAGAGGAACTGTTTGGTATCAAAGTGGTTTGGCTAAACAGGGTTTCAGGTTGAACAGCTTGACCCAACACCTCTCTGGTAACGTGTGTGCTCTTGCAGTTGTGGAACTTACCTCAAGGCTTTGGCTTTACTTTTATTCTTGACATATGGAAACATAGCATTTCTGGGAGGAAAAAGGAGGAAAAAAAAGAAATAGTATGCAGCTCAAAATATTTTGTGTAATTTCGCATATTTTTTCTCATTGCAAAATTTAGTATAGGAGGTTCTACAAACTCAGGTGTAAAAGCAGCAAAGAATTGTTACGAATGTGGGAAATGAAGTGGATGAGAAACAGGGAGTTAAATGACACCTTACTGGAGGTGTTGATTGTATTGATGTGTGGCATATTGAACACACAGGCTGGACCACCCCAGCATGAGCATTACCTGCATGCAAACGGGGATGAAATGTGCTTTTTGAACTGTGTGTGTGGGTACTGTATTGATCGTGTACATTATTATGTGATGTTGAATTTAGTCCTTAACACCATAATTTGGTTTATATTATGCTGTAATGAAAACAATAGCTGCATATGCAGGGAGAAGAGATGCTTCTCTCTCTCTGCCTCCCTCTCCACCTCTCTTCTATACAGAGCTATAGATATGTATGAGAAAACTTGTAGATGGGACTCTTTGTCCTTGATGACTTTCAATCTGGGTTAAAGTGTGGCAGAAAAGTGAAGATATGTATAGCTGTGTGGAGAAGAAAAGAGGTTATATTTATTGCAAAAGGAGATGATGTTTAGATCTTTCATGTGTATATAGTAAAAGATTTCTGTCTGTCTTCTAAATGGCCACCTCATCGTAGCTCATCAGAGTGTTCTGGAGATGTTGGGAGCAGCATTCCATGCATAAGGATTGTGTGCAATTTGCCATTGCAATTATTTCCAAAGGTATAGGTACAATACAGTTTCGAAGCTACATTTTCAAGCTTGTTATCGTGGAGGTCACTGAAGAACGTGACATTTAGTTTGCAGAATGAGTGTGGGTGTGCATGCAGGTGCACAGAGATACACAAGTTTTAAATGTTTCCCTCTGCTTTTCTATTTTTAGGACAGTGAGGCCATTGCTGTAGTCTCATTAAGAGGTGAAAAAGAAAATGTTTAACTTTGTCAGCTGCACCTGAATTTTGCCAATGATTGTTCATTTTCCTAACAGAAAAGTAAAGAACATTTTAAATGAGAGTTACTTGTTCAAAGTAACCTTACCACTTCTGAGTGAGGAGAATATAGTGCCCTAATGGATGCTGTTATATGACAATCTCTGTCTTTCATTATTAAGTGTCAAGGTTTCTTTAGGAAAGCTTTAGAAATCCTTGGGAGAAATGTTTCATTGCAGCAAGCTGTAGCACTGCCACTAAAAATATATTGCTAATTAAAGTTTATTGACAGTCTTTGTAATGCATTCCTGGAACAAGGCAAAGCACTGGGTAGTTATTGGATGCACTGCATCTTCTGTAGTTAGTTAAGCTGTTTAGGAGAGGAGATTAAGGTACTCTGCCCTTCCTTCCCTGTGCAGTGCTTGGCTGTGAGCATTGTGCAGAACAGAACACTTTCCTCTCAGGGCACCAGTGCTACAGACTCAGAAATTTTGGGGTTTACCAGGTGCTTTTTGACTTGTTAGCCATGGGCAAATGGGAAGGGAATTTAAATATTTTCCTGGAAGGTGCATCTCCCCAGGCAGGAAAAGGATTGTGACTATTCAGGAAACAATTCCTTCAAGGCACAGTTTCTAAGGTGAGCAAGGGTTTGAGGAGTTACTTCAGCTCTGGGTGTGAGTGTGAACACACAAGGTGCAAATCAGACCTGTGCAGTTCCCAAGGTGGAACTTTAGGACTCCTAAAAAAATCCCTAATCCAGAGCAGTGTGCAAGTACATGTTTTACTCCATTGAGAAGAAACCTGGAAAACCACTTGAATATCTCTTGTTAGTGGCATAATCTGAGGCTAATTATAACCAAAGTTATTAGGAGGTAATTCATGCTTGCTTTGTTCTCATTTACTGGTGTATTTTGTTCTCCATACAGCTGTGTTTGGCACCACAATTATCTTGGTATCTATTTCTTTTTACATGAATATTAAAAGATGATCAACTGTTAATTGATAACTCATTTTAATAATGAGAATAGCCAGTATTACTGATTTTGCTTATAGTCATAGAACAGATTGGGATCTTTAAAGGTCATCTAGTCCAAAATGACAACTGTGATTTCTTACTGATACCATGACACCTGGAAAACTGTGTCAAGTGATTACATAAAGGTCCTCAGGTGGAGCAGGAGAAGCTCTGTCTTGCCATATTTACCCTGTCTTGCCCCACCTCTGGAATACTGTGAGCCACAGTGAATCTGTGAACAATTTGGTAAGTGCAAGGAACAGGATTTATTCTTCAGACAACTGGCAGAAGATTTTTACCCTTCTCTGCATCTCTAAATCTAAAATTACTCATTTCAGTAGAGTTCCTCTGCAGTTCTGTTGCTGTACTCAGCAAAGTACTGCCTTTGGTAAGATTTACAGTGCAAATCAGAACCAAAACAGGATTTTTCCCTGTGGAATGAGTATCAACAGCTTTGCAAAGTGATTGGTTTGTGTCTCTGAGAGCCAAATGTTCTGTCTGCCTGTACAACCTGCAGTTCCACTGAACATTATCAGAGTTGTATAAAGCTAAGTAGGAAGTTCCTAATGGCATGTGTGGTCTTGGAGCTTATTAAATATCTGCCTGCCCTTTCTGCTGATTCGAGCTTCTTGCACGTGCAGAAATGTGTGATGGAGAGGGGGAGTGAACCCTGGTGCAGAGCACAGGTCAGGCTTGTGCCATGAGAGCAACAACAGTCCCAGTTCAAGGTGGGATGGACACATTTTTCTCTCTGGGACTTATTCATTCATTCAAAAACAAAGAAAAAACGCTTCTGGGTTTGGGTGTATTTACTGGCCTCACACATATGGTGTGAAGTTCTCCCTCTAAACTTCATGAGGGTGTAATTCCTTTGTGCTTTAGGGAAAAAAAAAATCTCACCTGAGGAGTCCACAATTTGATAATTTAGTGCAGGATAGGCCAACTCTGCTTCACTGCAAAATAACCCTGATAAATGTGGCAAAGGGTGCAGTGCTTGTGTTTGGATTTGTGATCTCTGTGTGTGCAAGCACAAAACTTAGTGCTGCGTTTCCTGAAATTTTCCTTTCTGAAAACCAGAAAAGGGTAATTTAAGACAGTAATGACATTCTACCATCCTCTTGAAAATGTGTGTGAATACTAATGATTGATTTGCATCTTGCATTTATGTCCTTGCAATTCTCTCCCAAGAGCTAAAGATAAGAAGCACATATATGTTTCATAAATAATCAAGTTATCCATCAAAACTTCAAGTTTTAGGTGGAGTGATACATGAAAACAAACTGTCATTTTAATGCACTTCATGGTGTTCATTTTTTTTTTGCATTCAAATTCTACTGACAAGAGTAGGTATATAAAGTACACATCTATACAACTACAAATCCTGCTTGTGACAGAAATTCTTACCTGTTAAAGAAACAACACCCAAACCAAACGCAAAACAAAGGGAAAAAAGAGAAATATCAATAGCTTAACTGGCCAACTAATTTAACCTATAGTGGAATTATATTAATTATGTCTTTAGTTAAAACCAGTTGTAGAATTTAAATTGTTTGTCATGGTAAACATTCTAAGGTTTTCCTATTTATCAGTGGATGAATAAAATAAATTCTACAGATCAATTATTGATGATAAATCATCAATTCACGATGATTGATTTATTAGGTTAATACTGAAGCATGACCTTTTGGCATGCTTGGGATCATTTCATATAAATTAAACTATTTTATATATACAAATATATCTGTACATACACAGCCTTTCACTTATGATACTCTAATATTTTAATTGGAAAACTAGTAAATCCAAGTATGGGGACAAATG
The DNA here is from genome assembly GCF_003945595.2 of Pipra filicauda. Lineage (NCBI taxonomy): Eukaryota > Metazoa > Chordata > Aves > Passeriformes > Pipridae > Pipra > Pipra filicauda. The sequence continues at coordinate 2,221,336 of NW_024104909.1, forward strand.
GAAGTCTGGATATCTGTCAGTTCATTGGCTTCTTGCTGACCTGGCAATATCTGGTTTCTCAGAGCAGTTCCCTCCATAATGGCCTCTTCAGCCAATAATGTGGATGTGCCAGATAAAAGCTGTGGTTTGGGATTTTTTTTGTAATTTGTCAAGCACCGGGGGCTGAAGGAACCTGCCTTATTTTTATCAGCCCACGAGCACAGCAAGTGGCCGTGCAGATGTTTGCTGATAACAGCCAGGCCACGTCTCTGGGAGCAATTTGTAACATAACTAGCTTTGGTAATTGGCTGGAAATCCAGGCCTGTCTCCAGTGATATCCTCATCGTCAGGCTGCTGTTCTCTCCTCTTCCTTGAAGTGTCTCTCTGAGTCGTTACCTGCAGTTCCTGTAACTGCCACCTGAACAGGCTGGGAGGAAGTTTCTGGTTAAAATACAAGACACTATTCTGTGTAAAGTGGAGTTTTTATTTAAACCCTCTCTTGATTTTATTTCATCTCTCTATATAGACAGATAAATACATTTTATACTCTATATATTCTTATTTTATTATATATTTTTAGTCGTCATATCTGCCCATGATCTTTACTTCAGAACTATTATGCAGCATAACAGATTTACTGCCTTGTTTGTGTAATGCAAACCCTCAGAATTCAGCAGTATCAGATACTCAGATAATAAGTATCTCCACTTTCTTCATTCTATATTTACACGAGCTTCAGAGTTTATCACTTCATTGGTATCCATGTCATCATCTGCATTTTAATTTTTTTTTTTCTGGGTAGGACTTTAAGGAAAGAAACTTAAAATCCTTTTCCCCAAAGGTACAAGATCTTACAAGAGTAAATTCTTGTAATAACAACATACTTATGAAACAAAAATGATTTATGCAGCAGTAAATAGGGTAATATATGTAATATGCCAGGCCTGGTCTGGGTTTGTTTGCATTCTAAGATAACATACTGTAATTCTACACTGGTTGCTGCTTTAACATCACAATATTTTTAATTACAATTTTCATTGTGTCCATTTATTCTTTGTAGTACACTGCCTTTGCCTTCTGATTATTCCTTATAATATTTTCTGTGTTATGCAGGGAAATTAAATGAAATGCATTATGGCTCGTCCTTTATGGAGAAAAGGAGTTTACATTTGAATACTAACTATGGATCAGGTTTCTCATGGGGTTACTCCGTGCAGAACATACATGCAGAATTTAATTTTGAGGCTTTGCCACACAAGTGTTTATCTAGAATTGTACTTGTAACAAATATTTTGTTAGAGATGACTTTCCTAATTTATATTACCTAAAAAAAAACAACAAAAAGCCCCACCCCACTGTACTTGCCAGGTAACAATGTTCAAGCAACATAGAAAATCTTGGTGAAGAAACATATCCTGAAGCCAAGAAACAACGAAAACTGGACTTTGGGGTTTCTCAGTTGCCTAAAGGAGCCCTTTTGCACAAGGAAATAATTGCCTACAAATTGTTTTAATGCAACAATTTTTTAACAGTGTTTCTATTTTAATTTCGGAGATTTTATAGGGTTTTTTGCCTCAATAAAATGATCCTGTTTGCAATACTTTGCTAATTTGAGGGTAAAAAGAACAGGAGAGGGAGAAAACCTATAAAACTATAGATTATTTTTTATGGAAGATGAGATGGTCCCCATTTGCATTTACAGCTTTACAAGGATTGTAGCACCAGGCTCTTTTTCTTTTTTTTGATGGAAATGCTTAATCTGAGCTCAATGGGCCATAATAATTGCCTGTTTCTTCCAGTAGAAATAAACCCACTTGTATGTGACACTTGAAACCTTAACTCTGCTTAGTATTAGCACAGAACTGTAGACATTTCTTCGCCCAAATATATTTATGAGAGCAGCACCAGTCGATATACAATAGCCAGCCAAGGGTGTTGGAGAATAAATCAGTCCCTCCAGCCACTGCTAGAGCACAATAACTGATGGTGGTAATAAAACCCCATGAAATTAAAATTCTCTGCATGCAAACACATACCTAGCTGTGAGAAACCCGGAGCTCTGTGTTCTGGAAAAATTTACATATGCAGAGATATATATGTTCTGTATTAGTAACAGAATGGAACAAACAATCTATAGGTCTTGAGCACACTTTGACCTCATTAGACTTGTCAAAGTTTGGGGGCTTTCAGGAGACATGTAGATGAAAATGTGGGCAACTCTTAAAGAAAGTGGAGGATGGCCCCAGTTAGTCCTTGAGGAAGAAATACTGGTTTTATTTGAAAGCCTCTAAATGATGCTGTAAGTCACTACCAAAGGCTCTGAAAACCCCACTTCTAGTTCAAATCATCCTGTGTGTTTGTGCAGTTACTGATATTTCTAATGAGTCTTCTGTGTTTGAGCACCTCAGGCTCTGTTTTGGGGCATTGTGAGCTCTGGGGATGGACGTTGTTTCTCCATTTGTGTTTTGGGTTTTCACATGCAGTACTGAAAAGCAATTTTAGATTAATAGGCAACATTATTTATACATTTATGTACAAGCCCATACTCTCTCCACATATTAAATAACTTGAAGCATCATTTCTTCAGAATTCTGTAGGGCAATGAGATAATGAACACTAATATGTAATAAAATGATGCAAGGGGAGTGACTGTTTCCATATGAAATACAGCAGTGCATGGTGTGTCTCCTTGTGTGGCACAGCATTTTTGGGCAGCGTGGCAAGGTAAAAACACAAGCATTTAATTTTTGACAAAAGACTTTTACAGTGAGATGAGTATCTAATGAGAGAAAACGCCAACAGATGGATTTTGCAAATAGTATGAAATGTCCCAAAGTATCTAGTGAAACACAACTAATATGGAATGGTTTAATTTCAGCTGTTTGATCTATGAATGAGGAGAAATATAAGGCCTCAGTCAGATGAATGAGCAATCACTAGTCAGGAAGTTAAGTTTTGGTAAAAGCACTGTGACTGTGAGTAGTGCCAAGCTTTTCACATCTGGCTCTCTTGTTCCACAGTTCATATGTAGATACTGACTGTAAGCTGTCCTTTCCTAATGAAAACAGGAATATTGTTACAATTCAGGTAATCATATTTGCACTGGCCTTTTTTGAGGTGGAAAGAGAGAGACAGCAATGCTGGAGGGCCTTTCCTGGCCCTGCTGTTAGAGTGGGTGTCTGAAGCTGCACAGAAAATCTTGGCTGAGTAATTGCTGTGAGTGCTCAGTGGAAAACAGGAGGGTTTCATGTGCACTGGTTTCAGAACACAGGCTGTCCATTTACCTCAAATGTTTGTGGCAAAATATCTAGAATGTAAAAGACATTAGATGTCCATTGGTTATTTTTCAACCACTGGGGCTGCGCTCCATTTCAAAGGATTTTCTCAATCCTTAAAGCATTTTGAATTTGTAAATGTAAAACGAATACTTGGGAAGGTTGTACTGCAAGGAGAATACTTTTTCCTTTTACATTTTAACCAGCACATTCTGTAAATAGCCTTGTCACCATCCTGTTGTTCTCTTTGCCCCATCACCTAAACCTTTTCTTTAAAATGACACTTAAAAACCTTGACAGCAAAAAAACTTCCCAGGTGGACTGTTGGCATTCCTTATCACCTGGAGTGGTGCTGTCACTCCCTCATGTGTGCATTCATACATGCATGGGTCCCATTTTCTATTTTCCAGTTTCTTTAGAGGTAGGCATTGTGGATGACTGATAAATACACTTAAAAGATCTTCAGTCTCCCGCCTGTTACTGTTACTTAAAGAAAACAAAACCAGCTTCCCCCTTCTAGTCATGAGCTCCCTGGGGAATGACACCAGCAGGTTGCACAGGATTTCCAAAGGGTCTCTTTGGGGTTTAAAATGATGGAGCTTGACAGCATGAGTGTCTTCTAAGCCTTCTGTCTTTTAAAGAGACCTGTAGTCTTGAAATGTCGTTCAAGTTCTTTGAAAATTTTTCCTTGATGAAACCCTTTAAAGAGGATCAATCTTTTAGGCATTCTTTTCACTAAACTCACAGTGTGTGAGAGCTTGACACAATGACACTCAATGTACTGACCAGGTTCTTCAAGCAGTCTTGAGCTAAAATAAATAAATAGTTCATTGCACATGGTTCAATCCAGAGACACAACAAAGTAAATTCAGGATTGAGAAGCACTGTATTTAAAATTGCAGGATATGCACAAGGTTTGCTTCTAGGGGCTCCTGATCATTAATTAAATATGTTATAGCTTTCAGTTTTTCTCATTTATCTTTACAGGTTTACATATTGTAAATGCATTATTTATGTTTTCCCTTAAGTGCTCAGTACTGCCAGGATGTTTCTCTTAAACTGGCATGGATAGCAAAAAAAGACAAAATGAGAGAGCAAATTTGGCACTGGTTAGATGCACAGAAAGCTGCTTGTGTCCAAATGAGCCTTTCCCAGATGTACATTAATAAACTTGAACTGATAAATAGAGGGCCAGACAGACAGACAGATGGCATCAGTGTTTAAACTAGGAAAAAGATTTTTTTTTTTCATTAAGGGAAGTTTTGGGTTGTTTCATTTTTTTGCTTTTTAGTCTCATCCTAATAATACCTTTTCACTAAGCCTTGTTGCTTTTGTTCTGGAAAGCTCCTGGTGTGAAGGGTGATGGGGGAGCTGTGTAGGTGGATATTCATCCTGCAATGGATTGTGTTATTTTAGCTAAAACACACAGTTTGGACTCAAGTATCTGCTGAACTTTTAACCAAGGGAATTGCTGGCATTGGTGTGTCCTGCTTGTTGTCCCCCCTGTGTTTCTCTGTTCCTTTAGTAACCGGAGTGCCATGGATGTGGTGGTAGATTGAAGCAAAGTATATTTTAAAATAGTATTTCACAATCATAAGAAAGCCATTTGTGTTAAATAAATGGATGTTTTCCTTCTGTTTCTTTTGCTGCCAGCTGTGGAGCAGTTGGATGTTGATGTGCAGTCACCCTCTCCTGACTTGTACTCTTATTCACTCCTTGCCTCTCGTGTTCTCCCACTGTTCATAAACACTTCTTTTCAATCTTAAATAACATATCCTGTTCTGGTGGCTGAGCTGTCAGGTATTTGTCAGGTTTGTGTTTCATACTACAGTAGCAGACTAATTAAAACACAGAATTAACTATCTGTTTAAATAATCAATAACTATAACCCTTACTTCACTCTAAAAATATTTGATACAGGTTTTTTAGTTAGTTTTGTACAAATTTTGGAGCTGTCTCATTTCCAGGATGAAGTATCCTGGTCTTCCTACTTCCCTGTCTAGATGTATTTCCAGATCTTTAAGCACCCTGGTCACCTTTCTGTCTGAAGGCAGAAAGTCTGTAAATCTGTGCAGCTAACGGGAGGTCAGAGCCAAAAGTTTCATCCCATGGGGAAGAGGACACCACATTCTTTTCAAGGGTGATATTAAAAGTACAATTGGAAGCTCTTTTCCCTTGTATTAAAATGGAAGTAAAACAGCAAATATAAATTTCAGACAGTCTTTCTGAAAGACTCTTCACAGTCATTTCCAGTGAAGGAACTAAATGATCATTGTAGGTCCCTTCCAACTGAAATACTCCATCTATTTTATTTTTTTTAATCAATGTGAAGAGGCTCATATGGAACTCAGATCTGAAATTAACTCTTGAGACTTATGCAAGCACACTTATAGTGCAGACTAGTAAGACCTTAAAGTAATTTATAAATGCTGTAAAGCCATGAACTTTGAAAAGTGGAATCATTAGTCTGCAAGTGATAGTGACTTTAACTCTACTTAGTTTGACTCCTCAGGGGAAGTGTAATTAGCCCTATGCTGAATTCCTTTGCATTTTATTCCCTGCTAGAGAACTTCAAAGAGCATTTGTTTCTGTTAGACTTTGTGTTTTCGTACAGGGACTGCTTTGTAAAACTTGTGCTGTCCATGTAGAAGGTTTAGCTTGTAACTTCCTTACCAGGATTCTTTCTTCTACGATGCAAAAAGGGCTGGCAGCTTTATTTGTTTGTAGTAACCTAACTTTGAGAAGTTTTTCATCATCACTACAGAGTGAAAATTTATACAAATGGGTATTAGTCCATGCTTTAACTTTTTCTAAGTACAAAGTAGCAAAAAGTGTGTTCTGAACCTTTGAAGATTCAGATTTGAATTTTTTGTATTGCATCAGATTTCATGTTTTGTGAACTCTTTGCCATGTACATTAATGACAGAAATGACAGTGATTGCACTTTCAAGGCTAATTATACTACCTAATGATTATAAAATATTCTTAAAATACTTCTTTTTAAAAACAAAACAAAACAAAAACCAATCAGACTAAAAAAACCTCTCACCACAGGCTGGACAAATCAACATCTGAGTATGTTCCTGAGCAAAGCTCTCACACTCTGGAGAGCATTTCTCATAAACCTGGCAAAACACAGAGACAGCAGCACGGAAAAAAATATGCTGTGGAATCAAATCATCTTCAGAGTTATTCTTACACCTGATCAGAACTGGAAGTTGTCATAGGAGTGTGTGTTATCACTTATATGAAGCCTCCATATCTTTGTTTCTTAGGTGTGCTGTGAATGTATCATGGTATCTTAGTAGAGGGGTGTTCAGAAACACAGCACAGACTTGTGATGGAACAGAAACAGGGAAAAGCTTCTTCCTGAACTGAACTACCAATGAAGTGTTTCAAATCTAAAAAAAAAAGTGCTTTTCTACCTCAGGTTTGTTGTGCGTTCTGGTTAATTTCCTTTTCTAATTTTAAAATATAAGTGGGGAAAAAAGCTTTCTTGCAGTAATGATTCTGTCTAGATCCACAATGCAATATTGTGTTTAGACAAATTTCCAAGATTTATATGTGTAAGATAGGTAGATTTAGCAGTTTTGTTGTGGCAAGAATGTTATGCTTTCAAAGTTATTTTGGTGTTCTTTTTTCCTCTTGTAGAGTTCAAAACAACAGATGAGTTGTGAAAGAGACCAGCTAAGGGTAAGTGTTTATGCAAATGTTATTTGCATAATATATTCTGTTCTTTTAAAACATTAGCAGAGTCTAGTTTGTGCTATTGACAGATGGATTACTTAATTTAAGAGAAGCATATTTAGTTCATTTGTTGCTTGTTGGTAAATATTGTACATCTCTCAATATAAAACAGCTAGAGTAGATCCAGGTTTTTCTTCCATATTGTAGTGAGATTTGGCAGCAAATAACTTCTCACAGGACCTCTTTTGACACTCAGCAAACTCTTCCTATGCACCAGGTCAAGGTCTAATGGGAAAGGTCACTGTGTTTCTCAGACTGTCTCCACTACTAAGATTGTTTCAAACAAGAATTATCCTTTGGATTTTTATAGTCTGTGTACTCTCGGAAGAAATCAGTGCTAGGAGTGTGAGGGAGCTGGTACTTCGGTGTGTATGTTGGTTGTGTACAGTCTGTAAACAAGATGGAGTTCCTGAACCCAGGTTGCTGACCTTTATTTTGTTTTCCCCTTTTCCTGTGTTAAAGTGACTGTGTTAAACAGGTTTTAGTCCCTGCTCCCTTTAAATACTACAGATCTCTGCAGATTGCAAGTATTCTCGATTGCAAGTATTTTCTGATTGATTCTAGTATTTGGTTGGAAAGGTATAAGAGCTTTCTTTGACTAAAACAAAAAAACCCCAACCAAACAAAAGCTTTTTCTTCATCCCTATGTTGGTTAATAGACGTACATTTATTTGATATCACATGATGAGTATTTACTCGAAATTCCCTATGGAAGTAGAGAAGGAGAGGCCTGAAGGAACTGTGAGTTTCTGTACAAACAAAAATATTGTTGGAAATAGTCAAAGCAGCATTTTCTTTTTTTTTGTTTGCTGTTTTCTAAACATCAGCTATGCCTTCGTGACTTGCAAGTATAAAGAACATACTCTAATCTTGAAGTACATGGTGCAGGGTTCTCATACATTCAGCCTTTCATTAGATTAAGTCCACCAACATATTGAGATGCTTCAGCTGGTCCTCACCACACTTGTAATGGGATTTTTGGTAAACAAGTTATGCAAGAATGATGCATCACATATTGTCCTCAATTCTTTTCTTGCTGACATGTGCATTGCCATTGTACTGGAGCTGGAGTGACAAAGCTTTGTTTTATCAGTAGTCATGTCTCAACAGAGCAGCTGTCAAAGCTAAAATATTGCAATAGTACCTGAAGGACAAGCTTTTCAAGAGGTAGCAGTGCCTTGAGAACAAAGAAAGTTTTCATTTGGTTTTATTTTCTTCCTTGAACGAAGAAAAACATTGTTTTTAAATATAATGTGAGGAGGCTGCCAGCACTTTCTTCAAGTAAAAATGTGTGGATTTTCAAAGTAGTGGATAAAATGGGATGCAGTAAAAATTTTGTGTCTTTCTATACCAGTATTACACATTTACATCTAACAATGAGCTCAGGGCTTTGTGTCATGTCAGAACGTGACAACTACAGACAAAACCACATCTGTAACCTACTAAAAGTGGGTACATCATCTCCTGCCACTCCTGTGGTGTTCCTGTGACACAAAACACAGGTACCAGTGTAAACTCTGCTCCTGAGGCAGGGATGTCAGGAAAGCAATGCCCACCCAGAGGAAGAGCTTGGGGCTGTAGGACAGAAACCAGAACCCCCCAAAAGTCTCACACAGACAGACACAGCAAAAGCAAAAAATACAGAGCTTCTCCTTTCCCCTGCCTGGTCATCAACCATCCAAACCTTCCCCAGTGCCAGGGATCTACTGGGGTTTTCACAGCTTGTCTGCTGCAATGCAATACAGTGAAATTTAAACATATTCTGTGGAGATGCTGCACCTTCAACACTCTGAGGGTGTGCCTTGACCATCCTGTCACTTTTAGGTTGGCTCTCCAGCTGAGCAGGGCTGTTAAAGCCATGGTTAGTGGCTGAAATAGCTTTTGCAGGCCTGCAGTCTCTTCTTTAGGGGTTTGTGACCTACCTGTGTATACTTGGATGTGAGGCAGTCTCTTCACAACAAAATATTGTTTCATCCCAACTGAAAGAACTGAAATAGAACAAGAAAACAAGATTAAAATAATAAAATACCAATATTCATTTGTGTTTGTTAAGCCAGTTTATCCTTACATCATCTAATAATATAAAATTAAAAAGACATATTATCTCCCACCCTCCATGCTAATTCTGAGATGAATGTGTCTGCCACTCTCCTTTTTTGATTCCCTAGTCATTCATTGGTTTACAAGTCATAAAGAAGTTTCAAAAGAAAGGCTTGTTAAAATCCTAATAGTGTAAATAAATAATTAGACATTGTGTGGCTATACTGAGAATTATCTGACTCTGCCTATAATCATTTATTCAGACATTTCTCACCTCTTATCTCTTTCACTGCCTTTTAAATTGTAAGTGCAAAGCAGAGTGTCACTGTTCTGGAATAAAGCATTTAGAGTAATGAAACTCATTGGAGCCTCTGGCCATTATACATTATATTTACAATGAATGATAATCCTAATAATTAAGGAAGCCAGTGTATTTTCACCCCTTTCTGCTCAAGATTTGCAAAGGACAGAAACCACAAGTTGGTAACTTATTTACCCTGCTAACCTAGTACAATTCCCAGTTAGACGTTACTGTTTATACTTGAATTATTAAATGAGAAATCATACAGAAAACTCTGGGAATTTTATCTTTAGCATGGCTGATTGGGGCTTTTTTATTCCATTTGGATACATAACACAAGCTGAGTTTGGTTTATTTCCATCTGATTTTTAAAAATAAACAGAGCATTAATGCTATTTTTCAAGTTTTACTTTCTCTTGGCAATGATTTTCATTACAATGTGCTACCTCGAATATTAATTATTTTCATATTTCTGTAATTTCTTTTTGCTTTCTAATCTGGTGTCATCTAAATCAAGCTGTACTAAACAACCAGTGTGTTTTTAAAGGCAAATTGAGTGCTCATTATTACTCTCTCCGCCTCCATCCATGCACTGTGCTTTGTCAGTGTTTCCTTTAAGGAAAATAATGATAGTTTAGTCCCCCTCACTCTGTTTTGTGTTATTTAATCCTGATTTATAAATCTCTTCTTGGACAGTTACACCCTCTCCTCTTCTCTGACTCTTTCCTGCTGCCACTTGCTGTTTTATGAGTCTCTGTGTGGAGCTTAATGCAATTGTCATTCTGATGCATTATAAATGACCTGGAAAGACACAGAACTCACAGCTTGCTCAAAATCATTTAAAAACACTTTTCTGCTCATATTTAGGTCTGAAAAACAGACTTTGAAACAGGAATGATCCAGGTTATTTAAGGCTGTGAAGAAGACCAGGATACCAGCCTTAGGTAGAAATAAGCTGTAGTACATAAAGCTCTAAAAAAGGGCAGTGACAGCCTCAGAAGTCTGTCTGCTGTTTCCACTGACCCTTCTTTGCTTTTTTGACTTTAGCCTAGCATTTTATTTTTTTATCATAGCCTGAGGACATTACTTTAATGTACAGGCTAACTTAAAGCTCACCAAGCTTTACCCAACCTTTCTCTCAACTCATAATTTATTATTTTGCACTATTAACTCAGCATAATTGTTTCAAGTGAACTCCTGTATCTGCACTGTCATGAGTTGTGCTATATAAGCTTTTGGTCCTCATGCAGCAACACTTGATGAGCTCTCCAAGGTGGGCAGAGAGCAATTTGAAACTCTAATGTTAGGAGGGTTTATAAATGTTCCTGTGAATACCAACGAGGTCTAATGGTAAATGGTGTGATTAGCTTCCTTGACCTGAAATTTTCAGTGACCTAGTTGTTGCTCTAATTAACAGCTGCTTTCACATGTGCTTATTATCAAGATGCATTATATGCAGCCAGAGTTCCTTCTCTGGTCTGAAAAATGGGCAGGGCAGGGTTTTACTATCATCTTGTATTCAATATCAACTTTTATATTTTTATAGTACTCTAATTTTCAAGGAGACAAAAAGAATTTTTGCATTCAGTATTGTTCTATTTGGCTTGTCTTTTACCTGGTAAATCAAATAAGCTCTGACATGGAGCCAAAAATGTATCAAAGTTATGCCAGGTAGGGAGAAAACAAAAGCAAAGGCATTTACGTCCAGCACAATTTTTAAGTAACGCTAATCCTGCAGTATTTAGCCCTTTTTGTGTTTTTGTTCAGTGCATTAATTCATCAGGTTTGAAATGTACTCAGCTGTGGATGAGTTTTTCTGGAAACTTTTTGAAGAAGATTTTTGAAGCTCATCATTGTGGTATTAGCTTTCTCCAGTGATCTAAGAATAATCCACTGACCTTTCTCGTGTACAGTGTTCCTCTGGTGCACTAAGGAGGCAAATTTTGATTCAGATTAGCAGATGCTAATTTTTTGATCAGTTTGAGCTGAGCAAAACCAAACAACTGGAGAGAGGAAGAGAATCAGAGTGGAAGCAATTTGTGAAGTAGATGAGGGTTTTCTGAAATCACTTACTTGGGTGATAGCGGGGCAGAACTTACGTAGTGCCCGGCCAAAGAACCTCTGCTTTCAATCCACCTCTTTCACACTGGACTGGAGGAAAAGAAAGGTGTATAATAAGCTTGTGTTGTGAGTCAGTGATGTCTTGTTACCAGAAAGAATGCAGTAATGCACAGCATTTCTGCAAAACTGGGCAACTTGTTCTGGATGCTGATAAAAATGTCACTGTTTGCCTTTCCTTCCGAAAATCTCTGGTCTGCCTTTGCAAACAACCCGTGTACATTTTGCCTGGAAGAGTAATCTGGAACTACTCAATATTATATGTCCCTCTCTTAAAGGAGAAAGGGTTAAAAGGGGAAAAACTACGGTGTACTAGTAGAGTTGGATCAATCTGATGTGTTTACTACTCGTCCTTTCCTTAGGAATATGTAGGTTATGTTGCATTTGACATGCCAGACAAGTGCCTTAAAATGATCTTTCTTTAGTTTCTGTAGTTATTCTTGCAGTGAGCTGCATGTGTCATCATCCATGTAGGTGTAGTGTGAAGATACAGGTAGGTGAGATCAAAAAGGCCTATTTTTGGCTCCTGATCTGTATTACACATTGATGTGGAATGAAATTAGAGTAATCTCACTCACCACCTTACCAGCTCTGTTCCCAGTGGTTCCATACAGAGTAATTCACATCACAATTTGGGAAAGAATTATTGGAGCTAAGATCTAAAAAAGAATAAAAGTATTGTCAGTGGTCCACCAGACTTGTGGGGAGAAGAGGTAATTGTAAGGATGTGATTTCATTTAAATTTTCACTTCCCTTGATGTGAATATGTACGGGGGGGGGGGAAGGCAACTAAAGAAGCGTAAAATTGTCTTGCAGTCTGCTTGGCAATCCTGGCAAACTTTAATGCTCTTAATGCTGGCCTCCAATTTGTTGTTTAGTGTTATGGTGATTAATAGAAATAACAGTGGCAAGGTAATGAAAATTGTTGTGGTTCATGTTCCAGGTGACACAGCCTCTCCCCGGGAGGGTGCTGTCACCTCCAAGTGCTCAGTTACCTCCAAATGCTCACTGCCAATGGGCCTCTTTGATCAAGAGAAGAAAAAATGTTTGAATAGTGGTGCCACTTACTTCAGAGTTCTTTAAACTCTTTCAGGAATAGTCAAGGGGCCTTTAGGTATTGTCCTGACTCTGCTCTTGATGGAATGCCTTTCAGAAAACCTTCCATTCCTCTCCTGGTGTTGTTTTGGCATCTCTCTCCGAGAACAGCAGGGAGAGGATTTTCTACTGTTCAAAGGCCACTTTCTTCTGAATTCAACTTTGATTTTTGCACAGTCAAGTATTTTCTCTGTATGGTGCTTCATAATTGCTGAAATGGAAGGATTACAGTAATATTTGGTGGGGCTGAAGCAATGTTTTCACTAACTACCCATCCATTTAGTGTGACAGGCGGATTCCATCTAGAGTTGCAGCGCACTATAGGGATTTCAGCAGCTCCTCAGTGTGTATTTAGACTCACAGCTATATAGAGACAGCCAGGGATAGGGAATTGCTTTAGGAGGTAGTTCAGTAAGTGTAATGAAGGTTCAGGAAGTGGTAAACTTCTGAAGGGATAGAAGGAAATGGATTTAGTTGGCACAAGGGCTGAACCAGCGCCCACCATGAATTCAATACCCTGGTTCTCTCTTCCCCCTGCTACACAAACATGAGCAAGACACAACACTGGATCCACCCTGGTTTTGGGAGCAGCTTCTGCCCTCAGAACAGCAACTTTTGGTACAGACTTTGTACAGTGACTTCCTCCAGCTTCTGTTGCAGAACACTCGCTGCGGTCGGGGATGCTGGCCTAGAAAAGAAGAAAGGTTTTCTTGCTTAGTTTGTATTTGTTGAGAGGGAGCTCTTTTTTTCCACACAGCTTTTGTAGTTTGTCTTTGATCATCTTGAAACCAGACCTTTGAGTGCACAGCTTTAACAGTGTTTATACTATCCTGACTTATTTTTTCAACCTCTGCTGTTGCTTAGGCAATTTGACTAGCAAAGATCATAGTGCCTTTAATGTCACACCTCATTCAAACAGGAAACACTATCTAGTTTACAGTGCAATTTGGGTTGGCTTTTTTTTTTTTTTTTCCCCTTGACTGTTTTGGGTTTTTGCAGGTTTTTGGTTGGTTTTGTTTTTTTCTGGCTTGGGTGGGGGTTGTGTGGTTTTGGGGGATATTGTATGGTTTGGAGTTGGAGGTGCTGTTGGCTTGTAGTATTTATTTTTCTTTGGCACGAGGGTGAAAAAACCCCAAAAAACAGGAAAAGCTTTTCAGTTGCAGGTGGCTGGGCTGGACTCTTTGGTCCTTCTGCATGGTGGATTTCTATTATCATTTACTTATATAGAAAATAACTGACAGAGCAACTAGATTTTTAAAGGGAACAAAACAAGCATTAAGAATGTTGTAATAACTGAAAAAACCCTTATCTTATATGAACTATCCAAACAGTGTAGTGTTATTAGGACATGCAGTCACTGGGCAACATTGACTTCTTGAACCAGTATTTTTTCAAGTAGAGAGAATGAAGGAATATTGATTATAATATGGGCATCATGTCCTAGTGTTGATGTTAATGGTCATTTTATGTTCTGTAAAATCCTTCTAAACCTTTCTTGTTTACACTGGTCAGGTTTGCCACTCTACAAAACCCTTTGATTATGCTTTTTTTAAGTAGCTGCCAAATTTTTTCAAAGCAGTAGAATTACAAGGAAGAATAAATTAATCCTAAACAAAAACTCAGATGCATGCATCAATATTTATATGTATGGATGTACATACAAACATATATCAATATTTATATATATATATAAAATACAGCTTTAAGATCCAGTCCTACAGATTGTAGCTGACATGCACATCCACCATAGTGTTAGATAAAGGGTGAAATCTTTGGCCAGGATTTTAGAAGTGTGTACTTGTTCTTAATCTTGCAATCTTTTATTAGTACTTAAACAGTGACTGTGGTCTGTTCTATTCTGCTGCAAAATCCCAAGTTGTCCTGAAAGCCAAGTCTCTCTTTGTGTTCAGCAGGAATGGTTTTCTTGGTACAAAATCCCAGGAAGCAGGATAAAGAAATAAAAAGAAGGTACACTAAACAGACCAAACCAAGCCATGTTTTATCAAGCTGACAGTAGTTTTGCACCATCTTGAAGTTTTGGGCTCGAGCAGGGAGCTATTCCTGTTGTTGGAAGACAGATGAAGAGAAGTAGAGAATTTCAAAAATAACTTTAATAATTTGTCTTGTCTTCACAAAGCCTTGCAGCAAAAATTTCTTTAGAAAAAAATTAAATTAGCCAGAGTTTCACACTTTTCACTGTGTTTACAGAATCTGTTGGGACAGTAACATCAGCAAACATACATCCATGCTTACATGTGTCTTTTTGATGCTTTCCTAATGTATCCTAAAGAAGGGCAGTGGGATCAAGGGCACCCAGAGCAAGTTTGCTGATGGCACCAGGCTGTGTGGGGCTGTCACACACTGGAGGGAAGGGAAGTCATCCAGAGGGACCTGGGTAGGATGCAGAGCTGGAGCAAGGTGAGCCTCATGAAGGTCAACAAGGCCAAGTGCCCCTTGACTGAGACAGTCACCAATGTCAGTGGACAGCTGGTATTCTTCTTTTTGTAGCAGGAGATCTAGAGGATGCATTTCATAAGCCATGAAGTTGAGAAAGGCAAGAAATGCTTTGCTGGTTTGTAGCATCTTTGTTGTTTTGCACCCCTGGGAGAAGCTGACCTTGTTTTGGGAGTGTTTTTTCCTCCTGCTGGTGTGTGTTTTGAAGCTTTGATCACCTCTGTTAGCTTTAAAGACAGTATGGCTTAGACAGGGAGAGGGAGATATAAAACCCAAGTACCTCATATCACAGGCATTTTATATGCTCCACTAATACCAGAAATTTAAGCCCTTAATGTGAAGGAGTGGCTATGGATGTGTCCCGAGTATGTAAGCAGATGCCATGGAATCTGTCATTCCGTAGGTAATGGGCAAAAATACAGATATCCTCTGTGCTCACAAGTTCCATTTACAGCATTTCTTTCATACAGCAGTTGTCTCTGCCTTTGCATTCTTAAGATGTCTTTGAGTACAATAGTGGAAGTAAAAAGTGGTGTTCATCTCAAGGTCACTTTGCTACTTGAGAGCAGCTGCCCTCCAAAGAGCACATAATGAATAGTTTTATTACCTTTTGGTTGGTTTTCCCTTCATGCTATAGATTACTTCATATGCTATCAGCTCATTTCTCTTTTTTTTTTTTTCCCCCTCCCATTCTCTGAACTACTGCTTTCTACAACTGTTTTCATCCTTGTTAAAAATCATTTATATAGCACCATAAATTACAGGCACTTCACAAGCACAGAGTAAGATACTGCCTTTGGCCCAGGTAGTCTCTGGTTCAGATACATCCTCAATTTCTGGTTTGCCTTTTGTACTTAGCACAGTATCTGGGAATTTTAAGGTAGATTGCATTAATCTCCTGTTTTATTTCCACAATATTTCATGATCAGATGATGGTGAGTCAATTCATGTGATGTAGGTAACTCATCATTTGTTTGCTACTTAGGATGGATTGAAGATTGCAAATACTTCTGCTTCCTAATAATTCCAGGCACACAGTTTTGTGCACATACATTTACATCTAAAACCTGCAGGCACTGGAAAAAAAATCCAGACTCTTCATCATTTAGCTCACCCCTTCTTCTTTTTTTTTTTTTTCTTCCCACTGTAACTGGCACTTCCCATCTTTAATATTGAAATCTCCCAGGAATTTTCACGTGATATTGCCACAGTTCCCAAGTAAAAACCTGGCAACATGTTCCATAATGATGCCTTTGAAAAGGTAGTTTATTTTTCTGAGTTTTGGCTCACTTTGTAGGCTCCTAACTTAAGGATATGTTACACCTGGGCTGCTTCAGTCCTACTTCCATTAAAATGCACATTTAAAATCTAATTGATTTTCAATTAAGAAAAATAATTCCTTTTATTTGCCTGAAAAGTAGTAATTCAAAATACAGCAAAGGTCTGTTGCTGCAACTGTTTACTATTCTCCTTCACCTTTAAACAGAGGGTTTTTTTTAAAAAAAATATCCCAAAAACCCAGATATAAATCTAGAAAGACTATTAACTCACCAACATAATTTATCCTAAGCCCTTGAAATGTGCAGGACTTGGGTGCTGGTCATCTTCCTACCCTCATGCTCAGATGGAAATGTGGATAGGATAGTATAGGATTGGGGGGATTTCCTTCAGTTCTGATAATCTTATATCCAAAGTATCTATTTTACAGGGAGAGACAGTAAAATATTTTGAATATTCATCAGTGTTAAAAATATAACAACATTTTTCTCAACTTGTACGTATCCAAATTTTAGAATTTGTTCACATGTTGACATCAGAGCAGAGCAGTCGTGGTGTGCCAACATTGCCATGCAGTTCCTTCTGGTTTGAAAACAGTAAGCAATGCTTATTATACACTTGTCAGATGTATTGGATGCAAAAAAATATAGTTTCCATATTCTATTCAGTACATTAAAATTGAGATACTTCTGACTGAGCCAAAATAATTCTAAAAAGTGGGTTTTTTTCACTAATTTCCTGTTTTGAAAAGGTGTTAGAGACTCCAAGATGATACGTAAGGGTATTGGGTTTTAAGTCTCAAAAAGACTTTTACCATTTTTAGAGAACTCTGTGGCTTCTATGATACCAAATATATAATGATATGAAAAACGTGGACTTTTATTTAGAAAAGATTGAAAGGGAAAAAAAATCCTATTTTTGATTTTTTTTAACGAAATTGTGTTTTCACATTTCATTCAGGATCATCCAGGTTTTATTTTGAAAGGGTTGAAAAACACTTATTAAAATAAAAGTTATTAAAATAACTTTCTAGTTATTAAAACTGGAAAGAATCTGAGTAAACACGCAACTGTAATCATATTACAATTAGTACAACAATGGAATGTAGAGGAAACTCCGTTGAAACAAAGTTTTTTTTGATGTTATTACAGTAAAAAGCAAAAGCAGATTTATGTCCCTGCGTGGTTTTCTGAACTAAATCCCAGCCAAATGCTTGCCATGTTCCTGCACTGTTTCTTTTGCTCTGTTGCTGGAACTAAAGCCCAGTCTTGCTGGTGTGTTGGATGGAGCAGTCAGGTGCACATCTCTGCCTCTTGGCTGCTTGGGTTCCTGCTGGACTGCAGGGAAAACAGGGAGTGAACATTCCTTCCTTGGCCAGGTGGAGGTAAGAATCTAAACACGATCAGAATTTGCAGCATAGAAGTAGTCTTAAAAGATGTATCTTAATCCAAGAAAGAATCAGGTGTTTGTGCTCCTTGCCTTGCCTGTTTGGATATCCATAACCATGGAAGGGTTTAATTCAGCCTGGTTGGTGAACAGGGAGACTCAGTGCACGGAGAGCAGCTGAGTTGAATGCTCAGAGGAAAACAACACAAAATATCACCTCTGAGTGGCCAGATGGGCTTTATGCAATCTGATACTGCAGTCTGGAGTCTTGTTGCCTCTAAAGAATTGCATTAATGAACTCTGCTCGTGGGGAGTTTCCTTGTTTGAAGTGCAGGTTGTAATGGAAAAGAAGCCTTGCTGGTTTACCCCTTTGCTCTGTGTGGACTTAAGAGACTGTCACTAAATAGAAGCAGGGCACCCAATTCTAAATGTTCTTTGCTGGTATTCCACAGCAGCACATTAAATTTCATATGTCAAAAAAAAAAAATCAGAGTATCTTTTGAAATGCTTTAATATTGTTTGTTTGCCAAGATGCTGTGGTTTAGCAAGGTCTTGCTCGGTGAGAAGCAGTAAAAGACTGTGATGGCTTTGATCAGCATTTTGCAATTTGCTCTGTGTGTGGAGCCCAATTGGGACTGATGTAGGCCCAGAGAGAAGGGGTAGTGATGCTGTTACCCAAGGCTGTGGTCACACAGGCTGCTCCTTTTTCCCATGTGCACAGTTTTTTTTGAAGACAAAAGCAGCAGATGTTGGGTCGGCCCCTTGCTGCTGCTCTCTTTCAGTCTCGCTCAAAGTGCCAACAATGTTTTGTCCTGGGAAGTGCTTCAGAACTGTGCAGTAATCTCAGGCTGCTGTTGCCATCACGTTAGTGATTTGTCTCTGATGAAAGGTGGGACAGTAAAGTGAGGAACAATCACTCCTTGTGATGCTACTGGACAATTTCCCTCCTGAGGAAGAAAAAAAAATCTCAGTTTTCACGTGTACACAAAAGTATTTTCAGTCTATGCTACCAGAAGAATCTACATTTAGATTTGGGAGTGAGGTTATATTTCCAGAATTTCACTGTCTTCAGAATAGGATGTAATTTGTTTTATTTTGTTTTGTTTCAGTGTCAGTACATGTGCATTTGCTGTTGGAAATAGTTAACTTTGCATTTTGTTGCTGGGGAAGAAGTATCCAACTGATATGAACCATGAACCCCCTAGGAAAATAGAGAATACATAGATTCAGAGCATCTCAGAGCCCAAATTAAATATTTAGTGTACAGGCTGGATCTCTCCTAATGGAGAGTGTCTGAGGTAAGCATGGCATCTCTAATGTACAATCAATTTAATAACTGAAGGAATGGGCAGCTGGTGTAAGGAGAGAATGCAGGGAGTATTTTGATTTCAGACAAAAGAGTTGTGTGATAAGTGAACTCTGTAATTGTGAGAATGAGTAGTCAGGGAATCCAGCTCCACTTTGCTGAAGGAATTTCTGACAGTACCAGAAGGCAGTGGGGTGGTCTGAAGTGTGCACAGGTTGGTTTGATCATTGTCTGATTTACTGGCCTTCGGGTTACTGTGCAAGTGGGTGTAGAATCAGAGGCCTGACAGGCTTTGTAATGCTTGAAACATGCAGGCAAAAGTATTCTAAATTTGACCTTTTGCAATAAGCTGCATACTCCCCAAATTTTTTAGACCAGAGAAAGAAAAAATCATTCCTTCTGTGGGGATGTTGGAAGGGGTGTAGTGACCTGGGCATCATCTGCTGTCACTGTGGGCAAAGCAAGGCACAGGTCTCTTGTCTCAGTGTGTTCCTTGGAGCAATGTTGTGTGCATTTACCTGCAGGGTGCATGTGCAGCTACTCAACTACAAGGACTTCTTTACAGGTAGTTGCATCTTGCACTAATTCTTCTAGAAATACCTGTCCTTCAAAAACAACTGTGTCCTGTTTAAAGAAATTCTAAATCTAGAGATGAGTCTTTGTACTGTTAAGCATTCAGTGTGAACAAGAACAGATCCATTCAGAGATAAGTCATGCTCCAAGACAACAGGAAGACATTCCCCCTACCAGGCTCCAAGCAGGCACTCTTCATCTCATTTTGTCTCATGACATTCCCTGGGTTCCCTCACCTGGTTTGGACTGATGGGCAGAAGTTTCTCAGTATATTTGAAGTGATCTCAAAATAATTTGAGTCACTTCTGCAAATCCAAATTTGGGCATACATGTACATACAGCACAGTGCATGTATTGAGAAAACACTTAACTGTTGTCTTGCTACTTACTTGTCATTAGTGCACAGATGGTTTCAGTAAATGTCAAGGGTTGCTGGAAAACCATAATCTGAGACCTATTAAAGGGGAATGTTCAGTGAATCTCACTACAGAAGCCAAAAAAAAAAAAACAAAGAAAGGGCTGTGGAGAATATCTAGAGACATCAAGATGATGGAGAGAGTCCTACAAGTCACAAAATGAAAGGCAGGCAAAGATGCCCAAGTGTTTTTGTGGTCTGGAAGGCAGCCAAAGAGGAATTGATTTATTAAAGAGCAGCATCACGGCTTCCTTTTCTCGATGTGATGGTGCCATTACAGCTCCTCAAGCAGTCTCTGATTTCCTTGAGAATCAGGACTAGGAATTTCAAACAGAACATCAGAAGAGGATTCTGAAGAGTTATTTTCAGACCAATGCCACTGCCAGAGCATCACTCTGACTGCGTGTACCTGACTGGGGAATTCAGTGTGCCAAGTGTGTGCCAGCGTTTGCACACGAGGTCCCTGATTATTAAACACAGCACCTACTTCTGTAAAAAGTACCCCAGCTGTTGTGTACACAGAGTTTGACACTCTACAGTTGTACATGGTACACAAAAACCAGCTTTAATGAGACAGGTAATTTAGCAATAGTGAGTAACCCAATAAAAATTACATACTCAGCTGTTTCGTTCACAGAGTCAACTCAGTGCTTTTCTTGTGTACTGGGAGTGGCCAGCACCTCTAGCATCACCTTTTTGCATCATCAGATTCTGTGATTCTTGTCTATTTTTGTAGATGTGTGAATCCTCCTATTTGTTTCTTTTCCCTGTTTTCTCTCTGAATGGCCAGTATTTTAGCGTTTTAATTTTCCATACAACATACACACCTTCCCCCCTTACAGCACCTCCCTAAAACCCTGCCCCTGTGTCTGCTTGCTTGTCATTTTACATGCCTTGGAGATGGGCAACACCTTCACCAGGACACTGCTGTGGAGGCCCTTCTGATTTTGTGATTGAAGATCCTGAGCAGCCTAATGGCAAGGCTGGTTCTGCCGCTCTTCCCAAGATTTCAGCTGGCTGGGAGCAGATTTTTTGGCTTCCTTGTGCCATGGCTGTTGTAGCAGCGCTGCTGACATCAGCCTGGGAGGAGGAGGTGTGCTTTTAGCACACACTGTGGAAATGCAGGTCCCTCACCAAATCAAAACAATGATACAGTTACCAGGCTGTTCTCACCTTGTTAAAAAACGAGTGTGCCAAGGAGACAGAGCATGAATTAGCTTTGTCAGGTATATAGGCAGAAATAACAACTGATAGGTTTGCTGTGATAAGTTCTCTATGATGGCTTTGCTGAAAGGTAGACTGTTTCATGATTTACTGAACTATTATAAGTGGTAAAACTGATCCATTTGTTATCATCCAGTGCATAAAGACTTCAGGATTTAAGGAGCCTGCACTAAATAACAAAGCAATTTATAAACTCATAAACTGAAAATTACAGGGAAGAAGTCCTTAAGTCATTGGTAATAGCAACCTTTTATCATGTTAGTGATGATTATCAAATGTTAACCCCTACCCCGCTTTTTAAAACAAAACCTTACCTTAAGATAGTTGAAATTACTTAAAGAAGTCATGGATATAACTTTGTATTGATTTATTGTGCAAGTGTGGCAAGTTTTATTTATTTACCTGAATGTCATCCCTCCCCCCTGCCCCATGATGTCCCTACATCAAATGATGTGAACTGATTTATGCTTCTGCTGGCAGCAGCATGTTGGCTAATATCAGCTGAGGAATGGGATTAGTTGGCTCTACTACTGGGTAGAAGGTCTTTACCCAAAGCAAATTTGAGTGTAGTATCTTGAAAAGAGAATCCTGTATTTCAACAAACAGATAATAGTTAGCAATAGTTGGTTTCAGCTTAGCCTGTCCTAAGGAGAATATAATTATGTGTCCTGCTGTGAAGATGGAAATACCCTGTACCGGATTTTAAAAATGCATTATAAGACTGTAAGTTGTCTTTGTGTTCTCTTGGATCAAAGATTTTATGGGCAGTGGAAAGAAGATGTTGACTAAAGCTAAGCAAACATTTGCCTGGAGGTAATTTTTCTCATGACATTAGTTTCTTTTTTCTGCTTGAGATTATCCTGAGATACTAAATTCATTCAGTTTTATTCAACCAATCTAAGTTCTTGAGGAACAGATGAATCAAGAGCCACTTGTTACCGGTACTCAATATTTGATATCCAGCTTGCTTTGTTGGAGTGTGAATGATTACATGCTGAACCAGATGTGTGTCTTTTTGTGATCTGTATGAGCATAGTGTCTGAATCAAGCTGAAGATTTGCAGAAACAGCTGGGCGTTATCCAGAAGGAAATTGGAGAGCCATACTAACATTTCAGGAAATTGAGTTAAAACAATGTTTTCCAGTAGCCACTAAGTTCTGATCCCATTGTCCTTGTGTTAATTCTCTGGTATTTTTCTTTCACAGACTTTATTCTAAGTAAAATCAAGTCCATCATTACCTCACAGTGACACCCTCCCTGATCAGGACTGAGGCTGGAGCCCAGTTGTGACAGCTTAAAACCAGGAGAGAATATGTGAGGTTTTCCTCTGGCTGCCAGAGTTTTCCTTGGCAGAACTATTGACTGAGTCTGGTCTCACTAAAACCAGCGAAAAAGCAGGAGCAAAATAACACCTGCCACTGAAATTCTGGATAAGGGGTTGAGCTGTTACCAATCCAACAATGATCACTTGGTTTGGGTTAATTATAGTCTCTTAGTTACCCAAAAAGTCTTGTCAGGATAGAAGTTTAAATGTTGAGAGAAATGAGCCGCTCACTTTGTTCCAGAAACATCACAAATGGAGTGAATTTACCAAGCAAAGGGTCAGACCCCTCATGGTTCTTCCCAACATGTACTAAGAAGAGGGCAAGCAAGTTTCATTTTCCTGTCTAATGGGAAATGATCAGCTGTGAGCATCCCATGCATGTGTCGTGGGATCTGAGGAGGCTCCCATCTGTCTCTGTCCTGCTTGTCACTCCTTGGACTGTGCACTGAACACAGTTCTTCAAACAGCCAGGAATCCTGACTCGATATTTTTAAATTGTGGTGATGCCTAATGACCAGATTGTTGGCTGGTTGCTCCTCAGGCTTCCCTCGGACTATACTCTGACCTTGTTGTGCAGCAAATGAACACAGAAACTAATTTCTTGCATCAAAAGCGTCAGAAGTGGTAAAGTAGTAGAAATTAATTGAAAATGAAAAAAAAAAAACAAAACTGTGTGGTGGAAACAGAGAACAGTTTATAAACCGACTGAAGCATACTTAAAGTTGTGCTTCAGTTGCTCCTCTGCAGTTATGCTGAATCCAAAAAGCAAAAGCCTGAAAAACAGCAACAGCAAAACCCACCCCCTTAACGCTGCAGTGATCTAAGAGCAGATTAAGGGCTTGTTTTGTTACCATACCTCCTAACCATTTGCAGTTTTTCATTTCATAAATAGCAATGATAGATGAGGCCGTTAAAGTGTGGAAATTAAGCACACACACAAATATTTTTAGCTTTCTAAATGTTTCAAATTATTTTTTGTGTTCTGTGTAAATTATGTGAGATTTTAGTCTTGTTGCAGCTCATGTATCATGTGCATCATTGATATCTTTTCTTGGTGAAGCTTAAGTAAAAGAAACCAGTTCATTACCAGTAATGTCAGCATAATCATTACCATCACACTCCCTCCCTCCTTTATTAAACTTTTTTTTTTTTAAAGAATTATTAAATCCCTCCTCTGATTTAAATTCTGAAGAACAGACTTTAGTTGAAAACATAGACTTGTTAAAGTCAATAAGTTTTGTCTTTGCAATCCATATTGCAATCAAATATATGATTTCAATATCCTTCTATATGTTCATGTAGGACCTAGAAAAATAGAGATCGTACCATTGAGCACAGAGATTACTTTGATGTTCTTGCAGCTCCTACATCCTCTAAAGGAAGAAAAACTTAGTTTGCATTTTTTTTATCTTGCAATGCAGTAAGCAGCAATATCAATGCTATTTCCCATCTTCTGTGTCATTAATAAATATGCCAAGAGATGTCCATGAATTATGGGCCCTTAATAAGGTAATGGAACTCTTAGAATCTAGAGCTTGATTTTATGTTTGTTTTTTTTTAAACCTGAACTGCTTAGGTGCCAATAAGAATGTGCTGATCACATACATAACTAGTCTTGATTAATCACGAATACACAATTTATTATTTCATTTTTGCTATTAGCAACTATTTTAATCTACCCTTAATATCTCACCAATCCCTTGTGATCCCCTAGGGGAAAATATATAATGTTCTGATTGATCAGAAAAGTTAAGGCTGGTGGTATGAGCTTGCACAGAAATGCTGTGCTCTGAAGTACCTGTGGAAGAGCCTCATATAATGTCTTTGGGAGCATCAGAGGACATGGGCCGTTATCAGCAAATAACATATACTCAAATTTGTGACAGAGTTTCTGACTGCTTGTTTTTTTAAAGGAACAGCAAGATTCTCATTGATTTCAGTAGCTTTTAACCTGGACCAGATGTCAGCTGTCTTGGACCAGCCTTTGTTAAGATTATTGTGGTCAGTACCTTCTATTTACATTTTTTTTTTTGCCACTGTTTGCAAATCTAGAATGTGTAAGAACTAACCTTAGTGCACAGGGTTTGGTTTAAACTTCAGTCATAGGTGCAAAAACCGGAGTAATGTACCTGTTTTCAATCATCTTTTTATCCAGGTTTTTCTACCTGTGCAGAAACTACAGATCATCTGAACGAACAAAGTATTTAATAATATCTACACTAAAAATCAAACACTTCAAATGAGTGGTTTTGTATAGCTGCATTAGAAATTGTTCCACCTGTTTGAAGGAATAAGAGACGAAGAATTGATTGAGTAACCAATTTAATAATGAAGAGAATTTAGAATACAGAAAGATTACTTGAAAGCCTCGGGAAACAATTCACCGAAGTTTTATATGCTGCCTGTGCTCCAAAATAGGGAAATTTTGATACAAAAGTGATTTATAGTCAATAGCTGTGCACAGCCTTTTATCATATTAATAAAATCTTTACCCAGTCTTTGAAAATTCTAAAGCCTGCTGTGTTCAGTTGAGGTGCACAGATCAGAGAGAACTGCTGGCTGGCAGATGTGCAGATACATTATCAGAAAATGTATTTTCAGCCTAAGCACTATAATCTAATTCATTCTAGCATGATATTCCAGGTTTATTACAGTGTAACTGACTGCTGAACACAGTGCACTATGCAGAAGACTAAATGAGGTGAAAGTGTACAGCTTAAAGGTGACCAGGTTAGGCCATTTAGAATGCTGAATATTGGGGCTTAAACTGATTTAAGCAACTCAAACTGTAAACAAAAGGCTTTTCTTTTCCTCTTGAAGTGTATCTGTGTAAAGGAAGTGGCTTTACTTCATGAGACTACACTAAACTTATTTAAAATGCTATTGTTCTTGTACATTACAGTGAAAGTTATCACTTCAGTAATTGCTACGTTAAATCTTTCCCTTCTGCCTCCAATAAAAGAGGCAGCAACCTTTTACCTGGACGTAATATTTGGCAGGTCAAACATGAATAGCTCTGTGTGTTTATATGTATCTCTTTATCTATATAAACTTCTCTCTATATATTTTAATGTTAGGTGTAATATGAATTCATAGTTTCATTTTTCTGTTAAATAATGTTAGTGCTAGAGCAGTTATTTTTATTTGGGTTTCACCCTGGTGGTAGTTTCCCATTGGTTTGGGAGTATGGATTTTTGTTTGCTCCCCTCAGTCCTGCTTTGCTATTATGTCTCCTTGTTACAGGCTGTTTCAGCAGGTGCCTCTCCATTTGCCACCTGCCCTGGTGCAGTGAACGATTATGCTATTTAGTTAAAGCATTTTAATTATTTAGGTGGCATTTTACCTTATATGGTTAGACTGAATATGTAAATGGACGGGAGTCTCTAGTTAAAAAGAACAACAATTTTTTTTCTGAAGGAGTGCTCAGTCTGTGACCAAAGATAATGAATAAATAATCAAACATAAAAATAAGACAAAATTTCTGTTTAATCTCAATCCCATGGCTGTTTTTTTTGTTATACTTCTTTTTATTTATTATTGATTTATAATTGTTATGTATATACTCTAGTAGTTGGTGCACTTAGCAGACAGACTGTGTGTGTAGCTTTCCACATCAATACCTGAAGCATATTATGGTCATGGTGTGATGTGCTGCCAGTTCACAAGGTCAGGGATTTTCAAGTCCAATAGTGCAACCTTAAAAGTGACCAAGGGTTTGTCTTCTCTACATTGAAAAAATGTTTCTCACCTGAGGATGCTGTTGATCGATTTAACTAAATACATTGTATTTAGTTAAACGATTTAAAAGTACTTTCTCAGCCTTTGCAAATGATTTCTTAGCCTTTTTTAGCAAATGATAAAACTATAAGTTGTGGTCCAAAAAACCCCAAGTCCCTTCCATGCTCACTCATTTGCATAAAGCACCTCCAACTTAACAAAAAAAAGACCAAAAGATCCAGTTCTCTTTATTAACTTTTATTAAATACCCGAATCAAAATTCAGATTTTGGTTTTACAACGTGTATTACGGTGAGAAAAAAAACCTCAACCCTACCAAAAATAAATTGAATTAGCGCAAACACCTTTCCTTCTGGCGTGATTTACTGCTCGCATTCCCCGTTCCTCACCCTGGCAGCTCTCTCCCAGCAGCAGGAACAGCAGCAATAACACCGTGGAGTCAGTAGATGGCTGTAGAAAAGTGTGTTGAACGCTCCTGTGCAGCGTAATAAGATTGGGAAAGGCCTTGACCTGACTGGATGCGGCTTTTATCTGAAGTACATTTAAAGAGATAAAGGAGAAGCAGGGTGCAGTACATGTTCCTTTCTTTTCTGCAGGAGCTTTGCTTTGAGTTTAAAAATTTCTCAAATGCAGGATTTGTGAACTGGGTCCTTTAGCAAGGAGAGGTAATGGCTTGAGTGCCACCGGAGTCACCTGCTATTCTCTGAGGATTTTTTCCTCCCCCCCCCTCAAGACGTCTTAGAAATCCTCCTATAAATTCCTGCGGAGGGGGCGTCTGTAGATCCCATAATAATAATCAGGAAGTGGTATATTCCCATTTATTTATTTATTATTACTATTTTTTTTCTTTTTTTTTTTTTTCCTCTCTCTCCAATGTAGTTGGCTGCCTTTAGTGCACGGACCTGCTCATTAAATAGATACACCAAGAATTGTTACCTAAGCAAGCCTGACAGTAAAGAAAGGACAGACTGAGTTAGGGAGAAAGAGGGAAGAAAAAAGACAGCCTGAAGCAAGTCACTTCACAAGCAGAAAGAGCCACTGAACGAATGCTATTCTCAAAAACAAACTTAAAAAAATACCTTGTATAAGAAGAGAACTGTGAGGACTTGACAGAAAAAGGCAAGATTTCTACCCACTGTTTTCAGTTTTCCTTCCAGACATACTTGGTGAAGTAAGGAGACTTCTGTTTGCTGACAGAGCCCTTGATTTCTTTCAAGATGATGATGTATTTGTGGGTAGGTAGTGTCTCTCTCCATGTCAATCTTTTATTAATAAATTGACTTTGGGACTGTAGATTTTAGCCTATAGTCCCAGCATGTTTGCTGCCGTGTAAAGGTGTGTGTGCTGCAGGAGAGCTCAGCGTAGCCACTGTGCAGTCCATGTGCTTGCATTTCCAGTGAGAGTTTGAGCAAACTGGTTCATTAACGTGAAGCTGTAATTTATTTTCGGGGTTTGCAGGATGTGGCATAGTGCACTGCTTTCTTTTCATTGCCTTAGAAAATATTGCAGTTGTGTCTGTAAGATTCGCTCTGTGGTTCAGTCGTACAACAAATGCTGCATCACTTGTGGCTGTTCAGAATTTGCTTTCTTTGTAAGAAATGAGACAATCTCAATATGATTAAAACTTCTAATGTGTGTTGCTTAACCTGGTTGTTTTTATAGCAGTTGTCACAGTCTGTCTTGGCTTTTGAAGTTTCTGGCAATTGACAACCGCAGATAAAGAAATAGATAAAATGTTCCTATTCCTGTGATTTTTATATTCAGCACTGTTCTGGTTCCTTGCAGCAAAATGTGCTCACCTTAAAAATAATGTTGTGCTGTGGCATGCATACTGTGAATTAGTAAAGCTATTAACCTGTTAATTCATCCAGGTGTCGGTACAGAACATGTTTTTTTTTCCTGAGCAAACAACCCCACAAAGAAATCAGTGAACAAATAGATGTACTTAAAAGCATTTCTGTGTTCCTCTTCAAAGCCTGGACACCTTCTGGGAAAATATTTTAAACTAATCTCATTTGACAATCTATTTATTTATTTAATTTAAATGTATGTAAAAATAGAAAGGCGTGCAGCTAATCTGGGCCAGCTCTGCAGAAGGGGCTGCACAGGAGCAACATTTAAGTCTTGGAGATATTATCAGTAATCGCTCCTTCTCTTTCTAAATCGCTCGTAGTTCACGCTGTAAATCTCCCTTTATGGCTCCTTCTAATTTCTCTAGACCCTCTAATGTACCGTAGTAACTTTTGTTGTCTGTGCAAAAGGCACTGAATGCAGACTTTTAAGTTTCTTATTTCAGTTCTTTGACCTGTGCTATCGTCTCGGGAACTCACCAATCACTGAGCCTGATGATTTTTTCTTTTTCTTTTTTTTTTCCTGTGTTCTGTAGTACAAGTCACTTTAATTTTCACAAGCAACTGTCTATGCATGTAACAGCAACCTC
Organism: Pipra filicauda; assembly: GCF_003945595.2. Taxonomy (NCBI): domain Eukaryota; kingdom Metazoa; phylum Chordata; class Aves; order Passeriformes; family Pipridae; genus Pipra; species Pipra filicauda. Next base: position 2,250,028 of record NW_024104909.1, read on the forward strand.
GATTGCTGCTTATTTTTAACTCTGATTCTTTATTGAAGCTGTGTTGTTGTTAATGCAAGGATTAATTGAATTCTATTTTAAGATTTAAAAGTCAGGTCACTAAATTGCAATAGTCCATTTTTCAATCAGTTTGTGTTGTGCTGTTATAGTTAAAATCGTCCAAAAGAGACACACAGTAAATATTTGAGGATAAACCCTTTTTTCTAACATGCACACTGAGGTGAAAGGACGTGTATTATTCTGTTTCTTTGTGCCACTAGCTCTAAAGGTTTAAAAACCAGTGCTCTTCCCTCCTCCCCAAGCCCAGGAATCTTTGTTAATTTGAAAATTGAATGAAATACATCTTCTTGGGGGTAGCTATGCAGATATCTATTATTCTCAGTGTGTTTTTTTAATTGTTATTGATGAACTTTTCTAGTTATTCTTTTTAAAGATGTATACATGTGCCTGAAGCAAAAAAACCCCTCAGTGATAAGCAGTTTCTGATGGTACCACTTCCTAATTTCCAAAGCATCCAGTAATTAGGATTTCATATTTAAAAGTGTATTTATTCAGTTTTTATTTTGTCCTTTTGCTTATATTTTATGATGTCTGTTTTGGTTTGGGTTTTTGATTAGGAGAATTCTTTGAAGAACCTGTCTCTCTTTTGGCACTACTACACTTAGGTACTAAGCATTCTTCCCACTTGCAATTGACCTTTCCTAATCTAAATTGATAGTATAAAAATCTCAAGATTAGTAGGAAGAAGCAGAGAATTAACTTTTTCTTTTTATTGTAGCAGAACATTATTACTTTTTTTTTTTTTTTTGGAACTGGATGAGCTGTATGCATAGAACATTTCTTTCTGCAGTGGTATGATTTCTAAACTGTATACATTAAGTGCACGTGTATGTGTATGTAGATGTAAAAGATTCAGTATGTAAACAAGAGGCTTTTAACAAATGTGGGTGCAATGCATAAACTCACAGCAGCACTTGAAATGCTTTCTCCTGGCACCACATCAATATTTTATATAATTATAAAAAGCTCCTCGGCAATATTATTAAAATTTAAAGTAGCCAAGTTGTGTGGAAATGTAGTCTTCCCCCTTATAAAGGGAGCAAAATTAATTTATTGCATTGATTGAGATTTTTTCATACTATTGACTCCTGTTGTTTCATTTCATGTATAATGTAGAAATATTTTTGCAATATTTACAAAGAAAAGTGTGGTTTCTTCACATTTTTATAGTGCCCTACTGAGTAGTATCCTGTAATAGTTTGGTGTCTTTTTTTTTTTTTTAATTCCACTGATGGCAGTGATGTCAACTTCCTTTTATGGCAAGCAAACAACACGTTTAGCTCACTAAAAATCAAAAACATTCTGCAGGAATGCAGAGTACAGCCAGTGATTCAGTCTGTTGAATGGAACAGTCTCGATTAGTTGTATTTCAAGGTTTCAAAAAGTTAACTCTGTCAAGAGAAATCCATATTTGCTGCCAGCCCAAGCAATTTGATGATGTTTGAAGTCTCCTCCTCCCACAGCCAGAGGAGAAGAGGTTTTGGTCTCGTGCTCCGTGTACAGACACCTGTGCTGTGGGAACCAGAGTTCAAGGGACCAATAAACTTTGAGGACTTTCAGGCATTGCTGACTTGGGGACTCCAGTTAAATCCTGACGTCAGAAGGACCTTTATTCTCTCTCGGGGGTACAGACCCTGATCCTGCTGCAGCGTAAGGCACCTTCCTCCCCAGCACAGGAGTGTTGCAGGGATGATGCAAGGTGTGCTGGATCACTGCAGATTGGCATTGCCATTTGTTGTGTAACTCACCTCCCAGGAGAGGTGGTGATTTTCTCAGAATGTAAGGAGTGATTTTTCTTTTTTTTTTTTCAGTTAGAGAACTCTGAAGTTGCTGACTTGTGCCTGCCTTGGACAGAGCAGTGTAACTATGGGTGGGTGAAATCAAAGTCGATGCTTGAAAGCTGGGACTGCTCAGAATCTTCCACAGAGTCCACAGTCTTCCAAATCTGCTCCTTTTCATATTTTGAAAAACAAGCATAGATTGTCTACTTGACAGCATGAGCAACTTTTTGTTTCCTGAGCAAACAGTTCCACAATTGCTTGTTTTCCTTCTGGTTCTTCAGACATGAGGTTCTCACAGACCTCATGTTCATCTTCCATATTCTGAGCTGGAAGCCAAGAGCTTAAAGTTGCTACATCTCTTGAAAAAGTCATGTGCAGTCAAGAAAAACTGGAACAATATCATCAGTAAATGCATTTTTAAAATACAAATTACTAGTTTTCCATATTTTGTTATATGCCGTGAAAATGCTGAACTAAAATTACCTTAATATACAATAATTCAATTTTATAAATTTTATAAACATCTAATTAATGTCTGATTAGTCAGAGATGTGCTTTCTTCCTGTCAGTCTGCGGTTCTTTTTAATAATAGGGAATGAGTTGTCAGAAATTTTGTACATACTTAGCAGAGATTTTCAGTAGCAGCTGCAGAACAATACTTGATCAAATAAGGCAGAAAGCATGCCAGCAACTGAAACTTGTTTTTTTTCTCCCCAAAACTAGAGTAGGCAGGTACAGAAAAACAAATTGAAAAAAATGTGTATGCAATAGCAACAAGATAATTTCTTCTGGCAATAGGACACTGTTTTAACAACTCTGAGGAATAAAGCTTTTGGGTCCAAGATAGAGAATTGTACTTGCCTGCATTAGCAAAACATTCCTTAGATGAATGTTTGGGGAGAAGGCTGGAGGAAGAGGAGTAGCAGAAACGCTGTACCAGAAATTTCATCTGGATATTTAGGAGATGAAAGTTCTTTATGGTTGCATTTCTGGTGCTTTTGTGAGTTAGCTTCTCCTTTTAAAGACATCTTGGTATACATGTAGGAGCCTGTGTCAGTTCACATGTTCAAAAGCAGATGGTGTTTCATTCAGCTGACCAAAGGCTTCATGGTTTTATGCACTGCCAAATGTGTGCAGGGGCAGAGTGTGCCTTTCTCTCTCCTGAGTTCAGCAAGAGCAGAATTCCAAACCTGGCTTGTGCTCCTCATGCACTAAGTGCTACAGGACAAGTCTGTAAAGGCTTCTCATCTAAGGGAAATGAGAACCCTAAACAGATGTGAAGATTACTAAAACGCTAAAATAAAGGAACAAAGTCTTAGGATTTTTAAAATAGGAATAAGGAGCAAATACAATGCTCATCTTTTTTGAGTGAGTTTAGTATGTGTTTTGCAGCACTGACGTTGTGTTCATTAAGCAAAGTATTGCTGTCTTAAATGAGGGCTTCCCAATAATGCCACAGACTAAGGCAAAGTGCACTTCTTACAGTGCTGGAAGAGCTACAGGCAGCTGCTGAAAGACCCCATGAGTACATTGAAAACTTTGTCAGTGGAACACTTCAGCAGTATAGATTTTGTTGCATAGAGTAATCAAGATATTTAGGTACTTTTAGTTAAGAAAAATCAACCATATTAGCTGAAAAGCTGCTGGTACCTTCAGAGTCAAAATGATCCTTGTGCTGCTTTCCACTGAGACCTTGAATAAAACATGTAACTTCATCCTCTCTGTCTGACTGCCTGACCGCTGATGTCGAATAAATATGTACCTTTTATTATTAACACAGAAAAATACAAAATGATTTAATAATGGAGTATGCTGGGATGAATATTAAAGACCTTCAAGGGTATCTGACTCAATAAACCTGAATAATGAAGTATTAAATCTGCAATCTTGATGGCTAAAATAAAAGGACTGATAGAGATGTTGAATGAAAACAGGATTACAAATAGTTATGGTAGAATCTTGAGACAGTTCTCAGCAGGATATCTCTTGGTATCTCTTGGAAAATAGACATAAGTTGACTTAAAAATCATATGTATAATAATTCATTTTGTGATGACAGAAGCTAAAAATCACACCAGCATACAAAGAGATTTGGCAAAATCACCTTTTTAGTGTGAAGAAAAATGAAATAGAAGAGAAAGGTGATTTCAATTTAGAATAGTTGACAGTAACATTTGGTCATTCAGTACATTCAGTCTTCAAGGGTTTTCTTGACCTGCTACAGTATTTAGTAAAACAATATTCTATTATTTATATGGGGTAGGAATGGGAACAAGAGAACAAATCATGATGCTCCATTATATCCAGAGTTGCATAATGGTGGTTTAAGCAAGACAGTTTTGTTTGTTTAAAACAACATGCATCCCTTTAGACACAAATATACACCTAAGTCCTGATGTTTCATGAAATTGAGTTTTAGCAGGACATTAGGAACATATGCATCATTATTAATTCTTCCAGCAGAATTCATGGATTTTGTGTAAAGCAGTATGACAGACTTGCTCTGTTCTCCCCTGCAGTTGCATTTATATACTCTGTATACTTTAATTACCGAATCTGTTTCTCCCCCTTACTTCAGCAAGAAGTTACATTTGTCCAATTAACCTTATCTTCCTCTTGTCCCTCTTAATAGCCTTGGTTTCCATCACAGTTTGAATGAACTGCGTGGGTGTCTTTTTATCAGCACGGGGATGTTTATGTGAGGGAGGAATTGAACAAAGACTGCCTGAAATGCGGCTGGGTGAGCAGGTTAGAGTTCCCCCATTGTCCCACCATTATTATGTCTTAGTGGAAATCCTTCCTAAATACCTTTTCTGTGTCAGTCTGGTGAGTTCATGTGCTACTACACAGCTACTGTTTGAATGGTCTTAGTTGGTGAGTCAGAAGAATGAGAAAGTCCTGAAGGATTTTCTGGGCGATTGAAAAACGTTATTCGTGTCTTGAGATTAATTTCTTTATAGGTTGCTTTTGGATATTTATTCCAGTGAAGTATGCCTGTTTGAGAAGCTGTCACAGTCCCCAAGCCAAGACTTTGCTTTGCTTGTTTCTCAGTTATATTTGCAAATGTCGTTAGGCTTGATTTGGCTTTTATAACTAGTTTGATTGTCTCACAGTTTAATCAACAAAAGGAGATGTTTAGTCATCAAAGTCTAGGTATCTGTTCACATCTTCTTTTGATGTCTTTCCATATTGGCTTCTTTTTTCCCTTCTGCTCCTGGGTTGATATTCCTTCCTTGCCAAACAGATGAATCTGTGTTTAGATCCTTGTAACAGCCTGGTATGGAAATACACCTGTTCTTACTGCAACCAGAAAAGTGGAGTCCAACATATCTGCAAAAATCACTGCCTATATACACTACATATTCTTTCCACTCCAGGAAGGCAATTGTGTCATGGGCTGGACCCACCTGGCAACCAAATTCCTGCTCCCTGTCCACCTCAGTGGGACAGGGAGGGGGGAGAACATAGGAAGAACAGGACTGAGAACGCTTGTGGGTCAGCAGAAAGACAGAGAGATCGCTTATTGACCACTATCACAGACAAAACAGACTTGCCTTGGAAGAAATGAAATTATTTATTGCCAATTATAATTTCTGCCAATTAAATTTGGCACTTTTAATTTCTGATTCAGGTAGTGGGAAACAAAACCAAGAGCTGTTGATGTTATCACCACAAGGTAAACTCACTTTCTTCAGTGAGGCAATGAGTGACATGGAAGGATTGCAGTCAGGACATAGTTTCTCCCTGCAGCTCCTTCCTTTTCACTCTTCCTGGGCTCCATGGGTCCCTCATGGGCTGCAGTCCCCTTTGGCAGTGTTCTTTGCCATGGAACACCTCCTCCTTCTTAGATCTCGGCATTTCCTCCACTATTTCTCTTTTTGTTTCATGCTCCTCTCTCCTTTCAGCATTTCTGCCCTGTCTCTACAATGTTTTTGCAGCCACATCTCCAAACTTGGATGTGACCTGTGGTGAATCCATTGCCAAGCCCTCTGGAATCCTCTCTGTCTGGGATGGGGCAGCTCTTGTCCTCCCTCAGAGGCCACCCTGGCAGTTCCTTAATTCCCAAAACCTTGCTCCCTACAGCCAGTACATATTTGTCAGCTAAAAATGTTAGGCTAAGTCTGATTATTGACATTTCAAGTTTTCAGAGATTGTTCTATGTTTTGTAGAGTTTTGTCTAATTAAGTTTTTGTGGTGAGGTGTTCCTTCTAGAGACAAAAAAGCTGATATATGCTTGAATTTTACTTTTCAGTTACCTTCTCCTCAAATATAATTACAGGAATCCAAGGAAGAATAAAACGTGACAATGTGTTTCTGAATCACGAGATTTAACAGAGACCCAAGTAGATCTTATTATTGATGTGCTTACTGCTTCATTAAATTCCCCTTAGGGTTTGCAGCATGGATATGGATCATTTGCAATAATAATTATGCAGTGATCGATTGATTGTGGCTGACATTGTACTTGTCACCTTGAAATGCAAAAACCATTTATTTTCGACTGTGTGAACATTCGTCTCCAATGTGAGGCACCAGCATGCAATGGTTTGTTCTATACAGGAATGCATTTTATACAGTTGAGAACTTAACATTAACCTTTACCCAAAATGAAGTTCCACTTGTCATTTTACAGAAATGAAAATTGCCCAACCAGCAATGTTTTGAGATTAGAAAACACAGGCTAATTTCAAAAAGATTCTTCAAATTAGAATGTGTGTATTTGAGTTGATTGTGTTATTGTGTTACAAACATGGGTTTTTCAAGAGGTCTGTGTCTGAGGCAATGAACACACTTGATAAAGCTGAGATCTCTGGTTTAGAACTGGTGTGTATTCTTTGGAAAGTCTGTCTGCCTTCCTCACTGAGGCTTTGATTCATGGCAGTATTAGTTAATTGGAAAATCAGTAAAAAATGCTTTGACTTTAGTCATTTTCTTTGAGTTAAATACTGTACGTTTCATGTTTTGAGTGGTGTAATCATCACGACAATTTAATCTTCCCTTTATTAGGAATGTTTGTAGTAATGAATGAAACCCTGTCCTTTGGGCTTTGAGAATTGTGTTTCTATAGAAATTGCAGTGGCACAGCCAGTTAGTGGCTGCACTTGAAGTCTGTCTCTGCTTTCCAAACTGACAGAAAAGCACCAGCCAAGAGAAATGTCACACTTGTAGGTATTTCACTTCCAGCTTTTGTAGAGCATCCGTTGCTACGAAATAGGAAGTGAAGGCCAGAACTATGTTTTTTGATTAAAAAGTGAATTTTTCACAGCTGAAAGCTGGATTTATAACAGACCAGATACTTACAATTACTTTTATTTGAGATTTAAACTTTCATTCAGAGGCCTAGTTTATTTGAGCTTATGTTTGCTTTAACCAGGAATTTGAAAACATATGTATGCTTCTTTTATTCAAGAAACCAAATTGTGAACATTCTTTAGGGTGAACTGTGTAGATTATCTTCTCCCTCCAAGGGTGAGCATAGGTGAGCATATACACTGGAATACGGATATGTTTAATATATTGGTTCTCACACAATCAATTTGAAGAGTAACTGCAGTTATTCAAGTGGCAAAGTTAATTGTACTGTTGATTTAAAAATTAGCAACCCTATGTAGTCTTTGCCACAGCATGAATACCAAATAAAGCTTACAAAACTGCTTTAAAGCTCTGACATAATTAAAAAAAAAATCCAAATTTTTTAAAAGCAGGGATTTTTTCATGCAGCACACATGTAAGAAATAACCATGAGATTAGCTGAGTTGGCTAAAGCACAGTGCTAATAAAGCCAGGGTTGTATGGGCCTGTATTTGTATTTGAACAAATCCCTGTATGGGCCATTCACTGAAGTGTTGGACTTGGTGATCCTTGTGGGACCCTTGCAACTCAGAATATTCTGTGAAATTCTGTGAAGAGAACTGGAACACCTAACCTGAAAAAAAAAAAAAAAAACAAAACCAAAAACTGTTGCTGGTTGTGCTTTACTATTTTCAGCAGATGTACTGCCTTGGCTTGCAAGTTTTCAGAAAATATCCCAAGTCAAGGGTGTTCAGGATTAATTCAAGATTAATTGCACCATGTGGACATACAATATTCTTCTGAAATCAGGTACTCCATACTGATGTCAGCCTACATAGCCGTGACAAACTCCTAATTTTCACTGCCAAGCCCAGCTGTAATTTTTTCACATGCCTCTCGTGCTCTTTGTCCAGTGGAAGTGTTGAGAGAACTGAGGTGCTTGTCTCTTGGGAAGGAGCATCCCGAGGGCCGGGGTTGTTTGTCCAGCTGTCCCCGCGCGCTCCGGCCTCGGCTGTGACGTCTGGTGAATCCAACAGCCCAGCAGCACCAGGGACAGTGCAGAGGGACAAAACAAGATGTGTCACTGAGAGGGAAGGAAAACAAAGAAGAGAAGAGGTCAAGGGGCAGAGATGAAAGGAGGATATTTAAGATCAGAACAGTCACTATCCTTCTCAGTTAAATGTGAAGAAACCGTGTCCTCTTGACATCACTAAGGTTCTACTTCTAAGGCAGCCCACAGGGTGAACTTACTTTTTGTCTTCCTGTATTTCAAACCCTGTTTACTGCCACAGCACCTGAGAGCAACATGAGGCATGCAACAATGGGAAATTCGAGATCTTTGAGCATTTGTTTCTACCTAGAGTACCTCGGTAATGCTGATAATAATAATAATGCAATTTTTGATCTGTTTATTGGATGATTATCCTGAAAGCTAGAACAAGTAGAAGAGGTTACTCTCAAGCAAGACAAGAAAGCTGATCTAACATGAAGACTAAATTATAGATGCTATAGGAAAAATATGCTGGAGACAAATGAGAAATGTGGAATTAAGACCTGTAAAGAGTAGGCAGGTAATTTAATAACACACACAGACCTAGCTGGGGTATCATAAACCATCTCATTCTACCACTCACACAGACATAAAGAATTCTGTGGTGAGATGGGCACTGATAAAAGTTCTGCATGCACTTCTGTTACTTACTATTCACTGTTAATGTGTGTTTTAAACATTATTCTCTTATTTTAGAAGATTATCATATGCTATTGGTGCAAAACTACACAGTACAACCAAAGATAACAATCCTGTTTTAAGTTAATATATGGATGTTCACAGCCTGTGAACAAATTCTTAATTTAAATTGGTTTATAAAAAGCAATTATAAACAGACAAGTCAAATTTATCTCTTAGCTATAAAAAAACACACACAAGTGAGCCACATGTCCAATTGGAATCTTTCCTGCTGAAAAGCAAGCCTGTTCATGTCTAATTCTGTTGGGCATGGAGAAATGAATATTTACTCATGTTTTGGAGCTGTGTTTTACACAGTGAAGATTTTTTTTCCTCCATGACACTACATCTTTTAAGTGAAGTGACTCCAATTTATATTAGAGGTAAGTCTTACTAGGGAACAAATTTATTAATGTTGTCACAGTCAAATAAGCTAAATACACAAATAAGCAATCTCCTTTCTTTTTCTAAGATGCACATTATGGCTAAATATTTTAGTTCAGGTTCCCCTGGAGAAAAGTCAACATGCACAGCTTCACATATGCTTGTGTGTATTTTAGCCAGTCCTTTCAATCACGTTATTCTGACTTAGTTCAATTCAAAACCACCATTTCCTACATCAAGTCATGTCTGTAGAATGATTATGTTGACTCTTGTTAGTCATTGAGTGGCTTGAATGGCATCTGAAAATGCATCATCTAAAGTAGTAGTGAGAAGAGAGAGTTAATGAGTGATTCTGTGAGAGATAATATGGTTCAGTCCTGATATTCATGGGATGAGTTGTCTTTTATATGATTTGCTATATGGGAATCTTGCTATCATATAGATTTTATACATGTTAATAGCTCAGTTACTTTGGAACTATTTCATGTAAACACCATCATTCTATTACTTGTCAGATGAGCTCCTCTTCAACAGAATAGTCTCTAAAACTGTAAAATTTATTGGAATTTAATTGAGGCAACTATAGGAATTACATCTATTTTGCTCAGCAGTTTATCACTGAATTATGATTGTGTATTAGAAAACGTACTGGATGATATGAATATCCAAGGAGTTGGTAGCATAAGCCTGAGAAGAATAGTTTAGAGTCACATGGTCACAGCACAGTATCACTTATGGTTTTGTTTCCACATCTGATCATTTACTGTGAATTGCTGGTTTTTGAAACCAAACATTTGACTGCCCTAAAGAAGAAGAATGTTTTAGGCAAAGGATACTTTCACAACATGGGAGCTGATTCTTGGACACCCCGTTTGGAATCACACTGGAGAAATTTATCACTGATTTCTTTAAATCTCCCTCATGCTTGTTCAGGAAGCATTTCAGCTAAAAACCTTAAATCCCTGTACTGGGTCTGGCTGTGCTGGAGTTTATTGTCTGCCCAGAAGCCATGTGGTGCTGTGTTTTAGGTTTGAGGCTGGAACAGGGTGGATAACACACCTGTATTTTGGCTACTGCTGAACAGTGCAGGCACAGCATCAGGGCTTTCCCTTTTTCCCACTGACAGTGAGTAGGCTGGGGATGGCAAGAGGCTGGGAGGGGACATGACCTGGACACAGCCAACCTGAACTGATCAGAGATATATTTATGCTCAGCAATAAAAGTGAAGGGGGAGTGTTTTTTTACGTGAGTAGGTGTTGCTTGAGACTGGCTGGTCTGTTTTTGAGAGGTGGTGAGTGATTACCTTCTCACCACTGCTGGGACACTCTGCAAGTTACTGGCTTCCCACTAGACATCACACCACTGTTCACCACCCTCTGGGGCAAGGCCTTCAGCCAGTTTTTTTCACTCCACTTGGCTGCCTACTCACCCTCCTCATACTGTGCTAGTTTCCCTGTGAGGATCTGATGGGAGACAATGTTGAAAACCTTCCTGAAATCAGGTTAGGCAATATTTACTGCACTTTGTCTCCTCCTCATCTAACAGACTAGTCCTTTCTTTATAGAAAGTCATCAGGTTGGTTAAGCACGACTGAAAATCCCCTTGGTGGGATTTCCCCTCCGGTCCTTTGTGTGCCTGGAAATCATTGCCAGGGTTACTGTCTCCACCACATTCCCAGGACTGAGGTGGGGCTGGTGAGTCTGTAGTCCCCTGGGTCCTCTTTCTTGCCCTTTTTGAAGACAGGACTCACATTTGCTTTGCTCCAGTCTTCAGGCACCTCTTCCACTTGCCAGGATTTTTCATGGGTGGTGGACAATGGCCTTGCAGTGGCATCAGTTGTCTCCCTCAGCACGTGGAAGTGCATCCCATCAGGGCCCAGGGACTTAATCTGTACCCAGCCAGCTTAAGCATTCTCTAACCTGATCCTTTCTGGACTTTCCCTGCTTATTAGCCCCCACATCAATTCTTCCACCCTTCATTTTCTTCTCAGAATCTGAGATCCTGCTGGGTGATTGTTCCCATCCTTTTCAGTTTCTCAGGGGTATCCCCAGTGTTTCGAGTTCAACATGATGATTCTGTTATTTTGGTATTCATATCCAGTTTCTTTGTCAGGATGCCAAAGTACTTTCTGAGAAGCTCAGGTCACAAAGGGGGAAAAATATTTTCAAATTGGTTCTATCCTTGATGAATCTAAATGAAATGTAATGTAATTGAAGGTTGGAATTAGAGCATGTAAAGTTTGTGGAGTGTTTTGTGTTTCAAAGAGCTCTTGCAAGCAATAGAGATTGCTCTCCCAGAATTCAAAATGCAAAGTGCTTAAAATGGAGAGTACTCAGCCATGTGAATAAGGGAATTCTTTGTAATAATGGATTGTGTTTCTCCCTTGTAGATTACAACATGGTTTAGAATAATGATTTTTATATTCAGTAATACATCTAAATTCACTTGTAATTCTTAAGTTACATGTAGTACTCCATGAAAATAAATATTTCATTACCGAGTGTCAGACTTATGAGCTAATTAACATTTCAGGAATGAAAGGAGCAGTGTCATTAGCTCTGCCCATAGAACTCTGAAGAGTGTTGTTCCTCACTACTCATGTGGAATTTCCACAGCTGAACTGGATGGACAGACTTATTAACAGTTAAATGTTGGTGCTGAATGAGAGGAGTCCAATTTAGGATGAGATTGCAGAACACAAAGAAACTTCCATAAAGTCAGTTAAGGGACCCACGTGGTCCAAGTACTCAGTGGTGTGTATGTGGAGAGTCTCTGAATGCCAAGAGCATTTTTCAGTTCAATTAGCAAAATAATATCTGATATTTTCTCAGTGATGGGGAAGAACTCTGGCAGAGTATGAGACCGAGAGGTTTGAGTGTCAGCTTATGTTAAATGCTTTATCTTTTAAGGAAAGGGTTTGCAACTAAAGCAGCAGGGGTCTAACTCCAAAAGGGTAATGCTTCCAAGTTTAGATCTTTAGTGCTTGTTTTTCAGCATTCACTCTCTTTGCTTGTTTGTTTGCTTGCAGCCAACTAGTGTTGCAATAATTTTCTATGAAGGATTGAGGGGAAAATACATGGGGGGAAAAGCAGACACAGAAATTCAGGGCTTGAATTTGGCTTTTCAGTCGAAAATTGGCTTTCTACCTCCAAAACAACGTTCAAGGTAGCAGTATTTTTGACCTACTGCCTCCTGTGAGACAGCTGTACAAGCCTTTTGACAATATAAAGCACCTGGCTAAACCATTTGATGATTTATTTGGACAGTATAATATCCAACATGGTTGTTGGGGCAAAATTATATATGTCAATGAAATAGCCAAAGTAAAAGACTGCAGGCTGTCTGGCCCTCCTGGAGAACTGAGGTGTGTGATTTAGGCTTGGAAAGGTTTAAAAGGGAGGAGAATCCTGTCCTTTCATTTGGAGATTTTTCTCTGACATTTGGAATGTTACACAAATCTATCAATGGCATTTTCTTTCTGTCTTCTCAACCAGGGGTGTACTGCACATTAAAGATGAAGATTTTTCAGAGAGAAACTTCCCTGGAGTTTTTGCATGTGGATAGATAGTTCTGTCCAGAGATCCACTGGGAGCAATTTTTAATGGCAATTTTAATTGCACAATTAGACCACAGAAGTAAAAAGCCACAGAACTGTTGGGATGTAAAGTCATTTGTCAAAGGTCTCATGTTCCACTTCCAAAAGGTAGGAAATTGCCATTCAATTGCCTGTAAAATAACAGGTACAAATGCAGACTTTGTCTTTACTCAAAGAGACTTGTAGCCTCAGCTTTTACCACAGAGTTTCACTTGGGTTATTTCAAGTAAGCAAAATATTGGATATTTCTTCCCAGTTGGTTATGGAAATATTTGTTATCTATTGAAAAAAAAAAATGGCAAGCTTTATTTGCATTGATGTAAGCAATCATTAAGTATTAATGACAAGTATATTAAATTGTTGATTGGATTATTCAGGATACGTCAGTTCTTCCAGGTGGACATGCTGTACATTACAACAGACATGTTTCAGCAAGAACTAGAACTCAAGTAATATCTACAAGCTCAGAAATCCCCTAGTTTTGAATATTTAGACTGGAGAGAAATGAATGATCAGGGCGAAAAAGAAGCACAAAATGAAACTTTATCTGAGAATTTAAGCTTTGTATTTGTCTGTAATATAAAGTATCTGAAATGCTTATCACTGATCACTCGAAAGGGTTAAAGTATTTGCAGTCTAAACCTGCATAATGGAAAGTAATTTATTAATTTACATGTATTTATATGTGATAACAGGCTTTTGAGGCATATTTCTCTGATCTACAGTGCATAATAAGAATATGAAATATATATTCCACAGTCTTTGGACTTCACAGCAATAGTCACATTTTGAAGTACTGTGGCTAATCTAAAACTATACAGCTGAACAGAAAAACAAAACCAGTCCCAAATATGAATAAATGATTCGCTACTTAATATGTCAGTGTATTTTGTCAGGTTGATGACATTAGGCTCAGCTGCATTCAATTCTAAACCCTGCAATATTTGAAGCTTGATATTGTGCCTCACTAAATTTAATACATGGACCTCAGTAATAGAGGAAATCACTTTAGCACTTGGCAGTTTGTAATGCTGTGTAAAATTGACTGCCCTGCAAACACAATAGCGATAATAAAAATTGTGGTCAGTAGGGGGGTGTAATGCATTTTCCAGCTTCAGCAAAGGTCCAGATGAGATTTATTGAGATTTTGCTGTTTGGGTGAAGATCAATAGAGCTTCAGTAATAATTTGTTGTAAGGGCACCCTTCAGGGATGTGACATTTTACTTTAAAACTTTGGTAATTTTCAAAGCAGGCCCAGTGATAACAGTGTCAAGTCCCCGCGTTTCGCCAGCATGGATTTTTTGCATTCAGCTTGTGGGAGCATTTACTTTCACAGCAATTACATTTGAAATCATTCGATATATGATGCAGCCCAGTATTGATAACGAGATTCCACATGTTCTGTAACAGTTCTAATGCAAAGAATCCCAAACACATTCTTATGTTCCTCCATTTTCTCAGTTGTTTTCCTCTCTGAGCGAGGAACGTTTAAACATCAGTCTGTAATTTCTTGGTGGGTTATAATTTTCATGAATGATCTGGAGCTACACTCTTATTTTCACGACTGTAGAATTAGAAGGTTTCATAAGAAACTTATCCCTTTATCTTCCTATTGCCAGAAGCACTTTGCATAATAACTACTAGCTTGACTTAAGATATCTGTACTTCTTTTATATTTTCATAAAAGAAACTTCACTTGATGTGCCAAGCAAGCCTTCTTTTTCTGCCAGCAGCATTTGATGGACACTGCTGTTTGTAAGGAAACAAAAATTTGTCAGCACTTGCAGTTGGAATACAGGGAGTAGGTACAGCAGAACGATTTATTTTCAATGAGCATACACAAAGTAAGATTTATGACTTTTGCAGCTCAGATGACATTCCTCACATAGTTGCCGAGCTACAGCAAATTAAAGGGATCCATGAATACTGAGGGGTGTGTTTTTGTAACGAGGGAGAAGAGACAGAAGCAATAAGAAGATAATTAAGGTAACAACTTGTGAAAAATTAAAGTGTTTCTGTCTTTCATTTTTGAATCTCTGAGCATAAACTTTGTAGTTGTTAATTTAATTGCTGATGTTCTCTGTATCCCTGAAGAATATTAAGGATTAATCATCTGGTTCATTCCAACAAGAGATAAGGCCTAAGTGAATTGAAATTTTACCAATTTAACCCTCTCTCCCTCCTAATAAGACATGATTAACATTCTTCAATTAACAACACATAATTATTCTAAAGGCCTCATTGCACTTATTTCATTTTTCAGTTTAGGTTGCCCTTTGCAGGTATTTTAAAACTGAATAAAAGGCAGGCTATATTTTTCTTCTGTGTAATCGGCCACTTAGGTTCATCCAAATTACAAGAATTGAGATTTTTAACTCTTTTACTCTTTTCTGTTCCTATTAATCTCTGTGTTCATGCCCTGAAAATCGGTTTTGATTGGCTAAACATTTTTTTCAGCCCCTCTTTAAGGATAGCCAAGTATTTATTTTCCAGTCTTTACCAATCTGGATAAATTTTCTCAATTATTTGTGGCAGAACACTGATTTACAGAACTAGTAATTTCATTGAGCCCTAGAATGCAGAGCTGTTCATCTAAATATTAATGCATAATGTATTGTTTCATTTTTTTCAATAAAAGATAATGAAATTATTTACATTTATAAGACTTTGGTTTAGAGCTACACTCAAAAAATGCAGCACCTTTATGTATCCTGGTATTTTCTGAAGTGCCTTCTGATATCTTTCTGGGCAGCTAGTACACAGTTGCCTTGTGTCTCATGGATAATCAAGTAGCTGTTGGTGGGAAAGCATCATTAATTTATGGTAAAATGAGAGAAAACAAAACAAAAAAACTGGATAGGAAGAAAATAAATCTGCTTTCCTTCTGAAACCTAGGAGGTCCCTGAAGTTTATTGATTTGTAGAGTTATAGTACTAGATTTGTAGATATGGAAGCATTACTGTTTTCCTTTAAAAAGTTTTAAAAGGAAATACTATACATGCTTCCATGTATAGAATTGAAAACATTCCATATTTCTTAATCTTTTAGACCAATGAACCTTTAAATATCAATTATTTTCCATTTGAATTTTTACCCAGCAGGTGCATGATAACCATGAATATCCCTGATGTATTTGGCAGGGTTCTGTCTTATGAAAATCTGGGATGTTTCACATCCCTCCACAATGAGTGCTCTGTAAGACTGGACATCTCCAGTTGTCACTGCAGCCCCAAGTACCAACCTAAAGGGACAAGTTATCCTACTACACATCAAACAGAACTGCATTAGGGAAGAGAGTAATCAGGGCCCTCTTTCATGTTGTAAAGTTACAGGAGTTTATAGAAAACTGCTTAAATCAACTGTGATATACAAGGCTAAAGAAGCAGGAGAAATCTTACTTTCTAGAAAATACAATCAAGTATGATTGTATTTTATATATATGATCAAGGAGATGATTTTGTATGTGCCCACACATGTACATATATAAAATGTATATACCTACACATTTAAAAGACATCCAGGTTTTTGTCTTTGGGAAACAAATGAAAAATCAGCCTCTCTATGCTGGTAAAAAGGAGACTGATACTAATAGGGAACACAAATGTGATGTCTTTTCACGGGTCAGAAAAATTACTTCATAACAATTAAACATACTTATTACTTCTGTTATTTCTGGAAGTCCACGTTCACTGGCTGATCATGACAGGCAGGCAAGGGAAGGATGCCCTCAGACAGCAGTGGTTCTCTCCATTGTTACATTTTTAAAAATGTGTCAGGGCTGAATTGTTTGAAATTTTGCTCAAGAGGAAAAATACTACCAGTGGAATAATCAGCAAGTGAAATGATTTCAACCCCAGGCACTACCTGTCTCTGTGAGTTCCTGCCCCGGGTCCATCCCCCCAGCAGGCAGGCAGGAGTCTTATAATATTAATGTTAAATATAAGGAATGCCTCAGACACTGTGGTTCGTGCACCCAGACATGCAGCTGTGCTTTCTGAGGGCAGTTCACTGGTGTTGGCTGAGGAGCACAGCCTGGGCACTGCTGGTATTCCAGGAAATCCTTCAGTCAGGATGGCAATTAACACCTGCACAGCAATCACCTCGTCCCATTTCCTTCTGCATTTTCTTTAAAATACAAGAAACCAAGGGGTTTTTTCCATTTCTTTCACCTACTGTCTGCATTAGTCACTATTTTGGGGCTCATCCCCTTGCTTAGAAGCACTGATGAGCACAACTTCTCCATATGCTCACTGGAGATGTGCCACTAAAGCTCTTTGGGATGTTTCAAAACATTTTTCAGAATCTTTACTCCTTTTCATCATCCCTTCAGTTTAACTAAATCTGCTTTTTGGAATTAGCAAAGGATTTTTTTTTTTTTTTAATGAAACCTAAATTCTCCTGTTTCTGCAAAGAATGGCAAACTGTGATACACTTGTACGTGACCCTAGCCAAGGCAAGGATAACTGTGTTTAAAAATTAGCCAATATTACATAGGTAACTAGGCTGAGAGAGAGAGACCTTTCTTTAAAATAAATTAGTTGGCATAAAGAGAGATGCATAAGGAACTTCCATCATTGTTCTGCAACAGAAAGCACATGAACACTGATGATGTGCACAGGGAGAAATCCTTCTGAGGAAAATAACTTCTGATTTATTTTTTTTTTTTTAGTTTTATTTTGCTTGTTTGTTCCATAGGTGGATACAGTTTCAGATTTATCAATGAAAAGCCATAGTTAGACCACTAAATCACAGACTTAATTGCAGTTTCTGCCTTTGTCAGCTTTTGGGGAGCCAGCTGCTCTGTGGTGTGAGTAATGCTGAGGACGCTCATTAGCAAGGCAGCTGAGGGGAAGCATCTCAGAGGGTTGTTACTGACCTGCAGCTCCCACCAAGACCTACAGCACAAGCTCCAGAGCATTCTTGGATATTTTACACTTTATTTTGCCTTTTACAGTAGGACCTAATCTTTCCTGTTTGCTGTAATACTGTATTACTCTAATACAAGAAGGCAACTGCCTTGCTCTGGGAGGACTTGTGAAAATTTTCATCATAGAAGCAACCTGTGAGATTTGGTTTAATTTATTCAGAGAAACTCTACAGAGAAATCTACTAGTTAGTGAAAAAAGAAAAGCAGTTATTGTATGCTCTGTAATGTACTGT
The DNA here is from genome assembly GCF_003945595.2 of Pipra filicauda. NCBI lineage: Eukaryota > Metazoa > Chordata > Aves > Passeriformes > Pipridae > Pipra > Pipra filicauda. Next base: position 2,268,030 of record NW_024104909.1, read on the forward strand.
GTGCTGGGGGAAAAGAGTGAAAAAACCTGTGCTGCTGAACTGCTTGGCTACTTTTAAAAAGAGGAGGAAAGAGAAAACAAGGTAGACAATTGAATCCGTAATTCCTTTATAAAAGACTCTGATCTTGTTCTGTACCTTTCTCAGCAAACATCCTTAGATTTTGTCACTTTGTTTGTGCTGAAACAATTTCTGCAGTGCCATAGAATCATATTTAGGCTCCTTGACTTTAATGAGCTTATTTGTGGTAACAGTTCTCTTGTGGGGTAGAAATAAGCATAAGACTGTAATATTCAGTTGAATGACAGTTTGTCACACCCTTAACAATTCTGGGTTTCCTTGGCCACTGCCCTCCCCAGGTGCACTGTGTAGGGAACATCCATGTGACTATGGAACAGGGTGCACTGTGTGAGTATTTCCTCAGCACTGACACCCTCCAGATGTAAATGTTGCCCAGTCCATCACCTGCAGTGCTGTTCATAAGGGGAGTCCAGGATGAATGAAATGTGTTTCTATGATAAGTTTTGATATTAGTACAATTTATTGCTAAAGTTTAGAATATACTCAAAAAAGGGAGCTGTGTTTGGCTCAGATTCATGTTGGATCTGGATGGGGAAGACTTTTTATGAATCTTGTGTTGGGATCTACCTGCAGGACAGGGGATACTTGAATAGTTAATTCCAGATAATTGCAGAGAATTTATCAGAGTCTTTCATTGTTTTTCTTTCCCTGTGCTTGTTTATTGTCTTATTTAATTATCAGTATAATAGTCTTGCTTTGGAATATTAATGTTCTCCAGGTAAGTACTGAAACCCATGCTTACTACACTTGATTACAATTAACTTACATTACACTTAAATTAACTTAAATTACACTTAAATTTTAAGTGTGCAGTGACTGATTTCCTCTATGCAGACAGACTTCTACAATGTATATAAAGTGTGTCTCAAGTTCTGCCCTTATCACTTAAAAAGGAATTAGGAGCATTTGATGTCTTTAGTAAATTCAGAACTAAAAGTCTACTCCTGAGGATAGAAGCCTTTATGCAGTCTTTTAAAATTAAAAGCAGGGGTTGTTCTTTACAAGGAATAGCTACTGGATTCCAAGACAGTAATCTAGACACCTCTCCTTCTGGCTTGCACTGTTGTTTTTAGATGTCTCCTCTTTAACAGGTCATGCAGAACAGCCCATAGGTTTTCTCTTGGGAGGTAGGGACGAGCTTTATAACTTACAATAAGTAAGTTCACATCATTTCAAAAAGGTGCACTGCATATTTTAGCTGTTTAATTCGCTGTCATAGAATAATGTGGATGCCAAAAGCTTGCATAGTTCAAAATCAATTTGATAAACACGGAAAATAAGTTCCTAATGGATTATGTAAGCAGAAATGATTGACACAGTTCAGTGGAAGTAAAAGCATAGCAGGGAAGTACCATTATATTGTTGCCTTATTTCTTCTTCTCTGTACTTTCCAACCTTTTGACAAATCTGGAGACAGAACCTTGGGACAGACATTTATTTGCTAGCATGTAGTACAGCTGTTTATATGTTTATGTCCCTATGTTTGGCACTGCATGTCTGAAGGGTGCTGTTTACCAGTTTTTACTTGCAGACAGATCAGATGAAGAAACTTCAGGAGCTCAGGGAAATCTTCCCTATTTCTGGTACTATGAGCTTGCTTTAAAGAGAGTGTTCAATTCAAAAAAGGAAACACTGCAGTATCTTTTGGATTTCATTATTAAACCTCTATTGCCATGTGTTTTTAACATCAAGTTAATTAGCCTAAAATTAAGGATGAGTTTCTAGCCAGTCAACTGCATTATAGAGTTACACTACCTCACTTATTCTAAGCACATCAATGCTTACCAGCAAAAATGACATTATCTTCAAAATTACTAAAGAACATCATAATGCTCTGATGTTGGTCTGGAAAGATTTATGGAAAGTAGTGGTGCAGCTATATGCTTAACATTAAAAATACAAGCCATCAAACATAAACAGATGCCACATCCTGCCATATCAACCCACTTAATCTGTTTGAAACAATCTGCCTTCCAGAATCTTAAGGGCAAAGAGGGAGAAAATCTGATTTGGTCACAAAACAGGAGTCATTAACCTTGAACACTGAGTCACTGAGCTTCTTATGGTGAGCAGTGCTGCTTCATCTCCCATAATCTTACAGATCCTGTCTTGGCAGTATCTGTTGGTGATTTCCCCAAACACCAATGAAGCCATGGAGAATAGTACTGCAAAGAAAAAAGAAAAAAAAAGAGATAAGGTAGAAAGAAAAAGGAATCAAATCTTGCATTGCTGATATGCACAGCTTTTACATCAAAAAAGTTCATTTTAAACCGTACCACAATACCTGACCCACTAGTGATAAATGGAAAACAGATTCAAGAATGGGGTTCGTGGGTCTGAAATACATTTTGTATTTATTCCAGCTGTGCTGGTGAGTACTCAGAAATATATAAAACAGCTACTATTGTGGAAGATAATTTGAACAGCAAGCAGTTATGTTTCACAAGAAAAACATGTACACCAAAATATGCATATATACTTGGCAATATATATTTATAAACGTATGTGGAGTCACAATTTCAGAGTGATTTCTCAAACACTGAATGCAATCTCTAGTTCAGGGCTGTAGAAGAAGAAAAACAACCTGATAGCATTTGGGTGAAAGTCACTAATCTCCCAAAATAAAATGCATATTAACATCTTTTATCCTACAAGTATCTCTTGTTCAAAGTCAAAATGTCTTGACCTTTTAGAGACAGCAGAGAAACCTCTGTGTATTGTCATTTAGTTCATAGTTCAAAAATGCAAACTGTGTTTATGCTAGAACTGCCGAGCACATTATTCTGGCAAACTATGTATGCATTAGGTCATGCAATGATACAGCTTGTTTATACCTGCCTGCAACACTCTCCTAAATGCAGAGAAATTCAAACCTTGCATTCAGTGTTATTATAATTGATTATAGACTAAATATTCAGAGGCTTGGGTGTCATTAAGAGCATATAAGTGAGATGACACGGGCAGCATTATTCTCATCAGTGGAGGTTAATGGAAGGAAACTCATCTGATCATCTTTTCAGCAGCAGCCTTGCACGTTGAAAAGCTTTTCCTCATGCATATGTACAGTGTGACAGCTCTGAAGAGGACTGGGCTCTGGAAATGGGGAGCTGGACCATGTGCTTAGTTATTAAATACATTCATAGGACAAACTCTATCACTGGAAGCATGTGTAGGACAAGATAGCATTTCAATTTGAAAATGAATTTAGGGTAAATAGAAGGCAGTATCCCGTGCACAATACTGTTATAATATGGTGTTGCTATGGAATCAAAAGGAATTTTATGCCAACTGCAAGGCGGTGTTTTCTTTCAGAATACTTGTACATGGAATTTTTGTTAGGGCTGATAAAATCATTTTTGTTAGGGATGGTAAAATTGTGCTGAATGTGAGTGAACCCAAATTGCAGGGACCTGCAGCACCTGTGCCAGACTGAGATCAGGTGGAAACTGAGGGGAGTTGGATCCAAAGAATTCTACATCTTACCATTAATGTCGTGCACCTGATCTAAAGAGAGAACAAAATTTACTCTGTATGTTTTTCCATTAAGGATGTGTATCTTTAAAACCATCTTTCTAGCTGGAAGAACAGTTGTGGGGTTGAATCCATACTTACCTTTACCGTGTTAAACCTTTCTAAGCACTTTTTTTGTTCTTTTAACACATAAAACCTGTGTTTTAACACAGCTATTTATGTTTGCTGAAAGGCAGAATGTAGAAGTTGCCTCAACTCTTGTCTCAGTGAAACACCACTGGAAGAGATTAAATTTAATCCATGTTTTAAGGGAAATTCTGTAGCATTTAAACCTAATATACCATATTCCCTCTTAAGCTTAGACCTTTTTCTACCCCATTATTCAAGCCAACACCATTCACTTTTTTTTTAATTTATTTTCAAAACTTGCATGAAATATAAGTAGAGGACAGCACCTTTCTTTCACTCTCTGAAGTGATGTAACAGTGTCTCATGTTTTATATCAACACCTCAAGATTGTGAAATCTTGGTATGTGTTTACCAAATGTCAGCTGCTGTTTGTCAACAGTGAAATAGCTGTTCCTTTTTACTTATACAACAATTAAATGAAGTTAAACATTGGTATTAATGAATTATATAGCTTAATAGAAGTGTTTAAATTATTTCATGAGACACTCATTACCTAGGCTGGATTTTCATTATCTATGTTTTGAATAATGATGGGTTTTTTATGATTTACATCTAATGATCCGTGTTAATTTTTCTTTTAGTCAGTACACATAGGCATAGGAATTCAAAGTTCTTAAAAAAAATAAGTAAAACCTCAGCTATCTCAGTATTTGGCAGGCATGGAGGCATTACAGGAATGCTTTCTATTGTTGCTCAGCTGAAGAAAACCACAGAATTTTATCTCTCTAATGCAGTTTGGGCCAGGGCTGATTAACCAGCTATGAAACAACCAAAATTTTTATTGAGTGAATTTCAGAGGTAATTTGTGAATATGGCAATGTTTCATGGTACCTCTCTTTTGTCATGTGATGAGGATTGATCTTGTCTCAGTTATCTGTCTCTTAGCTGTGTCAACAGCCAGAAAGTGGGTCTTTAGCTTCTCTCTTAGTAAAAATAACTTCAGCATATATTGTGTTTATGAACTTTTTTAAGATTGCACGTAGTTGTTTTGTGGGGGTTTTTTTAATAGTTCTGACTAGCAAAGAATTCTTTTGTTTCTTTTGTGAGAGCAGCAGGTGAATTTCCATTTTTTTGTTCCAGCAGAAGTATTTAATGTGATATATTTTGGCAAGAAGGGGTGAAAGTAAAACATTTGTGCGTGGGTAATAGTTTAGAGGAGGTGCCTCAATTCACAGCAGGTGAAATAGTTCATGTGACTGAAGTCCATTTTTGGTGGGTGTAACACTCGTGAGGAGTCTCAGTTGATAAGTGGTTTTGCAGAGCACCACTGTCTGTTACATTTCCTAAAGAACTTTTAGCTAATTAATTCAAATACTACCAGTCTCATTTATTCTCATTAGAGATAGTAAGACTTTAGGAGTCTAGTCCTGTGTTGGTGCCATCCCCTTCTTTGAGGTGACACTGATAGCACCTGCTAATTACTGGAACTGATGTCATTATTTTAGGTGACACTGAGAGCAGCTGTGTGACACTATCAGCCAGATTTCTTGGCTTAAAACATTGTCTGTTTTTAACTGTTCACCTTGAAATTTTACCTGTTGGACATCTGCCTTAGATCTGGTTTTTTTCATTTGAAAATTGCAACCATGAAAACTGAAATGCAGGGAAAAAAATGAGTATAGGAAAAAATACTATTTTATCTCTGTTAAAATTTGCCACGGTCATTTTCAGAAATCCTCTTGTTTCATATGCTTTGGATTAGTAACCTGAAAGTCAGAGAGGTTGGCTTTTGTCACAGGGCATCCAAGGGTGTGACCTGGTCAAACGTCAGTCCTTTGGAGTGTTCAGGTTTTGTGCGCTTTTGCCAAAGTTTTGGTCCAGCTCAGCACCTGAATTCCTGCAAAGTTACTGTGAAAGGATTGCATTGCAGCCCAGGAATCACAGAACATTTTTTGCACCTGGAGTTCTGAGTTAATACAGAGGAGCTGCAGCTGGGCCTTCGAGCTGGATCTTTGAGCTGCCTTGGCTTCTTTAAACACCTTCCTTGCTTTACATCGGCAAATCTGGTGGAAGGAGATGATCCAGATGAATCCAGATGGGAGAGGATGTCATATATATCATATATATGGTGCTGATTATGTGGCCAGAACAACAGTATGGGAAGATTTCACTTCTCACATTACAACTCTGAGGGGAAGAAAATGAATTTGGTCAAAAAAAACCTGGTAAGTCAAGACTTCAAGAGGTTGTGCCTGAGTAAGGCAAAATGGAGTTCCACAGAGGATAATGTAGCTTATTGTGTTGTTTTAGTAGAGTAGTATGCTCCAGGCATTCAGGGATGCAGGAATTTACAGATATATATATATATTAAAAATAAATAAAATATACTTAAGTCTTCTACATCCTAAAATTGAAGTATTAATTTTACAAAGAAGCACTTTGTGAATGCCAGTACATATTAATTACTTTTGTGGTGTTCTATCCTTATGCCTTGTTTCTTGGTTTAAAAAGAACAACTCCTGTATTAAAACTCCATAGATATATATTAGTTTATATGTTTTAGAAATATTACCCTCTTACTATCTGTGGGTACCAGGTGGAAGAAAGAATAGTGACTCAAAATTACTCAAAAGCTTTTTTTTTGTCTTTGTTTTTCTTTGCTTTCTTTTCTGATATGTCCTATAACTGTTTTCTCCTTTCCAAAGCAGTGGGAAGGATTTGGTAAATCTCAAGCACCTGTTTGAATATTTCATAAAGGTAAGGGTGAAACTTGTCCTGTTTTGGCTTTTAAGGGACAATTATAAGATGCTGGAAAATGTCCCTTAGGTTTTGTACCTGTGACAGCCAACTGAAAGAGCTAACTCTGCCCTGTAGAGTTTGGATTATCTTGCATGCACAAATCAGTTTTTTATAGGACTGTATCACTTATTAGAAAATACTTGGCTGCATACAGTCATCATAATACTGTGCTTACAAGGCACAGCAATTTTCTGTTCCTCCCAGAAGCCAAGGGAGGATGTTGCCATGGCCTACAACACTCAAGGAACTGTGCACTCTGCTAAATTTTTAATGTCTGCTTTATCAAATAGATGCTGCCGTTATTCTGTGTGAAAAAAGCAGTTTAAAAGACAAAATGTAGAAACTGTTTAGTTGTTGTTTTTTTTTTCCCTGGAATTATGGCAGAAGCAGCCTTAAACTGTGCTTTCCACAGAGTCCTTCCCTGAGCAAAGCTGAACTGAGCAGGAAGGAGCCGTGTTGATGTTTCATTGCTGCCAATATGAGTGGAGAGATCATTGTCTTGGTTTTCCAATATTAAAGCTGCTCTGCTGTTCTGTGATGTACATATTGCCTTGGAAGAAAGGAGATGACTTTTTGTTTAAGTAGGTTAATAGGTCCCATGGTTTCCAGGGCTGGGGTTGTTTGGGTTTGGGTAGTGAACTTATAAAGGCTTCCTTGTTTCAGCAGCACAGCAGGCGAGACAGGTTCTCCCAGTGGCACTGACATTTACTATAACTTGTGTGTGTGTATCTATCTTACAGCTTCAGTGGTCTGCTCACCAGAGAGTTCAGCTCTGCCAAATGAGCACTTTAGGTTTGATTGGAAGGCCTGGGTTATTATGGATACACATTTGCTTGGCTGAAGGGAAAAATCTAATGAGAAACAGAGAGAGCTGTGTGTGTGTGTGTGTGTGTATGTAGAAACTTTATATCTGAGAGCATTGCTGCTTTATCTGGGAAAACCTGTTTTCCTTCAGAGCCCACATGAAAACTGAAGTGATGTTTATAGGCACAGGCTATGTGATCTTGTTCTCTCACAGGCAAAGATAGTGGGTTTTACTCTAAATTATATAAACTGTGCTCAAACTCTTGTGTGAACATCCTTGCACAAAACATTGCGTGCACTAAACTTTTTAAAAAAATAGGGCAAAATGCTCTGCTTTTCGTTTCTTACACGTGCTGTGTAAGCAGAGGGTGTGTTTATAATGTTAGACAAAACTTATATTTTACATAGATAAGTGAACATCCAGATTTGTCATTGATCCCAGGTTTTTCTTATGTTGCTACTATGTACCTTTATCTGATACATCAATATTGGATTGTTTTAGTGATTAGGATCCATTTATTTTACAAGTTTGGTAGAGTTATTAGTGTTGGATATTTTTGAAACACTGATAATAATATCCTCTATGTGCACTTCCAGAAATAGAATCTTGGGAATGATTTGTAAAAGGATTTGGGAGAGAAACTGTTTGTGTGTTAAAATTGCAAATTGATTCTGATTAGAGTTTTGACACAGTGAGATTCATTAATGTTCAGAGAAAATGCAGTGTCAATATTAAGATACAGAAAAGCTTTATTATGAAAACTTGGAATTTCTAATGTCGTTTCAGTGGTGATGTAGTTATTTATTTATTTATTTTTACTCTTTTATGCTCTGGTTTTAAAACCTTGACTGTGTCTACATTAAATTCCTTTAAAATAAAATTAAGCCTTCAATTTTCTCTTTTATAATGTTTTAGGGTAATATTTGAATTGAGAAATTAGTTTAAAAGATGCCAAGAACTAGAAGAGTGTTCAAAAGTGCTTCTGCTAAATTACAGATTTAAGACAGTGCCCTTTATAAGATGTTTTAACTTTGTCAGCCCTGAAGTACCCAGGCAGCTGGACCAGGGAATCCTTGTAGGTTCCTTCCCAGTGAACTCTTCTATTCTGTTCTGTTCTATTCTATTCCCTGCTAGACATTGTGTTTTTCCTATTTTCACTATTATTGCAGAGGAATGAACGTGCTGCATAAGCTGAGCAATAGACTAGTCAGCAGCAACTTGAACATCTGACTTACTGCAGGAAAATGTGTTTGCATCATTCTAACAGTTATGCTGCTGCTTGTTGCAGTTTATCCCATTAACAAAGTGTGGATGTTTCTCTGAGCAAAGCTACTTTAAGGTTCTAAAATAAAAGCAGACACCTTTCCCTCAGTGGCCAAGCAAGGAAAGCCAGGATAAATCATGAAAGTAATGGGGTTTTTTACTTTCCGAAAACAAAGCAACTTTTTTTTTTTCCTGCTCCATAACGAAGAGTGTCATGATTGATTTCAGAGTAAAACAAGTCAATTAGCTGAGAGCACAGAGGTTGTGCAAAGATGGTTTGGAGCTAAAGGAAGTTCAGGGCAGGGATTTGAAACACTGCCCTGCTGAATGTGTGAAACTTGGAGGAGCCTCATTCCCTCTGTCCATTCCTTAAGGATCTCTGACAGCAACAGTGCTGTCACATGCTTTCAACTCCCTTTCTGTTCCATCCCTATCAGTATCATATTCAGAAAGCTATGAAGCTGCTTTAGTTCTAAGTCTCCAGATTTCTTGTCAGCCTGTCTGGAAAGCAGCAAAGGTTGAGGGAGCATTTAAAATAATCCATCTCTGGATGACAGGTGAATAAAGAAGAGATTGAATGAGTAGAGAAAGGTGTAGACTAAAGGAGAACTGTAATATGGCACTTGGAAAGAGGAGGGGAAGGGATAGACAGGATGAGAAAGAAAGCAAGAGGGGAATAAAAGCAAGAAGAGAAAGGATATGTCAGACTTAAGAATAGAAAATATAGCAGGAGGACAGAAGATGTTACAGGGGGAATGTAGGGAAATGTGTGTTTGGAAAAAGAAGTAGGAAGTGTTACAGTTTCTCTGAGACTCTCCCTGCTGAAAGAATGAAGATGACACAGCATGTTTGTACACACACAAATACTGTCTCTGCTGCAAGGGATTCTGTCCCCAACCTTCTCTTTTGAATGAGCACTGGGGAGTGAAAAGTGTAGAAAGGAGAAGGGCATTACTTCTTTAATGAGGGAGAAAATGCTTTCTGGAAATCCTGACTTCTACCTCACCTTCATGTGTCAAACTCTGTATTTCTGCTGTTCTCCAGGGAGCTTCCACGGAGTTTTGCTTCTGTATAATGCACGGTCCCTTTATTAATTCTAAAAGTTGAGTGGTAGAGATTGGAAAATGAGATGATAGGAATAGTATCTTAATTAGCATGCGTGTATTTAATCTGTTTACTCTTACTATTCTTTACTTCTGAAAATAAGGAGCATTATTTTTAAAAGTATTGACATTAATGATCCTTATTTGGGTATATTTTTGCCATATCCTTGGAGTTAGTACTCTGCTTTGTAAAAATCTAAGTTTGGAATCAGATCAGGGAGTATGTTTTCAGTTGTGCTGTAAGTTCTTAGGTCACTTCTTATTCTTTAGATCTCTTATCATTTTGAGTAAGGTGATTTCTTTGTAGTGTAGTTTGCAGTTTTTGTAAGGTATTTTGAGACTGAGATAAAAGCCTAATACTGGGGAATTTTGATTTTCCTTTATCTTCTAGCTGGAATCTATACATTCACCTTTGTAATTCCTTGGAAAGGTAACTTGAAAATATTTTCTTCCAAATTTAGCCTGCATGTTAAAGAAGAGAGGGTTAGTATTTTCCAATAAATAAATTAAGATTACTGGCAGCAAGCAAAGGTGCTGTTATACTGTACTACAGCTGTAACACAAATGTGAAAGCATCCAAGATAAGGACAGCTGTTTATCTTTTTGTGATGTTAATTCATAACATGTAACTGGAGCCAGATAAATAAGACCAGGCATCAGTGCTGTGCATCAAGTTCTTCACACAAGAACCAAAAAATGCAAGAGCACAGAGGGTGCAACGATCAGCTCTGCAGATTGTGTCAACTCTGTGTGTTACTGAGATCTCATCTCAAACCTTTCCTAAGCAGTAATGTGCTATCTCCTGATTAAAATACTACTGAGTACTGGAGGTATTCAGGCTTCTCTGCCATACTTAGGTTTGTGTTCTTTATGTGTGTCAGAATTCATTTCTTAAAGAAACCCCAACAAAACAACAGTTTGTCTCTTTCTGCTGGCAGCTTTATGGTTCTGAGATATGCTTGCTAACCTTATTTTTCAGCATAGTTGCTCAGAGAAGTTAATATCAAGCCTGCATATTTTCATCTCTTTTTTTTTTTTTGTGTGAAATATTAAAAATTTGCAGTTGTTCAAATCATCACAAGTTTCCTATGGCAGAATTTGGATGTACTCGTTTAAAAGTGCAGATATCTGTTTTATATATGACAATACTTGCTCATGGAATGGCATGCTGGGGTGTACTTAGGTTTGAAAGTCTGTCCCAGCACAAAATTTGTTCTGTTAAAAGGCACTGACAAGAAAAGGAATAGTTTGAAATGAAAATATTACCATCCAAGAACCAGCACTACATGTTTTGATTTAGAACAGATAAAGGATGCTTTCTTCTCTTTCGTAGTTTGAAAATGAAAATCCCTTGGAATATTTTAAAACATTAACTGTGGTTAAGGGATTAAATGAAGCAAAATGGTTTGCTGTATGTTGAATCAATCAGAATTAAAGTTCGTTTCCAAGTGACAGGTTTTCTATGCCCAGCAACTTTCTGGTCTACCTCTGGCGTAAATGACTTTTTAATATGCCATGTTACCTGTGCTTAATTAAGTGATTTGGGTGTGCTGGGTGGGTTATTTGTGAATCTCAATTCTAAACAGGATGAGAATTGCCTTCCAGGAGTGCAGTGTAGGAGGCTGAGCTTTCCCAAGATGAGCTAGGTGGCAGAATTGACTAACAAAGTGGTGCTTAGTTATTCCTTAAGCTCTGACTGCCAGTTTGTTCACTGAATCATGTAAAGTGCAGTCCATTTTAACTTTATACCTTACAAAAAGGAATTATCTGTTTATATCAAATGCATTTTGTAATATTTTATGCAGAATACCTTGAAGGAGATGTATGCTAATTTCCAAAAACCTACAGGCTCTCAGTGAGCTGGGAAAATGCATCTTGTTTTGCAAATCCAATATGGTTATTTAACAGTTCTGTGATACAATTATTTTTCATGTGTATTACACAATGCAAGGTCTACAGAAGGATTCTGCTGATAGCATATTTCCCTGAGGTTCTCTGCTCTGCCTGCCTAACTTTGCCTGCTTTATACACTCAATTTCTGCCGAGGACAAAGGTGAAGAGTGGATAGGAAAACAAGGATGACAGATGTTTGTCATTACTGTTTAATGCTCTACCAGACTCTTCTTGGGTACAAAGATGGAGAGTGGGGTGTGAAAACAGAGCAAGAACATGTTTTTAGTGTATGTGTTATTGAGTCAATGGCCTTAAATACAATTATGTAACTGTTAAATACGGAGTAGTGCTTTACTTGTAGTTTTGAATGTCAGTGGAAGAAGGTGTGTTTTCCAAGAAACATTCTTGTTGGCAATTGTTATGCTTTAATGTAGGAAAACCATCACATCATAACTTCCCTCAGGTCTGTCTTTTTTAAATAGCCTAAAGAGGAGCCTGGTTTTATTGTATTAGTGGAAGATTAATTAAGAAACATATTCTAGATTTTCTTTTCTTTTTTTTGTATTTTTTTCTACCTAACTCCCATCCTTTTGCCTTAATCACTCTGATGTAATAATGCAGCTCTGAAGGTGCAGAGGCAGTGTTGTCTGGAGGACTGGGAATCAGGAACTCCTGGAGTTTGCACCTCTGCTGCTCTGCTTGTTTCATTTTATTACACTTGTTGAGTCAGTCAAATTCTAACTCGTTTTTCTTTACATAAAGTGGGTGATAATAGGTGGTGGTGATGATGATAATAGTCACAGTTACTGTACTGGCTCGTTAATCTTTTTGTAGGGCCCTGTTCTGTGAAGGACTGGCCTAGCCAGACTTCCTGATGTAGTCTGGGTGTGTATGAGAGTCCACACATCATACCTGGGGTGTGATTCATTCTGGAACACCACTGTGAGCCCATGGCAGCAACCAGGGTAAAGCAGAAATGAATACAAGTAGCTAAAAGAAAATTATGCTGGTAGGTGGTGGTAGAGCAGACCATGGATTGTTCCTCACCCAGAGTCTTTGCATTCATTTGCAAATAGATGTTCTGTTACGGAAGTAATACAGGGTGTTTAATGGAATTCACTTTCCAATAAAAGGGAAATGATATTGGATCTATTAATCTGAGAGTTATTCCAAGAACAATCTTGCTTGATACAATGGACTGCTAGGAAACACTTGTTATCCAGCTCACTTTGGGTATAATCTCCATTAGTCAATATGTGCTTTTAAGATTAAATTTGCAGTTGTAGTGTACTTTGTTCCTGCTTTAAAAGCACTGCTGTATTTCTGTTCCTTCTGTCCTGTACAGTAGGATTGTTGAACACAGAGCTTCATTCTCTGTGATCATGACCGGTTATGTCGAGTTTACTAACTTGGTTAATAAGACTATCAATAATAATTCATTCTTTTGTAGTTAGTAGTGGTAGCCTATTATAATTTTCCTTGGCAGCACATATGGTGGGTGATAAACTAACTAATAAAAATGCCACATGGAACATAGGTCCACTTTTATTTTTTTATGACTATTTCTTTCATCTGATGCGTGATTAATGTGCAAGGTTCAAAATTGTTTTGTGAGTGATTTTGGCTTCTGCTGATGTATTCTGAGCTGTAAATGTTGTGTGACAACAACGATTCCCTGACTTCATCAGCTGCATTACTTCAATCACCACTGTATAAAATCAGCAAATGAGGTTGTCCAAACGCTATTCATTCTTCGAGTGTTATTACTAGTTGTTTTAACTGAGACTAAAAGGAACTATAAATTCCATGTTAGGTTTTGTAGCCAGCAAAATGCATTTTCATTCATTTGCTGATCAGAAGTTCAAGCTCTTTCATTGGGTTTTTAGTCCTACCTACACAAAAGATTAGATGCATCCTGCAGTCCTCTGCTTATAAACTGGCTTTTTCCAGTGTCTGCCTGCTTTGGCAGAAGCAACCGCAGCTCTTCTGCTAGTAGGAGAACTTCAGTGGAACTCCAGGTTGACCTTGGACAAAAATGAGAAAAGGGACATCCATTTTGTACTTCCCATTTATTCTCTCTCCTGTCACGGAAAGGAATCTTTGTAGTGGTATTGCTTCACATTAAAATGATATAACTGTTTGCCCCAACCCTCATCTTGTAAATCTGATACTTTATGATGCCTTAAGTGAAAAAAAGTTGACAGGGTACATCTCTGATTGCATTTGTAGAGTTCAGTCTTTCATCTTAATCAGAAGATATCTGTATTACAATCAGCAGGTTAATGTTAGTTTTCTGAGACTACTTGTCTGTCACTTCTGTCCCCTTCCATCATTCAGTAAATCTACATTTCTCGAATCAAGTTTCCCGTGTATGAACTGTGTGGTTTCAAAATTCTGGGAGTACAGAAACAGCTGCTTAGGTGTGTTGCCACCATATCAAAGGGAAATCTTCAGCTTCACTGTAAATACTCATCACATATTTGATGAACTCTAGGGAATCTTAGTGAACAAACTGTGCCAGGCTCTAACCTGCTGCTTCCTGTTGTCTTCTCAACTACACCTTAGATTGTCACAAGTGAAATTTCTTGTGAAGGAAAAGGTGCATTTCCACATTTTCAAGGAGAGGTTAATGAAATTTAAATATTTTTTCTTTTCTCCCAATTTGTTTGTCTTCCTTGGTTTTGATGCTTGGGCATAGGACGTTGTGCTTGGAAACTTTGATCCAGCTCAATAGATCTGACTGCTTAGAGAGACCAACATTTCCTAAATGGTTTTTTTCAGTGTGAACATTCAGGATACTTAGTGAGCAGGTATCTGTAGTGATGCAACAGCTTTAGAGAGTCACTACAGTAATTTTTTTCCCTCTTTATGAATAATTAACAAAAACATGCTGGATTGCAGTGAGAGAGCTGAGCATTATTGACTGCCATTTATTTGTCTCACCAATGTATTACCACAGGGGAAGACTTTCATTGTATGATTTAGATGTCAGTTTTGGAGTAAGAATTCCAGTAATATCAAATAGATATATATCAAATATTCTACCTGGTTTAAAGGTGTTATTTTTTTTTTTTTTTTTTTTTTTTTGTAATCAACCTTAACCTGAGCAAAGCTTCATTGAGAAAATAATCAGCCTGTCTTAGGAAGAGAAGTGATGTTCAATACCTGGATTTTATCAAGGCTTTTAACACTACCCTAGTATTCCTACAGCCACTTTGGTGAGAATTGGAATGGATAAATGGATGGATGATAAGTCAGCTGAAAAATGCCTTGACTGCTGGATTTAAAGGGCTGTGATCAGTGGTTCAGAGTTCCCTTGGTGGCTCCTTAGTGGTGTGCCTCAGGGTTTGACTCAAGGGGCAAGGCTTTTTAAGAACCACGTGCAGAGTGGGGTGAGATGCCCTGTCAGTGGAAGGCAGGATTGCTCTTCAAACGGTGATCAAAGTCCTTCTCTTCAAAGGGACTTGGAGGAGCTGGAAAAAAAAGGTACACAGAACCAAAAAAATGGTTGTGGTTGGAAGGGACCTCTGGATGTCACCTGGAGCAACCCTGCTGCTCGAGCAGGGACACACAGAGCTGGTTGTCCAGGACTGTGTCCAGATGGATTTTGGTATCTCCAAGGTAGGAGACTGCACAACATCCCCAGGTGACCCGTGCCAACACTCAGTCACCCTCACAGTGTTTGCTGCTGTTCTGGAGGAACCTCCTGTGGGGGGGTTTGTGCACATTTCCTCTGCTCCTGCCATGTGGCACCACTGGAAAGAGCCTGGCTTGGCCTTTTCTTCACCTTTCCTTCAAGCATTTACATGCATTGACAGGATCCCCCTGAATCTTCTTGAGGCTGAACCAGTCCAGCTCTCTCAGCCTTTCCTTATAAGAGAGATGTGCCAATCCCTTAATCATCTTAATGGCCCTTTGTTAGACTCTCTCCAGTATGTCAATGTACTGGGTATATTAATCAATATTATTAAATATTCGTACTGTAATTTTCCCCCTCCTTTGATTTCTTTTAGAGTACATTGGGCATTTTAGAATAGAGGATTTTTCAGTGACTACTTTATCTTCAGAACTGTTTAGCTGTAGAATTGAGGGTCAAGTTTGGGTTTTTTGTTTTTGTTTTTGTTTTTTCTGTTCTATTTCCTTCTTTGACATAGAGGCAGGATATTCACAGTTAATAGTGCATTTATATTCAAATCACACATATGTATGATTGCTCTGTCCATTTTAGAGAAAGATGCCTAAGGAAAAGATCTAAGTTGTTGATGGAGAAGAGAATTGGACCTGAGTGACCTGAGGTGTAGGAGTGTGCTGTTAGCCATGCAAACTTATTACAAGTAACCCTTACATGGTAAAGTTTGCAGAGACAAAGGCTATAAAGAGAAAAAAAAATAGTATTAAGATTGTGAATCTGAAGGTTTAGACATTTCTATACTTCATCAGCAGTAACAATTTTCCTTCCTGGGGGAAAAAAAACTTAAACAAGAACCTGAAGTGCTTCTTGGTTCTTCAAAGATCTTGAAAGATTTTTTCTTTTAAGTGCTACCATCTTAATAATGAAAGTCAGCTTCATGAAATTATGGCAAATTTAAAAATCTGTTTGGTTTCCTTTGGCAATGCAATACTTGCTTGATAAATTACTCGATTCTTTATGTTGTTCAAATGCTTGTGGACACAACGTTAACGTAAGGAAAACTAAACGGAAAGCAATTTTATGCAGCTTTTTTTTTTTTTTTTTTCCTTTTTTTACTATACCCTTGAGCATTTTCTGAGTTTGCATTTAATCACAGAATCTTGGCCATGATATTTCTGACAGGTAATTTCCTTAATGCGGTTGACAGAGATGGATTACATGGAAGCCTATTGGATCCAATGCTTTTGTGTGCAAGTGATAAGACTAGATTAGGGTTATCTTCCTCTGAGTACCTGGAAAGATACAGCCACCTAATAATTCCCCTGGTAATATGGATGGGTTTGTGGGAGCAGAAATTCATGGCCTGCAAAAGCATCCCCAGATTTTATTGCACCTTGAGAACATCTGGGGTGATGCGTGTTTTTCTGTTACATGATACCAAATTATATGTCAGAGGAAGACAAATGTGTTAAATATTTGGCAGATTGGAAAAGTGGTAAGGCAAGAGGCAGAAATATTAATGGGATTATAAATAAAATTATTTTTTTGGAGCAGTGAATATTGTTCTTATTTTAGAGAGATATAAAAGAAGCAGCATTTATCCTTTTAGCTGCTGTAAACGTTCATGTAAGAAAATTGATGGTGCCTTATTAAAAGACCCTGAGCCTGAATGTTCTTAATCAGGATGGTTTTTGAAATGGGATTTAATTATAAATAACAGAGTCTTAATAAATTTTAGGTGTCAATAACATTCTTTTGCAGTCAAGACTTTTTGAACACTTGAGTCTGCAAAACCTTGAGGGAAATAATTAAGAGCCATCAATACATAATGTATTTTTATTTACCTGTAGCAAGTTGAAATAGGATTTTTTTTCAGTGATCTCTAAGATCATGACAATTTTATATTTTATAATTTATAATTTTTTCAGACTTGATGAAGGAATTCATTTTGATGGGCTAGTAGTTGACAGTGCTGCAGCCAAAGCATCTGTGAGTGGTCTCTCATTTGGAAACAGACTTATTGGAAAGAAGAAGGTTGGAGAAAAGAGTGGGTAGTGTTCATAAAACAGGCTCCTGACACTCCCTGTGCAATCAGTAAAGAGAGAGAGGAGCCTTCAGGAGGCAATTCAGAGTAAGAGTTTAATTTAGATGGTCTGAGTCACCTCCTGTGGGATCTTCTTTGTGTCTCTCAACTGGTTACTGAGAGGGCTGAAATGAGCAGCTTCCCTGAGCTGAAGTGAGCTTTGCTCAATGTTTCTGGAGTAGGGAGTTGTGGAGATTCAAGACATGGAATGGTTTTCCAGGTTTTCCAGCTTTCTCAGCAATGGAGTTTGCTATGCTGTACCTATAAAATGTTCAGGGTTTTTTTGGTGGGGGCTTGGAGAGGAGGGAACACACTCCCCCTGTGTTTGTTGGCATCGTGGCTCTTTGCTTCTCTTTAAGTGATGGTGGAAAGGCTGTTGCCATGTTATTTCTGGCAAACACAGCAAGTGGGAAACACCATCCCTGTATTGCAGTTAAAAAGAAAGAGGAAAGAAAAGCCAAACAAACCCATGGAGAATATTTGGGTTTGGTGTTGTGGGGGAGCTTTTTGTCCTTTGTGTCCTTCCGTCTTGGCCCAGTAAAATATATTACCTACCTTTTCCTTGGTTTATTTTCAAAGGAAAGAAAAAAAGAAAAAGGCATTTAATACAGAGACTGTCTCATGAAAAAGGATCACGTAGGTGTTTAATATATGCTGTGATGAGTAATTTTGGTCATGGTACATCAGAAAGCTACTTTCCCCCACCTTCTTTCTAATAAGAATTTTAATCCATTGATGACAAAAACTCTAAAGTATTTCCTTGCTGCATTGTAATACACTGTGACGAATTATGTCTCAGGAGTTGTAAAATTTTCTCATAGCTTGTAATACCTCATTTAATGAATTGATCACACTGAAATGTAAAGATGAAGCAGCATTTATTTTGTATGTTATATTGCATATAATTTTTAGACTTGACATTTATAGCCATGGAAGCTGTTATTTTACATATCATTTTCAAACCATATCAGCCTTAAACACATTTAAATTTAATAAGCAAGTAGATTAGATTTGCTTTTAAGCTAGGCATATCATTATAGTTTGTGTTCCCTTCAGTAGGGCACATGGTTACTATTAAATGCAGTATTTAGTTGTCTTTTAAAACCTAAAAATAATAAAAGGGGATGTATTTACAAATGTAATTGAAAATAGAGCTGCTTTTGGGGACGGTGCCCCAGTCATGATTTTTGCAGCATGCAGACATTAAAATAGGTTTAAGTTTTTATTAAAAATTGCCCTGTTTTGAGGAAATATTAATGCAGGAGCTATATGGATTTCAGTTATGAAATACCAAATCTGTCATAGTAACATATGGCCTGATCATCATCTCCTGCAGAAAAAATCCATGGGAGGGGAGAGCTTATTTGGAAACTCTGCATGATTTACCAGGCAGACTTTCTGATGCCTCATCTTTCTCATCAGAAAGAATTCGTAGCTGCCAAGGAGGTGGGTTCTTTCAGCCTTCTATTTAAATGCCTCACCATCCATAAAAAATATGTTGTTAGCAATGGGGAAAAAAGGCAGTCCTTGTTTCTTCAGTCCTGGCTGTTCTCACCACTGAAGAAACTTTGCAGAACGTCACATGGAGAAACTCTGCTGCCTTTGTGATCTGTTTGTCATTCCCACCTCAGAATCCTGGTGGATGTAAAAGCAGCTGAGAGAAACCTATTGAAAATCTGAACTTTATCAAATCTCAATGGGCTTCTCTCTGGAGATTATGTTGTTTTTCCTACTGTATCTGCTAAAAGATAATTCCAGCATTGTACTTGTTACTGTGGGACAAAATTAGGATGTAAATAAGAGGCTTTTCACCTTAACTCAGAGGGAGAGTTGATTTTTTTTTTATCTTTTTCATTCTTTTTTTAAAATAAGTTTGGAAATATGGTACTGAGTTTTTCCAGACTTTTTGAAAGTATTTTTTACTTTCTACAAAATAAGGCCTATGCCTGTTCTGCAAAGTCCTTCCCCTAAAGTGGAAGACATAAGCCCAACACCTTGTCTTAGAACGTCTTTGAAAAACGTAATTTTAAAATAACATTTTGAAATTGAAAATTTACATTTTAAAAATGCCATTTTAAAATTACATCTTGGGAGGGGAGGTTCTCCCCTTCAGTCCATCATTTCACATTGTGTTCATGTCCAATTGGTTAATGAAAGGGAAATCAGATGGATTGCACCAATATTAGTAAAAAAATAGTGAGGTAGGCCAAGGACTCCTGCATATTGCTGAGTGCTTTGCCTCCCAGTGCCTCCCAGTGCCTCCCAGCTCCTAGGGATGGCAGGTGACAGGCAGGCAGGACATTGCTACTGGATGTGGCCAGGTGATGCTTTGTTCACAGGGACAGGGACAGAAGTGCCCCAGAGCCCATTCTGGTGTGTTGTGTAGCCACAAAGCCCACCTTTCATAACGGGCTGGTGGTACAAAGCAGGAAAAACCCTTAAAACCAGGGAACAGCATCTCACCCAACCTCAAACTGCCAAGTCTTTGCTGTTCTCATATTGCTGCACTTCACTCTGTTGTGTGCCTCGTCCAGGACAGTAATAAAAAGCTTAGAGGAACTACCACTGCATTGAACTTGAGAGTGTAGAGCAAAGGAGGGGGAAATCTTCTTCTTAAATGAAACCACGTCCCTCATTTGACTGCTCTTTCCTATTTATTTAATGCCCTTGGACATAGACACGTGTGGCTGTCCCTGTGGTGGGAGCTCAGCTCTCATGAAAGCAGATTTCCCAGCCCCATTAGAAGCTGGATGAGGCCAAAGGGTTAGTTGGCTGATAAGCTTTCAAGGAAGTGCAAGATTTACTAAGCAGCAGGGCAACACAGAAAAGGCATCAGGAGAATTAGCTGTTTGCCGTGGGGTTTATAAGAGCGTTATTTAAAAATTAGGTACCCAGTTACTGTTCATGCAAACTCACATAAATCAACCAGGAATTTCATTCTCTGCGTTGTGTGATCTTTGAACCCTTGTTGGTAATTTTTTTTTTTCTTGTATAAAAGATTGGCAATGTACAGTGTCAGCAAAATATGTCACGTAGTCACGAGGTGGAACTGAAGAATGGAATAATTTGTATCGTGTCTTGCTCACAAAGATAATTAAATGGAATGGCATTTAAGTTGATGGAGTTACAGGGTTGACCACTGGCTAAAGAATTGTCTCCCATTTTTTTCCAGTAAAATGATCATCAGGGTTTTAATTTCTCCCCCTTGTAAATGGGTGTTTTAATATGCTTATTTGTCCTAGCGCTTTCAGCAGGAATAACTTAATTACAGGGAATAGAAAATAATTCTAAACCAAAATAATTTAAATAAGAAATCATGTATTTGGGGAATCAAGCATGTTGTAGCTTTCATTCAAATACAGCCTTTTAGTTCTTTTATTCGAAGAAAGTGTTCTACACAGTGAAATTACACTTAATAAGATGAAAAAGTAGTTAAAAAAACCCAAAACAAACAAAAAACACAACCCAAAACACCCACTCATTTCTGGAGGTTTGTAGCAGTGCATCTTTAAGTTTATCTCAGCTTTGAAGGGGCCATTTAAAAAGATAAGAGCTTAATCCAGACATCAATGATGATGATTTCCTTCAATATGATAATAAATTTACCAAAGTACCCTTTTATCTTTAATAATTCAGGATTCATTGAGCATTTAAAGGTTTTCCTGTTCTGTCATTTAAGAAATCTGATAGCAATTTGTTAAAAATAATGAGACATGTCTTGAGAATAGGCAAAAAATGTGCACAGTATAGAAGGGATGCTGTTTCAATATGGAAGTTGCTGCTGCCTACAAGACTTGCACAAAAGTTGAAAGATTTTCACCTTACTTGCTTACCTTCTTAAAAACTGTAGCCATTAGGATAACATCTCATAAATTATTTGGAAGGTATCCTCGTAAAACAGTTATTTCATAAGAAACTGCTCAAGCCTCCCCTTGAAATGATGTATTAGAAGTCTACAAAGCAAGTTTCATACGAAAATATACAAAAAATGCACAAAAAATGTTATGCTGTAACAGGAAAAGAAAAACCAGAATCTTTCTGGACAATAAAGTGCTTCTCAACTGAGACTGACAGTTTGTACCATTGTGATTTTCCAGAAGGTGTGCATTTGGGTTTGTAACGCAGTAAACAGAAGTGATAATGATTTTAGCTGATTATACCATTTACATGTTCTAATTCAGTGTCTCATTCAATGTGAAGGGCAAAGTATAATTCTTATAACTGGAACTTTTTTTGTTGTTTTTGCCCCGAAGGACTCCATTTTAAGCTGAGCATTATTTTTCGTAGTCAAAGCAGTCTCCAGCAAGTTTCTCTAGTACAGATGATTTAGTCGTGAGTATATTCACTTCTGCTTTGAAACCAGCAAGTACGTGAACCACGAGAGCCGAGGTGCCTCCTGTGATCTGAGAGCAGCATCCGAGGTGAGATTTCACACTTGGAAGCCAAAAAGAGCACGTCTGAAACTGAGCTAATTAAATATGCATATCCAGTAATTATTATGCTAATTAGAACTAGTCAGAGGTTAGGCAGTGAACTTCCTGTAAGAACTCCAAAAACCCAGGTCAGGTTGCTGACTAGGAAAGAGTTACCTGTGCCTGCACAGCCCGGGCATTGCTTGAAGCAGCAGCTCAGTGCTGCTCCTTTCTGAGATTCCTCAGGCATTAGCTCCAGTTGGAGGGGCTTCCTTGGAAATATGCTCCAGCTTCCAAAATTTGTGTTTGTGAGCAGTAATTCTTTGCAGTAGATGAGCAGAGAGCTCAGCACTGGCTCCCAGTTATTCATTGCACCACCCCAAGTTGCTGCTGGTTGTCATGGTAACATTTTAACTGGTGGTGGCTGTGGCTTGACATCAGAACATTTTCTGTTAAGTGGAGATTCTTCTGAGATTGTAATGGAGTGTTTTAAGTCAGTGGACCTTTTGTACTCAATAAAATATTTAGTAGGTTGTAGTAAATATTAATTTGTCCTCCCTTCAAGATAATACACCATGCTGTGTATTTACAGTTCTGTGCTAACAGAATTATATTCCTGGAAAAGAGTTAATCCATCCTGAAAAGTCCAGCTTGCTAAAAATAGACTTGCTAATAATGCTTTAAATAGTAATTGTACAAGTTGTTTCACTTTATCCTTTCAAAATTACCATGTGGCAGATAGGTTGTAATGTGCTTCAGTTTTTAAGTCATTTAGTGAAGTAGGGATTTTAGTATTTGCTTGTATTTGAAGCTGAATTTAAACATCTTTACCCTGGGACTTCGTTGTTTTGAGTGACTGCAAATAAATGTGTTTACCAGAGCTTATATGGGAGGGGGCAGTGGCAGAAACGACTTGACTAAAAGGCTGGGAATGGAACATCTCTCTGTCAATCACGTGTTGCTGTCCTTTGTTACTGCCCGTGTTGCAGTGGAGATGAAGCAATGTGAATGCTGCCTTATCCCTCACTTAGATAAGCTTTCAAAGGTGATCTCCAAATCATGTCTGCCACAGAGCAAGGATTTGCTGAGAGTGACAAACACATGCCCACTACATTTCCCATGTGCTTTTCAATAGCTGAATTCGAAGGCTCCTGGCAGAAAGGAAACGTCTCAGAAAACTCTCAATAGTGCACTTCAATACAGCTGAATACATTAAGTGAAAAGCAGAACAGTTTTTGCAAGTCAGGATTTATAAACTTCAATAATACACTTATCGGGAAGGAACGGAAATTCAGTTTAGAGTGTTTGGAGAAATCGTCTTGACGGGTAATACTAATTCATTTCTTCTTGCTGTTGCTCTGCTTCATTGATACTGCACATGGTTTGATGGCCTTTTGGAGCCAGTTTAGCCCTTTGTGACTCCACATAATCTCATCCTTCATCCCTGTGATTTCAGAGGCTTTATGGAAATACCATGCAGATATGTATGTGCTTTAGCTCAGCTGATAACAGTGTCTTAGATGACCCCATCAATCTTAATGACATTTTCTGCTAATCAGCAAGAGACTTAAAATACAGTTTTTTTAGTTCTTTCATTACCTTTTCCTTTCGCCCATCTATCTGTTAAACAAAAGAATTACCAAACTGTTCTCTAGCCTTGCCATGCTCAGCTCAGCCTTCTGCATACCCTCCAAGTACTGTTTAACTCCGTGCAGTGTTGCTTTTTCATGGTCATTCAACTGTTTTTCTCGTAGTTACTTTTGCTGATTTGTTTTGTCTCTACTATTTCTCCGCACAAGGTTAATCCCTGAGGAGTTGCCTTGTGGCCACCTCACAGATTTAAAAGTTGCAAGACACTCAGAAATGAGAGAAACCTGCTTTAAACTACACCTTTCAACATCACCTTTCCTGGAATTAGACAGAGGGTCCTCAGGAAACAAATATATGACATAAGAAAAACAGAATGGCAACACTTGTGATGCACGTAGGGAAATACAGAGTTTGTCTTAAGCTGTGATTTTTTTTAGGATAATTAATTGCTATTTTTTTCCTTTTTTGTTTGCCATTGACAATATGAGTTTGGAGTTTAGCAGCAATGACTGCCTTTCCAACCTGACTAACTGTAATTTGCATTTTTCTCACATCAACTTTATTTCAAAAGGACACTGCAGTGCATACTTCTATTGAGCAATAAGAGTTAATCTTTTCAATAAAGCTTTCAGATTTATTTAAGATTTATTTCTCTTTCTGCATTTTAATAAAATGTCATTTATGGAAAAGCACCCTGAGTTTTTAAAAACAATTTTCATTGTGTCAGTGAGCCATGGACTCATTATGGATTGGAATTTTGCCAAAAATGGAGAGAACATTGCATTTTTAACTGTATCATCTCCTAGAGTGACCAAGAAATGTTATGTGAACTTAGAATGCAAGGAACAGAATAATAAGAGAACATTACATTTCAATATGTGAAAATATATCAACAAGGTATGTGTGACTGCTTTTGAGATGTGTTACTTTTTCATGTCTTAAAAACCTACAAAGAGTATGACTTTGATTTAGCACTGTACTTAACATTTCAAGATGTAAGCAAGATTAATTTTTTTTTATTTTTTTTTTTTATTTACTGTAACAATTGAGGGTCTCTGTTGAGAAGAAAAAGACAAAATGTCAGGAATGTTAATCTACAAATACTTAGTATAAAAACTGTTCCTGAAATTTTATTCTTCTCTGATGTAACTGTGCTCTGTCCTCTGTGAAAGCTCCCCCTCACCCTGGCCACCCAACCTCTGTGGTGGCACAGGAGCCTCCTCATGCTCAGCTGGGTGTAAACACCTACTTGTTGCATCTTTTCTTACCTTCCTTGTGTCTCGTGTTGTTCATCTCAGTGCTTGTATGTTCTGGGGCAGCACAGCACCTCCCCTGTGCATTCTCTTGTAGCCCTTTATAGGTTCAATTTTTCTTCATAAAACTAGTCAAATTTGGATTCATCTCCCATTACATTGCTTCAGTTCTTTGGAGGTGGAGATGCCATTCTGTGAAATCACAGGCCTTCACTTCATCTGACTTGGTGAGAGTGGGGCTTCCCCCTTCTTTTTTGACTTAGGATATGCATTTCAGTGGATATTTGATTTTTTAAATCTGTGCCATGGTATGTCTTTGACTAACAAGGGCTAATGCAGTTTTCTCATTGAGAAAAACATTAAGCAACAATTTTGGGGTAAAAAGGAGCTTAATGGGACAGGCAGAGTGTGTATCCCTCCCCTCTAGTTTTATTTGGAAGGATAATGTGAAAGATGTGTACACAACTGGTTTTTGCAGTTCCCTCTCTCCATTCTGGCAGGAGGATTTGGTAGATCAGATACAGCACTGTGATAATCTGCTTTGCATTTTGGATCTGCTTTGGGGTTTGGCACAGTGGGCTCAGTTCTGCCTCTCAAAGTCAGTGTAGAGGTATTTCAGTAGCAAGATTGTACATTCGAAGGTTCAGTGAGCAATTGTGATGTTTCTTCTTTGAAAGATAGCTTAAATAAGTCTATTGTATATGAATGTAAAACAACTTTGAAAAAAAAAGTAGCACACTCCTCCTCCTTCAGAAAAAAACCAAAACCACAAACCCCAAACAAAAAGCAAACAAGTAAAAACCCCAACAACAGAAAACCCAAACAAACCAGCAACAAAACAAACCCAACAAAATACCATACTCCAAGAATAGATGTAAATGACTTTCTGTCAAAGTAGATTAATGTTTCTGGAATAATTTTAGAAAATGCTGCTTTAGGACTACTACTAAGTGTTTTCATTATTGACGTGAATGATGGAGTACTAAACATATTTTAGAAATTCCCTGAGAATGTCAATCTGAAAGGACCTGCAAGCATACCTTTAGAATTAAAAATTACCTTGATGAGTTGGAGACTGAACAGAATGCAATGTAGAGCAAATTAAAAGGTTTACACTTAAAAATATTTGGCTGTGAAAATATAAATGCATCGTGACTGTGTAGGTAATGTGCAGTACAGTGATTTTAGCTTCTAGTAAATCATAAATTGAACATATTAAAGATATGCTATTGCAAAAAAGGCATGCACAGGCCATACTTTTTATACAAAAACAGAGTAAACATCAGTAAGGCCTATGAAATCATACTCCTGAAAAATTTGGCACTTGTAAAGCTTCAGCTACAAGGCAATATCCTGGGAACAAGGCTTCAAGAAGAAAGTGGCTTAATCAGTGGAAGTACTGGGGAGAGCAATGTAAAACATGATAGCTCTGGAAAATGTGACCTACAGGGAAAAGCTGGGGAAGAGAAGCCTGAGCAAGGAATTGATAATAGTCCTCAGGTAAATAAGAAGAAGCAGAAAATAAGAAAGTAATCGACTTTTTCTCTGTATTCACTGTGCACTTGGCTTGCTTTGCTACACAGCTAGTTAAGGATCAGCAGCAGGAAAAGCTTCCTAATGGAAAAGCAGCTGAAAACTGGACAAAATTCCTTACAAATTGCAGTGAAATGAGGAACGGTTTAGACCAAAGGTGTAGGTACAGCTCATCCTGGGAGCTGGGGTACAGGAAGGCACTGAGGAGTGAGAGGGGAGACCAAAATAATCTGTCTTGATCAGTTGTACTTCTCTATTATTGCTTATCCAGCTCACACAGTGAGGACAGTGATGATTTTTACATATTCTTGAGCAAGTGTTCTCCTCTGCTTGATTACCTTGCTTTGTGTTTTGCCTGTTGCTAACATACTTTGGAATAAATAACACAACTTGAAGTGATTAGTTTTCAAATACAGTTGTATTTATTTGGTTTTATATGTATGTTTCTTTCAATTTAGAAACTTAAAAGTACAAAGTTTTTTTAGGGGTCTGGTTATTTAATACAGTATATGAATTGATTAATAACAACTGAAGCAAGAAGATATAGGAGGTTTTGGCACTAGAATGAGATTCCCAGCTTGGAAGCTGTGTGCCATGGGCATTAACTGTTTGGTCCCTAGGGCACACTATTTATTTAGCACTTCCTGTTGGCTCATTCCCAGTGAGATCCCAAATCTAGAGCGCTTTGTTCTCTTTCCCTCTAGGCTGGAAATAAAATTTTATGATCATAGTTGAGGGGGAGATACAGCACAGTACAAATAGGCACAATTTGGTGCACGTGTGGCCAAATGCAGGGTATTGCTCTGGGCTTTAAGACCTGTGGGGGCTGAACAGACAGTGCCAGATGCATCCCACTTCTGTGCCATTGAAGACATCATTTGAAAGGAAAAAGAGGGTGGATGTAAGAAGAGAGAGAGAGGTGGTCTGTCCAAATTAAAATCTGCAATCTTAGCACAAAAATAGAAGTAATATTCCTTTCCTAGTGCTGTTGTCTGAGTATCACTTGTCTTTCCCATATATTGAACAGAATACATCTCACCACTTAAACTTTTTATATGTCTGTAGGAAGGAAAATTCCTTGGGCATGTTGTGCATGAATGATATGAATCTGAATAACTGCAGGTGTAATGCTGAGGCTGTGCTTTCACTCAGCCAGGTAGATCTGCAGCTCTGAGCTAGCTTTGATTCCAGCCTGCTGCTTCCTAACTTTCTAATCCTTTCCAGTTGTGCAGTATCACAGCTGGCACTAATTCTGGCTTCATTCTAGACTGAGAAGTGCAGTGTCTGAGTATTACTGCCCACAGTCCAGTGCTGGGCCGTGGAACTGAGTTAATGTGTCATTTTTTGTCACTGACAAGACACAAACATAACACAGCAAACTGAAGCTTGGAGATAGAAAGAGCAGAGAAGGGGAAATATCGAAACAACTGAGTCATAACAAACTGATTGCTTGATAAACTGCCTGCAAGCAAGTAATTAGTATTAAAAATTACAATTGAAAACCATATATGTAGTAAAAAAGAATATAAGCCATCATTGGGGTCTTTTACCATTTCACTGGAGCCTTGGAACAGGAGTTCCTTGTAATTGGGTCCAGAAGGGCTAATGCAGTTCTTGGATATATAAGGAGCTGAATTCTTAGATAGAGTTGTTTTATTCAGACTGCTGGACCTGTGTTGGGTGGTGTGTCCTGTTGTCACACATGAAGGTTCAAAAAGAATGTTTATAGATTGCAAAGACAGAGAAATTCCATGAAAACCACTAGTAGGTTGGGGAAGGTACTTGACAGTGAAAGATGTAGAGGCATCTTATGATTTAAAGAAAACTATTACACTGACTTGACCAGAGTTGATAAGTAGTGATTGTTCCCAACTGATACACATTTACCAAGGAAGATAACAGAGGTTTCTTCACTTGTACCAGCAAAAGTGGAACAACAGCCAATAATACTGAGACACCAACACCAGACAAACTGAGGTTGCCATATTTTGGCACTTAAAATGCCTAAGAAATGAAATATTGATGCAAATTTCTAGAGACTTAATTCTGCATTTCTGAGAATTTTGGAGTTCTGTTTTCTCCAACCATAAGCTCTATTTTGAGCGAGAGTTGATTCAGGAATATAGTTTTCATTATATGTGAAATCAAAGGGTTGGTTTTGTCTCCCCAGCTCTGGAGAACACAGCTGGGGGTGTGCAGCTATATGTCATTGTCAGTGCTGATGGTATGGGAATGCTGATGGGAATAGGTGAATTGCATTGAGTTATTTTTAGGATGTGTTTGTTTGGTTTAAGTTGGGATGGAAGATAAGGAAACAAAGCCTAACCCTGTAGAACTGAGAACTTCAGTAACTGCATGAAAATACTTATGTGCCAGCTGCTGAACATAAAACATCCTTCACTGAAGTATAAAATCTGACAGGGAAGTGTAGCTGCTGACAAAGAACATTTTATCTGTGTGACAGAGAAAAAAATATCCATATGGAACAGAAAAGAATATCCATCAGCTACCTTTGGTATATAAGCTTTCAGTTTTGATGAATTCTGGCTAAAATGACCATAAATCTATTTTGTAAAGAGTTCCCCTACTCTTCCTCACACATGCTTTCCATTAGGTATGTAATTCTTCTTAAACTTTCATGTAATTTTTACAGCTTCTAATTGATAACAACATAGGCAATTATCCAAGAAGTTGTAAAAACCAATGTTTTAATTCAGTATTTTATACAGAAATATCAAATGAGAACTGCACAGGAAATTCAAGAGGAATAGCTTGCACTGTATATCAGCTGCTTCTAGGGAGAAATAGGAGAAAGTGCCACGTTTTAAGATCTATTTTCAAAACTCACTCCTGAAATGATATTGAAGCAGTTGCTGCTGCAGAAGAAATGCAGGTAGGGTGCACAATTTTCCTGAGAGTTTCTTTTAGTCTTGTTTCAGTTATAGAATGTAATGGCTGTTCAATTGTGTTCTTGTAGTGCAAGGTTAATTTCTGTGTGTCTTTGCAAAACCCCTTCCTGTTGAAGATAAGGAGTAACAGTGTAGGAAATGTTTTGTGATGTACCCATGTCATAGCTTTTCCTAAGTGACCAGAAGCAAGGAATTATGAGAGTTGAGTAAAACATAGAATTTCAGTGGAGGTTTTATGGCAATAAGAGCAAAGAAACACGGTGTTTATAAGTTACTTTACAAAGTAAAGTTCTTTACAAAGAAGGGAAACTTAACAACCAGACAGAAGGGGAAGAAGAAAGGCCTAGAAATGAGATTTTTGGGAACAGGAGACCATAGGCCTGCCCAGCAGTGAAGCATTTGTAGCACTGAGCAGGAGTTTAGTAATGGTGCCTTGAGTCCAAGTGAAAACAGGGGGAGGATCCTGAGAAGACTGAACTGAGGGAGGAGGAGGAGGAAGAACTGAAGTGAGGAATAGGTTCAAGAGAGTTGATGGATATGAGAGAAGTCAAAGCTTGATGAAAGGGGAGTCAAAATTAAGAGAAACTGAGTGAGGAGAAGACAATGAGAGCAGGGAGTTTGTGGTGCTTGGGGACTGCTGTTACAAGAAGGAAAGACAGAGAGGTTAAATATGTAAAGGACGAGAAAATGTAGAATAAAAAAGCATAAGTACAAAAAGATTTAATCTCTTTGCCCTGAGAGGCTCAGCAAACAGAGGGTTTGTTTCTTGTTTCATAGTATTTCTGAGGAGACTTGAGTACAGGAGGAGGTACATAAAGAAATTTCTTTATTAATAGTATGAACATATTGTGGATTTAGTCTGTGTCCTGGAACACTTCTAGCCTGAGAGAAATAGCAAACTGATATAATAGATATTGGTAAAGCAGAAGAGAAAAGGAGAAATAAAAAAATTGGGCACCTGCAGTTCTGCTGCCCCTGTCTCACTGGAGGATTTCTCTTCACTTCACTGGCAGGAAAAGCATTTGCCAGGGAATAGACATATTCCAGTTTTGTGAACTCACCAGAAGGTCTGTGCTTCCCTAGAGTGAATGTTCCTCTCATCCCATCCCTGTTATTGGCCTGGCTAGAATCATTTGAAGGGTGATTCCTTCAGTATACAAATAAATTTCTTTTTTGTTTGTTGTTTTAGGGTTTAAACCTACTGCAGGAGACATTTTTTTTTCAGTACTTTTCCCTCTTTTATTACTTGGTCTCACTGCAAAGAATTAGTCTAAGGATATCCCAAATACTTTATAGGGAGAGAAGTATAGAATGAAAGGGCTTAGATCATAGATTGGATGTACATTCAGTTGTTTGTGAGGGTTTTGTGGGGTTTTTTTTGTTTTGTTAGGGTTTATTTTAGGTGTCTGTAATCCTTCAAATAGAGATATTAGCATTTGTGAATATTTTGCCAGTCAGAAAAGATATGGGATGAGAAATAAGCACTTTTTTTCTGCAGCATTTACAACCTCAGTGGCAACATGAAAGCTTCCCTAGTTGTGATTTCCAGGGTTGTAAGCTGGAATTCCATGAATGCAAGGTGGTAACTTCTTGATATATTTCATTTAGAGTTTGTAATGCTTTACATATTTTAAAATAGAGTATTGCTCTATTTTAATGCTTAGAATTTCCAGAAAGGACTGAAGTGGGTTACCATATACCTTATGTGTTGCTTTATTCTCTGTCTCCAGGCAGAATGTAATGAAATTCAGTGTGTTATATCTGAAGTCACTGAGATCTGATGGAGTTTTTTGGGGGGTTGGTGTTTTTTGTTGGTTTTATTTGTGGGTTTTGGGGTTTTTTTTTTTTGGTTGGTTTGGGGTTTTTTGAGGGGGGGAAAGAAAAGAGGGAGAAAAGCTCAGTGTCAGTCTTTTACCAACCTTTTCAGTAGGTGAACAGAAACAGGCTAAAGGCATCCAGAAGAATTTCATCTGGACAGTGCCTGCTTTTGCTGTGTTAGTGGCAGTTTTGTCTTCAGACAAAACCCCAGTGTTTAGTGAGCTATCAAGCAGTGAGTGATTTCTGTACACTTGATGGGATGAAATCAGTAAATTATCTGAAAATGGTTTTAGGAGCAAAACCATTTCAGCTGGACTAAAGGTCCTTCTCTCATTCTCTGTGTTCTGTGCAGTTACAGTGTTTCCAGACCCATTATCTGTGTGTTATATGGAGATTTATTTACTCTCCACAGCAAAGTTGATCTTGTTCATTCTGGTAAGTGCTTGCTTTCCGTGGTGTCTGAGAGGCACGAGGAGGAAACAAAGCTGCCTTTTGAAATAAATATTATGTTCTGGCCACTGCTAACCTTCATTACCCACTTTTTTGTAAGCTGGAGTTTGCTGGCTTTTTGTCAGCCTCGTTGCAAAGCTTTGTTAATACACTGCCATGAAAATGAAAGTTTCATACACATTGACATAATTAATGAAGAGGCAGGCAGCATGCTCCACCAATTAACACCACAGGGAAAAGTAAAATTGGCTTCCTTTTTGCGTGTTGTGCCAAAGTGAAGAACTGTAACACACAGCAAATAAATAGAGATCCTTTTAATGAGCTGCAAGATCGAGCTGAATAACTCTGAAAGGATGTTGTGTAAACATTGCCAACTATTTAGAATGTTAAGAGTAATTGATGAGCTTAGTTGAAAGTTTTGAGGGTTTTTTTTTCTTTGGTTGGGGGGGTGGAGAGCCTGTCAAAGAATGGAAACACTGCTTGTTAATAAATAAATTGTATTTTCAGTGCAGCTATTAGGCATGTTAAAGAATATAACAAGCACTTTAGAACAAATATGGAAAAAAAGAAGCAGCTCACTGTTTCCTACTCGACCAACAAGTTTGTCAGAACTCATTTTTTCAGCTATTTCTGTCCTTGGTGTTTACTCATAATGAAAACTTGACTAATTGTTCTCTGATGCTGATTCTAAATAGCACAGCCATCTGGCAACATGAGACATCACTCAACCTTCATTTTTTCCAGTTATCCCAGAAGTCCTAATGTTAACAAAAACAGGGAAGTAAACAGGTGAAATTTTCCTATGCATTATGTGAAGCATTCTGTTTACCTTGAGACATATATGTAGAAAATTCAGAGTAATTCAGGTTAAAACACTTTTCAAAAAATTCTACCATTAAGCAGAATTATCCTAAAAACCTCTTAAGTAAGACTGAGTTCTCAAAGCATACAAATCCAAACCTTTAATGGCTATTTCTTGGTGAAAAAACTTAATGGGCACTGGAAGTTAGAAGGCCATTTAGGTCAGAGTCTATGTGTAATAAGAGAAATGTAATTTTGACTGTTCAGTGGCACCAGCCAGCTTAATCTGCCTTTTTTTAAAGCAAATAAAACATCTCCTTCACTTTCTGTCCATTCTAAATAATTTGAATTTTGACAATAATTAACTTTCAGTGTTTTATTTTAGCCCAAGTATTGTGTTAGGTCAGATACAGCTTATCATTGCACGTTGTACTCAAGCAAATCACCGGGACTGGTGATGTACGAGCTCCTGCACCTCAGCATCTTAAATAAATCTTCAAATATGTCAAAATTGTAATTAAGGAAGCAAAACATGGTAAAGCTAAAAGTAATAATTAGAAGTCAATAAAGATTATGCCAGACTTGCTGAACAATTGACCTTCTGAATGGTCCTGTCTGCTGTTAGAGTTATCACCAGAGCAGAGAATTATGTGTCCCTTCACTGGGAACGTTAAAGGTGAATCCAGAAGTATCCAATAACTGTGCAACTAAGAATATTAATATGCAAACACAACTGGAGACAATTTATTTTGATTCTGGTGAAGTTCTTCTACTATATGTTAAGAAACATATATTGTGAGTAGTTGGTTAACTTCCATTTCCAAAAGGAAGGTTAAAAGACATAATAAATGTCAAGAGTATTGTAAGACTCAAAAATAGTGTTGAGCTTTCAAAATTTATTTGTTTATAAAATAGGAATGGTAATGAAAAAAATATTATTCCCCTTCCAGCTGGTGGAAGACTGAATTTCTACTACCTAATCACTTAGCTAGTGAGGAAGATGCATTTCTGAATTTTTGTTTTCTTTCAGGACTTTTTATTTATGTTTGATTTCCTCATTACATAGTCAGCCTTATTTCAAACTTATGATCAATATTTTATTTTTTTTCCTTTTTCCATCTTTTTACTGCTTCAGCTCTGAATCCCCTTTTTTTTCTCTTTAGCCTCTCACATACATAGCTCAAATCATTCTTGTGTGTTCTTCTTACATATCTTTACGTGGTCTAACCTTTTTCTAACCTAGGTTTTGTCCTTCAAAATGTTTAATGGACTCTGTTCTGTCCTTAATGATGGGCCAAGTCTCTGCTGTGGTGGTGCCTGGCTGTTCTCAGTTAATCTGATGGCTGTCATCCTTCCTCCTCAGCCAGCTGGCTCTGGCTCTGGCTCTGCTCTGCATAACAGTGTCTCTGCTTTCCCAGCTTCCTCTCTTTTGACACCATGTGCTCTCTTTCTGCCACCCTTTCTGTGGC
This sequence comes from Pipra filicauda, assembly GCF_003945595.2. Lineage (NCBI taxonomy): Eukaryota > Metazoa > Chordata > Aves > Passeriformes > Pipridae > Pipra > Pipra filicauda. The sequence goes on from NW_024104909.1 coordinate 2,301,520, forward strand.
CCAAGTGGCTTCTTGAGACATCAGTAGAATAACTTGTAGAAGATCTATAAAGCAGAAGGACAACCACTGAGTTCCAGCAGGGTAGATGAGCATGGATTTAGTAGGACAGAGAGAGAAAGGACAAAAGCCTTCTTTAAGATTTGTAAGACAGAAATGCATTATGGCTTATTTTTTTGAGGATTCTACATATTAATTGTATTTTCTCTCATTGATTTCAGTTTCAGAAAACAATTTACTGCCTTCAATGCTTCATTTTTCCAGACTCGTGAAGAGGTAGAATGTTAATTGAGTGGGTGTTGTGGTGTTACCCCAGCCAGCAACCAAATGCCACAGAGCTGCTCACTGACTCCCTCACCCTTACCTGCCCTAGCAGGGAGGAGAGTTGGAAAAAAAACTCCAAAGTTCACAGATTGAGATAAAGACAATTCAGTAGGTAAAGCAAAAGCCATGCCTGCAAGCAAAGCCAAACAAGGAATTCATTCCCCACTTCCCATGGTGTTCAGCCATCCCAGGAAAGCAGGGTCCATCACATGTACTGGGGACTTGGGAAGACAAACACCATTACTCTGAGCATTCCCCTCTTCCTTCTTCTTCCCCAGCTTTATATGCTGAGCATTTTATAGTCTGGAATATCCCTTGGATCAGCTGGGCTCAGCTGCCTCTCCCAGCTCGTTGTGAACCCCGAGCCTCCTCGCTGGTGGGCTGGGATGAGGAGCAGGAAAGGCCCTGGCTCTGTGTCAGCCCTGCTCAGCTGGAAGGAAACATCCCTGTGTTATCAGGGCTTATTTGTGTTTGCAGCACAAATCCCAACCACAGCCCCACACTACCTGCTATGAAGAAAATTAACTCTCTCCCAGCCAAAACCAGCAGGCTGAGTTAAATAGTTTCTCTTCTGGTTGTACAAAGTTCCTTCGTTGGTTCTGACCAGGTATAAAATATAATTAATAATTCATTGCTGTTGTCATGAAAGCTTAAAGTACAATAAGCATTATAAAGACTGATGATAGTTATTTCTGTGATAGAAAACTGGAATGATACAGAGTTCTTTAATGCTGAAATCCTTCATGCAGTCACGTTTTGTGTAGCAAGTGTATTTCTGGCCACTCATATGTCCAACAGGTAGAAAGAGAGAAGGTACCAAGACAGAGGGTGACAAGAAATACAAAATATTCTACTGGATGAGAGCTTAAATAGGTTAGGGTTCTTGAGCTTGGAATGATGACAGATAAGTGGGAAGAGAGGAGTATCCAATCAGCAATACTTCAAAGAAGATGGAATGTTTTGCAGCACAAGTACTCAGTGATATTGTCAGTCAGCAAGTTCAATATTAGCAAAGCAAAGTACTTTTTTTTTTCACATGGAGCATAATTGTGGAACTTAGAATTTATGTGGGCTCCAGCAGGATGGATCAAGTGGCCAGTGTGCTCAGTGACCCACGTACAGGCTCTAGCTCAGGAGGCTCACTGGCTGCAGGGTCATATTTTGAGGACAAGGGCCGTGCTCCGTGGAGCATTTCTTATGTTCCTTCCATAACTGTTTGCCTCCGTGACTCTGGATGAGATGAGCCTTTTCTCTTAGGCAGTATGGCAGTTCTTATGTATTAAAAATATGTATGAACTAGATGTTGTTGTTACAAAACCGTCGCAATCAAATGAAAGAGCAGCTTTGTGTAGTTTCCATTTGTATGCCACGAATTAAGTTTCTGCAACTAAATAGGAGCTCCTTAAGGTGGACAGGTTAGAGCTTATTAATTACCTAGCTTTGTACATATAAGCAATATAAGTGCCAGCTCCAGTAGCTAAGAAATCCATCAGCTCTGGGGGTTTTCCTGTTCCTTCCTGCTGAACTGTGAGTGTATGTGACAGGCCATGGTTCTGTCAGAACGAGTTGTCCCCCTTGAAAAGCTGGCAGCACAGGGAAGTGACAACTTAATGGAAGCTAAAGCACTCTAATGGCAGTGCCTGGTGAAAGCCAGGGAAAGTCATCCCCAGCATTTGCCCTGGCTCTTGAAAACGTCTCTTTGCATTTCTGGTTGTGTGCGAGATATTGGAGCTTCACTGGAGTCACATTTGCAGGTATTATTAAATGAAATACTATTCAGTAAAACACGTGTTTGTTGATAGACTTTATTCCAGCAGGGTCAGCACGACTGGCTCTGTGACCTCAGTGCGTGTGCTCTGAAGTGCTGCAGCATGACTCATTTTAGGAGCCTGAAATTTAGGGGTCACATAAACACATTTCAAGTACATAAAATGAAGAGAAATGTAAATGCTTTATCCTGCTGTTCACAGGAGTACATAAATATTTTTATTTAGTTATCAGTGGAATATGTGTTTAATCAAATGGATGAAAATATACAACATTTTATTTAAGTATATGTGTTTAATCAAATGGATGAAAACATAATGCAGCTTAGTTAAGTATATTTGGTTACAGGTGAACAATATAGAGATTATTTCTACTGCCTTTTATTAGTGCTATGAACTAAAAGTTGTGTTGAGTCACTGGATGAAATTACTGAGATTATTTCCTGTTGTTTTAATATCTTTTTAGAATACATTGGTGTATGCTAACATATTTATTTATAAATAAATAAAAAGCAGCCATTTGCATACATTACATTTGTGGGCTGTCTTATAAATGCCCAGTGATTGCATTTAAATATTTTCGTTTTAATTACATTTTAATATTTTAATAACTTTTTGTGTATTAAACCGTGGATATTCCATTTAGATTATTACCTTCTTGCAAGGGTTACATGCAAATAATTGCTTTATTCCTGGTTTTCATGGTGTGATGGTGCTTTTGGACAAAACCAGAATAGCGAGGGCTTTCAGTAGACTAGCATTTTTTCATCTTTCAATAAAAAGCATGTAATTAGCAAGGTAGAATTTTTTTAAAAACAAAATGGTACCTATTAATATAATTTCTAAGAGTTAATGAACTTAATCAGCACCATACTGTTCATCCAAGTTCATAGAGAGAGAGTAGGAGAGGGCAAACCGAAGAGGACTTGGGTCTATTTCCATTCAGGAATTTCAGTGTTTTTAAGGATTTTCTCAAGTGTGAAGCTATGGCCTGCAGTAACTATCAACCAGATGGCTTATAATAACTGATATTAACTCCTTTTTGCTACAAAATGGTTTTCAGGGCCTATTTTCACATATATTCTCATGAATAGTCCCATTAATATACTTTAAGTACAGAAGCTGCACTTCTCTGTTTACATAGGGACTGTGGAGTTTATATTATGGAATACATTCATTTTCAGTTCCTTAACAGGAACGTTCTCTATTAGAAATTGTTTCCTTAACACACAGAATCAGTAAGCACTCACACAATCTTTGCTTCACTTCAATTTGAATTTTCCTCAGGTAAGAATTTCATATTCCAGCATAAGGGGTGTCTCCCTTCTCACACTGGGTGCACTGAGCTCCTGCAGGAGCCAGAGATTCCAAAGGTTTTTCTCTCTTTTATTTTGCAGTTGCTTGAAATATTCATTTAGCACCTCCTTTTAAGTACTTCTCTTGGTTGACTTGGTAGTATTGGAGAAAATACAGATTGAATCTCACTGTCTTGTCCCCTAAATTTACCCAGACTTAATTGTGGATTTACAGGATTATGTATGTATACATATTTATATGTGCATATATTTTTTTTTTTCCTTTTTAGGCTAATGAAAAATTCACTGTGCTGATGAGCTTTACGTTGTCAGATGAAGATTAATGCTTGTTTTTGAATAATATTTCATTTTAATTTCTTTTAACTGACTAAAGGCAGTAAACCATGATCTTCACTATTTCCCTTTCTAGCAAGCCACTGATTGATATAAGGGACTTTTCATTCATATATATATATATATATATATACACATATATATATATATATATATATGTGTATATATATATATATATATGTATATATATATGCAAATTGTTCTCCAAATTCGTGTCCAAATTAATTGTTCATTTGACATTTTTAAATTGACAAAATTGAAATTCTGGGCAACAGTACCAAGTTCATATGCACACAAAAATTGGAATATTTGTCTGCATGCTGTGAGTCAAGTGAGAGTAGGATTTTTGTGCTCCCACCGACAGCTCTTTCCCTCGTACTTGTGTTTTCCTACCTTTAAGAAGCAACTTGCTTTCAATTTATGCAGTATAAATACTATACCTCATGCAGGGAGTATATTGCTACATGTAGGAGAGACTTTTAATTTAGGCAAAGTGTCTAATATATCACACCTGCTTGCTAAGTTGTAAGAATTTAAGATCTCTTTCTTCAAGAAAACTCTGGACTCTGGAAAGGTATCGAAATTTTGTTGGAACTGAGACAAAAGTGAAGTGTGCACAATAATTATTTAGTTCATCTCTGGGCTACTTTTTAGGTGTTGTGAAGGAAAAAAGCAAGAGGAAATATAGTTGCAGTCAGAGGTCAATGTAAAGAAGTCCAGGTAAATCAAAAACTATTTTACACTGTAACTACCTTGCTCTTCCCCCTTTGCCTTGTCCTTTCCCACCCCACCTGTAGTTTTTGTTTGCCCTCCCACTAACCTTTTCATACCTCCTTTGCTCATTTGTAGTGTTTAATTTGAGGTAAACAAACGTAGTTTGTTAAGACAGAAAAGTCTGATGGAAGTTTGTGACGCTTTACGGCTTCTTTCTTGCCCCTGAAGTTCTGAAAGGCAAATAAACCCTCAGAGATCCCTTGGTGGGGTTTGTACAGGGTCTGTAGGACCTGCTGGAGCAGTTGCAGAGGGGATGTGATATCAACCCAACCTGCCCATGGAATGAGGAGCCTGTTTGGACAGGGACCTGCCCGTGTCAATGATGTGCCTCATTCTGTTTACATGGAACAAATCTGGAATTTACACAGAAAACTAATGGAGTCTCTGGTGTCTTGCAGATTTCCTTGGCTTTATCTCCTATGTATAATTAATGTAACCAAGTGAGTGAATGAGCACTTTTCTGTAGGAGTCAATAGGCAAGGATGTTTGGAAAATGAATGAAGTGCTAAGATTAATTGCAAGGCTGCCTGCCTGAATATCCTGTTGAGAGACTCAGAAGGAAATACCAACCCTCTTATATCCGAGGATTTCTTTATTAAAAGTTGTTCATAATCTAAATAACATTAGATATCAGATTGGACTGAAGATAATGTTTTACTGTGGCTGTACATGTCTTAGCAATTGAAAGCTATTAATTGCTGTTAGAGAACAATTCATAAGAATATTGATCTTAATCTGCTCAGCTGGCTTGTTAGTACTCTGCATAATGACAGCCAATTCCAATAATAATTAAAAAAATGTATCTTCTAAAATGTGCAGTGGTTGACTAGTCAGCTGAAAAATTTAAACGAAAGTTTTGTGTGAACTACTTTTCTGAAAAAAACCAAGGAAAAATCAGATGGGGACAGGGTACAGTTAAAGAATTCTGGTTTTGCTTTACATTTTTTTAGTCATTTTAGAGATCATTTATCTTTTAAGTCTAGATTCTTTTAAGTCTAGATTTTTTTTTCCTGTTTATTTTAGCAAAGAGCTTCTCACCAATATTTTGCCAGTACTTTCAAATAGATTTCCTGAAGGGAAGAAATAATATTTGGTGGGTTGTTTTTTTTTTTAGCTCTTAGGAATATTTTGAATTTATTGATTGATTCTGTCTGCAGACCTCTGTTGTTGTTTTGACTGCCACTAATGTAACACCTGACAATATGGATCTAAAATGTGCAGCCACATTTGTGAATGGCAGATAGAAACACGGGAGTGCAAGAAGGACAATCCCCAGTACTTGAAGGGAAGAACTTGTCAGCAGGTACTGCGTTCAAGTTCAGACAGAGTTTTTTATTCTTTACCATTTTAGCATGAAGTCAGTGGGGAATGCATAATTTTTTTACATGTGTCTGAGATTGCTCAGCAAATGGTCACCAATAGGACTCTCAGCTGCCTCACAATCTGGCACAGCTCCTTTCTGCTCCACAGCTCCCAGTTGCATTCAGCCCACTGTCGATGTGAAGCCACTTTTTGGCTCCTTGCCCATCTGTTTTAGTAATTACTGTCATATAAACTGATATTTCTGAACTAGAAATCGTGTTGTTGTGAGATAAGCCCATTGGAGTTACCTTTTGTGATGTGTTGAAGCAGTTCATCGGCTTTCTGCTTCAAACAATAAATGTTGCATCAACATTTCCTGCAATATATAGAGAAGGATATGATTTATTTTTTTTAACACAAGGAGTTATAATTAAATATAATCAAATTTTGAAAATGCTTGCTTTTTTCATAATAATGGCACTTTCAGAATTGTTAGTTTTAAGATCAAAAAAGAAAACAGTGTCCTTGAATAAAGTATTTGTGTGAATAAGTTTTGGCACACATAATTTTTTAAGTGTAAAATATACAAAGAAGTGCTTTGGCCTATCCAAGTTATCCATTAGCACAACAGGACTATCCAAAATGACATCATTACATATGTCAGCTAAAGTACAAAGGTTTCAGGAGGATGAAGAGCAGCTTTATTCTTACAGAAATTGAGTAGAACCAAAGGTGAGTTCAAAGAAGTGTGGCATCCAGGATCAGACAACATCCTGTCATCAACTTAACCCATGAAGAAACCCAGGGGCAATGGCAAGGAAGCCAACACAAATGTCAGTGGATTGTGCCAGAGAGCCAGATGCCATCACTGGAAAATAACTTCCGCAGCTTGGCATCTGTGCCTTCTGCCTGCCATCCAAAAGGGAAGGAAAGGCTGGGCAAGCAGGATTATTTTGGGGTCAGCACAGAGCATGTTCCTCTCTCTTCCCTTTGCTCTCTTGGCTGACTTGCATCAGGCACGTCAGTGCCAAGTGCAGAAGGAGCACGGGCATTGCCGTGCACACACAGGCACGGGTGGAAATGAGGATGTGGCTGCACTTGGGCAGGTGGGAATGGAAAAAGGGGGAGACCAAGGAAGGAGGCAGAAGAAAACAGAGAAAAATAAAACCAGAACACAGAATAGGATGATGAAAATAAGTGTTTACCTTCCACGCTTCTCACAGCGTTCGTTTATTTTAGTATTTTCAGTGGCGCAACTTCAGTGATTTCTCTGACTTTTCCCAAGTCAGGTTTGCTCAGTAACCAAACAAATCCTTGTTGTGGTCTCTTTGCAATGCCATTGCACAGAGCAGGCTCAGAGCACTTAGCAAATGTAGTGTTTAGAATTTAAACTGAATTCTTTTATCTGATTATTGATACCATTCTTCTATACCTGAGTAATATAGCTATATATGCATCCAAATATGGTTTGGTTGCTTCCTTTTAAGCTGTAGGAATAATTTCTATTCATGTTATCAGACACCTAATGGTAGGCTTAGCCGTTGTGAGGCATTAGAAAGAGGGACTGCAATAATTTGAGTGGCCTCCAGTGACACTGGGGCCACTGGAAAATGTACACTGAAACTTGTAACTAGTAGTCTTTTCTGGTTAGCCAATAGTTCTCTGTGTATAAAAGGTGTATTTTCCTATTCAAAAGGCTGCATGTGTATGGATTGGGTAGGGGGATAAACACTGAAACTTCTGTTTTCAGGAATGAATGTTCTGTGCAAACACTTGTGGGAAATGGAGATCTTGTGAAGTGGCAAAATCCTTTTTTTTTCCTATTTTTTTTAAGTGAAAATACCACAGTAGTAAATATGAAATAAGTGCTAATTAATTCAGGGAAAACTCTTTAAATATATATTGATCAGAAGGAGGGAGACAACCGAGGTGAACTGTAGACTTAAAACATTACTTTCCAAAGCTTAAAAAAGCTGAGAGAATATTGTTTTTCTGATTCATCTGTCAAACATGGTAGGGAAGGCCCAATTTAAGGCAGACAATAAAGGATTTTGATGAACATTCACTGCCCCATGGACAGAGCAGGGTTCCTTTTTGGTGTGATAGTGCTGGATTCTGAAATAAAACAGTGGGTAGGAAGAAGTTGAAAAGACTTGAGCAGCCATCATCTGTCTTGGAACTAAAAGATTTTTCCCCACTTTAAATTACAGTATCCTGTATTTTTCATGCATTCAGAACATACTAAATCCTTAAAAAGATCCCAGTGTCATAGCATGAGGAATTGTGAGTAAGAGAAAACTTGTGTCTAGAGCTGGTCTGGACAAAAGAGAATTATGGCACTCTGACTTTTTATTTAAAATCTTCAGGTCCTTTTTTTTTTTTTCCCTTTAGGTTCAGTAATCATTGCTGAGGACAAAAACTAACAAGATGTAGTCATAAATCTAATTTACTTTTGTGGCAGCTGTGGAGTTTTAAAATTTGTAATATATTATGAGGATTTTGCAAGGAAGAAAGAGTTGGCACTGTGCAATTTAAGGTTTTTGTGTCATAACAGATTCATATACATTAAACTTTATAGTTCTTTTGGAGTTAAATCTTCAGATGCCTTATCCTGGAATAAAGCCTTTATCATTTGGGTTTGAAATTCCAAGTGTGTCATGATTGAAATATTTTAGCTTGGCAGTATTACATTTTGGTTTATTCTTTCCTTCTTTCTTCATTCTCTTTCTCCTTATTATAGATGGTCTAAATTTTTTTCACTTCACCTTTTTACACTTCAGTGCTTCACAGACTTCGCTCCCTAAATCTTGCCACATGAACTTAATGCACTTTTTCCTTTTAATTTTTCTTGATGCCTTCATATATTTTTAAATTAATTTATAACAATACAGAGGGTCGCAGGTTCTGACTATGAGGAGGAGTAGCTGCAAGTAAATTCTTAAAGATTTAAAAGCTGGAATAATTTGGTAATGGATGAAAGGTAAGTGGCTGGTTATTCCAACACTCAGTAAAAGGTTCCAAGTTTTAATATTATGGAATCATAGAATGGAGGAGGCTGGAAGGGACCTCTGGAGATGGCTGAATCCACCCACTCTGCACAAAACAGGATCAGCTGCAGTAGCAAGTACATAGGGACCAGATTTTGGGTATCTCCATAAACAGAGACTCCACAGCCTGTGTGGAAACACTGTGCCAATGTTTGAGAGATTCTCCTCACAGTGAGAAGGGTTCTCTGATCTTTAAACAGGCCCCAGTGTCAGTCAGTCTGTGCCTGTGGTCTCCTCTAGTTTGCCTGCACAGCCCTGAGAAGCATCTGGCTCGTCTTTACTCTCCCTTCAGGTGTTTATGCCCATTGGTAAGATCCCTCCAGCCTTTTCTTTTTATGGCTAAGCAGTCTGGGGTGTCTCAGCCTCTCCTTGCACATCACATCCTCCATTCCCTGCTTCATCTTTCTGTCCCTTTGCTGAACTCGCTGCAGCACGTCCATCCCATCCTGGGGACCGTGGAATTCCGGGTGTGGCCTCACCAACACTGAGTCGAAGGGGAAGGATCACATTCCTTGTGATCTGCTCTCCAGGCCCTTTCTAACACAAGCCAGGACGGTGCAGACCTGGTTTTCTGCAAGGGCACGTTGCTGCCTTGTGTTCAGTTTGTCCTCCTGGTCTTCCACGTCCTTTCCTACGGAGCTCCTTTCCAGCCAGTTGTTCCCCAGCCTGTGCGTGGGGCTGTTCCTCCCCAGGTGCAGGGCTTGGCACTGCTCAGTGTTCTGTTTTCATCCTCTTCCTTATCCCACTGCATCACTTGCACTGCATTTTTAGTAGTAGTAGTTGCTGGTTTCGTATTCCTTTGAGCAATGGATAAAATCTGGGTTTAAGGCTTTTTTTCTTCTCTCAACGCCTTGGGAATTTATCACTCCCAGAATACCCCTGTGTTATAGGCATTAGTGTTTTATCTTATTCATGCTGACCTCTACCTATGTTGTTTAAATGTTTTGTCTTTCCTTTTGCTTTTCGTTTCTCTCCTGTCTGAGAAATACAACGTCCTTCACTTCTTTTTATTACTGTTTGGAAATCCACACATAATTCATATGGCTCGATTGCTGTCATTGCTGTAGTCACATTACACTTATAGCTTTTAAAGAACATTATTAAGAGCTCAGTACCTTGAATTTCAGTGACAGTCTGTTGCCTTATTCTTTGAAAACCCCAGTACAGAAACTTTAGGTGATTACCTTTTAATGATAGGTGCTAATGAGTTGGAGGAAGGAGGAACCAAGCAGGGGCAAAGACTCTGAGTAATAAAAAAAAGTTTAAAAGTACTTCAAACTAGGAAAAATGTTAGTGATCTTTTTATGGAATGTACAGTGCTCTATTTCTGTGGCTGTAGGTTGGAAACAGATTGGATGTCAGACTGATTGTCAGCATTTGTGTTAGTGGCTTTTACATGTGGGTGGTTTCTCAAGTAAAGAATTTTGCATTTATTGTAAAAGCTAGTAAGGTAATTTTCCTATAGCTAGCTAGTTATTAAAATATATAAAATTTAATTAATGTATAACAAGGATTTGAAAACTTACCTTCTGTTTCAAAGAGAAGGGACTCCTAAAACATGATTCACTATTAGCATTTGAACCAACAGACTGAACACACAATGCTTGGTGTGTGCTGAAAGGATTTGATAGAATAAGTTTTAAGTAGCTTCAGATTTTTTCTTTTCTCTCTGTTGCTTCTATCACAATAAAGATTAATTACTGTGTGCTTGATAATCACCTGCTGAATCAATAGATGTGCATTTGTACACCTATATCCATAGCAGATGGTGGTGTATTATCTTTGCTGCTTATATACTTTATCTTCTTGATCTGTCCTATCATCACACTTTGGAATATCAGTTGAAAATCTGAGTTCTGGCTCACTGGAACATTTTGAGCCCATCATTTACCACTTCACAAAAAGTGGCATTCAAATAGTTCTTCTGTGTTGATTCAGAGCTCTTTCTGAGGAGTTCTGGGAATTCTGGTACAAGGGAAACAGCCCAGTTTTCCTGGACAACTCTGGGGTTGTGTTATTCCCTCTGTACTTACTGCTCTATTCTTAAGCCTCTTCCCATGAGCAGAACAACAACTTGCCCAATGCCTGAGCATTGTATAAAGTCACACCAAGAGGTGTGTGACAGCCACCAGCAAACACCCCTCCCCTCTGCCTTAGTGCCAGAAAATCCTTCATAAAATCCAGCAAAAGGGATGGGTGAATCCATCCAATTTGTTCTGTGGGTTGAATCAGTCCTGTTACTTGGTTATGCAAACCTTTTTATTTATTTATATCTATATTTGTTTCCCTACAAATGTGCTTTACAGGTGGATGTTTAGTTGATTACAAACTTTTTTGTTTTGCTTAATTCTTTTTAAGTAAAAGAAGAATGTCAGATCATAGTTAAGTTGGTAGGTTTATTCTGTGTAGGTTTATATTACATTAACAAATGTGGCTATAAAGTAAAAGTTAGTTAAATTGGGACAGAAATCAAGGTGCAGACTTGAGCTGGAGCTGTTTAACCTGACAATTTGGTGGCTTGGTACGTTTAGCTGCTCTGAAGCAAATTCAAAAAAGGCCATTATGTGAAAGATTTGGTGGCTATACCCAGAATAGTTGGCAGAACGAGAGCAAAAATTGGGGACAATTTCAAGCTGAATAAGTATGGAAAATGTTTGTGTGTTGGTACATGCAGTGGGGTCTAACAGCAGAGTTTTAAGGCTAATGCTGAAAAAAAATGAAACACAGGAAACCCAGCATTACCCTGATGAAGAGAAGAGATAAGCACAGAGAAGCCTGTGTTTTAAAAGTTAGATCAAGGACAAATTTTGGTGATGGTAGAAAAAAAAAGTAATTGTTTTATTTTTTGTGAATACTTAAATTTATAAAATTTGTCTGGAACACAAGGAATATGTTTTTGTACACATTTATGTATCTATACAGAAAATTACAGAAAAAGTCTTTCAAAAGACAGTTTATATCTTACTGTGTGAAATAGCTTTCTATACTGTTGGCTGTTCTACAGGTTAATTGTATTCTAGTTACATGTTTAATTCAGATGGGCATTAAAGGTGTGTAAAGATTTTTTTTGTCTAAATATTACAAAACTGTGCTTTTTTACTACGTTTCTTTGTCTCCTGTTTTTGTTTAGTTTGATGATCCTGATGATCCAGCTCTGCATGCATTCAGATTTTTCATCAGATAATATATAATGAAACAAATGTACCAAACAGTAAAAAGCTAAAACGACCAAAAATACAGTTGAAATTGAGAGAAATATAGAGACAGGGCAAAATATGAACTAATAAATCCTGCATGAAAGCATCTAAATACTTAATATTACTTGTGTAAAGCTTTTGTTTTGCCATGAAAGCCCTGAAATATAATAGCACTTTGGTATGTCTAGAATATAAATAATGTGATGACAGCATCATTCTAAAGTTCATGCATGTTTTTAAACTGATTTAGTGTTCTCCTACAGTTCTCAATTTTATCCAGATGCCTTATTCAGTCACACCAAAAGCACATTACTGAACATTTTATTTATCATTCTATAAGGCTTAATCCACTTGCAAGTGAGAAGTGCACTGTTTGCAGTTGAGCTGCATTTCACACCTGTTTGGAGAAGGAGAAAGATTGAGGTGGTTTTGTGTTTCAGCCTGAGGTTTCTGAGGATATTTTTGCTTGAAATAGGCTCACCAGAGCCACGTTTTTTGCCACAGATCCTGCATGCTAACTGCAATTCACTGTTAATTTTTCCTTTATCAACTGGATTACTGATTTTAGTATATCCACTGCTCCCATCTATTGATATCAAGGCAGTTTGTGTCTAAATTTTATTCTTTTAAACAAAATCTGAGAACAACCTCCAAGTTTGTAATGAATTTGTATTTTTTTTTTTTTGCATAGGAGTCAGTTATCTCACTTTGCAAAACCTTTTTTCTCATTGACATGAGGAATTCTTTCAGGAATTCAGTAGGTGGGATACTTGGATGACGTGGCAGAATGAGTGTGTGGGTACTGGGTTGTGAAGAATTCTCCAACTTTCTAATGACTTTCTGGCTTAGAATGTTTTCTTAGAGGTAATTATCCCCAGTGAATCCAGTCAACATCCTGCTTGCATAATTAAAATATTTTCTTCATAACTATTTGTTTGAAATAGGATGTATTTTTTTCACCATTTCAGAGCTTATGACTAATCATTGCCTTAGTTTTTGAAATTGCAGGGGGCCAGATTTTTTCCAAAATCTTTTGAAGGTTTTTTTTCTGTATTTTTCCTTTATAAATACATATAAACCTTCCTCTTTCAGCGGAAGAAATTATCCTTAGGTGTATTTTCTAGTGTGTTAAAACTTAGTAGTTCTTTAAGATGAAAGCAAGGAGTAAGATTATACATCTAATTGAAGCACATCACATTTTGGGGATCATTTGTAGCTGGAAATAACTGCCATTATTTACTTATGATTTCCTTGCAGAATGATCAAAAGCCAGCATTGACAAACAAACCTGTTTCTCTCTGGTGACTCTGAATGCAAGTATCAATAACAAATAACAGCTGTTCATCAGAGAAGACTCAATTAAATGAAATTTTAGTGCTGCAAACACTTCAGGTGACTCCATTTGTTGCTTCCAGTTGGGCTCAAGTGGACTTGCCTGTTACTTTGTCTTCCTTATGCTTTAAAGGATATTTTTTGTAAATCCTCTGTAATGAGTAACTTAAAAACAAATTTTAAGCAAGTTATAAATGGTGGATTTTTTACCTCTCTCCAGCTCCTCGTGTCCCTCCAGTCTCACAGTTAATTAGGTGGCTTAAAAATGTGGCTTCACTGAGCAATTAATGTGAGTTGGTGTCTCACCTCGTTTTCATTCACAGGATCATTACCAAGATGTAGAAGGCCTAGGTTTTAGTAAAATGCTGCATGAACCAATATTTCACAGCTTACTTTTGGAAAGAAACCATCACTTCATTTTGCAAGATTCACTTTTGCCATGAAGGCAGCATGACTCGCTTCAGGCAGACCATTTGGAATATTTTTCCAACCTCTTATATACTAATATCAAATCAAATCTTGCTCCATGTATCTTGCTGCTGTATTGTTCAACCAAATGTCACTTTATATCTTCTGCAAGAATTTTTGAGATTTTAACTCTGTAGCATTAATAAGCCATTAATGAAAGATGACCATTTAGAAATTGCTGTCCAAAATCAACTCGAGAGCACTGACACGTTATTCAGCTTGAATATTTTATTATTTTTTTCTTCAGTCTCTTTATATGTCAAGGGGAAAAAAAAAATTGCTGTAGCATGTTATGAAATACTCTGTCACATGCACATGAAAATATATCCTAGTTGGCATATCTGTAATTTAGTTGTAAGCATAAAATTCCTGTTAGGAATCTATATATCATATTAGCAAAACAGTATCCATCCTGCAGTATATTATTTTGATAACACGATAGCTGGATTTGAAATGGAATCCAAAGGTCAGAGTTGGCATCGCATTGGGAATTACTTAATCACATTTTCCTTCCTGTCACTGACCTCATCTCCCTCCAGTCCTAACTACGACTGTCTCCGTTGCAGAGGGTGTGGAAACCCTCTGTGTTTGTGCAATTTCTTTTTTTAAACCTACAGTGAAGAAAGTTTTCAGACTGCATATCAGCTTTTTTTCCGGGGGTGGCACTGAGCCAATCAAGTATTCGATTATTTGTGATCTGTAAATTCCTTTTATTAAATGTATTTGTAATTTTTATTTTTCAGATGGTATTTCACAGCTACTTAGATTATAGTAGCAAATACTAAATTTACAGTAACAACAGATGAAGATAACAATAAATCACACTGTTCATCCCCCACAAAAGCCCATTATTCCCCGCATTGCACTTCCTCACTGCAGTAGTAAACCTGTGTTTGCTTTGAGTAAGTTATATATTTAACAATAAAGCTACATAAAAAGTATATGTAAGGTTCAGGACTTGAGCATTTTAATTTTTCTTGTGCTGAAATCATGAAATTCCTACATTTAAAGAACAGTTTTTCTCCAAGCATCTGATCTGGACTTCTTAATGGCATAAAAATTTAAATTACATGGGACATAACTCAAGTAAAGTTGGGGTTAGTTTGTCCAAAGATATGCAGAAACCAGCATTAACTTGTGACAGTGATAGCACAACAAAAATATTGTTTAGCTAAGTCAGCACTGGCACAGTATAGTCAGGATATTTGTGAATGCTGAAGGGAAAAGAAGCTTATAGTGATTGATTTTTTTTTTGTTTCAAAACAAAAGAACATTAAAAATGTCTGATTGGAAGGTATGTGTGTGACAAATACAATCAGAATGTTGCTTTTGAATGAATTTATTTGAGGGTTTGTAGGGCTTTTTAAGAAACAACCATCTATTGATAAAACAAATTAGAAACCCAGCGTATCCTATACCCCAAGCCCAGAATTTTCCCAGTGTAATATGAAAATTAACTGACTTTTTATCAACATTTAAGTGTTATTGTGAGGAGTGAGATCCAGTTTGAATGTAAGCTGGTATTTAATTTTGTTCCCTGGTGCTCCTTTTTGAGCTCCTTCTCCCTGGTCGTGTTTGGGGTTTGGGAGAGCAGCTTCATCCTGCACTTCAGCCTCCTCTTGTGGGGCAGAGCATCCAGAGCACCACCAAGAGATGGGAAGCACAAACTTGGGCTATCCCTCACCTTTTATAATCATTAGCAAGCTTTCAATTGTTACCAATCCAAGATGTGCAAAATATTGTAGAAGCAGGTAAAACTTTTGGAGAGAGAGGATGCCCGAGAAAGGAAAGCAAGGCACTCTTTTACTGCAGGTACACTTCCAGCCAAGAGAGGCTCATCATCTGAATTTTGCTTATAATCATTGCTATCAGACTAAGAAAATAGAAGAGAATCCCAGAGTATGTGACAACACTGCATGATTTTTACTTCATGTAATGAATAATAATAATATATGTGTGTACCTATGTATCTCCCAGGATTATATATATATATATATATATATACACAAAAGTGATTGATAGCTAGGATGTGACAGATTTTTAAATACTGTTAAGAGTTCCACAGCTGGAATAAATTCTGTGAGTAATCCAGAGGAAAATAACTTCAGATCAACTTTTGGTTCAGTGTAGTGTTTTAGAAATTACTGAGAGTCTTTTTAGTGCTGTGCAATAAGGGGACATATCCTGCTTTCCCCAGTTTATCTGTCACGGTACCAAATGTATGTTGGGAAAAGAATACAGAGAGATTTTTTAAAAAAAGTAAATCTCTATAAGGGATATAACAACCCAGACACTGTGTGGACTGGGTATTAAGCTCCTCTTCTGTGATCTTTTTGGTTGGTTTCCACGTGAGCAGAAATCTTGCATCGTAAAGGTTCGAGTTCCAGGCTTCTTACCTGGCAGCAAGGACTGTCAACAAGAAAGGCATTCATTATTAATAATGAAAAAAACAATTCACAGCATTTTTCATCTTTCCCAGGGAGGAAAAGGACAAAGAGCCATCAGCACATTAAAGTGTGTAGCTCACCCATCCTGGCCTCCCTGAGCCGTGGTAATGGATGTGATATATGCAGGCAGAGACAGTGTACACTGCCAAAACATGTATATTTGTCACGAAATACAGCTTTCCTTTTGGGTTATCCTAGTGGGAGGCAATATTTGTTTAAGAAGGAAAATGAATGTATTTTCCAGCTGTGAATTCTGTGTCAGGGCAGCCATCATTTTCAATGGATTTTGTCTCAGTTCCTTGGTATTTGCTTCATAATTGCATAGATAACGTGTCATTTTTGCGTTTGAGGTCAGTTAGATAATCTGAACTCAGAGTTCCTCTAGTTATTTCAGTCCAGGCTAAAGATCTGGGTTTGTAGCTTATGAATACAATTTGAATACCTTACCTCTGTTCTGAACTACAGAAAGATTGTATAAATACATCAATAGATTTTTTTAATAGAATGAAGTACAGAAATATCTTAAGGGATACAACCATCCCTGTTTTTTCCTAAAAAAAGTTAACTGTTCTGAAGCAAAAAGAAAACATTCTAGTGGAATGAAAACTGAAGTACAAGAATAAAATGTTCAATTAATAGTAAAAAAAGCTCAACCAAACAAGAATTATTACTCATTCAGCTTTATAAATTCTGCAGCTGAGGACACATGACTTGGGAAACATTCCCTTCATACTCTGCTCTTCGTTTGGCACAGTGTTCTAAAGTACTTGTGTTAAATGTGTGCTGTTTGTACTGGCACAGAAAACATACCCAGAGGGACATGAAGTGTGAGAGTGTGTCTTTATACTCCAAGTGCATTTGATGTTAACTGTGCTGAACAAGAGGCTGTTTGGACTGCAGGTGAAGGACACCTGCCCAGTGGTGTCACTGAGGGAATACACCAAGAATTGCCTGGTTTTGTGGTCCCTGAGACCTGGTGGACCAAATTCTTGGCCTATTTTGTGTCAGTTCATGTCTGTGACTAAGGCTCTGTCAGCCTAAGGTCGTCTGTACCTCTGAGGAATCACCTCTGGTTGTCCACTCATGATGATTTACTGCCTGCTGGGACAAAAATCTCTTGCTACAAAGAAAGCTGGTGTCTTTTCTAGTGCCATTTTCTTCTGGTTATGTGTTATGAATGAGCAGTAGAACTTCATGAGCTGATGGTTCCTCTCACTCTCAAAACCAAGTGAATCTGGTGAAATCCAAATGCCCACATTTGGACACAAGGGAGGTGTCATAAGCATTGGTGAGAGGCTTCAGCCCTTGGGACCCACAGCTGGACAAGAGGGGAACTGGGGTAGTCCAGGGGTCTCTTTTTCACACCAATCAAATGGTGAGGGATTTGCAACACTTTGTTCCATTGTGTCCAGAAATGTGAGATTCATCCCAAGGTTAATTTATCCCAAGATAAATTTAAACTTCTTGAAATTAAGCACTTGACTTTATGCAATTGCCTTATGCTTTCTTCTCAAGAAGCATGAAATCAAATACTTATGTTGTGGAGTTATTTTTAATGAAAAAAAAAAAAAAAGAAAAAGAAGAAAATTTCTTTATACATTCCAGCAGTCCTTGATAGGTGGCCAGAGAAAGATGGGACTTTTTTCATGAACATGACTTTGGCCCCTTAAAATCAGTGTGAATACCTGCTCAGATTTGACTAACAGCTATTAAATCACTTAATGGTTGCAGTCCTGCCCCTGGTTCACAGTTCAGGGCCCCTGACAGAGCTGTCTCTGAGCTGTCCCCAGTGAACTGGACTCTCTAACTCCTCTGGCCTCACCTGTGTGTGCGGAGGGGATTTGGGACCAGCCAGGAGCAGGGCACTGGGGCACAGGAGAGCCTGTCCTCTCTTTGGTTCCCTCCTGCTGACACTGAGGCTTTGCAGAGGACAGGAGTCTCTGGTTCTGTCAGAGCACTGAACAAAAAAGGATGAATGAAAATGAGGAACCAAAGATTTCGTATTTGTGATCCAGTCATTCCAGTGGGACGTGCCATGTTATTCTGACTCTGCATATTCCCAGCTGACTGAGGGAGGGTCAGGGGGTGTGTGGGAAAGATGTATGTGATTAAATACTCAGGAGGTTCACATTACACAGATAAACTTACTTCTACTGTTTCGTGGGCTTGATTATTGAGTTCCCAGTCTTAGTAATGTCTGTAATTTACTTTTGTCCGTGTTGCTATATAAAATCATTTAGGGCTTGAAAAAAAGTAAAAACAGTAAAAAGTAAAAGCTTCTCCAATAATTAGGACTAACCCCCTGTGTACAACTGCGTTTTGTTGATAAATTTGTTGCTTTTAGCTTGACAATAAATGAGAGCAACCTCAGGATTGAGCAAATACTTCTTTGCATGCAATATTTTTCAATGAAAGTAAATGCTAGGGAGAACCTCAACTCAGATCAGTTTGCCATGTAAAGCATTTGCAGTTTGTTTATGATTTCAGGGGTACAAGTTTTCTTTATATGAATATCATTTTCCATTACAGTGGCCAAAGGGTAGGTTTTGCTTTATTGTTTTATCTGTTAGTAACACATCTCATAAATTCCTAAATAATAATGATTTTTCTTAAGCATTCTTTAAAAGCATTTCTGTAGAGAACCTGATATTCATCAACAGGATTAAAATGGCTAATGAATTATGCAGCAAGGCTATGTAGCTCCTTGACTAAGTATTTTGTGGAAATTGAATTATTTTGGCAAGATTTAAGTAGATAAGATTGTTAAAATTTGCTTGTTTCAAATGTGTTTCTACGTTATTTGAGTCTCGAAAAATTAAGTTGGCTTTTCAGCAATAGGTTGTGAAATATTTAAGTAAGAATCATGAGTACATGAAAGCACACCTTAACTTTGTGTCAAGACACGTTTTTTGAGGATCAGTGGTGTATTAGGTGTGAATGATTATTCAGTCCTAGTATTGCCCTTCTAGAAGGACAATAGATATTTTTTAGATTTTATTAGATATTAGATTTTATTAGATATTTTGTTGTAGAAACAAATAAAATTAGGGTTTTTTTCATGTCTTTTAACTAGAAGCAGATCACTAAATCCTTGAGAAAAATATTTCTGCTAACTTATCTGCATCACTGCAGGTGTTTTGTGTTCACAGAGCCCAGACCTGCATTCACTGACTGCTCAGACTTCTACCAGTTTCAGTGAGTTTGGCTCCCAGTTAA
The DNA here is from genome assembly GCF_003945595.2 of Pipra filicauda. Classification (NCBI taxonomy): domain Eukaryota; kingdom Metazoa; phylum Chordata; class Aves; order Passeriformes; family Pipridae; genus Pipra; species Pipra filicauda. The sequence goes on from NW_024104909.1 coordinate 2,321,039, forward strand.
TGGAGCATGGAACAATAGTACAGATATTTTACTGTTATTTGTAGTCTAGCTGCTGTTTAGTTAAGCTGTCTTTTGTTTTTCTGATGTTTTGTATATCTGTCAGATCCTGAAGTTGCCGTGTCTGGAGATTCCTAGTGAGTCCTTGCATCTAATCTTGTTCTTAACTATTCTGTATTCCAGTGAAGGCAGTACCAGTATTTGATATTTTAGCTTTTTTGTTGCTATGTAAGATTGTTACACCCCAGCAATGCTTCTTATCAAGATTAGGGGATGTAATTTTGGTACCAATAATATTGGCTTCTGGTAAAAATTCAAGCTCCAGTACTAAAACTGCATCTCTAATGCACCTAATGCAGCTGATCCAGCAGGAGACATGCTGCACCTTAATGAGGGTTGAGATTGTCTCTGGAGCAGGAAGGGTTCATGCACACACTGAAACCTGATGCTTTAGAGTTCACTTGCAGGTAAAGGATGGCACTAAACACATGCAATTAGATGGGAGACCCTTTGTGTGGGGGTCACTCGGCTCCTGTTGACTCGGACCTCGTGTTCTCACCTGTTGGCCATTCAGTGGCCGGGCTGGAATTCCCAGCTGATCTCAATTAGTCTCTCCAGCTGACGAATCTGCCTCACAACCTACACCTGTGGTGGCAGGGGGAGGGCAGAGGTGAGACCAGGCAGGCAGAACAATCCGTGGGGTCATTCCCGGAGCTGGTCTGTGTGAGTTAGAGCTGCTGCAAAGGCTTGGAAGCACTTAGAACTCGCACCGTGCTGGGTTTAACTACAAGGAAGAACAGGTCTGTTAGTATCTGATGTGAGTAGTTTTGCAGTTTTAATTTACTTAATTGTAAGTGTTCCATTTGTCCCTGTGTCCCGAAATATACAGGGGGTTTTATTTGTTTTTATGGTTTTTTATTTGGTGTGTGTGCTTTATGGATATGGTAACAGAACTTCAAGGAAAAGTAAGTTAGAAGTCTTGGCTTTATATTGCTTTGAACAACCACTACAAAACCAAGTTGCTCTCTGTGCTTGTCAGTTCTCTATCCCTTGATTTGAAGAGTGTTTGCTAATTAATAAGTTTATCTGTTTGATGTATCTTTTCTGCCTGTTTTGGGCAGAAATTAGCCTGTGTTTTGGAGACCACTAGTCTGCTGACTATGGAAACATGTCTGTGCTCTGTGTGAAGAGGAAGGCACATCCTTATCCATGCTGACTTTAATGCAGCTGTGTGACCTAATATTAGTAATGTTTCTGCTCATTTTGTGTTCTGGGATTGTCGATGTAGAGGCCTTTCATAGAAGAGAAATTGGGTTTGGTGGGTGAAGCTGGAAAATGCTGGGTTGGAGATTTAAGTTAGGACAAAAAGGCTTCTCTTGTATATAAGAGCAATTGGACACTGTTCTAGGAAGCACCACAAGCCCTAAGACAATAGTTGGTAGGATTTCATATTGTGTTTGAGAATGAATGCATTTAGCACCTTATGTTCAGGCACTTTATAAATATGTTTTATCTGATCTCACTGATGTTCTCTGACAGTGCTTTTGAGTAGCTGAATTTCATGTATCATTCAGGTTTGCGAAAAAGACTGTATTCAGATAAAAGCAGTTGTTTATAATCTCATTTATCCCATTTTAGATCTCTTTCCTGTGGTCTTGTTGGGTGTTTGTTGGCTTTTTTTCCTGAGTTTTGGTATTATTCTATGTGGGTTTAATGATAAATATAATAATACTTGTATTAATATAAATCGTGCTGTGTGGATATTATATCGAGATATGGAAAAGGAAAGTATACTTTTCTGACAAAATATCAAAGCTATGAGAGAATACATTTTCAATTTTTATATAGTCAGAATTAGGACAAAACCAAGCCTCTTTGGTTTGTGTCTTTCAAATTTATATTTTAATCTGAGAGTCTTTGGAGGCACTCCATAAAAAGAAGTTAGAAACTGCATAACCAATTCAGGTACAGGAAAAAAAGGTTAATTTTAAGAGTAATTTATTTTCCATTTTCTGTGACAGTTTCTTTAATTCAAATACTTGTAATAATTTTTAATTATAGTGTTAAAAATTTGATGTTGCTAAATTTTATCTTTAAATGATTTTGAATTTCATTACCAAATTATAAATCTTAAAGGAACAGCTACACCCACAGCGTCTCAGCTGTAGAGAGTAGTTTCAACAGGCTAATTCAGGAAGAGCAACAAGGAAGTGTTATTTAAGTGCATAAAAAACATTTCAAAGGGAATTTTGCTATTTTTCTCCTCTTCAAAGTACATGAATATGAATGGGTTTGTAAGGATGAGATGTTTTGTGAGTATCGAGTGAAAAGTAAAAATGGGAACTGATCTCTCTGATGTTTTGCTACTTGTAATTTGAGGCAAGGATTCTCTCCTGTAAAAAACCCCACAAGTAAGACTTTTTAGGACTGGACTAAATTGTAGTTAGAATAAAAAATATTTAATTTATATGTTTTTATTTGTTTGAATATTTGTGTCCATAACTGGAAGATTCTTGGAAGTCAGAGGTGAAGGTCCTATCCAAAATGAAATATGGTTTGATGCTTGAGCAGAGTGTGGGGGACTCTGGTTGTGGATGCCTGAGATAGAGAGTTGAGAGGGGTCTTGGAGAAAGGGAGGAATGTGAGGTAATCTGTGTGCAAATGTTCAACAGGACTAGATTTTAGTGCTGAGTCTTGAATGGTCTGAACCCTGGAGGATGAGAAACTTGACCTTTATGCCGAAAGCAGAAGTGGTGCCAAAAAGCAGTACAGGAGAGTGAAATCAGTGTTTCCAGTGTGAATTTCATTGCATTAAAGAAGATCAGAGAGGAAGGAGTTCCAAGTAGGAGAGGGGAAGGATGGCCATCCTAACAAGGCAGAGTTGATTAGCACTGATGAAAGCAAACAACTTCTAGAAAGCGTTGTAGATGAATTCTCAGACTCTAGTTATTAGCGGAGGAGAAGGAAGACTCAGAGGTGTTAAATGTGACACCTTATCAATTGAAGTAGGAAAAGATAAAAAAATACCAATTAGAGTGTGAAGAGAGGAGGGAGGTGTGATGCTGGACTCATGGACAGGCCTGATAGAGGTTACACTGATGGAACGGTGTAGCCTGGAGAGGATCCTTGGAGGGTTGAGGGGATAATATGGTTAGAAAAAAGCAACTGCTGTTTTTAAAATCAGCTGATGGAGTAAACTGGAATAAAAGGAATGGACACAATATTGACCCTGGATATAAAACTGGGCTTTCTCACACAGGACTAGTGTCCCTGCTTCAAAATAAGTGAGCAGGACTGTATAGGCAGCTTCGTAGGCAAAACTCCCTCTATGCCAAAGCATCTCATTCTGCAAGGGTTATAGAAAGCCAAAAATCTTAAGATAAAAAAAAAACAACCAAACAAAAAAAAAAACAACCAAATTCCCCCCAAACCAAACCAACTAACTCTTCTCCTAGAGTCTGGCACAGGAGTGGGATTGGGTCGTGGCATCAGACATCTTTCTTCTGGTCTGGTATTTTGGAGAGTGTACTGCTGCCTACTTTGCAAACCCTTGGAGGTGCTTCAGTATAAACTGAAGTTCAAAGCTACAAACCCCTCAGTTTTAGTTCTTTTGAGTCACATCTTTATTTCTTTGGATGAAGAAGGGTATTTAACTAGAACCTGTTGGGCTTGGCCATAAGAGTTTTGAATTGTTTTAGTTAAAAGTCAGATGGAAAGCCACAAGGAAGAGCTGGAGATGAAAGGAGCTGGATTTTGAGGAGTCATTGAACTAAATTAGCCCATCTTATGGGGTAGGGCCAAAAGGGTGGGGAATATTTTGAGTTTTGTTCATAGATGAAGTCCTCAAGGGAGCTGTGGAGGTGTTGTTCTTCCCACTGGGGGGATCAGATGCTCTGGGGAGTGGGCAGACTGTAAGCAAAGGACAGGAGAAGTGGAGACTTCAGGATTCAGCTGCAGCTAATGGAGGATTTCTTGGTTCAATGCATGAGCATGTTAATATTTAGGTGTTATACATTAAAATGAGTTGCTGCATTGAGGACTTAGTATGGTGAATTTAGATTCAGGCAGAATATATGAGATATCCAGCTCCAGACAGAATATTAAAAGGAGAAGTGGTTTCATTGTAGAAGGAAACTGTGCTGATGTCCAGTTAATTTAATTCCCACAGAGAAAAGATGCAACCTTTACATAATAGCATAATTAATCTATCATTTATTCCCCTTCTGAGATTTGACATTCTTTTAATTTTCAGGAGATTAATAATATTTCACAAAAACTTTCTTCAGCAAGATATGTTTATGCTGCCCCACTATGTATTCTTATAATTACTTTTGGTGGTATTTTTGCTTTTTTAACTTTTATTACTCTCATGTGAAAACAGGCTCTAAATTCATATGCTCCAGCTGCTTATTTTGCCCTTCAAGTTAAATTCTTTCCTTGTGCTTTCATAGCAGCAGCAAAGTGTGAGATGTGGTGGTGCAAATTAAGGAGCAAAAAAAGTGGGGCAAACTTCTGTGGATTAATGAATTGGTGTGAAAATTCTAGTTTAATTGTATTCGTTGTGAGCAAAACAGAGGTTATAGTACTGCAAGTGACTTGTGTCTATATAAAGAAAAGAGAATTTTGTATAAAAACAAATCTGAGTGATATATAAGTAGTATGTCTTTACTATTCAAATATTCTTTATCTTATGTCATACTTGAGAAACTGCCACAAGTGACCACAGGCTTCATCACTTCAGGTCAAACAGGATTTCTCTTTTTTTCTGAGTAGTTTGTAGCCCTCCCATCCTGCAGACTGAAGCTTTAAGCTGCTTAACAAGGTGTACACAGTTTTCTGTGATTAGTATTCATTATTTTTTAATTACTTAAAAAAAAAATCCTGAGTTTTTAATTTTAATTCAGAGTTCATTTTCTAAGGGTCAGACTGTCATGTCTTCTCAGCTGGAATTCTGCAAAAGTTTTATAGGGCAACACTACACGTGACACACTTGTCTTCTTGCTGGAATTGCAATATAAAGAATAACCTAAATGGTAATTATTATGGTTCCTAAATGATAATTATTGTCAATGGACACTTGTGTCAAAGGGTTTTTATGTGACACAGGCTTGTACCAATGTGTCAGACTTGAACAATCTCTAAACATACCTGTTTGAAAAAGTTTGTTTGTTGCTGTGAGAGTAGAGCATGGTGGGTGTGAGCACCCTGTGCTCCTGAAAAAGAAATGTGGAAGTGTCCATACCACCTTTGTGCCAAGTGAGGTGGGAGTGGGATTGACAGAGTATTTTGCTGCCCCAATTTCCATTTCACCTGCTTGGTTCTGCCTCCTTCCCTGCTTTTCCCAAGTCTATACTCTGCAGGTAACAGTTTAGATGAGGATGCTTTGTAATTTATTTTTTTTTCCTTGTGCATCATCTTAAACCTCCCTAAAATCAGGGCTGCTGGACCCACTGCTTCCCACACAGCTCCCTTTGCCCTGGCAATGGTGCCACTGGGTGAGGAATGCTTTCCCAGTGCTTCTGCTGCTTCAGGCATCAGCCTTTCCAACCTCTGGCCACCGAGTCTTGGTGCCAACGTAGCATAAAAAGTGGATGGGAAGGCAGAGAAGAGAGGAGTGACGGTGGTGATCCCAAAGGAATTTAATGCGCTTTGGAGCCGCCTCCAGCGCGCTGCTGTGGCCGGGGGTGGGCAGGGGCTTTGGGGGCACGAGTGTCCTCGGGAAACCCGTGTGTGTTCCCTTTGGGAAGTCCGGGAGTGGCGGAGCAGGTCGGTCGCGGCCGGAGCGGCTGGAATGAGCCGCGTCTCCGCTAGATGGAGCGCCCGGAACGGCGGAGCGGGACCGGGAATGGGACCGGCATCGGGAGCGCTCCCGGCCGTGGCTCTGCGGGGGACAGTCCCCAACCCGCGGCTTGGTCAAGAGACGCTGTAAACCCGCACTAAACTGAGCCACCATCACCTCGTTAGGCCGGACTCCTTCCCATCCCTCCCCCCGCCGCCCCCCCGGCTTCCCACGGAATGCCCACGGACTGGGAAATCCCACCTATGCGTTCTGTTCGCCAGCGTCTCTAACTCTTTAAGGGCAGAACATTTTCTTTGTTTTGTTGCCTTCCCCCACCCCCGCCCATGGATGGGAATAAAGGCTCTTGGCTTCTTCTGTTGTGAAAAATCCACGGAGTGAATGTTAATTATATGAAGTGGTGCTGGAGAGGTTAACTGTGCTACAGAGCCTTTGTAGAGGTTGGGTAGGAAATACTGGAGAAGTCAATGGGAGTAACACCCTGCTTAATAGAAACAGAAAATTGGTGATTCTTGCTTGCCTGAGGTAAGAATGAGCCTCTGAAATGTCTGGATCTTGTGCAAAACCCTAGCAAAGGACAGCAGTCTTCACAGAAACCTTATATTAGAAACAGGGATATTCATGACAACAAAGTATCACTAGAAGAATGAGATGTTGGCTATTGATTTGTAAGAATGGAGGGAACCCCCTTTTTTTTAAAATCTTTTTGACAAAGCAAATTATTTAAAAACATCTGGGATAGTTCTGCAATTTATTTAAAAGAAAACCCTGTGGTACATATACAGAAAACAGAACACTGTGAAATAAAGGCAGAGATACTGATAATTGATAGTAATTGATCAAAATATGTTACTGATGTATTCTATTTTTAAACTTACACTGTACTTCTTTTCCTGTTTTGAAGTGCTTAGGAGCTCTTTTTTCATGTGGTGTTAGATAAGGAGTGTTTAGAGAAAGGACTGCACTACTATTAGAATCTATACCACTTGCCTGAATTATTTTTGTACCACATCCACCACTTTATAAAGTCGAGAAGAAAACACATTCATCACATGGTTTAATTTAATATGCAGTCATGATTTTTTTTTTAATGCTTGGTGTCTGTAGGCATGCAGTCTTTATAATACTGTGTACTTTCTATAAGTGCAGATTTCTAAGTGTAGATACTGAGTACTGTAGTACTGAGACAAGTCTGAAGTGTAAAATGGTGTGTGGTCTTGCAAGTGATGTGTTTCAGATCTTTTGCTTGATGGAAAAGGTTTGATTAGACAGTCTGCTGTGGTGAGTCTAAAGGTTAACTTCCAGGTCAAAGGTTTGGAAATAGGAAATTTGAGCTTAAGTTTTGAGAAGCAGAAGTTGACTCCCAGATCACAACAAACCGAGCGGATGGTTTTAAATGTTATACTAATTAAACAAATGCTTTGTAAATGAAAGTGGGTTGGGATTTGTATGTCAACTGTGTGAGAAACGCTGTTGTTTCTTTTTATTTTGCTTCAGAGCTTCTTTGATTTCATGTTTTTAATTGCATACTCAAGACTGATCAAAACTTTGCTGTTGGTGTTTCTTAAATGGCATTTTCATTGGGTATGGGGAGAGTGCAAGATCTCTGTCTGTGCCATAAACCATGACATGGGCAACCCAAACAGGTTGGAAGAGAGAGTGTTGCCTCCCATGTTGGTATAGTAGATATTGCACCTCAGATGGATCCATAATTTGTTTGTGGAGGAAGGTTTTATTTCCTAGAACATTTCTGGTTGAACTCTCACCAAGGCTGATTTGGATGGCATAGATGAGTAGCTTCTTTTTGTTTTGAAAAACATCTGTATTTGTTGTTAATTGGTATGTACTTGATGACAGCAGCAACTGAGTGTGGGGTGAGTTCAGTTCCTGACCCAACAGGGCAGCACTGAGATGTCCTGTGCTGGGGGTGAAGTGGCTTTGCAAGTGCACACCCTGATGGCTGCAGGACAAGGCAGAAATCCAGTTGTTAACAATTTGCAGGCGAGGTGTTGGTGGGGTCTGTGCTGCCTGTGCAGCTGCAGAGTAGCTGTTGCAGTGAGGCTCTGGCTGTGCACGAGGAGGGAAGGTCAGCTTGTGTACAGTCATTCATGTCCCTTTGGCAAATCTGAGGGGGTACTTACAGTATATATATAGCCATAACTTGGAATGTGGTTGTGATTAATGGGCTGGGGTAGGTGGAAGAGTGTGTATAAACAAGGAAATGGCTTTAAAGAAGAGACATTGATTTTGTATTTATAAAAATAAAGCACATTTCGTTACCTTTTTTTCTATTTAGACATAATGACAAGTTATCCTTGGAAGGGATGAAAATTGGTAATGACTTTCCCCTGCATGTCTTGAAGTAGCATATATCAGCCTAAAGAATTGTGTTTCTTTTTTAGGTCTCTTACACTACTGAATTATGTATGTTTATTGCTTCTCTGTGTACAGATGATTTGGACAGTGAAAACACTGATGTTCTTGTTTTTATAACATGAATATGTAAATGTAAGCAATCCATAGTATTTGTGGGTCATATTTTTCTGACTTTGAATTGTGTGCAATTTAAGGATAAAAGGCCAATGAGAAATTTCCTTTTACAATTACTATTAGCTCCATTTACACTGCTAAATTTTCTTGAAGTAATTGTTCAACACACTGCTTTTAAGAGTTTAATCTGTTTTATGGATGTCCTTTTATCTGTAAAATAGTGCAATAGACAGAAGAAGCTTTGCTTGACCAACATCATGTTCCAGAACTTCACTTTGGGAAATTGGATAGACTTATATAGTTCCAAACCGTTTGGCCAGGAAGCATGATGCCTTTGATTTTGACATAATGTGGAAGGAGTTGGTTATTTGCCTCCTTACATAACGTATTTGTTTCTCATTAAACATTCTGATAAGGTCTTGTTAAGGCACCGTGTATTATTTATGGTGTTTCATATGAAAACGAACTGAAGGGAAACTTCTCTCAGCTTAGGGCACTTGCAGAATAACAACCTTTCTGTGCTAGGGGAAAAAAAAAAAAGAATGAAGAAAAGCATGACATACTCCTGTCAGAACAGGAGACTGCTTAGGGCACAGAGAAAGAATGAAAAAAGGAGAAAGGGCACAGAGAGGGTTCATTTCTCCTCCTTCTTTCTTGCTCCTGCTCTGTGGCATGTGGGCTCTTTTGGTTGGTGGTTTCAGGGTTTTTTTTTTTGGTGGGTTTTTTTGTGATTAAGTAATTTGGGCTGTTCTAGTAGATGAGCCCATGATAAACTGCAAAAACAGGGATGTTTCCTAAGCCAAACCCAATTCCTGTATTGTAAGTTTGTGCATGATTGTGTTGGTGTCGATTATTGAGTTCTAAATACGTTGGTTTTCTTGCATTGACTCCTTTTGAGAAAGAAAAATTACGTAATAACTGATTCTGCTGGAAAATTTTCAGTTTTGCATGAAGAAGACTTAGTGGATCTAAATCAGTCTCTGAGGCTTGTGTGGGTGCAGGTATGTGTGTGCACATGTACAATGAAAAAGATTTTTTTTTTTTTTTTAATACAGCACCTGAGTTGCAGTGACATGTTTTGATTCTGTTTCCAGTTAAGCGGGGACTATTATTTGTTTTTAAGGGTAGATCTTATATCAAATCAGTTATGCTGTTGATGAAATAGACTTCTCTTGAACGTGGGTTATTTGGTTGTTGTTGTTAATGTTAAAATCTTGATCTAAGATGTGTTTTTGTGGGAATTAGATAACCTATAAAATAGGTGATGTTAAAATCTTCTACAGAGTCCTTTTAAAAGGAACCCCTTCAAAACCTCAGGTGGTGCTCTGAGGTTTGACCTTCTTTTCTGAAGAATTAATATTTGATTCATTTGTCAAATTCTAATTAAAAATAGTAGTATCTTCTGTTATACTTGAGTTGTATCTAAGGGAAAAAAAAGACCTGTAATATAGGACCTCAAGGACAAGCTGTAATATAAATTATTTGATTTGCAGGTCACATCCTACTTTATTACATAAAGACTAACTAGATCTACTAATGAATAATTATTACTCCATAAAATAAAGGGAGGGGGGAAGAAAAAGCTGGCAAGAGTGGAATACTAATTTGAGGTATCGTTCTCAAAGTAAAAAGTAAACATTCTGAAAATTGCAAATGTAATTTTTCCATGTAACCTGATAGGGCAGTCCTTGATAATAGATTGACTAGCTGTCAAATAAATTTGTAATTTTAGATGAGATGGGCTTTAGACCAATTTTAAGATACAGTTTTTATCCAAGCCTGCTCCCCTCCCCCCAAGTGAAGTAGACACAGTGTGCCATAGAATTTTGTTTCATTCCCAGTGTTTCTGCTGCAGTGGTTACACAGCTCTTGCACAGCTTCACTGTAATGCTTTTGTAGGCTCCTCTGGGCAACTAGATAGTGAATGAAATGTAGGTATAAAATTAATATGTATTTTAAAAATGCTCGTTTGCTGTAGCACTGTATGTTTGCTGGAATCCTCTTGGCTAGCCAAGATCCTTTCCCTTTCCTACTTTGTGCTCCATACTTTTGTTCTTAGAAGGGGAAAGCCCTTTTTCTGTCAGGTGTGAGTCCTGGGAGGGGAAAAAAAAGAAGTGTGTGAGTGTGTCTGTGTGCGTGCAGAATCATAACAGGCGTTCAGTCCCAGCTGGGCAATGACACTAATTGCCCAGATCTCATGGATGCCTGTGATGCAGCGCTCTCACTTTCTCTCCTTCCCTATCCTCTCCAGGGATTTTTAAAATGCAGTATTTGAATTTTGGTGAGTGGTAAAGACCCTGCCCTAGGACCCATTTGACAAATGAGAAGCTGTGCAGCATCAGCACCAGCCGACTGAGCCTCACTGAGTCTCTCTCTCTCTCTCTCTCCCTCTCTCTCTCTCTCTCTCCTAGTCAGCAGCTACTGTTGTGAGACAAGCTTCAGCTCTCTCTGTCATTGAGGAAGTTCCATTTGCTCATCAATAGGCTGCAGACTGTGTCTTCTTTTTTTCCTCTCGGTGAAAAAAATCCGTAGTTTAAATCTACCAAGTTGCCTTAGCTGACAAACGAATGTAGGGGGTTTAGCGCTGGGGAGGAAAAGGCAGTCGAGAAACCCTGTTTCTTATTTAAATAATCAGAAGAAGAAGAGGAAAAAAAAAAAAAAAGGGTAGTGACAAGATAGGGCAAACGTGCTTGCATGCAAGCCCCCTCACTTGTTCTACGTAGACTTCAGAGCAACACCATGCAGCATCCCCTTACGGGTGCAACCTGCGTGGCACTGCCGAATGTGGGCATGTGTCCCCAGCTCTCCTGTGCCTTGACTTTTATGTACTTACAGCAGGTAAGTTTGCTTAACTTTTGCCTTTCCTGTAGTGCCTGCTTTGTCAGCGTCGTTTGGGGGATTTGCAGCCGGGGAGGTATTTTCCGTGTGAATAGACTGTATAAATGTCTCCCACTGTGTGGAGCGAATGTTGTGCCTGCACTTAAGAATGTGAGAGTGAGTAGAAAATTGTTTTAATAGGACATCGAGCCTTTGCATATATATATATATATATATTGAGGGGGGTGTTGGTGTGTTGGGGTTTTTCTTCTATTATTTTTGGTTTTTTTGCAACGTCTCTATTGATGCTGTTTATAGATATTTAACACGGTACTTTGTCTGTGTTTCTCGTGGATACTGTAGCAGAGTTTCAGCCATAAAGGACTGCTCTTTATTCACTTGCAGGCATAAATTATACTTCTAATGTAAATGTGCCCAATGGCAATTTTGTTTAAGCCTTCTTTGAAGCCAGGAATTTTAAGTCTGTGTTGAAACATGCTGCTGATTAAAATCAAGCTGATTTTTAGTTCAGAGAAAAAAAAATTATTTATAAAGCTGTATCTGTGCAGAATTAATACTTCTGTCACTGAAGTATATTGGACTGGGTTTAAAAGAATGTTTGGGTATCAGCAAAACAATACCAATTTCTGGTCCCTTTTTAATTAATTATTTTTTTAAAATTTAATTTCATTTTTGCTTGTAGGGTCTTTTTTTAAGTATTCTCCTCCTTAAATTATTTAATATTTGGTGTCCCCTTCTTTTCTATAACATGAAATAACTGGATAATAACACATTATTTTGAAACTAGTATTTTGAAATCATCTTTGTATTCTACTCCTCTGTTTTATAACTGAGTCCACCATTACAGAGTCATCTAGTAAGTGTGTAGAGCCAAGACAGAAATATGTTATCATGCAAAAATGACTAATCCTGTTTATTCTGTTACTTCTGTGGAAACTTGAGGGGGAAAAAATTCTTGTGCCTAGTGTAACAAATAGGGACATTTCTTCCAAGTTCCACTACAATAGTTTATGTTCATATTGACTTCCTTGAGACAGTCTCTAACTTTATTTCTATATTTACAAATGCCTGAAAGATGTTTTACGGTATTTCTTTCTGTTCCTGAAGATCAGATAAAATAGATTTAAGGCTTGTTTTGATTTCAGAAAATTTGTTTTCTATGACTGCTGAAAGAACAAAACTCCAATTTTTTTCAGGTTATAAACCTTCCTGTAGCTATTTTTTTCTCGTATAGTGTAGTATAAACCCTTTCTGACTTCCAGCATGGGAGTGCATAATAAAAGATTCTTGCATACGCCCTAGATTATACATGTATGTGGGAGGCGTTCATATGTCTGCAATTAAAGTTTGCATGGGATAAATATGATGTATTTGAATTGAAATTTAAATAATTTGCATGTCATGACTAAAATGCATGTTCTTGGTAGTCCTGTATTCTGGATATGTTTTGGAAATGACATTTATGGATCAGCTGTAATGAGCCAGCGTGACTTGAGCACTTAGTGGTTATGTATAAAATGTACTCCTGCGTTTTGTTGGATTTGTTCTTTTGAGTTTGTCAAACAGCAATTTGTGCGTTCAAGACGGGGCTTTTGAAAGGAAAAATGGGAATGAAGGTGAGAGGTCAACGTGGCCACGCAAGGAGCAGATAAAGGATAACCCAGGGCTGGGGTTGGGTGCTATAATCCCCTTCCTCGGTGAGCTATTGCAGTATCATTATGCAAACCCACCTATGGCATGGCACTGCTTTGAGGTGTAAGAAACTGGGCAACTCTAATGAATACTTTAAACCAGTGAATTCAATTGCATCCCTTCCATTCGGGAGAAAGATGAGAAGTGATTGCTAATGCACTTTACAAAGCGCTGGGTCTCGCGGATAATTTTTAACTCTTTAAGTGGATTAACTGCCACACTCAAAGTATTTTTTTTTAAAGTGTTTGCTTTCTCATCTCCTTAATCCTGTTGTCAGTTTAGAATCATTCTGCCTCTACTAATCACGATTATAGAATAGGTTGAAAAGTCTTCTAAATTCGTGATGAAAATTGTGGCAGGTTCAAAATTCTGTGCTTGTTGCTTCTTTTGGTTGCTGGCTTGGCATTTTAGTTATTCTGAATTCCTAGAGAGCCAGATAATCATCTTCCTAATTCAGATATAATCTATTATTTTGTGTATTTTGTGTATTTGGTTAAGTATTTCTTTATCTCAGAATTATTCAGGCAGATAGGACTGAGTTGACATTACCTGCAAAGCTTTAATGTAACGTGGTTCTGCTTTTAAACAGTAGAGGATAAGAAGTGCTTCATATTTTTGAAAAACATTAATAAACTTTTACCAGGACAGTCTACTTGGGTTATTTTTCTCTTTTTTCCATATCTGATAATTTACAGCAAACCCAGAGAAATACCTGTTTTGTATGTTGAGTGCAAATATCACCATTTCACTGAAACTGTAAATGTTTTTTCCCACTCTATCAAGTTGTCTATCGATCTTGAATACAGGTAACCTAAAAGCTTTATGTGGCAACTCAATAACTAGTGAATCCCCCCTGCCTGTGGAACCTGTTACCAGCAGTATATAGACATTATGTGAAGCTATCAAGTATTTTTTTTCTCTAAAAATTGCACTTCAGATATGTGTGCTCACTTGCACCTCAATTAAAATGAACTCAGACATCTGTATTACAATGGAGCTCTCTCTCAGTTGTTAAACTTTACCACCTATTTAGAATTTATGAAAAGAATTATTCTTATTTTTGTGTGTACCTGCTAAATACACCAGCATTCTGTCATGTATAGGTTTTATAATTGGATATATGTCTTTCCTGAAAGACTGTGAAAGGCATTACGTTCTTCTGAAGATGGGCAAGCCAGTCTCTCTGTCAGTAAATATTTATTTATCCTCATAACCGTGAGGAGGCTGGTTTTCTGTGGAACTCTATTAGTCTTTGGGGAAAATCTGTGTTTTAGTAGTCATTTAAAATTGACCATTATTTACCTACAAAACTCACATTGCTTGGTCAGTTGGTTTGATATGAATGGATGAATTGTTTTCCACAGGGTACCACAGGAGTGCTCAACTACTTTTTCCAGGGTTAGAAACTTTAATATTTGCTCTGCTATCTTCCAGTTTATACATGTATATAACATTTTAAGAGTTCAGTGTGGAACTGAATTTTTTTTTTAAACAATTTGTGCATACAGTAGGCTTTACCTAAAAAGATTTTGAGTTTAGCTGTTGAAAATAAAGTTGAAAATGAATAAAGAACAGAGGCCTAGGTCATGTTGTAGATTAACTGAAGAATATTTCTGAGTTAGTTAAGCTTTTTGAAATGGTCTGAAATTATTTGGACATTCCCTTTTCAAGATGCTTCCAACTATAGAAATCCAGAGTGAGTTTTCAAACAACATTAAAACCAAAATGACTGTATTGGTGGCAGCAAAGAACAGAAGGAGAATGTCTGGGTTTGAGTTGGAAGTTTTTACTGCGTCATTATAAGGACAGGGCGAACTGGGAGAAGTGGAGAAGCTTTTGGGTCTGAATTTTCCCCAGTGTCAATATTTAAAGAGACAGGAAAAGGGAACTTGGATTTGTAGTGCACCCTGTCACTTGGTAATATTTTATGGTGTTAGAAACAACTGAATGCATCTATTTTCTCTTCTTTTCCCTAATATGACACATGAATGCAAAAAACAATTTCTGACTGCAAGCTTCCATCAAATGCTGGCATGAAGTAATTTTTGCAGCAAAATGTTGACCACTTTAAATTGGGATTTAGCTGATATCAATGGAGCTTAGTTCTGTTAATTGGTGTTATCCTATGATATATGTTTTCCTTGACATAGGGTTATTTAGTTGGTATTTTCTGAGTAAAGTAACATTGTTTTGAAACATCCCATAATATCCCATGGCACAGTGTACAGTGCTGCTGTCATTATTTTCAAATTGGTAATTTTTTTTTCTGTTTAATGATGATAGATGTGCTTTGTTTTAAATAGTGAAGTGGTTTGTACAAAGGGTAATTCCTCTTAAATGGAGCAATTGCTCATAGTGGACATTCACAGATCGAAAACAATTGAACTGAAACTTCAATATCAACCTTTTCTGTCTTTAACAAAGTAGTTCATGGTACAGCTCTCATATCAATGATGAAAGGAATCCACCATGAAAACAAAGTAAAAACCAACAAACCCTCCATCTCTACCCCAGCTATTCCATTACTGCTTACATGGTAAATTAGTGTAATTTTATTTGGACCTTAAGCATTACGACTATGGAGAAAAGCTGAATTCCCCGCTCAGTTACTTATGTCATGCTCCTGGATCTGATGATTTATAGGAGTCTGAAAGACTTTTTATCACATTCTTTCCCCATGGCTTAATTCAACGTTGATTTATTTGGTAGCATTTTCAATTGATGCAGTCAATAGTGTCAATAATGGAATAAGGATTAGAACAGATTATCTTTGTGCTAAAATTGTGTAAAGAATTGAAATGGATGAACAATTCAAACAATTCCTGGATACAGTTTAACTTTTTTATAGAGCACAAGCACATCAATTGCTGAATGCCACCATTGCAGTTACACTTCTAAGTATTTGGTTTGTGCATTTAATACTTCAGTGAGTCTTCAGAGGTTCAGGTGTGTTAGCTGCATTCAGTAACTGATGTTTATGATGACACTGTTTAATCATGAGAACACTGCCTTTCTTTACCTTGTCCATTTATAGTACTCATTCACTCTGGGGCTCTCCTGTAAAATCAGTTAATCTGACTTTAGCTCGTGAAAATTTTAAGCATCTGTTGGAGTCTTTGCACAGTTTTTGTTCCTCTGTCTGTTATTTCATGGCAATTTTCGTGTGAGAACATACAACCTCTGCTTATGACTGCGTGAGTGAAAAGAAGTCCACGGTACTAATGCTCACTCACCATCTGTTTCTCTTACAGCTGGGCCTTGAATAATTGTCCAGTAGCTGATGGACTGAGGGTAGGCAATCTTTTCAGGGGTTTCTGATTCATTTAACCAGCTCTGCTGCCCCAAGAGAAACATAGTGCTTGTTTATTCATATGTGTAGGGTAAAAGCCTGTGCTCTGTCAGAGAAATTACAGTGCCCTGTTAAAGCAAAAGAGGAACTACCACGCTACAAACAGTATCCTGTGGATGCGTTTGTACCTAAGGGGGCAGTGTGGCACTCTTAGGGAATTTTAGTGTTTGAATGAAACAGACCTCAAAAGGTGGGAGCGCAGCTGTTGCATCCAGAAGTACTGTTAATGCGGACTTAAGGAATGATGTCTTGATGTGCTGCTTGTCTTGATTAGGGTAAATAAGTTCCTTGGGTATTGGCCAATAAACTTCATCGCTGGTATTTGAGACTTCACCTGTGATTCAAGACCACTTTGCATGTTTATGTATCTTTTGTCTCACAAGAGCGGCTTTGTTGTTTTCCAGAGGCTAATGAGAAGTGGCTTGGAGATCAAGTGCTGTAGCAGTTCTCGTTCTGAATAAGAGCTAGTTTGGGGCATTTAACCACGGCGTTGTCAAACAAGGTCAGCCTCTTTCGAGAGGAGGTGCTTTAGTTAAGTACTACCTTCTTTAAATTGTGGAGGGGGGGGGAACAACCGAAAAAAGAACCAACCCCAAACACAAAAACCCCTCAACGAAGCAGAAGAATCAGTTAAGAAGGTTACTTGCTGCTTTGGAATATAAGAGCAAGAGCAGTTGCAAAGAAAGCTTCCATGTGGCAGAAGCAGGTGAATATTTTTGGCTTAGAATCATCGTTTTTATAACTGGGCTCTTTGAACGTTTGCAAACACTTCAGGTGAAAAGTGATGGCTGGATTTGCTGTTGGGAACTATTCGTAAGTTGTCCCTATTCACTGATATTTGCTAAATATGTATACGGGTGGTTATTTTCTGAAAAAATTATGTACTGTGGTATTTCATGCCAAGGAAAGTGTGTGGTGGTTGTTATGTAAGCAGGGGTTTTTCTCAGGGCAGCCAGTAGATATTTCAGTTTGTGT
Organism: Pipra filicauda; assembly: GCF_003945595.2. Classification (NCBI taxonomy): domain Eukaryota; kingdom Metazoa; phylum Chordata; class Aves; order Passeriformes; family Pipridae; genus Pipra; species Pipra filicauda. Next base: position 2,338,177 of record NW_024104909.1, read on the forward strand.
AGATTTTTTTATTTTTTTTTTACCATAGTCACGCAAATCTGGAGTATGAAGCTGTTTGTTTTCCAATGCATTTATTTCTTAGCTGCTAAATAAATGCTATAATCACGTTAATATTAATTCTGCTTAAAATATTTTTGAGGCATTTAATAGGTAGCTTAAATGGAAGTGATAAAAATTGTGACACTGGAATTTATCGCCTTGCTTTATAGAGTTAGAATAATGTTAGCGGAAAGGAGAAGTCAACACCCTCTAAGAATCCTTCAAGCTTTCCTGCCTTTTAAAGGTGTGTGTGCGATTGATTTATCAGTTTTAAAGTGTGATGTGTAGTGCAAGAGCTCTCCTGAGAACCTGCTGTCATTTCTTTGCTAGCATTGCTCATTTACCTCTGAGTTGCCTGGTGCAGCGCCATTGACTTCTTTTACATTTTGCTTCCCCTCCTACTCTGTCAGTGCAGCTGCCCAGTGAATTTAATTAGAGAAAATAGCATATCTAATGTCTATAGTATCCTGAGCAGTTGTAGTTGGGCCTTTGGTCTTTTGCACTATAGCAGGCTCCAGCTGTGGAGAGATCTCGCAGTGTTTTGATCCTGCTCTTTCTCGTTGTGTTGAACACAGGCAGAATCAAAATTAGACACTGTAGTAAGAACTGAGTGAATTATTTTTTCTGTTCGCAGTGAGTCACCAGTTTTTACTTTTTCCTCCAGATATGGAAAGAAAGAGTGTGGTACTTCAGAGCTGAAATACTTAAGATGTTCAGATGCTCATGAATAAGAATGCAAATGCTTTCATCTTAGACCATCTTTAAAGATACCTTTTAACCCTTTATATCGAAATGCACCAGAAATTGTTGCTCTTTCTAACTATAACACCCTGAATATGCTTTTTTCTTTGTAACAGTGCACAAATTTCATACTATCATATGTATATATATGTGGTTTGTGTATATATTTTTAATATGCCTTCCCTCAGTTCCTTACTGACTTGCACTAACATTTATTGTCATTAGGTAGTTTTGAAGACTGCTTCTTTGGTTCTGCTTCTCATAGCTTCTCCTTTTATAGCTACCTTCATTACCTCTACTGTGGACAGTAGGTCTTCTATACATTAAATAGTTAATTACAGATGTTGGTGGTAGGCCTGAAACTTAATTCACAAACAAAAGAAAGATAAGTTTTAAAATATAAGCTTATGGTTTCATAATGGCACCATCTTTCATAAGGCAGTGTGAAATTAAAGTAATTCTTTGAAATGTTTCAGTAAGCATTATAAAGGGAGGCAAAAAACTGTTAAAAGTTCTCCCTGACAGCAAGATCTTGACGAAACAGAGCCAGTGTGAAAATTTGGGGGCGAAAAGAAGTCAGGCAGTCCATATATTCAACGAGTGTCTCCTCCTTTCATAAGCTTTTTCCCTTGTCATGTATTAGTCCTCTCTCTGGGATGTTACATGGCTGCATGGCTCAATTAATGCTCTGTGGCAGGAGGAGGAAAAAAATGTCTCTGTCTTGTCAGAAGCAAAGTTATTTACTTTCAAAAGCTGACAGAATAGCACTGCAGGGGCTTCATTTATTTCCGTTCAGAATGTCATTATTGTGTAATGCAGAGGGACTTCTGCATGCATTGCAGGCTTAGTCTTGTAATCTTGAGTCTGCTGGATGGCTGCAGGAGTGTAAAATGGCCCACTGGAATGTTTCCCTCTTATGACTTCAGCTTGTTCACTTTTGCAAAACTGAATTCCAAGTGTCTTAAATATTTACTGCTTAGATGGCGATACATTCGTTTGTTGGTGGTGCTGATCCTTGATATATTTGGAATCTTGCTCTGGCCCAGCTGAAACACTGCTTGTACCCTTAGTTACCTTTATAATGTGTGTCATTGTCCCTGATGGGTAGCATATGGCTGGAGACTGCTTTTTCAACATCGCTCTGTCTGTCATACTCTCTAGTTTTCCCAAGTCTAGCCCCAAAAGGAATATTTTAGTGCAGAATGTTTTATAAAGATTACTTGCTATTTCATTTCAAAGTTTGGAGAAGCATTCAACTTCGTTGTTGTTGTATTGCACGTACTTCAGAGGCAAGATAAATAGCTTTGAACAAGTTGCTGCAAAAGCACAGGTACGGCATTCAGAAACTGCTATTCCAAGAGTTTTTACTTTATTTTGTTTCCTTTCCCATTGCTACCATCGCTTCCAGCTCCACTCACAAAGCCAGGCTTGGCACGTGCATGTGAAATTGCCTGTTGCTCTGTGGAAAACTTTTTGGTACACCTAAAATAAAAACCACTAAAACAGCCAAGTTCAGGAGTTCCTCGTGCCCAGACATTGCCCTTCTTGCTGCCTGCTCTTAAAAATAAATAAATAAGTGCTCCAATGGAAAATTACTTCATTTGGAGAGGAGTCACCTTCTTAGTGGTAGTTGATTTATTTTTTTTTTAAGGGGAACCCCCCTTTCAGTAGACTTTTTTTTTTTTTTCAATTTCTTTTTCAGTTTAGACTGGTAAACGAAAAATTATTAAAATGCTGAATTTGTTTTTATATTTTATTTGAACATGACCCGTCTTTAAATGAATGGAAAAGGATTCTGCTTCTAAATGGGCTTGCTTGCTTCTTTCCTGCTTTTTTTCTTCCTTTTATTTGCAGACATAAAATCCAATAAATTTCTATTGCAGTTGCTGGGCTTGGGGGAGAAAAGGGAGAGGAAAAGTACAAAGCTATTGGGAAGCGTCAAACCCGGCGAATGATGAAGTACATTTCATAGCAGCCAATTCCAAGCCCAAAATCCCTGTTGTGCAGGAAGGCTTTCCAGCTCACACGGGAAATTCAGCCATTGCACGGCATAGTATTAATGATTTATACACCCCACACCACTGCTTTTGTTCACTGGCACAGCCAGGTTGTGTTAATAAAGGAATTTCAGGGAAAAGGGTCCCAGCATGCTGAGTTGTTTTGCTCAATGCAGTGGATGCTGCCTTCATAAATCAAAGGAATTTAGTGCTTTACAACCTTTCAGAGCTGCTGAGGGTGGTTGGTTTTTTCTTTTTTTAATCTGATTCACCTAGGAATATTTTCATTTCTTTTCTATAAAGAATGAATGAACTGCTGGATGAGATCTATCTCAGCTGTTTTAGGGTTGATTGGTTTGCTTCACAGTGGCATTATACTTCCATTTGTTTTCCATTTGGATTTATGCTTTATGGTGTTGTCTATAGAAAGGGACTAGCATGGTTTTATTAGCATAAAGAGATGCAGATCACATTATATTCCCTCTTGTTTCTTACAAATAAATAAATGAAATATAAAGGCAAAATATGTTTGCAGTAAACAAAGCAATTTTGTATTCTTTATCTAAAATAAAAAATAATAACTTATTGGAGCATCATAATTTTAAAATCAAGGTAATTTTTATTAGCAAGAATATGCTTCCATATTCTTTTGCAAGACATGTGAGTGATAATTTTTGAAGTTGCTTTTTTGTCTGGAAACTTTGTTTCTGAACAGCAACTGCAGGATTGGTTACTTAGCTTTGTATTAGTTCATATAAATTCTCTTTTCAAATAGTGGGCCAATATTGATATTACAAAAGAAAATATGTGTCTACATTTGATTATAGAAGTGAAGATAAGGAAAGATGGTTTTAAAAAAAGCTCTCAAATTTTGATATGGGTTAGAGTAATAAATAGTGTTATGGGACATTGTCCTAGAAAAAACACACTTGGCTTGATAGTTATGGAATGTAATCTTTACTTTCCATTACTGCTTTACAAGAGGGCTGGGAGGGGGAGCAGGAAATAATTGCAGGGAATGTTTTGCAATTAAAGGGAATCCGGTTTTCCAGGGGAATCTTAAGACTTTGCATTGCACAGCAGGCACAGTGTTTTTAGTCTCTTTGGGTCCTTCAGAATCATAGATTCAAGCAGCTTTTGCTCCCAGAAAATGGGACTGTCCTGTCCTGGCTTTGTCACAACAGAAAATGTGATTCCCCCTGAGCCTTATGGAAGTCAACAACGTGGGGATCAGTACTGCAGAAGTTACAGCTCCTTAATCCTGAGAGGAATTCTTTGTTTGTGGTTTGTTTTGTGGTCTGGAGGCAGATAAATACCTTCCATTCCTTTTCCTCACTGGTTTAAATATCACAGATTAATATAAGGCAGGTGCCCAGTAAATGAGGTTTCTGTTTATAGAGTACCATTGCTGTGTTTGTTTGTCCTCTATTATTTGGGTGTGTGAGTGTTTCATTGTATTTAATTATGTCTGTGAGGCACAAGACAACAGTCAACATCTGCTCTATTGTTTCCTTGGTTTACAGATAGCTTTGATGGGTTATTAAACAATCTATTTTTCAAACACAAACAGGGAAATGAGCTGCACCCACATTATGTAATTTTGTAGAGGTACATTATGTAATTAGTTGTCTAGTGTTTGCACACTAATCTTTTATTTTGGTTGAATTTATGCTATTCCACTAAAAAAAAATATGTGATGGTCTTTGGCAGTTTTAATTTAATAGTGAGTTTCTATTTTCTGTGTGGATTGAATTGATTTTTGTCACTACTAAATTGGTATTATCATGCATTTCATGTTGAAATAATACACCTGAGTTCTGAATGCTGATATAAAAATTAGAAATGTGTATTAATTTTCATTTGTAACTGAAAAGAGCTACTGATAAACTGTTACTACAGGAGCATCGCTAGTTAACTTGGATTATTTTTGAGTAAAAGTTAATCTGTTACCAGAGCATCAGCTGGGGAAGGCAAGGCTCAAGATTTTACTCTCCCAGATCTTACTCAGGGCAGAACAGTCCTTAGTACTCCCTGGACAAGCAAAGTTGTACTGTATGAGCAGGGAGATGACTCAGTAGAACTTGACTCTTGTACAAATGGATTTCTTGAGGGAAAAGTGCTTGTTTATTATCTGTTTTTAATTTTGCTTTGTTTTGATGTACCTGTCAACTGTTTTAACTTCCTTTATGTAGCACTAATCTCCACTATACTCTATCTGGATGCATTAAGGTAAATCACTGAAAGATTTCAACTACACAGCATGTGATTGTTTTTTTTTGCCTCAAAATAAAATGTAGAAGAAAATGTTCCAGACACAAATGATGAACGGGTCCTAAAATTAGGCTTTCTGTGGCTTTTATCATTGCAGAAAGTCACCTATTAAAAATGTTTGAGAACATAATATTTTCACAGCTCCCAAGCTGCTGCTGCCTCCTGCTCTAGAGCTGCAGCTGGGTCTGTTTTTTAGCACTGAACTTTTGAGGCCTTTGAAATGTTGGTAATGTAATGAGGTTGCCTTATGCACTAAGGTTTTCTTTTGGAATAAAGTTGTTCAAAATCCTTTTAAGGTGAACTCTGCTCTGGTGAGACCCCACCTGCAGAGCTGCCTCCAGCTCTGGGGGCCCGGCAAAGGCAGGACATGGAGCTGTTGGAGAGGAGGCACCAGCATGATCAGAGGGATGAAGCATCTCTCCTGTGAGGAAAGGCTGAGAGAATGGGGATTGCTCGGCCTGGAGAAGAGAAGGCTCTGAGGTGACCTAATTGTGGCCTTGCAGTACCTGAAGGGGTCAACAGGAAAGATGGAGAGAGAATATTTACGAGGGCATGGAGTGACAGGACAAGGGGGAATGGTTTTAAACTGACAGAGAGTAGGTTTAGATTAGATTTTAGAAATAAGTATTTTACTGTGAGGGTTTTGAGACCCTGGCACAGGCTGCCCAGAGAAGCTGTGGCTTCCCCATCCCTGTCCAAGTGGCCTTGGATGGAGCTCTGAGCAACCTGTTTTGGTGGAAGGTGTCCCTGCCCACAGCAGGGGGTTGGAACAAGATGATCTTTAAGTCCCTTCCAAGTCAAATCATTCTCTGATTCTGTGAACTAAACTACCCCTTGTACATAAAGAACTATTCAAAGGAAAAAACTATATAATAAGCATAGTTACTTGGAAAAGTATGCATTGTTAACAGGTAGGACTGGTGTTTCAGGAGCTTGTTGAAATGTAATTTTGCAAAATGGTAGTAATTTTTTAGCACAGAATGAGATTTCTTCACTTTTTTTTTTTGTGCAAGGGCGTGCTAGAAATACTTTGTAATCTCCCCCTACCCATGTGCATCAGCAGCAAAAGATGTGAGCACAGAACAGGGATTTCAGATCTGTTCCTTCCAGTGTCAGTAAATGCTCCTCTATTGATTTGAAGAATTACACTTGAAGTTTTGACTTTCCACAAACGTGACAATTGGAAACTAAAACAGGAATTTCTAACTACAGTTTCCTAAGAAACAAAGGATTGACAGGGTAATGGTGTTCAGAGAGAACTTTGTTTCCAAGGTGTTTCCAGAAACCCACTGTGGAAGGGACAAAGAAAAATGATTTTATTTTTTTTTTCCTGTAATGTCTATTACTAAGTTGTTTGGTAAGGTTGGGTCTCTCAGGAGCTGGTTATAAACAAACATATGAGTTTGTGTTTGACCAAATGAACCAAGCAGGCGTCTTCAAATGCGTGCCTGGGAATGGAGCATTCCCAGGATTTTTTCTGGCATCAGATTCAGGGATGGATTTTAGTGGATGAGAAAGTCAGGATTAGAATTTCTACTGGGGTAGATCAGTTTATTGACTAAAGTTGTTATCCTTGGCTTTGTTATGCAATTAATGTTTTGTACAGTGTATGTGCATTTTCTGTCATCGTTTTCTTGTATACTGTGCTTAAGAATAGTTTTAAGTGTTTACTTGCATTAAGATTGTACAGGTAGTGTGTGCCTGTTTCCTGAAGAAAATGAACTTTGAAACTGCTTTTTGAAAACTCTAAGGGAAAGCAAGTTTCAGATTTATGAAGGATGCTGAGTTAGAGGAGTCAGCATCTGGTCTGTGATAATGATGGGCACTGATTATTCTCACAGCTTCACAAAGAATCAGGGCTATGGAGAACAAAATATTGCAGTGTTTTCTTCATATGACCTTAAAGGGCTAATTAGGGCTGAAGAGTTGAGGATAAGGCATCAGGAAATTTAGCTCTTTTACCATGAATGGGCAAACAGATCAGGAGATAACAAAAGTTGTTAGCCTGTAGTACTAGATCACAAAAGCATTCAAGAAAGGAGGCTGTGAAGGAGACCTATCAATAGGAAAAAACAAAATTGAGGTAATTATGAAACCTTTGAAAATAATTTCTACAAGAATTCACTAGTCCCAGTTGCCTCATTAGTTATCCTGAAGTCTGACAATTCTGTGGAAGCAACTGTGTAGTGCTTTTCTGTTAATACCAGAGAGATGTTCCAATAATAACATTTATAATCCAGATGTGCAAAACTTATGTCTGTCTTATGAACTTCCAGTGCAGTTCATGTTTGTTGAGTAACTCGAAACTGGTAGGGGATATTTCATTTCTTGTTTTTATTTATTGCTGGTGTTCAGTAACATGTGTTTTAGTGTTTTACTTCTTTACTAAGCAGTATCAGATGTTTCATTTCTTCTGGTTAGGGGCAAATAACTACTGAAAAAAAAAATTGAGACAAGGTACAATGCTCTCAGTCAAAGAGTTTGAGTTCAGTTTCTAGTGTCTGATCCCCTTATGTTGCGTTGCAGGAGGATTGACAACACCTGAGGTCTTAGATGGAGATAACTTTCACTTTGTCTTATATCTTGCAGCAATAAAAATCTTAGTAATATCCAACTAATACCTTTAACGTACGCTAAAGTACTGATTTCAATAAAAATAGAAATAATCCTCTTCTCTTGTCCTTCTCTGCACAAATTTGCACCAGTTCTTGGCTGGTGCTCTAAGGGCACTGACAAAAGTTGATTAAAACCTAAATGAAGGTGAGATTAAAAATCCTTTCATTATTCCCTTCGAATATCAAATGGAATCAACCAGAAGTAAAAAAGTTAGTAAGTGGGTGACAGGAAAGGCTCTTACCATCTGGCACTGATATAACAGTGTTATGGTTTCCTGATCTTATGTGCTTATTCTACCCTCTTCTGTTATTCTGACCAGTAGCATGATCCATGTAGGTTTACGTTGTCCTGAGGAAGTTGTGAGAGATAACACTAGAAATCAACTATTCACATGAATTCAGTATCCACTGTGTTGCTGAAGAATATTTAGGACTGGAAAGTATAATGAATAAATAGAATATTTTTTAACAGGTCTTGGGAGAGGGGAGAAAAGAAAACACATGATGTGATTCTTTAAATGAGATCTATTTACTATATTATGACGACGTTTTCTTAAAGCTTCACCCAAGGAATTTTGTTCTTTTACCTTGGTTCTTCTGTGTAGTGGCTCTTTACACAAAGGTGCCCACAGAGAGAACCAGAGCAATTCCACTGTGATTGACTCCACTCACAGATGCTCAGAGTGTGGGCAGAAAAGATGTGGCCCATGTCAGGAAAAGGCTCCTGTGCTGTGTGAGCTTTGCCTGGATAGGCCATGCACAGCAGCTGCCTGTAAGACCGAGTTTAGGTGTGGTGGTTGAATTGCTGAACATGGGATTAAGTGTGTCTTCAAACAGTTGCATTAGGAAATATCCATGAGACTGAATTGACTTCAGACATAAAGTAGCAATGAAGTTTAAAAAAGCTTTATTAACTTCGTGGTATTCAGATTTGGAGGCACATTTTGTATCAACTGAGCTTTCTAATGCTTTCAGCCAAATCCTGCCTGCCTTAGATGCTCCTTGCTTGTAGCTCTTGGCTAAACTTCAGTACTTAGAGTATTGCCAGTATCTTGAATAGATCTGAATTATGGCTTGCATTACATCTAAGGCCTTCAAGTCTTGATATTTTATCTCTGGAAAATATGAAACTTGTCACTTGTGAACAGAAATTCCCTCTGATCCCTTTAAAGACCTGTAGGGTCTTTATTATTTTGAGGTTTGAATGGGCTGTTTCTCCAAGGCACCCTATGCTGGTTGCTGCAATCAAACCCTTGCACTTGGCATGGTAGGGTGCTTGAATGATGTATTTATACAGGCAGGAGGCAGGGTTTAATACCATCTCATGATTCACTGTGCAGTCCTATTAATATGAACTTCACTCGGGGGAATAAGTAGCTGTTACTTGTCAGCAAATCCTCAGTGTATTAAGGGGGTGAAGTTGTATTGAAAGATCCTCACAGTGATACTATGCTGTTCCCAAGGGAAGCAAATGAAAACTGTACTTTGATGAATAATGAATGTACTAATTGGGGTCAAGAAGAAGTCATAGCTTCCTGTGATACCATAGTTAGAGTAGCCTGACCATGGCAATAAAGAGAGGTCGGTTTGACCAGATTTGGCAGTAAAAATATGTAATTATCTGTCATCTCTGTCATCTCCACACAACTAAAGCCTGATACACGGCAGTGATGGGCAGGTGGTTTATCTCTTCTACATACATATTCCTGCTACAATATAGTGTTGTATTCCTGAGATCCTCTTTTCTGCATGTTGGTTCCATAAGAACATGGCCATGAACTCACACTGAGACTGCTGGAGTGCTCAAGTATTGGCAAAAATCCTGTGTGGAATACACAGTGATCTCTGATGGCATTGCTTGGATGTATCACTAGGGTTCATTAAGAGTGGGTATTGATTACAGTCAGCCTGTTCCTGATTTGCAAGGAAGAGTATGTTTGTTGCTACAGGTCTTTATTTGCAATTGAAAGTACTCTAAGGGGAAGATTACAGCCTGCTCTTACCTCTTGGCATAATACGTGCCTAAAAAAACCATATTTCTTGGTCATCTTTTGCATGCAAAAAAGAAGGAAAAATGAAAGATTAAGAAAGATATATGAAAGTATGATTCTAATATGTATTTTGTGAAAAAAAAAATATATAGCCTGACACTTTATTAAATAAAGATGTATGTGATATTTATCATTTGTGAAACTGGAATATGTACATAGTTTTCAGTAGTTTGTCTGTGTAACTGTGTGATATCAAACAAGCATGAGATTTGAAAGTGTTCTATGTTTCATACAAAATTTTCTAAGCTGCTTAACTGCTTATAGATTGGAGGCTAATCTCAACTGTTTTAGAAAATGCAGATAATCTCAAGAGTAGAGCAGTGAAAGACATCTGAAGTAGCCTGGAGATGGGGGAGAGTTTGTTCTCAAAGAGGGCAACAGGGAAAATACAACTGATGTGGTACCCTGTCCAGCTGATAGGAATTATGGAACAAAAGCCAGGATGAAACTCTGTAAGAGAGGGAAAACAATGCAGTGCACTGAGACAGAGGAAACAAAGTGAAGAACTTGGTAACACATCTGCAGTGTTTGTTGTGAATAAGTACTAATGTCTGCATGTCCAAATCAACCCTTGGTGCTTAAAGCAAGAGATTTTTCCTCTGGTTTTACAGCTAACTTTTCTGAGTGATCCAGGACAACAGGTAGCACACAGAGAAACTTCCTTCACAAATGGAATTGTACAGGCCCATGGAGCTGCCATAAAAGTGACTTGCATCACCATGTGTGTTGCCCCAGTTTTTATAGCTTTAGGAGACTTATTTTCTGTGTGACCCCTTGCAGTCTGATGTCATCTTCCTTCCTAGTGCAGTGCCCAGCACATTAAATAACTAAAGTTTCCAGATTGATCCTGCTTGAATTTTGACACAAATTCTGGCGTAAAAATCTGGTTGTGATTTAGAATCTTGCTAATTGGTGTGATAGTGCAGCTGAGTCAAAAGGCACCTATAGCCACTTGTTTGGTTTCTTAGAGAGTAGTTGTTCACAGACTGTTGTCTGCTTTTGTGCCATGATATGTAGGGATGGTGACAGGCCCCTACATTTCTGTAGTAGCCAAAGGGAAGTCCAGCCAGAGAGCATCCCTTGACTCCAGCTTTAACCTGCTTCCTCTCTCTAGCACACATTTATCTCCTCTGTAAGTGAATGTGTTTTGTGACTCACTGAAGGGTAAATCACTCTCTCTGCTGTCAGGAGACAAATACATATCTCCAGCAATCTAGTCTGAAAGAACTGAAGGTTTCCAAGGATGTAGAGGCGGGCAAGGCTTGCCTTCAGGAGTTCCTGGAAAAGTGAAGCTAAGTAGGTGTGTACCTTTGAAATGTGTGTGTTCTTTTGTATTGCTGTCAGAAATGGTGATCTCCTGCAGCAGCCACAGTTCTCTTCTAAAGGAATTTACCACTGGGCAGTCAGTCCATCCCTCAGTCAACGTTTCTGTGGTGGGTTCTGGCCAAGTGGAGGTTTAATGGGCTGAAAGAGAAACATTTATAGGTGTTTATAAGAAGTTTTATCTGATATCAGGCAATTTCAGGGGAAAACATCAATGCCATTTCCAGCTTGGTTAGGAGGGGTAGGAGTGTAATATTCAAGGCAAAATGAAAAGTATTAATTGCTCAGTTGTTGGCAATAGGAGCTGGGGTAGGAACAGGCTGAAGTGAGCCCATGGGAGGTGATGACAAGTACTGTATAGTTGCTGAGGTAGCAAAAAGATGTGTTTTGGGGCAATGCAAGGAGCAAAATGAGAAGCGATCTTTGTCTAAGCATTCCAAAAGAAATGCAAAGTAAACATGCCATTCTTTAGCCAGTGAGATACTAGAGCAGTGCACAGTACTGACAACAAAAAAGAAAGTTTCAAGTTACTGATAGAAGAAGTGAAAAAGGATTGGCTGTGTACTCAGACACCAACGTTTGCTGCAGTGTTGCACTTCAAGTGTTATAAGACCAATTGGCCTACAAGGTGAAAGCCTTGATTTTTCTAGAGCTATGAATAGTTTCCAAAATATGTTTCTGAAGTTATTGTGTGAAGTGATTCTCTCTGAAGTTCTCATAGTCAGCAAGACTGTAACTATTTACCTTTATGTATCTTTGAAATCTCAAAAATTGCCATCATTTTATATTTAGAAGAAAAAGGGAATAGTTGAACTTCAGTGGAACTGAAATGTTGTTGGTTTCTGATTAAAAACTAGCAGCAGGGCAAGATGAACCTGGCTGATTCTTTCAGTGTGCTCCCAAGAGCTAATGTAATTGTTAAATGCTAATGTAGTATTTAAATAGAATCTTTAAGTTCTGAAGAAATACGTATTAATTCCTAATGTGTTCCACATACTTGAATCCCACAAGTGTTCCACATACTTGAAAATGATGGTTTCTCTTAGTTGTAAACAGTTTCTATATCTTTATATATCTCTATCTTTTATCTATATCCTTATATCAATATTTTGTTCACTAGTATAAACAGAGATGCTTGGTAAACTCCAGCAAGTCTGACTTCATCCACCACACTCGTATCAGTATGAGATCAGTAGATATCTCTGATTTGTATAGGTGATATTTTCTACTTTAAAAGTCACTAAAACATGCTGTATTTCGGTTCTGCTGTGATGTGTGATAGGAGCTGGCTGGGGAATTCATACCTGGCTGGAAAAGCTCCTCCACGTACTTCAAACTTTGCTTAGGAGGGTGGAACAGGGTGAGCAGCTGAGGACAAGGGTCAAGTCTGGATAGTGCTTCTGGAGCACTTGAAGAGCCTTTGGTCCTAAATGGCTTTTGTAGAAAGGTGGATATAATCTTTGGAAGACAAGTGTGGTAGTTGTAAGTGTCACCAGTTGTGCTGGGGAGGGTGGGGGAAAATGTGCAGACCAAGTTTTTCTGTCCAGCAGTATTTCATTTAATGCCTGGGTCTGCTTAGCTCAGGCACTGCTGATCAATGGCAGTTCACCTTCTCTTTCAAAGCATGTGTGCTGCTGGTGTCTGCTAATACTTTCTTAGGGGCAGCAATCTAAAGTTGCTGTGGATGAGGGAAATTATCAGGAGACTTGGAAACTAATCTGTCCTTTCAGTTTTGGGCTTTCCTTTACCAGAAAACCACTGAGAAACCTTAAAGAGAAAATGGAGAATAGGAAAGGTGACCAGAAATAAGAGGCTTGAAGAAGAACTTAAAAGAAACAAATATGACATAGCATGGAGAGGGTACCAAAGTGGTACCTGAATTATTTATGATCTGAGAGATGGGAAAGTCACGCCAGTGGTGGAAGGAAGTAGAAATTATTTGAAGTTCATTGGTGTCGTTGAGCATTTGCAAGAACTGTTGTGGTATTTTGAACTAGATACAGGCATTAAGAAGAATTAATTATTTGGCAGAAAGATGGTCTAAATAGATTACTTCTGTCAGAATCTGATTAGAGCATACATCATTGATTGGCTGATGACTGCATTGCAGGGATCTGCCTTTTCCAGGCATTGTGGCCCCAGGGAAGTTGCTAAAGTCTTTTTTTTTTCCTTCCCTTGAACCACAGCAAAACCTAAGCATCTGCTTTTGCTTGGGGAAGTATTTTGGTCATTGTCTGATGTGCCATTTACATGTTCTATGCAGGTGGGATTAAAACCTTGGCCTTTCTTGCATCGTTTTCATTTTTCTTGTTCTGCCCGAATGTGTAGCTCAGTTTTCAGGCATACTTCTGGCTTTGTTTCTGTCTCTGTGCATCCCTACTGTACAGCAATCTCCATTTCCTTCCCATTTGAAATGACTTCTTAGCAAGTCTTCAATAAAATTACTATTAGAGCACCACTGTCAGTAGCTTGAGTTCTGTGCTAAAACAGAAGATTGTTGTATTAGACTGCTGGGCCTGAAATACTTACGTATTTTGTGACCTTCTACTGCTACCTTAACTTGCTTAACCTATGTTCTCCACCTTTAAAACCAGCTTTTCATAAATAATACCTGCCTTTTAGCAAAATTCTGCAGAAATGAAACAAATAAGATTGCACATTTTATTTGTGCAAACTAGTGTTCATCTATTTTTCTCGTTCTTTCCTCCTCTCTCATTTTTGAAATCAATTTTCAATTGCAGAAAATACATGAAAATTTTTAATTAAAAAGAAACAAAACAGGTTTGGGGCTGGAAAACCCAAAATTGAAAACCAAGGGCTGAAGACAACGTGGCCTGCATTAGCACACTGAAAATGGCTTAGCATGTATTTTTTTTTTTTTCCTTCCAGCATTATAATTTTCTAGAATGTCATGGAAGTGAAAGCTGTATAGTTGTTTAAAATAGATGATCTCCCCTTTTCCACCCACACATATACTTAATTTTTTTGCAGGGAGTAGGAATCCTGGAGTGGGCAGGAAGTAAGTGCTGTCACCCCCCCGTGGCTTCAGGCAGGTGATGGATGTGCACGGTCCTGACCATTCTGGCTTTGTCCTACCAAAAATGTTTAGGTCTGTGCTTAACCTCTACCATGCTAAAATAAACAGACCTATCAACTTATTTATTTAGTCTAACACTATTCTGGCTCACTCTCTGAGTTCTCAGCACTTTGTGTTCAAATTTCATATATTCACTCTCTGAGTTCTCGGCGCTCTTTACGCTCAAGTTTCACGTGTTCAACATATTCTTGCCAAACTGGAGTGACCATTAATGGTGAACTGTAAAATAAGCCAAATTTCCTTTTTTGTGTGACTGGGAGGCAGAACACAAATGTGTTGGTACAAAGTGGTGAAGCTGCTACAGTTGCACTGACATGAGTTCAGAGCTTGGCAAGGGCAGGGATGTGAGTAAAACTCTGTTTGTACCTCTCTGGTTCTGGTTCACAGAGGTCTGTGAGAACTTAGGTAGCTGGTGCACACATGGGACATCCTCAGAGAGCCCCCCAGAGAGTCACAGTTTGGCTTTGGAGTGCCATACTGCCAGGCTTTTGGAAGTTGTTATAGTGAGGCAAGCAAAGCGGCCTTACCTTAAAACAGGTAACTGCCGTTTATTTTTGAAGTTTATTTTTCTATGTTACAATCTGCAATGTTGAAATTATAAATGCTTTTTAGACATTTGATAGTTTCATTGTTCTTGAATGTTTATGCTGCTTGCAAAGGACTGGAAGGGTCCTCCTGGGAGTTGCTGAGTTCAGACTACTATTGGCATCATATAATTACCTGTTATAAGCCACCTTTTTTTGTTACTGTGTTTTTTCTAGACTCTCATTAGCCAAGACCAAAATACTTAAAAAACCCAAAACCAAACCCTTGAAAAAAAAATATTTTCAGCCTAAATTTATTCATAACAAGGTTTTTCTTGATTTTTAGAGTGTCAGGATTGTCCTTAGCTTAAACAGTCTTTTCCTCCTACTGTTTTCTTCCCTGTTCACAGATTGTTTTGCTGGGATAAACAAATCCACCTTAGGTTCCTGTTGCAGCATAGTTGTTCCATTCCCCTGTATACAAAAAGGAATTTCTCTACAGCCCTTTTATTTGAATTTGCCCTTTTTTTTTTTAAATGTGAATGAAGGAAACTGTATGCTAGTGGGAGAACCTCTAAGAAATCAGGAAATTAATTGAGACATAAAATTAATTAAGAAATACTTCTAATTTGCATCACACTAGCAGCTCAAATTCTTTAAACAGATGCAATGAGATCCTGCTTTTCCTCCTCCTGAGTTTAGATCTGCAGTTTCTGTTATTAGCAGAATCATGATCTTGTGTTCTGTATTATTGAATTTCATCCCATTTCTATTAATGCAGCCCATAAGGTTTAGCAGTTCTTTCTATGTAATATTCTTATCCTTTTCAGTCTTGACAGTACCTTCCAAGTTTGTGTCATCAGGAAATTTCATCAGCATGTTGCCTTGTGCCAGAATAATTAAAGAAAATGTGGAAAAAAAAAAAAATATCTGTCCCAAAACAGATCACAGAAAAGCTTCCCTTAAGCTTGTGCTTCCCTGTACAAGTCTTCTCCTTTAGGTTTTCTAACATCTTATCAAATACATACCTGCTGAAACAAAAAACCTGCTGGGGATTTTACAGAGCAATTTAACAGTCTTATTTATGTCAGTTGTCCCACTGAAGTCATTTGAGTAAAGCTTGCAGTATCCATTTTATAATCTCCATTCCTGGGTGAAAGAAATCTTTCTCTTCAAATGCAGCTCAGTCTGCTAGATGAAACAATTAGGCGGTAGTTAAAATGAAGTTGTGGATTTTTTTTAAGAAATTAAGTACTTTTGGGTGAGTTGTCACTGCAACTCACTTTCTAATATATACCTTTTGTTTATATATTTCTGTGTGAAAGTTCACGACTGATTTTGTACCGGAATTGGTGAAAACCTTTTGAAAAAAATCCACGATGTGTCAGCCCTACTGCGTTCTTAATAATTAAACTGCAAGGCTCTCAATAAGAAAAGAGCAAGAAATCAGATTTACACCTGAGCCCAGTGAGATAACCAGTGTGAACAGCATTATCCCCAGCAGAAAAGTGAAGCGATTCTGTAACAGGAGATGGAGTTGGGTAAACATCCCTCCATCATGTGACAATCGCTGTCCTCCCTGGCAGTGTCTCCAGAGAGCATCCCAGGGGGTCACAATTCAACAGCTAAAGTTAGAAATGGTTGAAGGCTGAGAGAAGCAAGGGCCAGCCTGCAGCTGCTGAGGTAGATTTGTGACTCCTGCACCACTCCTGCCGTGATACATGAGAATCAATTACTGGGAACCTTTCACGATGGTCAAAATGTGACATTAAATAATTGAGTATCACATCAAATCTTGTCTGCAATTAGTTATCTGGAAAAGTAATTATGCAACAAAATCAAGGAGCTGAAATTAGTGGTGTGAAGCACCCTGGTTATTCGAAGACTGTAGGAGAAGGTTTTTTTATGTATTTTTTTTTTCGTGTAACATGAAGTTGTAAGTACCTGAGTAATTCCTTGTTGAAATAAAAAACTAGTCTTGCTCAACTGTAATTCTTGTCATTAGCCATATCTGCAATCGAAGATGCATTCCACGTGAAACAGGTGTTAATGACTGAGTTTGTTTTGTCTAAAGTAAAAATTAGCTGTGGAAGAGAATGTCTTGCAAGTAGTATGTTTAAAATCAAACCTGTTTTCTTTAGGGAGGAAAACAGCCTAAATTTCGCTCTTTTTGTCTCTTACATTCTTAGTGTAAGTTGAATTGGAGGACGGATTTGAAATACTCTAATGGGCAAATTTGGTCTTTTTAAAATAGTGATATCAATGTAACAACATAGATGTGAAAGGTTAGAAAAGCCATTAAAATATAATTTACATTTGTAGAAGTAGTTAGCTTGTGTTAGTTAGCTCAAATATTCAAAACAAACAAGGAAAATACAATTAATCAAAACAGGGTATGTACCCAGTGTGACAGACTTAAGTTTAAACACTCACATGAATATTGTTTAACAGCTTATAAATACAGGGAAATGTTTACTTATGCAATCATGATAAACCTGATTATTTTTAAAATGGCTTCTAATAGTAACTGTTGTCATGTATATGCCAGAACTGATAGGAAAATTAATTCTAATTAGTAGACCTGTGTACAGAATTTGATCTCTATATGTGTAGTACTTGAAAATCTGAACTGATAAAGAGTAGTAGGCTTAGTCATGTTACTTAAGCTGGTCCCAAAATAGCACCTTCCTTTTTTGGTAGAGTTAGGTTTGCAGCTGTTGTCTCTATCTGTTGTCTCTGAAGAAAATTTTAACATTTAAGAGTTGCTGACGTCAATTTTTTTCTTTTTTTTACAGCTGATGTGGGCTTTGCCCCTGACAGAAGTTATTTGGTTCTAGCTCTGAGTTTGGAAGAAGTTGGTATATAGATTTTCCCCTAACTTTCAATTGATGTGTTTAGCTTTAGTTGGGAGTAATACTATCACTTAAACCATGTTGTCGTCTCAAGGAGTTTTGCTACATCCCTATGGAGTGCCCATGATTCTGCCGGCAGCACCATACTTCGCTGGACTTGTTCAGGTAATGCAAGGCCGCTTCCAACAAGCAACTTAACTCTAGTGCACTTAGAGCAATAATTGGAATTTTTATGGTTGAGAAAGCAAACACTTTTAATACAGGCAAAAGCTCTCATGTAGTCAGTGGGAAGACAGTAGGAAATCAAAAAGATGGATCACCCTAATCTGTGTATTGACATCTCTCATGGCTGAATAAATGGTGTAGTTGAGCTATATTTGCTTGTATTGATTTGTCTGCTGTTTAACATTCATGCCTTTGCTTCACGAGGTTGACCACAGGGCAGAGGATTTGCTATCCATTCCAGGTTTCTGAGGGAGTCAGCATTCCCACGGCAGGTCATAAGACAAAGTAACTTACCATGATGTGTTTAGGTTAAGTGTTTTAGCACAGCAAATAGGAATAGTGTTAAATGTGCATTAATTCATATGTTATGCGTCACACAGGGTTTGTGTTTTTGTGTGTGTAGAAAAATATCACCTGCACAGAATATTTATACACATCCCATTAGTTCTTTTGAACCCTCGAAGTGTAAGATCTTGCTGCAGGGCGAGAGTTCTGTGTTTTAGAAGTTAACTGGCAATTACTAGATTGTTGTTGTTGTGTTGTCTGCTTTTGATTTGGTTTTATTTTTATCAAAAGGTGGTGCTACTGAAGTTTCTGCTGTTGGACTTAGGATTTTTAATAGATTGTGTAGACGCTAATTAAGCAAAAAGTATCCTGTTGTTTACAGTATTGGAAGACATCAAGAAAGAATTCAAATAACATTTCCAAGCATTGACAAAATGAAAGGAAAGGTACCTTGTGACCGTAGGTAGATATTATGCATTAACAGGGTCAAGACGTGAGGACTTCTCTGTGCTGTGTCAATGAGTCAAATGAACTGTGAGGAAGAGGGAAATTTTCATTATGCTCCTCTACTCCAGCATTTTGCTGGCAGAGAGGGGCAATCGCAGCATGAAACAGGTGCTTTTCCATACAGGTCCCTTCAGTAATCAAAGACTGTGAGTTATGATCTTCACTTCAGGCTTGATATCAGACACATAGGTCTAAAATAGAAATATAGCATTGCACAGTGGCCATTATCAGCTATTGAAAAAGTGTGCCTTCTGAGGTGTGCAAGCTGGTGCTATTTTTTGTGCAGTGAGACATGGGAGCACTTCTGAACACATCAAGCAGGCCTTGATATCCATTAGAATTTGGGGGTGAAGGTCGGACGCTGGAGCTCAGTCAGCCCCTGTGCCATCCTGTCCAATAAATAATTACAAGCAAATCGTGCCTTTCACTCTATGCTGATTGATGTTGAAATTGCTTTTGAAAGTTCTCATAAGTTCCTGTTATAGATTAAGTGCCGGTGTAGGAAAAATAACTGCACCCAACTGAAATGGGTGAATGTAATCAGGTTTAATGGACTCGAGAGCTTGTTGGGAATTAAATAACTATTGATTTGTTGGAAAGTTGCTGTCATTACAAAATGCCACTCTGGACGCATTATCCAAGCAGATAGATTAGAAGAAAGGGCCCTTTGAAAATTGGGGATGCCTTATTTCAATCTTTTTCCTTTTCTTTCTTTCCTTAGAAAGATATATCCAGGCCTATTCTACTCCTTTAGCGTAGATCTAAAATAGTCAAGCAATAGGAACGGTTGAACAACAAAAAAAATAGGTATGTTTACAGGTACAGTTGGAAAGTGTTCTCAAGTCTCTTGTCTTCTCTCTCTCTAATGTCAAACCTGAAAATTGCATTTTAGAAAGAAAGCACATGTTTGAGTTATTGTCTTAGTGAGGGAATTACAGCATTAAATGGCTTGACCACTTCCCCCCCCACCAAGTTTTTAATTACATTGGCAGTAGCTCTGGTCAGCTTTTGACACCAGAATGCTTATTGTTTGTCTCTTAGAGTAAACCTAAGTATCCAAAATAAATAATGCAAAGGACACCTGATAGGCTTATTTATATCATCCTCTTCTGAGCAGTAATTACATAACATTCAGTACTTTAATGGCAGTTTTTGTTCAAAAAAATATGCCTTGATAAACTGATTATGCAAATGGGGTTTTTTCTGGGTTGCAGGTTGAGATCACAACCTTGAAGTATTTTTGAACATGAGGCAGTTTTAACATTTTATGGGCTTATAAGATTGCAGTTGACTTACTTGCATGGATTTCTACAGAAAATAGATGTATTTCTAATTAGGGATTCCCCATGATTTCCAATTGGTTATATTCCTAGATTGCATATGAAAACAGTGTAGAGTATTGCTTAGAGATTTGGGGGACTGCTTTGGGGTTTTGTTATGTTTTGTGTTGCATGATTGAGCAAGAGAGTGCTCAGATCTCTGCGGAGGAATGTTAATCTTCAGAGGTTCTACACCTTGAGGAGCTGCATATTATTTCCTTTAGTGCTGTGCATATGCAGCCTGTTCCAGCCTCTCCTCCTAAACTGATCAGTAAACTCTGTCATACATACTCTGTATGACATACTCTGTCATACATACATGCTTGCTTTTGTCACACTGGCTTGTTATGGACTCCTGGGATGTGTGAGCCCTGGGATGAACAAAAAAAGGGCAGATACCATGGGTACATCTCTGAAAACACCTTATTTGAGCAACCATATGCATTTTCCCAGTTGCATGTATTCTATTAAGAAGCTTTGTCTTCCTCTTACTGAGATCATATGTTTGAGTGAGATGGTGGAAAAGGAAATGCATGAGAGA
This sequence comes from Pipra filicauda, assembly GCF_003945595.2. Classification (NCBI taxonomy): domain Eukaryota; kingdom Metazoa; phylum Chordata; class Aves; order Passeriformes; family Pipridae; genus Pipra; species Pipra filicauda. Next base: position 2,358,564 of record NW_024104909.1, read on the forward strand.
AGGTCCAGGGCTACTGAAGTGTTCAACTATAACTTGCAAAAACTAACTTGCAAACTTAGTTTTATTTTCTGATAAGTAAATATACCCTAAAAAAACCTTATTAGAATGATGGTGCTATTATTGCCTATGATGTATTAACACATTTTTAAATGAGAAAATGTTCTTTTCCTCTTCCTTGCTTCTCCTGGGTGAAACTGTAGGAGTAAAAAAAAAAAAATCACATGAAAGTACAAATGATGCATAAATAGCATGATGCCTCACGTGGGTGGGGAGATGTTTTCTGCCTTGGCACAGAGGATGTCCTGGTGGCTTCCTGGGCTGTCACAGGACCCGAACGGGCACTGCAGTGCAGCCCCTGTGTGTGCTGTGGGCAACGAGGCCTCCGCTGGGGCAAAACTATCCTGCTGTTTGTCCTGGCAAGGGAGGTAAAAAAAATGTCATCCAGGATTAAGTGTCAATCCAGTGAAAGACTTCTTATCCTGCCCTTGGTTCCCATCCCAGTTCTGTCATTTGATTCCCAAGGGGGAGCCCGTATGTCCGGATGAGCGGGGAAGTCACTGGGGTGTCCATGGAAAAGGTCCATGTGCACTGGCCAGGGTGTGGGAGCACAGCCCTGCTGCCAGGAGGAGTGGCTGTGTGCTCCTCCACCATCTCAGGGTAAACCTGGAACCAAGGGCCATTTATTTATCATTAAAATTACAAAGTGCAGCATCGAAAAAACTGTCTCGCAATTCATCGAATATTGTGTTTTGTTAAATAATAACTTAAAGGTCTCCACATCTTTCATGGCTCTGAGGGGTTCAGGTATATAAAATCTTTGTAATTGCTCTGGTTACTTGGAATGTTAGGTTTATGATAAAATATTTTAAAAATGCACGAGCAATATATAACACTAATAATGGATGCTAAATTATTTATTACATGGCTGGTTTGGGTGGTTCAATTTCCATTTAGCAGAGAAAAAGCAGTTCATAGGCATTATTATAAAAATTATTAAAGCTGAAGTTTATTAGACCTTTTGGTAAACTGGGAAGTTCTAAATAGACAGACACTTCTATTTAACACAGAATGTGCTACTTAAATATAAAGATGATAAAGATGGGATTATATTTGAATATGGTCAGTAATTTTTAAAGTATACTTTTATTTTAACATAGTGACCAGAAAGGCTCTAAGAGTTTTAAAGCTTTAATATTTTTATTGTTAAAGATTTCAACCAGCTAAGCTAAAATCTTTTCATTTGCTTCTTTATCTATGTGGTGGTGAAGGGGAGGGTGGAGAAAAAAGCAGGAAATAGAAAGCTATCGAGGTAACTATTTCAATAAACAGGGAATTTCTGTGCTTTTAAATACATCATTCTTAAGTTTAAATCATTCTTAAGATATTTATATTTTTTTCTGTGCATCTGATTTTCCGTAACTGGTTAACTAGTGTGTTGAACTGACAACTGGAAATGTGGTAATCTGGAGACAGCTCCATTTTATTTTAGGGCTGAGAGAATTGCCTAAAATATGCTGTGAAAAGTAGTGGTGCAAACTTATCACGGTGCCATCACTGTACCCATTTGGAAAATCCTTGGTTTGCTGCTGTGTTGGGAAGTGCTAGCAGGGAGTGCACGCAGAATATTTGCAGATGCTGCTGTGTGAGGCTACCTGCAAAAATCACACTTGCTTTCTGGCAATCCAGTCTTGGAAAATGCCATGGATTTGTTGTGGCACCTTGCATGAGAAAGCTTTTGTAATTTAGTAGGTTTTATTTGAATAATGCATTTGAAATAGCAGTGATGAGAGGTTTTAATTTTTCCTTCCCGTGTTGCCTGAAGTGGTGTATAGTTGTTTCTGTTGGGTTTAGATTATGATCTAGTGGAATGCAGTGTGTAATTTCTGTTTACATTGGCTGAATTGCCTCTTTGAAGTGCAGTAAGTAGATGATTTACCTTAGATGCAGATTTATTCTGGCTTGATTGTGTTGTTCTGTCTTTGCAAGTGATAAGGGTCTCTTATTACTGGTACTGTACTCCCCGTGCTTTGTGAGTGGAGGTTGAATATGTTTTACTACTGCAATCACTTTTCATCTGAATGTGTATCTTGTTTTGGTTTTGAGGGAGTATATGTAACATTTCTTTTCTGCCTGAGACTTGCTAAGTGTTTTCTCCCTTCTGTATCAGAAGAGCCTTTAACAGACGTAAAGTGGTGGTATTAGTGATGAATGTAGTCTGTGTTACTTTGATAAATGAAGATTTTTGTAAGCAATGTTTAAATCTCTGGAAATCACGGAATCATAGAATTGTTTCTTGGAAAAGAGCTTTAAGATCATCAAGTCTGACTCTTAACCCAGCACTGCCAAGTCCACCATTAATTCATGTCCTTAAGTGCCACATCTATGCTTAATTTTTAATTTACCCTTTTTAAATACCTCCAGGGATGATGACTCAACTGTTTCCCTGGGCAGCCTCTTCCAGTGCCTGACAACCCTTTCCTAATATCCAATTTGAATCTCCCTTGGTGCAGCTTGAGGCCATTTCCTCTTGTCTTGTTACTCTAGAGCAGAGTCTGACCCCCACCTGGCTCCATCCTCCTCTCAGGGGTTTCTAGAGAGAGGGAAGGTCTGGCCTTAGCCTCCTTTTCTCCAGGTGGAGCCCCCCCCCAGCTGCTCCTCATCACACTTGTGCTCCAGACCTTTCCCCAGCTCCCTTGCCCTTCTCTGGACACGACCCAGCCCCTCAATGTCTTTCTTGTCATGAGGGGCCCAAAGCTGCTCCCAGGACTGAAGGTGCCTCAGCAGTGCCCAGCACAGGGGACAGTCACTGCCCTGGTCCTGTGGCCACACTCTTTCTGATCCAAGCCAGGTGCCATTGGCCTCTTGCCCCCCTGGGCACACCTTGGGCTTGTGTTCAGCCACTGCCACCAGCGCCCCCAAGTCCTTTCACTGCAGCCACTCTGCCCCAGCCTGGAGCTGCAGGGGGTGGTTGTGACCCAACCCAGCACTTGACCTCATACAGTGGCCTCGACCCACTGATCCAGCCTGTCCAGATCCCTCTGCAGAGCCTTCCTGCCCTCCAGCAGGTGGACATTCCCACCCTACTCAGTGTTGTCCGCAGACTTACTGCGGGTGCACTCGATCCCCTTGTCCAGATCATGGGTAACGATGTCAGAGCTCAGCCCAGTACTGAGCCCTGGGGAATTCCACCTGGGAGCATCCCCAGCTGGATGGAGCTCCAGGCACCACCCCCCTCTGGGCCCACCCATCCAGCCAGTTTGTTACCCGGTGAAGAGCACACCCATCCAAGCTGTGAGCATCCAGTTCCTCCAGGGGAATGCTGTGGGAAACTGTGTCCAAGGCTTTTCTAAAGTCTAGGCAGAGATCCACAACCTTGCCCTCGTCCATTAAGGAACTCACCCAGGGTCAGTCACGTAGGACATGTCTTTCTTAACCCAGTGTTGGCTGGGCCTGACTGCTTCACTGTCCTGCGTGTGCCTCAGGATGGCACTCCAGATGATCTGTTCCATACCACTGCACATTTAATTGTTTTTCCTTCTGAGACATGGATCAAGCGGTGGAGCCAAGATGCCACACTGGTGAAACCTGTCACCTGATCGAGAGGCTGCAGACAGCTTCAAACTATTTGGTTATTGATGCTGCGAGAGTTTTTCTTTTAACCTGCCTTTGTTTCTTGCCAATAAGTGCAGAGATATCATAAAATACCCGGTGAGTGAACCTGCAGGACCGAGAGGGAGGGGCAATGACATGGAATGTCTTTCCCACTGAGCAAAAAGTCAATTTTAGTAAGAAGGATAGCCTATCTAAATCGTTTTAGTTCACCTAAGAAACAAGGGGCTATTGTGGCCTCCCATCTAATTTTGTCTCACTAGCCTTTGTTTCAGAAATCAGAGGGTGACATAATTTGGATGAGTCAGGCAACACTGCATTACCTCTTGTTCTGTCAGCTGGGTCAATGTTGTCTTAGAGTCAGGGCTTTTTTTTTTTTCTTTCTGAGTTCAGCAAAAAAAAGGCAAAAGATTTCATCTGCCACCCAACAGACAGAATTTTTTCCTTTTTCACTTTTGCATGTAATACCAGTATTAGTGAATTCCAGAAATGATGATCTATAATTATGGTCAATACTTTGTGTATTGGAGAATACACTTCAGTGGAGTGTTTTAGTATGGGAAGAACTGGGTAACTTTTTGACTGCAGCTTTTGCAGAGGTTTTTAAGTGGAATAAATACAAGGTTATTCGAATTTGTATGAACACAGTAATTTCCATCGATAAAATAGCCTTCATTAGGGTAAATTCTATTTATTTGTTCATCCTGTAAATAAGAGAAAGCCTTTAAGATCTGGATTCTCTGTAAAAGCAGATTGTTTTATTTGACTTCCCCAGCTAGAAGCCAGCGAGCTGATAGGACTGTTTCCAAGGATCTGGAATTTCAGCTGATTTTTTTTCTTTTCTGACTCACGCATAATCATCAGTAATAAAAGTTCTGATGGCCAGATTATGACAGGAGATACAACTTTGAAGTTCTTTTGCTTTCAGTGGAATGATTCACAACTGATATAAAAATATGCTTGTACATCTAAATATAGAACAATCATTTTAATGGAGTTGGCTTGAATATTTCACCTATTTACCCTCTGAAAAATTATCCTGTGTTGCATGAGCTAACATTAGAAACCCAGTTAAAATACATCTTTAGGCCTGTCTGCTTGCTTGCTTTTTTTAACTGAGGTGTGCAGGTAACTGTTTGCTCAGACCTGGTTTCAAAGAGGGTGTTGTAAAAACATATCAAAATGTCTGTTTCAGTAGATCAGGGTGTGGAAAAAAATATAATGAGGACCTCATAATTTCAGGTATAAATACTTTCACTGAAAGAGTTGGGTTTGAACTGCATTTGAACTGCACTGGTGCTACCTAAGAGTGATGGAACCACACCTGCCAACCAGGTATCACAGCTGGTTTAAATTTATGAGCATCCAAAGGGTTCACAGATAATTTGAAAAAATTGGGTGTATTTTTACATGTAGTGACAGATCATGAACCCTGTAAATAGATAATGGGAAATCGGTCCAGGTAAATTTTAGGTGTCAGAGTTTCTAATTGTGTTCCACAAGATTCAGGTTATTGTAGATTAGGGTAAATTCTGATATCCTGGTTCCTTTTCTTTCTCTAGTGGCCAGAGTTCCATGAATTAGATGGCTTGGAGGATGACTTAATCTTCAATTTGGATGAGTTTATTAAATCAGTAAAGAATGTAGTTTTTTTTTTAATCTACGTACTGTTTTGTTGCTGATCGAGCTGAGAAGAAAGAAAAAGTCTCTTGCCTGTATATTCAAGACTCAGAAAGGTTCCTAGCCTGCCTTTTAAGATTTTATATGAGACCTTGAATTAAATAAAACATGGCACATTTCAATGAAATGTTATTCAGACTTTATTGGAAAATATCCTTCTGTAAAAGCAACTTATTCCTTATTAAGGTAAAGCTAAAAGTACTCAAAGCAGTGAACTGATCTGAACTATGCTGATTTTTTTATTGATTTTTTTTTAATTCTGAGAGATTAAAAGTATGATGAGGTGCTTTATTATCCCAAGGCTTTTTCATCTTATAGAGCTGGAAACACACTTTTGTTATGTCTCTGCCCTTTGCAATATTATTTCAAAAGCATGTACTGCCCTCCTGTAATAATGCTAATTAGTAGCATTTAAAAATCGTGGAGGAGAAAATGGTAGGTTGTTACTATATTGGTTTACTATGATAGATGTTTATGGCACCTTGTTTTCTTTATACCATTTTAATATATAGCAAATTCAGTCAAATTCATCTCCAGCCATCTTAGACATTTAAGCTTCAAAACATCCACCCTAGGCAACAATGTGGCTGCCAAAATGCAAATACATGGGTTTCTCTGAGAGTTACCAGCAACTGTGCAGGTACACATCAGCTGTCTTTATTTTCCCTGACAGTGGGACTGAATATAAGCATGTTTCAAACACTCTGAGAACAAATCATGTTGACATTTGAAACCCAAACAGAGGGGAAAAAAAGGGAATTTTGAAACATTTTACTTCCATTCTCGAGAAAATCTTAGAACTGTATTAAATCACAACCTAAGCATGGGTGAGTATTCCAGAGAGAGTAATAGCAAGTTTAAAAAAAATCCACCATCAGGCTTTTTAAAAGCTATAACCATGTAGTTGGTTAAAAGCAAGAAAGATGACATTTAGCTGAGAGATAAAAGGTGACTGGAGGTGAGGGAAAGCAGGTTCTTCCTGCATTTGTGAATGATCCTGTAGGTAATAATACAGAGTGAGTCATTCTTCATTTCCCCACTAGCCTCAGAGTGATGCTGACTTCAGTGAATTAGCAAACCTGAGAAGTCCTTCCTCACTCCCCAGGGATGACTTTTCCCTGGCAGTGCAGCTCAGGGAATTGGGCTGAGCTCGGGGAATTGGGCTGAGCTCGGGGAATTGGGCTGAGCTCGGGGAATTGGGCTCAGCTCGGGGAATTGGGCTGAGCTCAGGGAATTGGGCTGAGCTCAGGGAATTGGGCTCAGCTCGGGGAATTGGGCTGAGCTCGGGGAATTGGGCTGAGCTCGGGGAATTGGGCTGAGCTCGGGGAATTGGGCTGAGCTCGGGGAATTGGGCTGAGCTCGGGGAATTGGGCTCAGCTCGGGGAATTGGGCTGAGCTCGGGGAATTGGGCTCAGCTCAGGGAATTGGGCTCAGCTCAGGGAATTGGGCTCAGCTCAGCTGGATGCTGAACCAGGCGCAGAAAACGGGACCTGCCTCAGATTTCTGAAAGAGAGTGTGAAGGTGTTTATGCTCTATGCAAAATGGTTCCTTATTCTCTAAGTGTTGGATATTTTTATGTGCACAGGGTTTGGGTTTATTTTATCTTTGTGAAAGTGGGTTTGGTGTTTGACCAGCTTTTCACTATCTTTTTATTTGTTCTCTAAAGTATTAGATCTTACCTATGCAAAAAAAGATATTAGAGGTACATTTTTAATATTTTGAGAAATACAGAACAGCCTGTTTTTAAGAAAATAAGCTCACTTTTGCTGGATTTTCTTTCTCTTTGACTTGGAATTGTTCTGAAAAACATTCTTTTAAAAATTTTATTCAAATAAATTTGATCTTGCTAACATCTGAGGTAGAAAGAAAAAGTAAACCTCTACAATTGTATTTCAATGCCCTGTTAGAATGAAAATACTTTCACTTCAAAGCATAAATACTGTTTAGAGCTATTAGAAGAACAGGATGGAAGAGGATGCTGACTGTATAGAAAGTAGAAAATTCAAATTCTTAAGAAAGTCATGAGGATCATTAACAGAATTTTAAAAGTTTGATTCTATACAGGCTGGGCCATACTTGAGAAGGTCTAATCCTCAGAATCTGAAATAATTTGTATTTTCTTATGCTTTTGTAGCATCTAATTCCTACGAAGGGGTTTAGAAGTCGGTGGTACCTGGGGACTGTCCTGTATTGGAAAGCTGTCTCTGCAGGTCCGTGCTGCAGAGCGTGGGTTCACTGCTTCATCTTCCTTCCAGGGAATGTTCCTTCCAGAAGTGCAGCAATCTCTTCTACCTTGTCCTGAGATGGAACAAGGAGAATGAACAATCTAACGTGTTCTGTTGTGACAAGTCACGCAAGAGCCTGTTCTGAGTTGAACACGGAAAGCAGCACAAGCTTTCCTTTCACTGAGGGAAATTAAATGCAATTGGAGCACTCCTTCTGGAACAGAGGAAGAAATTACACTTTTAATTATTACTTTTTTTAAAATCTTGTATCCAGGCATCAGACTGTACCTTTTTTTTTTCCCCCTCCTCTCTTTTTTGGCCTTATAGTGTTTAAAACCAGGAAAAAGAGAACTTGAAATCTTGTAACTCTCTTAACCTGTATGTGACCAACTCTTAAAAATCCACCTTCCATGTTGGCTTTGTCTTCTCTTTCCATTTAAAACATAAATCTCCCTATCACCTTTTAAGGATTTAAGGCTAACCTAGAACGCATCAGCTGGGGTTAGGCCCAGTTCTTAGAAGACCAGCCAGTCTTTCGCAAATTGCTCTTCCTACTCAATTCCCCCATCAACTCCATTCTGATGATTCCCTTTCATTTTAGTAAATTGTGCAGTTGCAGAAATCACTCGCCGTAGTTCTGTGTTTGTTTATTCATTCAGAATCTTAACTATAAAATGGAGGCAAGTACTGTGTGAAAGGACTTAGTTCTGAACACTTCTTAAGGTTACCTGAAACTGTTAATGGCTCCAAGAAATTTTTCAGAACTGATTGTCCTGTAGGAAAAGGAAACAGATGGATTGGTTTCATTATAGCACCGGTCAGTGTGTGCTGGGAAACTGCCTTCCCTGGCTCCTGGGGTGACTTATTTTGGAGACAGGAGTTGTTAAAGCCCACTCGAGCCTTTTGAACGCTGCTGGTACAGGAAATGAAATCCATCCGTCGCGGGATCCTCCAAGTCCCATTTTTAGGTGACACACTGTGGTGGATTGGAGGGAGTAGATGGTCTTTTTACTGCAGAAGTGAATGGTTTCGTTTTTATGCCTTCCTCCGTGAAGGAACAGTTAAAATCAGGCACAGGGAAGTGTAACAGATGTTCATACACATTTCCCATCTGAAAATGCCTTCCGCTGGCCAAGATGATTGTTAGGCACAATTAAGCCCAGTATATACATCCTGTACCGTAAGCCAAGTTTCCTGAGTGTGTTCCCAACAGGGAAGCACAGGTTTGGAAAGAAGGAAGTTTATATGAACTTTCATCTGCAGTAGATTTTTGAGAGTCACTGTGTAAAAGACACAGGAGACCTGAGTGACAGCTCAGCCTGTGCCCCATGCACTGCTCTGTGTCTTTAAGGCACAGCTATGCTATATACAACTATATCTTTAAGAGACACTTTCAATCCATGAGCAAATTTCCTATGCATTTCAGAGATGCTAATGCTTGAAATCTGATTTTTGAGAGGCATTTGGTGTAATGTTGCCAACTGACTTAAAAAGCTCGTGATATTATGCCTTGTAATGTTCCACATTCTGTGTAATTGTCACTGTAATCAGCTTTATGATGGCAACTCTTCATGATGACTACAGGGATATATTTTTTTGCATATTATGTTTGAAATGTGAGGTACTTTTTGATTTCAGAGGCATACTGATAGTGAAGGGAGGAAGGCACTGCAGGCTTTTGAAATCATGGATAAAATGTTTATGCAGAGAGTGGAATTTGTCATTTCCAGTGATGTGATAGCATCTACTGTTGAAAAAGATGCTGAGAACCAAATGCTCTTATATTTTGTGATTTGTATTGTAACTGAACACATTATAGTTGGCCATTCTGGGAAAGCGTGCTTTCCTGGCAGAAAATTGCAGTGATTTGACTATTTTTGTTGTATCAGAATATTACACAGGCTCTGTGAAAGTGTGTTGACCTAAAAATGTCAGTGGGTATTTCATATCAGTCTTCTTTTGCCTTGTTTTTTTTTTTTTTTTTTTTTTCTGGGATGGGGAGGGGGGGGACACAGAAATGCAAGACAGACCTTGCTTTTCTGTTGTCTAATGCCTGTCTTTTAATAATGTAAAAAGCTCTGTGCCAGGTCTGTAAACAGTCTGTAAGTTCTGGGCAGTCAATAAGTCTTCTCACTGAAATGTGCAAGAGAATTGTAAACCAAACCTGTTTGTTATTCGTCTTGTTTTCCTTTAATAAGACACAAACCTGCAAATATTGCTTTCCTATTTTTCTCTGGCCTTAGCTCTCCATGTAGTGTCTTTAACTTCCTCTTCAGCTGGATATAAATTTAATTTAGTATCTCACATTATTTTTACGCTTGTCAGAAAGAGGGTGAAACCTGTCCTGAGTCTCACGTGCAGACGACGGGACACAGTTCCCTGTATTTCATAAGGCAAAAAAACGGGACTGTTCTTTTTTTTTTTTCTAGAAAACATGCTTTGTTCCTGTGACAGAAAATCTCTTAAATACCTTTGTTAGTCCTCTGGAGGTGATGGACTTCTGAGGAGTGCCTAGAACCTTGCTTGAGAGCTTATGGCCTTTATATGTGCCTCGAAATTATTTTGAGTGTTAACTCATGTGATGGCAATGTGTCTATTTCTGGTGCTTGTCCCCAAGAAGCATTTTCTTGTTTAAATGTCTGTGAAATGTGATTTTTATATGCTGTTCTGTGGTCATCTTGAAGTTGGTATCTTCCTGGTTTAAGGTATCTGACTGCAAAATTTTCATTTGCATTATTTGTTGGTTTATACAGAACCAGACTAATTTTGTTTTTAATAAAAGCCTTTGTCCAACATAATAATAACAAAAGGTTAAGAAATGTAGTTTTATTCTCTAGGTTCCAATAAGAAATGGACAATCAAGAAGGGAAGAGGTAGTCTTGTCATTCTCAGAAACTTATTTAGCATGGGAGAGATTATTTCAAAATATTAATAAATATGTAGCATTTGCTTCTGGATAGGCAGGATGAGAATTTCTGTTTTACATTTTCAGTTTGTTAGTTGAATATTTTGTAGAGATTTTCATCCACTGAGTTCAAGAAGTCAGGATGAGGTACCTGAAACACTTAAAAGTAGTTTTGGGTCAGAGCCAGACTATGTACTTATTTAAGCCCTTATTTCATAGTTTTATTTGCTTCTTTCTGAGTCCTTCTTTTCTGACATAGCAAGTAATCTTTCCAGTGTCCCATTTTTTTGATACCATTCTGAAAACTGTTTTTCTAATACACAGTTTTTACTGTTGGTATTTTATGTACCTCTGCTGCTTCTCTCACCGCGTTGCTTTAGAAACGTTTTCTTTTGTTATGTGATTTAGAACAGTTCTCTGTTACTTAACAGCATAACCTTTTGGAATTTTATTAATTAAAATGACCTTCTTGTCACCATTCATCCATTACTTTGCCAAAAAAAAAAAATCTATGATATGGCCTCCAGATCACAGCAATAGGTGGTGAGCTGGGAATCAGACACCTTCCCAAACAGATCCAAGACGTATTTTTAGGGAACACTGCAAACTAGCAAGCACTTAAAGTCTTTGTGGAATTATTTCTTGAGAACGATGCCTGTTCCCTCCTGAGGTGGCTCTGAAATGTACTCTCTAAATGACTAAAGCTAAAGAATTAACTTGTGGATATACTGTACCCTGATACCGTTGACGATATTTGTTACATTTACCACTTTGTTCTTCTGTATGTGTGCATAACTCTGCTTAAGCTGTGTGTTTCCTTGGAGGGGAAGATAAAAGTTATAAATTAAGTAAAATTTATTGGTTTTGTTTGTTAAATAAGTTGTGATTCAAGAATAAGGTCAAGCACTCAGTGTTAATTACACTCCATGCCTTGTTGGGAAAAAACAATGTACATACTTTGTGGCTGTGGTTAATAGTTTTTGTGCTCTAACAGGACAGGAGACTTTGATTATATATTACCCACTGCAGAAATAGAAAAAACAAATTGAATATGATATGATATGTTTCTTTTTCTCTCTCTGTCTCAGGACAGAACATTTTTGTTAAAAATTGATTGCACACTTTAACAAAAGGCATTTATCTAATGTAACAAAACCTAGATTTTTGGCGATTTTTTTGTGGTTTTGGTTTTTATTTTATTTTTATTTCCATATTAATAAGTGAGTGTATACATTCATACAAGAAAATTTTCTTGCTGTGAAGAGCAATTTCCAATTCACAGACTCTGAGATGTTCAAGCCAGGAAGGATCATTATGATAATTCAGCCTGTCCTCTTGAAAGTACATGCTACAGAATTTCTCTCGGAGGCTGGCTCAAAGCAGACCTTTTGGAAGATATTTAATCTTGGGTGTTTAAAACAAGTAATTTTGGTTGCTTCAGTTTCCCTTCTACCCTATGAACTGTGTGTGTGTTTAATTCCCCTTGCATTTTGGACACTGCAGGACTCTATTTCTCCTTATTTCTGCTTCTGGCCGCTGGTTCCTGCTGTGTTTTGTGTTCCTAAGACTGAAAATGCAAAACACCCTCAAAAAAAAAAGAAGCTGTTGGAGTGTGCCACCTCCTAAAAGAGATGTGTGTCATAGGCATGGAGGAAAATAGGGAAGCAAGAAACCTTGTGGAATCCCATAATCTACTTCTCTGCCTGAAAGCAGGATCAGTTTTGCCTGTATCAGTCCTGGCAGACGTTTGTTGGGCCCGTTCTTAAGATCTTGAACCTCAGGGACTCTCTAACCTCTTCAGGCATTTTACACTTGCACTGGAGGGGTTTCTTTTCCCCAGAGTCCGAGTTAAAAATATTTTATTTTGTCATTTAACCTCCCACTGTTGCTTCATGCAGAGTGGGCATGGGGAATGCACTATTTCCACCCTTTCCATAGCGGACCATTTTCTGCTTAAAGATAGTGATGTCAACCTCAGCCTTCTCTTGTTGTGGTAGTGCAATCCTCATTGCTTCAGTCTTCCCTTCTGGAGTTGTGAGACAGTATGGATAAGACTTCTGGAAGTGCAGAATTTAGGTTTGTAATTTCTTTCCTTGAGAAGAACATAGCATAAGGTATGAAGCAAAACTTTCCTTCGGATACCTGAAATTGGAGTAGGTGATAATAAAATTTTGCTAGTAGACACAGATGTACAACGGGGAGGAGAAGTGAGAGTTAACAGTAAGTCATGAGACACAGAGCACTGTGAAGGATGAGTTTATTTTGCTGTTATTAAAAATTTCATTTCAGGATAATCCCTCTGAGATTTAACACGTTATTTTAGGAAAAGCTTCCTAGAGCAGCAGTAAACAAGACACAGTACAGTAGGTTCAAGCGATTCATAAATGTTTGGATTTTTTTAAACATCCCATTTATTGAGTCTATTTCTGATACAGTGCTGAAAGAAACAGCAATCATGTTGCCTGTGTGTTTGCAAAGAGTGACATTTGTAAAGTAATCTATTTAAATAATCAGCACTCCGAGGCCTTGTCTGCCGTTTTTGGCTGTCAAATTTTGTGAAGTAGGAGGAAAACCATTTAAAGCACAGGCTAGTTCTTAACTGAGTTTTGCATATCCCTCCTTCATCAGCAGCTCAGCTGAGGCTTAATTTTGAGGTGCTGCTGTATGTGTGGCAGTATCAGTTTCTGGGCATGGCTTTGGCAAAGCCCTGACAGGGCATCCTGTGCCTCTGGATGTCCAAAAGCAGGAGCATCCCATCCTTCCACCTGGATATGTTTATTACCATTTGTTTGACAATGCCCCAATCCCCATTAATACAGGAATGGGGTGAAGAAACCTCACTGTACTTTATGGCCTTTACATTAATGTGGGACTTGTTTAACTCTTGCAGTGCACAAGGGTGGCTTTTTGCTCTAATATGTTGTGTCACAGTCACGGTTTGAGGGGACACCATTACAGAAATCACAGCAGAAAGCCACAGACTATTTATATACAAGAAAACCGTGATGTTTTCTATAACCTCAGCACAGCGGGTAGTGATCTTGATATGTTATTGGTAGGGATAACTGATTACACTAAAGGCAAAACAGTGAACAAAATGCACTTGGGCCACCCTTGTGTTACCTGACCTTAATTTTCCCTCAGTAATCATCACTGTACTGTAGGGAATTACTGTCTTATATGTGTCTTTTCTCCTTTTTTAAATTTGTTATCAGAAGATAACTGGCAAAATATACTGTATAAATACATATCTTCTTCAGTTCTTTTAAAGCCAGAGTCTTCTGAAGTCACATGTTACAAATTTGTGATTAATCCATATTTCATTTGGCAGCCTCCAGTAGAGAAGGCATTTTGACATGTGTTTAGCAACACTCCTGTTCAAGAAGGCACTGAAATTACAGTAGAGCACATACTGAAGTGCCTTTCTGGACTGGGATCCTAGTACTCACATTTTCTCAAGTTCTCTCCTAGTGTTAATATTGATGATGGGATCTGAAACTCTGAGGTTCAGATCAAGAACAGTCTGTGATCAGGAAAAGGCAGATAAGCGGTCATGGAAAAGCAGAGAGATGAAGGAACACAGAGAAGTAAAGCAAAATAAATGAGCCTTAGCAAAGTGGGATTTATTTACCACTCTTTATTTGTATCACCGTGTATAAAGTGTCTCAGAAAAGCCCTCCTATGTACCACATTTCTGGTTTAAGGAATCTTTTTGCCCTGGAAGAAAACCTCTTGTTTTTTTCCCTTAGTTCTTCACAGGAGTGTTGATGTGCTGAGGTGTGTGCAGCAGAAATAAACCTGTTAGAAAATGAGGGTTAGTGAGGGATGGAAGTGTGGTGGAACCTCACAGCCCTTCTTGGAGGCCTCCAGATGACCATTGCCTTGTCTTGTTCTTGTAGAATTTACTGTGTCATTTCAGAGAAGAATGAGAGCTTTGTCACCTCTTACCATCCCTGGGGAGAGCTTGGGAAGGGTCACATGTGGCAAGAAATGTATAAAGATGAAAGAGTGCCTTTTGACTCGCTCCCAGACACAAAACACAGATACAAGAGCATCTGTTAAAGAAACATTTGAAGAGTTTATGTATAATTTTCCATTTATTTCATAGAAGAATAGAGGGGACTGTAACAATAAGGCTATGGTTTATTCTTCTTCAGGTTCGTAATGATAAATAAGGTGATAGTGAATTAAAACTCTTATCATATTAATGACCTTAAGATAAAAGAGGGGAGGTTTGGATTAGATATTAGGAAGACATTATTTACAATGAGGATGTGAGGCCCTGGCACAGGTTGGCAAAAAACACTGTGGACTCCTCATCCCTGGAAGTGTTCAAGGCCAGACTGGAGGGGGCTCTGAGTGAGTGAGTGGTGTCCCTGCCCATGGCAGGTGAGTTGGAATGAGATGAATTTTAAGGTCCCTTCCAACCCAAACCGTTCTGTGATTCCATCAATATAATTTTCCTGCTGTTTCTTTTTTCCACTGTGATTTACCATTCCCTCTCTGCTCTGGTTTATGCATCAATGGCTGCATAAATAGGAAGTGATCCTTGTAATGTGGACAAAATCATGAGTATAAGGCTGGAAACTCCTTTTAGTTTGCTTAATATGTTTTGTATTTTATCTCAAGCATATGTGTAAGGATACATGTGTATTTAATGATATGAGGAAAATTTCTGTCTGGACTATGTGAGGAGAAATCTGTTTCTCTTGTAGCCTAACGTGGATCGTGTATTTTCATTTCATGAAACTTCTCACAGCTCATTTCATTCTTTCAGGAACAGATTTTGAGGTAGTCACATATATTATAAAATTAAAATGCAATAATGATGTTCTTTGGGAGACTTGTGAAAAGGACAGGTGTACTTTTAGATACTCTGGATGCTGGGAATGCAACACTGGGTTTTCTTAAGCTTGTGGTGTCTAGATTATGAGCTATTTCGTATGAGCATTTCTGTGAAATGTCAATATCTGCTTTTAAAGATAATAAAATACTTGAAGATTATACTGGAATTTCCCAGTAAGGTAGAGTATACAATATTTTTAACACTAGAAAAGGTTTGGTAGGTGCTTAAAAATTACCATTACCAAAATTCTCTTCATTTCAGTTGGTGTAGACATGTTCCTTTGTTCACTTGCTCTGTTTATTATCACCAGGATGTGCTTAAATCACACTCTGTACTCAGTGAAGCTTTGCTGAAGAATGTCAGTCAATAGTTGCAAAGCTGTCAAACACTTTTCTGTAAGTTGAATTTACACAAGCACTTCAAGAAGAAATTAATGAAGTCTTGTTTCACTGCACGTGTGTAGCCATGTTTAATAAACTTTTAGGGATCTGAAGTACTTTCTGTGCAGTTGCATTTGTTTCTGGATTACAAAATTTATAAAAGCCTCACCGGCAGAATGAGGGGAATTGCAATTCACAATTTTTTGTGGCAAACATTGACTTTAGGTCAGTGATATGTGAATTTACTCGCTTATTTATTATGGCAGTGATAGATTATTCTCACTTCTACTTAAATTTGACAAGCTGCGCAGTGCTAAACCCTGCTAAAATGGTGCAAAGACCCAATTACATAAACTACAAAGGCATGCAAGAGTAAGCAAAGAAAAAACATATAAAAGGATTAAAGATCAAAAATAGAATGATTCCAGTGAAACTGCATTAGGAGACATCAGGCAGGAAAACATGAAAGAATTAGAGTATGAAGAACAAAGCTTTAAAAAGCTTCTGAAAACTGACAAACATATTTCTAAAATTATTTCTGTTAACTCTTTCTAATGGACTGAAAATCATTTCATGGGAAAGCACATATTTTTCTGTGTTGTAATGAACTAAACACTCGAATCGTATTTTTCATGTGTTTTGTTTAGGGAGTTTGGGTTTCTTCTGCAGAGCAGGGGGGGCTGGTTTTAACCAAGGATTTTAAAAACAAGTTGCGTTTTTAATTTTAAATAAAACGCTATTGAAGATTTATGAAGAATTGCAGGGTGGATTTCCCCTAATATATTCTTACACCATGCAAACCCTCCTAGTCATTCTGTGGCTTTAAAAACCACCTTTGTAGCTAATCCTGATTTCCTCACACAGCCACGTGGTGCTGCACTGTTTCTAGAGGGGCGACAAAATTGTGGCACAATCAGGAATGAACGTGGCATTTGGACCTTATTTTTCCTCATACAAATGACTGTTGTGTAGAATTCATTTTCTTTGCACAGGGAACTGGGAGAATGGGATAAATGAAAAACAGCCCTTACAGGAATAAGAGCTAATTCATTGCAATTCCCCCACATTCCTTGGAAGAACTAGATAAAGTATGGAGTGCTATAGTATTGCTAAAAGGATTTCTGTATTTCCCACATACAGGGTTTCTGCTGAAGTTAAGAGAACCAGTTTAGTTACTAATACAGGTCCCCATCACAGCAGCTCCTGATTGTCTTTTAGCATCTAAATGAAAATTGTAAAAGGGCTTTGTTTAGGTCAGTCTTTAAAACACTACACAACTTGTGCATAAATCACTATTTGTTGTGTATTTGTGGTCAGCACAGAACCTCGGTTCCTGCAGCAGTTCATCTGAACTTATTACTCAGGTTTCCATTTCCACGTCCTGGACTAATTTGGGAATGGGTGTGAGTTGTGATTTTTATTCTAATTTTTATTTTTTTTTTTTTGGTGGAAGCATTGCCTACTGGTTGAGGGTCTGTGGAGACAGTCCCTGTCTCTTCTCTGGGGTTGTTCTCCATGTAGCTATTGCAGTACAGTTGAAGCCTGGGAGGGATACAAAGCAAGACAGATGGTTTCCCACAGACTTCCCCTCCAGCTCTTTCATCTTTCATCTAACTATTAATTCATCTGTTTGGATGGATACATTCACGCATGGAACCAAGATGAATAATAATGAGATTTTTAATAACTCCCTACATTTGCATTCCTTGTAACTCTTTACATGGTTCTAGCTGATTAAAATGAATCATTTACATAATTAACATATGGTTATAGTGTTGGCTTTAATATGCTGATTATCTCAGTACTTTTGTCTAGAGTCAATTGGATTCAAACTGTAACAATTGTTTGAAGTGAGAATAGTTTATTCCTGTGAGGGTTGGTGAATATTTGCCATGGGGCCTGATTAGAAATAGCACAACTGTCCAAGAAATTCTTTAATGTAAAGCATGTATTAAAAAATAAAAAAAATGTCATCTACATCTGCTGTGTTCAGGTCAGGCCTTAGAAATAGCTTTCTGTGCTTAAGACTTTTGCCATTAGTTCCTTGGTGAGATACTAACACAGTACCAGGCACAGCACTGAGAATTAATCAAGATAACAAGTACAGTTCTAATTTTTCCTAATTTTTCAAGACTTTCTTGAAAAGGTTTAGAGATACTAACACTTATTGTTTATTTATTTATTGATTTATTTTAAAATTACATTGCGGTAGAATTGTGAATTACCATTTTTTTGTTACACGAAATGAGTTTCAGTGTTTTTCTGTTCTTAGGGTTAAAAGAGGACTAGCTATCATATTTGTTATTTCGCTTGTTTTCTCCCAGTATGTATTTGTAGTCACACTGAATTTTAAGAGTTGGTAGAATATTTTCCAATCTTGCTATCACCCTTGGTGGTGTGTTCAGCTTCCTAATGCACAGGCTTCTGGAAGAGAGAAAAGAATTGTCAGCTTTTGTGGTTAGGTAACTAACACTTGTGTCAATGGATGCTTTTTGAATGTTCATGAATATTTGAAGCAAATTTGTGTTAATTGCACTACTGTTGTCCACAATTAGTCTGTGGTAGACATGATTAATTGTAAAGAGCCCTGACATTTATGCATAAAAGGCTTGAGGTCAAACAGAAATGGAGAAAAATGGTTGCTGCAGCATTGGCAGATGGAATGCTAATGCATTTTGACTCGTACTGAGAATAATGATATTTCTACATCAATAGCAAATAATTGTTTTAGAACTGTGGAATATTCTTCTCCTTCCCTTTGCTTTTCTTCCTCTGTTTAACTTCCTTCCATCCCACCCCAGGATGCCACAGTCACCAGTTATTTTTACAGTGTAGCCTTTAATTGGCTTGAATACTGTGTTGTGAGATGCTTTACTGGAAACCTGCACCACAGTGTTAGCTGGGAAAGGCCTCTATTGATTTACTTTTCTGAGGAAAAGTGTGATGGAAAAATGTTCTGGGGAGAGTTATGCACTTTGAAGGAAATCTCTTGAATCTGTGTTGGTATATATGCTATAAAAAATGAACTTCCCATGTTCCTGGGACATTACTAACATGTTTATCATGGTGAGCAGTAAATAATTAAGCAGATAGAATCTCAGTGTTGTAATCTATATCTCAATAGCCCGACAGTCCATTTTCTCTGTGTCATGACCAGTTTAGGAGTGTGACCCATAACTGTTTGGGTCCTTTTTCACCACGACAAACACGGTGTGACACTTAGACCAGTGCCCTGCAGTGCTCCCAGTGGGTGGAACTGGAGGACCACAGGGTTCCTCAAGCATTGCTGGTCCTAAACCCCGGAACCTGTTGAAAGTCAAGAGCCCTTGATGTATCTTCCTTCTTGGAAAGCTGGCATGTGACTGTACCCTCACATCCCCCCTGGGGCTGGTTGTGTACCCGGGGAGTACAACAGTCAATAAATGTGTGTTCACTGGGGCAGAGGAGGTTTCTTGGAGCTCCTCAGCGTTTGGGAGGTGACTGATAAGTTGCTTTTGTTAAAAGTGACATTAATCTGTCTAATTCTTTAGAAGCTATCGATGGGCTCATTAGTCCAGGGAAATTCTGCGGGTTTAGATCCTGAGTGAGCAGAAAGGCTGAAGGGATAAGGCTTTGCCATAAATTACCAATATTAAAAAAAAAAAAACACCCAAGAAACAAACTATTAAGCTAACAGAACTCCTTGCCTTTATTTTGAACATTTTAATAAGTTTCTGATCGTCATGCATTTACTTAAGTAGCATCCATTGAAGACAAGCTAAACCTTTCCCATATCCTTTGGAAGTTTTTATTTGTTTATGTAAAATTTTGCTGCAAGATATGGGATATTCTGCTACTTCATAATTCCTATTTGAAGTGCAAGGAAATTACATTTTCTATTTGTCCTCAAACAAAATGGGTTTTGTTTGGTTTTTGTTTTTTTTTATCTGAAGCCACCATAATCTGTTAAAAAAGTTTATTTTCAGCTCTCTAATGGAAGAAGTTTTTCTTTATTTACTTATTTGCTTGTCTCAGCTGACCATTCACAATTGCTTTTTAGCACGTCTTCAAAAGTTAGAGGAAGTGTAAAATAGTAGCCTGGACATGTATGATGATATTCAATTAATATTTTTAGGGTGTCAGTTGAGAACTAACTAGTAGTGCTCCTAAAAATGCTGATCTTATAAAGCATCTTTTCAAACTGTGGCCCTGACAACATTGTTAATGTTCCATGGAGTCATGTAGCCTTTCTAATGCTTTTGGGTAAAAATTGGGTGATGATTGCTTGTCATGGCCTCTAAGAAACGTTGATGGTTCATAATGTTCTTTGCTAAATACTCTGGGACACAGTGTTCTATGAAAATCCCCCAGTGGGTGATATTTGTTATGCAGTAGCTCAGCTCGCTGAATTTGTGCTGTTGCATCAGACCAGAACCAGGTAACAAATGTTTACACCCAATGGAGCCTTATGTAACTCTTGCATAATTGTGTTCATAATTTTTTTAACAAACAAACAAAAACCTCCTCTTTTTCATCACAAAAAGGCGACCTGTTACTAGTTTTAGTCTATTTTTTAGAACCCACAAAAAATAACCTAAACCACTTGTGTGTATAACCCAAAGGATATGGTTATCTAGAATGACTAAATTAAGTGAAATATTGTGGGTTTTTTCATGGAGTGCCTCCTGAATTTCTTGGTGACATTTGGTTCTGCAGCCTCATTTGCAGGTAGGGTGTTCTTTCAAAGCAGAACGTGTGGTGCTAATGTGCAGCTCCCCTGTAATAAATGCTGGGCTGCAGACAGGAGATGGCCAAAAGAGAATGCCTGGGCAAACCTTAATCTTTAATAAGGTGCAGAGCTAGTCTATAACTGTCAAGGAATGACAGAAGAGCAGTGCTTTCAGCTTGCCTGCTCAGAATAGAAAATGGGGGCCTCTGACAGGCAAGAAAGGCTACTTTATTCTTTATTGGGTTTGGGGCTACTGTTGTGCCTGTGTTATTTAGTTATTTGACATTTGTGAGTAGTTGAGGCAAAAGGAAGTCCAGTTATTAATGTGAAAACAAAATATAATATGGATTTTTATGCTGAACTTGCATTGAAACTTCTTAGTCTTACTCTTGGAAATAAAGCCATACCTGATGCAAAACGGATGCTGTTTGTGATATGTGACATTTGAGGAATACCAGAGACTTCATAAGATGTATATTTCTTGAGAGATTTAGGTCTGTTTTTAGAGGAATGAAATTAGGATTACTCAGAATTTTTTTGCCTGAAGGCTCAGAAATTTTGAATTTACAGGTTCAATATGGACTTGCATATTAGTAAGTTTAAACAAAATATTGGTCTAAAGACGTGACAATTTACATTCTTTGAGTATATTGCAAACATGCAACAGGTGTACTGTGCTAAATTACAATTGCAGACTTTCTAAAATTTTGAAAACCAAAAATGTTTCTTTATTTGTTTCAAGTTCTTAGTTTGCATGCAAGATAATTGTGTAGAAGTTAAAAGCTCTTTACCTTTAAAATAGTGTTGCATTAAATGTTGTCATTTTGTTCTTTCTTTAAGATATAATGTAGATAAAATAACTGCCAGAGGTGGTAATTTGTGCCATCTGTGTGGTGTGACCTTTCATTTGAGGTTTTAAGAGCGCTTTGAAACCTCTACAAAGACCTGGTAAAATGTAAGGTTTGTTCATTATAGAGGTGAACCCAAGGAAAATCACTGTCTTTGTGTACATTTTTTTCAGCCAAGTTTATGGGGTTTTTGGTGGTTTTTTTTCCTAAAATTCTCTCTATGGTTTCAGATATGCATAGTTGTAAGTATGCTGAGCACAACAGTGTCTAAAACAAAAGTTGGCCATATTGCAAACAGTTTTACTTTTACAGAACACCCTAGTCCTTGAGAACATTTCTTTTAAAGGAGTCGCATTCAGAACATGTAGCTATCTGGGATTTTATTTATTTATTTATTTATTTAAAGCAGTTTCTAGTAGGAAAGTGGTTGCTGGTTTTTTAGTCTTTGCATTCATGCTCAGATTTGCAGACTGTCAGCCTACACAACTTTCCAGGAAAGCCCATCCGGGAAAGGACAGCCTCTCCCAGTGACAGCTCTGCGGGGAGTGCACGTCTGTGCTCTGGCTCTGCTGCTGCAAAACCATCCAAATGTAGGACACGTGGTGCTCTCAGACTCACAGTCCTCCTCCTTCGGCAGGAATGACTGGCAAGGCTGTGTGAAATGCAACCAAATTTGCAATAATTCTACTCAAATGAGGTAATAGGTGCTGTTAAGGAGAGGTGTTGGTGTATCCCAGGCAGAAACCCGCCAGTACCATTGACTCAAAACTAACACTGATCCTCAGCTGTAGTTTCTAGGGAAATACTGCACTACAAGGAAAGAGAGGAACATACCACTTTTCCCCTTCTGAATCACCTTTAGCTTTTCTTCTTCTTTGTAGTCTGAAATCACAAATAATAACTCCATGTTTTGAAAGAAAAGGAGGTACTAAAAAAATTTTCCTGACAAGAAAACTTCTAGGTGGCTTTTGCAAACTAGTTTTTGTATATTTGCTGCATTCACGTTGTTGTTTTTGTGGGTTTTTTTGGTTTGTTTGTTTTTCTTGGAACTTGAAACATTTGTCCCCCGTGAGAAAAGTACCTTGCAAGCGTGGTAAGTTTATTCTCTAAAGAGTGATTTTGGACATATTGTTATCTATGTAGTTGTCAGTGGACTTTTCATCTGATCTCCTCATGATATTATTCAGAGAGGGTCACAGCAGTGTGAGTGTGGCACTGTGCCAGTGCAGGCAGATGGCACGGGCAGGGAGCCAGGAATGCATGTTGAGGGCAGGAGACTTTTCCAGCAGCCTTGTTTGAAGGTGTGAGCATCTTGGCCCACATGTGGTGTGACTGCACATACCTGATCCAGTTTTTCTTGACTTGTGCAGCACTCTAAAGGCAATGTTTTATTTTAGGAGAGTCTAGGATAGCCCTCAGATCCCTGCTAAGATCCCTTAGCTTTTCTCCAAAGTCCCAAAGAAGCCTCTGTAGCTCAGCAAAACAGTGAACTAGTTCTCTTTTTTTTCTGTTTTATTTGCTCCAGTTGAGTTCAGTCAATTTATGAAAGGAGGTTATTTAAATCAGGATGAATAACATTAATTTTAAAAAATTAGTTTTTCTCAAGGTTGTTAAGAGCTAAATATAGCCCATGAAACTGCCTTTGTTTGGTTGTTTGTTTTAACATGGAAATTATTTTCATTATTTCTTAGAGGACTGAAACTCAGTATATTGACCACTGACTTCTTGACCTGAATGGGCATTAAAGTTTCTTCTGAGCCTCAGTTAATTTTCCTTACTCTTGTTTAATGATTAGAGCAAGTTTCTTTAAGGGAAACATTTTAATACTGTGTAACATGGAGTAATTTAATAGCTTCTAAGGGGTATGTGTTTGAGGTTTGAATAAATGCTAGTCAGCCAAGTTGTGTAGATCAGCCAGGCATGGTTGTATTTTAAATATGTCACCAGTCATCATGGACACTAAAGGTTTGGTAACAACTGCTTTAATAATCTAGTCATTCTGAGGATTATTGCTCTATTTGAAAAGCAGTCATTTGTATCATGTTGCTTTTGTAAGAAGTAGTTTAAAGTAATATGTGAAATTTGAGCTACATTGTGAGGTTTGTCTGTATCTAAAATTGTGCAAGTAGTCCAGCAAGTACTGATAGAGCTTTTAAATATCTGTATGCTGACTGTGAAGTCTTAGCAAAAAAGAAATAAATAAAATAACAAAAAATTGTTTAAAATTTTATTGTATTAGGTGTCAGGTTTCTTTCTGAAGAGGCACATACATAACAGTTGTTTTTTTCCCTTGATCTCGTGCTCGTGGATGGGAGTCTGATCCATTCTTGGATGTATTGACTTGAAAACTGTGGGTAAACAAGAGAGTAGTCGTGTGATTGATGAGTGTACAGTGGAAAGCATGAACTGTGCCTGAAGAAAAGCTTTTAAAGTAATTGTATTACTTCCTCTTCTATATGCAAGTTGCATTACGGAGAGAATTGCTTGTTTTCTTGAGTCCATTCCTCTATCACTTGGTATCTCTTCTCAGCTTTTTGTGTATCTTAATGCAGTTGAGAGGAGAAAAAAAAAGTAATATTTAAGTATTCTGGTTATTTATTTAAGGGCTTTGGTGACGCTGTGTCATATCTTACATTACACTGAATTTCATTGTACAGTTCGTTCACAGAAAATTGGATTCTTTGAGCAATTCTGTTCTAACAGTTACTAAAAGAACTGAATCAGTTCCTTTCATAATCTTAAAAGAAAGGGTATGAATGCAGAATAAATTTCAGATAAGAGATGTGATTTCACTGTAGCTCAACTTTTTCTTTTCCATTAAACACATAGGCTAGAATTCCAGAAGGGGCTACTGTAATCATCAAGTCTGACTTTCAGCCTGTAGTAAGGCTTTAGAGTCGATGTGGTTTGTTCCAGCAGCCACACTATAGTATATATTAACCCTTTTTTTAATCAGTGGAGTGCTGGAAATGATGTAATGAACATATGCTTAATACATGTTTCTTGGCGTCTGCCTTGTGTGCAGATTTATAGGCAAAGAATACACCTGTGATTGAAGTTTGGTTGATCATATTATTACTATATTTTTTTACAATAAAATAGATGTAAATAAATGTAACTGGATAAACTTATTTTCATCATATGGAATTTCTGTTAGAACTTAACTAAATTAAAGAACTCAATGTTTTGTTAGTGCTGTGTCAGCATCCGCTTTGACATGTGTTGATATAATCAGACATCTTGTGGTCTGAGTGCACCAATTTGGGTTTTTCAAGGCATAAAGTACAACACTGGTGTTAGTGGAGGTGGCATAAAGGTGTCTAACACCGAAAATTCTGTTAGACTGTATTGAACAGAGCCTGTGCAGGCACATCACATGATTATATCAACCTAGGCAGTGTTTTGCCTGTGATTTACTGCCAAGATATGTGGCTGGAGACCCACCCTTCCTTCTTCTACCACACTAAAAAACAAAAGAAAAACTGGAAAAAAAGTGTAACTTACTTAGGTACAACTGAGAACTGGTCTTTTGACTGCATGAGCAGGTTCCCCCAGTTGAGTTTTGCCATCATCACCCACCTTCTTGCTATAAAATTGCATTATATGGGATAAAGCTGGATTTGTTGCTAAGTCAAAAGGCTTTTGGTAGTGCAGAAACTTGTTGGGGTTCCATAATTCACTTATGTATTCAAAATTCCCTCAAGGTGATCCCATTCTCTTTGTACCTCTGAGTCCCAAACTTTTGGGCTGATTTCCCGAGGGTTACAAGTTGTTCTTTTTGCACAGGCAAAATGTTTGTGTTGACAAGCTGCCTAACACAG
Organism: Pipra filicauda; assembly: GCF_003945595.2. Taxonomy (NCBI): domain Eukaryota; kingdom Metazoa; phylum Chordata; class Aves; order Passeriformes; family Pipridae; genus Pipra; species Pipra filicauda. The sequence continues at coordinate 2,383,586 of NW_024104909.1, forward strand.
ATTATGTAGGTGATCTGTTTTAAGAAGCAGGATGTATTTATTATTCCTGGGAGAGAGAAATGTGTTCTCCAACACGTGGGTGCAGGTGCTGGGAGTGCAGACAGAGCCTTCTAGGTTGGTAAGAATTTTTCTCCCCGAAATTTAGCTTTTTTTCTTTGCGTTAAAAAATGTTGAAAGGGAATTTGTAACTGTCAGATGAATATTTTAAACAGTTGAACCTCTGTTTTTTTGTTGTTTTTTTTTTTGCAAAGATTCACTGTATTGTGTCTTTCCAACTTTCTTGTCTCTTTCCTAACTCTTGCTATGGGAGGAATTTTAGCCTTGCTTTCCATTCTGGCACAGGATGGAAGTTCAGCTGGTTCTGGCATCATCAACCTGATGGGATCTTGAGGGCAGAGGTGTGAGAATCTCTCTGGACTACTGGAGTCTTAAAGGAATGGTGAAATTCTGCCCCTTGGGTGGTACTGGAAGAGGGGAGTGAAGCAACATTAATGGTTCTAGCCAGGCTTAATTTTCACATTTTTAATAGGCAGAAAGTGAACTTCTCAATAGGTCACTCCTTCTGACCACCTCTATGTCGTTATGTTCAGAGCATTGGGTACTTGGAAACTACATCCTTTTCCCTGTGCATGAGGAAAAGGAGGCAATTTTTTTCTATTTTCTTTCTTTTCATTTTCCCCTCTCTCCCATGGACAGCATGGAAAGCTTTGTTGGGTTCGTGCTCCTGGCAGCACCCAGGGATTAATGTTGTCTCTGGAATTGTAATGTGTGGGCCAATATTGTATCACAGCCTCTCCAATGGGGAACTGTAAAGGGAATTCCATCCTCCTGTGGACTTGCAGTGATTTCAGCATTTTTACTGTGAATACCCAAAGCCCACTGTACTTCCCCTACATGAGGTGAATGAGTGTCTGTAGGAAAGTCCGTATACAAAATACAAACGTGACTTTAGTCCTGAGTCTAGTCTGCAGTGTCATACAAACTATACAGTAAAAAGTCAGTTGTAGTACCTAGAAATGAGGCAGAAAGCTTTTTCTGTCCTCATTGCTCATGTTGAATCTTCCAGCTCCATAGCCAGTTCTCAGAATAGCTTACTACTTAGTTAATATATTTGACCTAATGACCGAATGTGGCAACTTTATGAATTATGTATCAGTCTCTTGGGTACCCAAGTGTGTGCTTTAGTTTTATTAAATCATCTCTGATTTGATTATCTTTATTAGATCATGCGCCAAGTTAATTTCTTCTGAATTTATTGTTCGGACTTCACAATTAAAAGATGCAAATCAAATTGTATAGTCCCCCAACTGTCTTCATTATGATATCAATGAGTTTTAGGATTCCAGATAGTATTGAAATGTAACTTTCTTACAATCTAACAGTAGAAGATCAGTGTAATACTTGGATTATCAGTTTCTGGAGCCTGTGTGATCTGTTCAGCAGGAGCATATTTCCAGATTCAGTAACATCAGCAGCAGCAGTGATTGAGAGGGTTTTATAGATTTCAACTTGCCAATTAGTAATACAGTGATGGCTTTCTAATATGCATAAGTCACAACTCTACCCCCTTCCTTAACAGGAACATGACAACTCCCTCAATGTAAGAATATCATGATCTTTTAAAAAAGCTCAAGTCGGGCACTTCTGAAGTCTGGGGTTTGTTTTCAAACTCATCTGGGAGGTGGATGTCTGAGGTTAGTGAGACACAAGTAGGAAATATCGACAAATACATGGAGAGTGAAGGCTTTGTATGACTTTGATGTTTCTTATGCCCCGCAGAGCTCAGTTGTCTGTGTTATTGTTCAGTCCAAACAATCAACAGAAATACCGCAGCCGAACCCAAGTACAAGCTGCATTTCTTATATTCTCATAAATATTATGAACTTCTGGCAGAAGTGCTGTGTCTAAGTCTGCAAGATATAACAAAGGGGAGAAATCATCTTTTTTCTTGGGTTTTTTTTTTTTTTTTTTTTTTTTTTTTTTTTATTGACTTGCTATATTTCAGTTTCGAAACTCTTAAGCTTGTGTGTGGAATCATCCAAACTCTGTAATCCAGGATACTAAATAGCTCCTTCATATGCAACAATACTGTTCCAAAAAAAGCAAAATTAAATAATAGATGGCCTGTGTTATTATGCTAATGCCTGAGGCTTTTCAGTGTGCTACAGCAGAGGGTTTCCCCTTCCTGAATGTTTATTTAAAGTAAAATTTAATTTGGTCCATTCATAATTTCTTTATTTTATTAACTGAAAAATAAATAAATTACTTTGCAAGCCTTTCACTTCTATGTGTTCCTGCTGCTCCCATCGTGGTATTACCACAGTTTCTTTCTGGTTTTTTTTGGGGGATTGTGCATGTTCACTTTTTAGAGGGTTAATTTCTTGTGCCTTTAGATTGTAGTTTAAATACATTCATGTTTCTTGATTGCAATAATACCCCATTCTTGGTAGAGGAAATTCAAATTTTCTTGGGAGAGATGGATAAGCCATTTTCTTTCTATTCCTTGTTAAATTTGTTCTGTGCAGCTGTCTTCAGAAATGTACAATTACCATTAAATAGTTTTCTGGCTGTGAAATGATACTCTATAAAAGGATACTTAGTGTTATTTTTCTTACTTTTACAGAGATAAAATTCGATTCTGACCTTTCAATGGATATGTTTATGATTCAATAGTAAATATTATTGAGGGAGGCACTGCTCTTGTTCCTTTTGAGTCAGTCTGATAAAAACCTTGATTTAGGACAACAGTGCAGGATTTTCTGAGTAATGAAGTAGTTGCTGAATAGAGAGACAAAATTTGTTACAAACTCTCAAATTAGGCAGGGATAAATGATGACTGGACTTCTGCAGTCTGAGGAGTTGTCATTTCATTTAAATTCGTGGAGTTGCACCAGTGTCAGTTAAATCTATTCAACATTCCATTCCTGCATGCTTAAATATCTCCTATTTTCTTCTGATTTATCATAGATGTACTTTTGGATGAAGATGATAACTTTTATGCTCCATGTATTATTTTCTATTATGCAGGCTGAAATATTACAATTCCTTCCTCAAAGAAAACAATATATTTGAATGAGAACTAATTACCTCTTTTTTTATTCCAAGTGACAAAAGCTAATACATCACACTTAGCCACTATAAGAACTCCATTTCAGTAAACTAATTAAACTAATCCTATCTCTACTCATTATTCTCACTTCTGCTAAATATTTTAACAGCATAGATTTATTTCGCTACATAAATTATATCATACTTAAAGAAAACAGTTTGCATAATGGCGTATTTGCACTCTCAGGAGTTTATTTGGGGTTTTTGAATTCAGACTTCAAATTTCAGTTGAAATAATATTATTTGCCTTATTTACGATGGTAATTCTTCTTAATTATTACTAATTATCTAGAATGATGTATAGCTTTAATTAAATGTAACTGTTTGGCATTCTTGTTAACTTAGATTAAACACTGGCAGCTCTCCTGCATATAGATAATATAATGTTAGAAAGTTGTGCTGTTACCTTACAGTTTAAAACCTGTAATTTCATGATACAATGGCTGATCCATTCAATGAACCAATTCTGGGGGGGGGGGGGGGGGGGTTGCTTTTTGATTGCTAGTGATTGTAAAAAATAAAATATCATATGCTTACTGGACATTTCTTAAGCTGCATAATAAAAACGTCTACCTCATTTTTTCTACTTAAATTATGAAACCAGAATATGTGGAATGCTAAGAATTTAACAGCAGTGTTGCTGAGAAGCTGTAAAGGAATAATGCATAAGTACCACTTCAGACTAAATTGCTTTCTACTTATAGACATGTAATGCAATTAAATCAAGAAGCTCTAAGCCTCCCAAATCTCTTAAGTTTAGTTTAGGTCTCATACTTAAGGTACCTGCTGTGGAGCTTTCCAAAATGGTAAAGACAATACAAATAATAAATAATCAGAATGAATTTACAGTATGTGATTCATTGTGTAGAGGATTAATAATGTTATTGATTTTTTTATATATAAAATGCTTATAGAGGTAATGGTGTTCTGATTTTAATGCCAGTTTTTATAGTATGATCTGTACTGTAATTTCTGTCGCTGTGAGTAGCTTATGACAGTGCTGACACCAGATGAATCGTGAGGGTTTTAGGAAATTCACACAGAAAGGGAATTAATTTTGGTTGGTTCTAGCTGGGGATTCTGCCTGATTTCTTAAAGAATGAGAGGCAGACAGACAACTGGCAGACAAGGTGTAAATTGTTTTATCCTGGGTGCTGTGGGTCCCTCAGCTCAACACGTCAGGAGAGCGATCTCACTGTTGTGCTTGCCAAGCCCAGTCTGCCAACAGGAATGAACAGAACTGCAATTCATCTTCCAGGTACCAGGCAAGCATCAATACACACTTTCAATGACACTTTACCCTTCTTTGCACCTCAGTTGCTTCTTGAGCGAGTTGCTTTTATATTTCGCTTATCAATAATCAAAACCTTTCATTCATGGACTGAGTGTACATAGATACACGGCTGCTTTGGTCAGTTTTCAAATATTTGTCCCTAATTCGTTACCAGAGACAATGATAATTTTATTTCTGTCATGTGCTGTTCCTTTTCTGACACGTACAAAACCAGTAAATCAGTGTGTGAGTCTTTAAATTTGAGTTTTCTTTCATTCACCTAATTTGCAAAGATATTACCTACAAACAAGCTTCAGATGTGATTAACACAGCTTAGCACAGTGATGTAATCTGGTCATATTTATGTTTAAAAAGTTAAATATATATCAAATAGATTTGAAATTATTAGGAAGAAAAATGGAATTTGAGCCCATGATATAATCTGTTTTTTCCTCCTCTAATACATCTGTCTCCTTAACATTTCGGAGAATGTCAAGCAAAATTTTGAAGAAAGATAACTGCTTTAAATAACAGCTCTTAATAACTTGATTCCAAGTTCTGTATGAAACATTAACTCATAGAAACTAGGGTAAAGGACTATTCTTTTGAAGAATATCTAGATTTCAGTAGTTAGTAGAACATTACAAATAGTCCAGAGACAGTAAGCAAATACTATGCATGACATTTTTATGTAGTTTCTTAAAATAATAATTCATTGCAGCGACGAAGGTGTTCAATAAGGGAAAAGTTGTAGGTTATAGAGCTTTTCACCTTCAGCAGGCCTGTTTAATTTGAGCTCCATCAGTAGTGATTGAATATTGGTGGTGCTGAGGCAGTCGGTGACCTCTGTGCAGGAATGCTGCTCTTTATGCAAAGATCCTGGTGACTGGTGGCTGAGAGCTGTCAGAGAATGTAGCAATCTCCTAGTGTGGCAGGAGACTCTAAAGACTGAAAAACTGGAAACCAAACCATGGATCTTTGTGTGAGCATTCTGGGCTGCTCACATGTGGGAGTTTACTGATGTCTGTGAACAAACCTGGGGTCCCGCTCAAGTTTTCCCAAGGCCACGTAGTGACAGGACAAGGGAATGGCTTTAAACTGTCAGAGGGCAGAGTTAGAATACATTTGAAGGAAGAAAGTCTTTACTGTGGAGGTGCTGAGACGCTGGCACAGGTTGCCCAGAGAAGCTGTGGCTGCCCCATCCCTGGAATTGTCCAAGGCCAGGTTGGATGGGGCTTGGAGCAACCTGGGCTAGTGGAAGGTGTCCCTGCCTGTGGCAGGGGGTGGAATGAGGTGGGCTTTAAGGGGCTTTCCAACCCAAACCATTCTCAGGTGATTCTATGGCACTGTACATGTTTAGACAATGCCAGTGACGTTGTCCCCTGGTTTTGGGTGCTCACCAGACATTCTGGATGTTACTGTGGTCCTCTGTCTTGCTCATGCAAACAGCAGAGCAAAGCTGTGAGAAGTAGAGTTGAAGCTGTTTCTGCTGAAATTGGAGCAGAATGGAAGGTACACAGAAATGACTAAAAATGAGGCTGTAGAGGTTGGGGTGAAAAATACATAAATAGACTTGGAGATGGTAAATGCTCAGAAGATTAGTAAAAATGACATTTTCATGAAGGTCAGGAGTCTCAGTTTTGGTGGATTGAGAATCCTTTGTTTTGCTGAAGTGTCCAGCAAGTAAGACTGGGGGGAGGGGGAAGGTAACTTGTGTTATCAACACTCGAGATGAACAAAGAGAAAGGAACTTTCTGCCATGAAATATTTGGTATTTGTGTCCTGAGTATCTTTATTTACTCTTTATGTATTTTTCTCAGTATTTTTTGCATTATGTAACCACATTACTTAGCATTAGTTATCAGTAAAATAAATTCCAAAGTTTGGTTGCTAGATATGATGATATCTAATAAAATTGGTTGTACTTTTCCAAATATGCTGTGCCTCATTAAAATATGAACTGTGCATGAAGCTTCAGTACACTTGCCTAGCTTGGCAATCAGCTCTGTATTTTGCTTGACAGATACCTGTAATTACTTATATTTTTCATAGTTACGTGTGTTTGATAAGTCATCTATAAGGCTGTTTAGTAACCTTAGATGGCAAACTTATCTGGTAATTTTAAATTTCAAATTTTAATGTTAAAATTTCTTGAAGTACCTTGTGCATATATATATATTTATGTCTATATGTACAGCACTTGTCTGTATAATTTTTACATTAAGCAATATCTGTGTGTTTATGTAGTGTAAAATATGCATATTTTATAGTTATGGAATTTTTTACATTAAGCTTGCTCAATAATGCTCTCTTTTTATTTCTGTTTGTGTTAATTATCGAGTGTCAACCTATAAAACATGCCTATAAATAAAAAAGTCATTTTGAAAATAAAATAGGATTTTTTACTGATATTTTAAGGCAAATCTTATTTATTTAACAATGACTTTTCAGTTTACAGTAGCTTGCATGCTTATAGTACTTACATTAATTGGCATGTAAGGAACACCAGTTAAACAGATTCATACATATCCTCCCTGAATAATGCAATAAGCTAAGTGTGCTTGAAATTTTACGTGGTTTCATATTGGCGAATGAGATGTATTTTTGGATCATGTTGCTCATATATTAGCTATGTTTAATGATAAATTTATGGTAAATACCTCCTTGGTCAAAAGATTTACAGGTAATGTAAATGTTTAACGGAAGTGCCAAGAACTCAAAACAGTTCAGGTGATGAAAATCACTTTGAATTTTTTGAAAGAGTTGTTAAACCACAACCAGTTGGGTCAGTTTGGTCTTCAGTTCTGGTAGTACAATATTTTGACACGGGGCAACATTTGCTGCAGTGCAAAGACCAGACCTTTCACTTTTGTAAGTGATAACAGCTCAGTTGAAGTTATTCCTCTTGAGGACCTGACCTCGAGTGCTAAATATCCCAATTCTATCTTTTGCTAGGCAAAGAAGATGATGACAGTATAATCCTATGCACTCACAGCAGCAGTTTCATATATTTGATGAGCTCACATTCACGAGACATCACCATATCCTGTAGTATTGAGCCAGGTGGACCAGACATAACCTAGTCCATAGTGAGTAAAGAGACCTACATTATATTAAGCTCTCTATCCATTACTTTCTAGAACTGTGATGACTGGCTGTTGGTGTTGGGGTGGGGGTACAGTTATTAGGAAGTCTTCCTGATTGATTTAATCCAATAAAATGCTTTCTCTTTTTGTCATGTTCTTCTCCTGTCCTAATGTATGTTCTGAGAATTTCATCCTGAAGTGGCCACCTGACAGAGACACCATTGCTCCGATGGGCATTGTAGCTCGTTGTAAAATGGCAAAGAAATGTAAAGAAACTCCAGTGTATTCATTAAAAAAAAAAATAATTTGTCTATAATTACTGCTGGTCATGATAATAGATAAGTATTTAGAAAGAAAATTACCCAAAGTGAGCAAATAGCTCCCCAGACATAACATATGGGTATGAAAAATGCTTAAAAGAATATTCTCAAGATACTTAAGCAGTCTTTGCATACAATAATCCCAGAACCTGGTAGTAAAATGACAGATATTTATTGTGGTGTTTATTTCTTGTTTGTAGCAAAATCCTTAAAGTATAATGCTCAGAATTTTGAAAACAAAGGCTGATCCTGCTGGAAAAAATCTAATCTGTCACAAATTTGGACATTTAAAAGGTGCTGGTTTTGCATGAACAGGCCATGCAGCCTAATTTCAAATCTAAACTACTGGACTGGTGTTTTTGTCCTTGACACCCCACATGACTTGCATTCAAGGAGTAGCTAAGGTGTCATTGTTAAATAGTACAGTATCTCCAAGCCAGAAAGATAATATTATTTTATAATAGTGATAAAAGATAATAGATAAAAATATATATAATATATATTATGATATATCCCAAACTCCTAATTCTTAGCACACAGCTAATTCCAAGTCTGATGGTATATCCAAGACTTACAGGTCCATGTAATGTCTTCTGTTAACCAGATGGTGCAGTTGGATCATGACAGATGGACACAAAGTGAAATAGGTGCAGACAAGGGCCAGTAGGGCGAGGGGAATGCAGAGGTGATCATGTTAGGAAAGAGCTGAGGGTGTTTAGTCAAGCAAAGAAAAGGGCTGAGGAGTGGATATTGTTACTCTCTGTGGCTACTTGGGAGTAAACACCAAGGATATGGACAGCATTCTAAAGCTGAAAGGCACAAAGCTAAATAGGTGTGTGCTGTCCATAATGATTTGCAGAGAGAGGTAAAAGAAGCTTTAAATAGTCACATCAGGGAGTTCCTGAAACAGGATTCCAGTTTGGACGTGGGCCAGGGGAGGTCAAACAGTTACCAAATTGTAAGATGGAATTTCTACACTTTCTTAACAGAAATTACATCATGTGGCTTCCTAGCAGGTGACTCAACTCACTGCCTCAGGAGTTGTCTTCCAGCTCTGCTTTCTTTCCAAGAAAAGTCAAAGCCACAGATGCTCCTTCCTTTTCAACTGCCAAACTCCCTGCAGTTGAGAGGATTAACCAGCTAAATTTGTCCCTGAAAAATAAGAAATCTCTGTTTTCTCATCCACATTCAGTAATTCATATGTTACTACTATATTTGGTGATAGTGCTGCTTTTCCTAAACCTTGTCCTTCGTGCATGGAAACCACAGAAAATTATTACTTTGAAATTTATGGTGTTTGGACAATCAGTTGCTCCCACAGAGAGAGTCTTTGGCTTCACAGAGTCCTCAGGGACACACCAGTCTGTTCTGTGATGCTGATTGTAAGTTCTGGGGGTTTATACAAATTTAAATAGCCCATCTTCTTATGTGATAAAGGAATTATAGTTGGTGTGAGTATAAGAGAAAATGAAGTGCAGACTGTAACAAGTTAGCTCATTTCAGGGCAAGGTTAATTGGGAATGCAGCTCATGCAATGCGTGATGAGGTGGAAAAAAATAACAGAAGTGACCACAGTCAATGCATGCAACCCATGTGCTTGCCATTTTTCCATTTTCTTAAGCATTTATGGACAATTGAACTGACACAGTGTGCAGCAAATGGATAGTTTCCATATCTTTCTGTGCATGCTGTCAAATTCGTGTATTTTTAAAATTATTAATAGTAGGTGCAGAGAAAGAAAAAATCTGAAACAATGTCAGAATTAGGAACTACACTGTGGCTGAAGACAGTTCTGATGGTTGCAGAATCAACTACTTAATTACCTTTTTCACTTATAAAATCTTGCTTGGAGTTTACTCTGAAGCCATACTGCAAAATTTAATTTCAGAGTTAAAATCTCAGTGAAGGGATGCCTCACTGCTGCTTTTTTCAGAGGCATTAAATCTCATACAGCTGTGTGCTTACCTTTTTAATGCATACATCATTAAATTAATGCTCTTTTAAAAGATTAATGGTAGCACAGTACCTGCACTAAAAATTAAACAACTTCAGGCCAAATAGAGCTCTTTGGGTTCTGTGTATGTAGACATTGTCATTACTGCCATGAGAAACAAATTAGGATAAAATCCAGCTCCATTCTCTGTGATCTTCAAGATTCTGATAATATTCCTTCCCTAGAGCCTTTCTAGTGAGGAAGAACTCCAGGACTTAGCATTGTGTAAATATGAATTCATAGGTTTGTGGGTTTTATGTGCAGGGTGCCTGAAGTTTATGTTACATGCCAGATCCTCTCCCAGTGTCATTTTACATATAGCTGTCTGTATAATTGCTGTTCCAGCTGCATTAGTTTACACCTTCTTATATATTCTCTTTACATTTTTATTGAGAATTGTCACTAAACCAAAAAGAAAATTGTCCTTTCCAGGTTAGGTAGAAGTACTTTTATTCCACCTATTTTATCAGACTGAAACCTTTCCTGGCACTCTTAAATAATCATTATATTTTCCTGCCTTGCCTTTTTGAGCATTTATTCATGTTAAGCCATCAGCTAAATGAGCATTTTAAACTGTCACCCAAGTTACTTAATGTACTGCCAATGTGTACCTTGATGATTCACAGGAACATAAAGTATTCTATCTGTGTTTTGATTATTATATCTATAACACTTATTATAGAAGTGAGATGAGCCATTTGCATGTGTGCATGTATTGATATATATGTAGGCATATATTGATATATATGTAGGCAGGCAAACAAAAGGTTGACATACAGGTAGGAGAGAATATGCAGGAATTTGCTCTTTTCCTGGCCTTTTCAAACTGAGAAAATGTGCTGGTGTTTTGGGTGATTGTGTGGTATCAGCTCATTTCAACCACTTTAATGACTTAATTTAAAACTGTGGCACCGGGAAAGGGTGAGTAGTAAGGAAAGATTTTTAAGAAGAAAACCAGAATTATTAGCAGGCAGTTTGGCGTGTGCTGGTGATTGTCTTATCTGGAAGTTAAATGCTGATAAACACAACACATTGGACATGAAACAGTCTTGAATGTTTTGCACACTTAACAATTTCCTGCAGCTGATTAGTCCAACCGTGTTCTTTGTGGAGGAAGCTCTGCCAACCACATTCCTTCAGCATCACCCCTGGAACTGTTGTGCCTTGGTGTTCCTTTTGCAGAATATATTTGAATCTCAGAGGCAGTTATAGTCTAGTGATAAGTGAAATAATCCCCATTTCTGGATTTTACCGGCATTTACCTGGGTACTATTGGGTTTCCACGTAAATATGTGTGAAATGATCACAACCTTTTGATTAATCAGCTTTCCCTTGGGCAGTCATGCAGAATTTGCCAGGTGGTGCAGCAGCCAAGTAAGCAGTTAAGATTTTCGTTGGTAAGCTCAGTTAAAGTATAAGTTCAGATTTTAATAAATGGCTTTTGGAATAAATAAGCATGTGAGATTATCCTCTGTGATATCACTTTTTCTTTTTTTTTCTTTTTTTTTTTTTTTTTGAGAAACACATCCCTCAGTAAAAAGGGGCTGCTTGGGCCATTCAGCTTTTTTATAACGACATAAGAAACATGAAAGTAGAATGAAGTGACCTCTCATTGCAGAGGAACAGACTGACCTTTCAGCCATATGAAGTTGGATCAGATGCCTGGACTAAAAGCCAAGTGAAAGTAATGCAAAGTTTGTCTGGCATCTCTTGAGAGCTGAGAAGGAGCATCTGAAGTGGTCAGTGAAATGCCTGTTGCAGAAAGATCAGGTTTGATATTATATAACAGATGACAAATGATGGACACCTTTATGGTACTAATGTAACTGTCATGTATAATATAACTTAATTTTTAAATGGATTTGTGACATTTAGTTCTGATTGAAAAGTAACAGTGTGAGAAAGGATTAAGAAAGATCTCAGAAATGCACAGTTAATTTAAAATCCACTGGAACTCCATGAAGACATACAGTTCTGAGTGAAGGATCATATGGTAGGATTGCAAAATGACAGTGCATCTTTCTCATACCAACTTAATTTAGCATTATTATTGCCACCTGCAATCCTTAATTCAACTTTTTTTTCAGTTAAAACTGATAGTGAATTTAAAATTACTTGCAAAAAATTCTTATGTTCTTATGAATTGTGGTGTCTAATTGAAGAACCAAATGTTAGAGAACTCAAGAATGGCACTATAGTTCTAGTAACTTCTGTAATTCTTTTAAACTAGGCGCAAATAAAATTATTACTTACAGAAAAATATTAGTGCAGAGAAAATACAGTGTGGGCAAATGTTATGCTGCTTTCCCTGAAGTATTCAGGTGACCTTATTCTGTACCAACATGAAAAAATGATGTTGGGATAAGAAGGTCATTCAGACATCAAGCAAAAATCAGTCCTTGTCGTTTGCCATAGAGATTTCCAAGTATATATCAGCTGTTCTAGAGAGGAATTCCACAATTGATTTGCTGTGTATGATATATATATATATATATATATATATATATATAAAAAAATCCTAGTAGATTCATTCCTGGAGATATAAATAATTAGGTAGTCACACAGCAAGGTGATAATCAAAGCTATTTTTGCAAAGCACAGCCCATAAGGCACGATTTGTCAACAAAATCCATGCTGTTATTAATAGGGAATTTCACATATACTTGGTGGAATATGACATAAAGTAACAGAAAATGAGGCTATTTATTGATCAGAGCTGATTTTTTCCCTTCAGTCCGTGCCCTAACTGTAAAGTAAAAGTGCTGACTGCTGCACAGTGCTGATGGCAGATTTTTTTTGACAGCCAAGCCCTGACTCTCCCCTAATCCATGTAGCTGCATTGTAGGAATTACAAAGCTTATGTGACAGACCTGTTCTGTATTCCAAGAACTGCAACACACCTGTCATCAGATAGAAGCAAGAAAGCCCAAGTCATCACTTTACTTGGGAAGCAGAACAGATGATTGAAATTATTTCTTACTACTGACTAATTCCCCTTTTAGTAGAGATAAGCTGCTTTGTTCAGCTGTAAATGAAACATTAGGGTATTAGCTGTCAAGGCAGAAGTATTGGAGGAGCTAAGATTTTATCAGCAGCAGTAACATTTTGGGCAATAAATTGTTTTGTTGGGCAGAATACTATTCTCCAGAGGTGGAAAGAAACAAAGCTCATTAAGGTAACTGCTTAAAGCACACGCAAAAAAAGCGAAGACAAAGGCTTATTACCTTTGTTTTGGGGATAGATAAAACATTTGCTCTTTCTCATCTCTGTGTAGTGCTGAAGAATTATGTGGTACTATTATTAAAAAGATGCATTTGTAGGCTTGTAGAATGTTTTCTGAATATATCCAAGGGACAAATGCATTCCTGAAATATCAACAGAGAGCTGTAGTAAGCGATGGCTTTTTGGAAATTGTTTTGTTTCCCTCTGGGTAAAATTAGGTATCTGCACATTGTCCTGTACTTAGCATTTATCAGATTAATAGACTGCTCTTATTAAATGAATGTTTGAAATAGAGAAGACTAAATGTCTGAGTTATACTAAATATTTTTATCACTATATATGCCTAAATTAAATTTGTAAGGTTTTACAGTGTAAAGCAGTAAGATGGAGAGGAACTGTGTTGCTGGTAGGGACTGCAGCTAAAGAAAAACATTTGGAATGTTATGAAGGAATTACAGCTCTGTAAACCGAGGATGGACATAAACTTGCTATCAGAAACAGTTAAATAGAGTGTAAGTAAAATAGGTCGAAGGAATCTCTGTGTGTGTGAGCTGAACAGCCAGAGTACAGCCTGCAAGCAGCCAGAGGCAGATACTGTTTTCCATCATTACTTGTTTGAAGTAGCATTTTAGAAAACTTTAAAACAGAAGTCTAATACACAATCCAAAGAACAAAAAAATATCTAGCTGAAAAATTGTGTGGAAGAGCCTGTTAATAGCTGACACAAATGTCTTCAAAATCTCCTCAGTGCAAGGTGTAGGATTTTGAAACACTGAAAGAGAGCTGGCTTTGCAATCCATCCTCTACAAAAGAGCCAACAAAAGATGCTTTACAAAGAATTGAGTAAAAATTAATACAGTAGAAGACAGCTGACCAAGGCATGGGTTATTCATTAATGACTCTTAGTAGACAGGAAATCCTACGCAGATAACAACAAAAGTTCCTAAATCTGCTAGTTGTTTTTATATTTTGTATAAATATGTGTTATATTTGTATATTAATATTATCTATTGTGTATAGATGGTGTTGTTGAAGTACAGCTGTCAGTCCATGGATCATTGTCCAGTGATGGATGAATCTTTTCTGATCTGCAGATCAGAATCAGGTTTCCCTCTTTGTGAAACAGAGCTTATTACATTGGCCTACCAGTATAGTCTGCTTGATTTTGTGGGAATAAGTACAATAACAGTCAGCTTTATTATTGGCTTAGACTGAAATTAATGAAGTTGTCATTTTTTCACTTGAGGTAATTGTGCTCATCTGACACAGTATTAAGGTTTGGTGAGGGAGGATTCAGTGATGCTTTAATTTACTATCCTATACCATTAGCTAAAAAGAATATTAATATTTTATACAAGTGCTTTATATGCACCCCACAATTGTAAAAGGACATGAACTTGATTTTAAACGTTCAGATTAAATCTGAAGAGTTTAGATTTTAGAAGGGGAATCTACTGTAATCTGGCATGTTCCTTGTTCAGTCCTAGTTTCACCATCACGACTTGAAACAGCAGGAACCTTCAGGCTGTTGTTTTATTCCAAGTATTGCATCAAACCAAATGCAGCCTGGCTGTATTTTAGCACTTACAAAAAGGGCTGCTTTCTAATCTGAAAATAGTGCCCAGTCAGAATTCTTGTACAGCTGCCGAAGTTGGGAAGTCCAGAGGTAAACCAAAGTATCAGGACTTCTGGCTTTTAGTAGGAGCTTTACTCTGCTTTCTTTATCTTTGAGTAATTCTGTTTTCTTAGATGCCTCAGCAGATGGATGCCAGATTTTAGACACAGAGGCTTTATTTTAGGAGATGATGAATGCTTGAGGAAAACAGTCAGTCTGCAGCAATTTAGGTAATCTTTGCAAATGTTGATTTCAACCTATACTTTTTTTCTTTATTTGTAAAACAGGATCAATAGAGGGAATGTTCTGTATAAGAGTAGCTTATTATTGCTATTTTTAATAAAGCATTGTGGCCTCATCCCCAGGGTAATCTGTCACAGTTATACATAAGCTAAATTTCTCCTGATTAAAGGGAAAAAAACCCCAAATTTTTAATTATTGTAATAAGCAAATGAAAAAGAACTTAACTATCATCTTCTAAAATACATGAATTGGCTTTTAGGTGCTATAGACTATAACACCGCACTGAATTTGTCCAAGCTGAGCTGTGGTATACATCCATAGTGTTAATGGAACAGCAGGAATCATTAGGGGTCAAACCTAGTCATTTGTATTAGTTGGGCAAGTTTGTGTCTTTATTTTGTAACTCATTTTCCTAAGCAGCTGCTTTTCAGCGTTCTACACCACCATTGAAAAGGCCTGTTGTGAATATGAGTTAATAGAGCTCCTGTTAAGAGGCCAATCAGGAACTGATTGCCTGAAGTACTTTAAGCAATTTGGGTATTTAGGGTTTCAGTTATTGTCACCTTTTGTTGTTTTATATTAACAAAAAGATAATGAACAAGTAGATATGTCTGAATAACTGTGCAGTTCCTTTGCTCTTAGGGGAAAATGAACAGAAGGCTGGAGCCTCTGGAGCTGGCTGAGCGTAGGCAGGAGGGCAAGGCAGGGGTGCAGACACCCAGAAAATATTTGAGAATTTCCTCCCTGCCTGTCAGGGAGATGGAGACCTTTCCTGTGAGCACAGGCTGTGGAAAGCACAGATTTCAATGACTCCTGCTTTTGCAGTTACCGAGCTCAACTAATTCTTGACAGGGCATTAGGAAAGGCTACAAGCCTTGTCCTTTGCTTTCGTGTCAGCTGGAGAACAGAAATTCCAAATCTGAATGAAATCCATAGATTAAGAAAATTCCTAATATTTAACGGTATTTCTTGAGTCACTCTTTTGAATACATTTAAAAGACAGTAGTAGATATTTGCCGTGGTCTAGATTCATCCTGTGTTCCTGACAGCATAGTCATTTTATCCAGCAGTTCAAGAGTATCTGGATGAGGACAGAAGTGTACTGGAAGTGGACATTAGTAATTCATGAAAGCTACATTTCAACCTGGACCGAAACCATGGTTGATTCTGAAAGATAAGAAGGTGCAAAGGTCCACTCTAATTTTTAACTGGTATTTTAAAGTACTTTTAATCATGCTTTTGTCTTGTTTCAAAGCATAAATTTAGTTTTAAATACACACTTCTTTTGGAATAACGATTGATAATTACTGAAATACTCAGAGACCTGGAATAATTTGCATATTTACGAGTGGCTTGTTTTGTCTGACATCTAGTTAATCTTTGATTATCTTCCTGCCATGAATCACCAGGAAATAAAACAACAACAAAAAACCCCAGTTGATATATTTCTTTGTTCTTTTCTACTTTAGGAGCTTGTGGAGCAGCTTGAAAGTGGCTCTGAAAAAACAAACAAACAAAATTTTTGGTTGTTGTTAAAGTGGAAAAGTTTTCTGTAGGGCATCAGAAATGCCAAGCTAACAGGGTACAAAGTGCTGATCTGAAAGAAACTTCACCAGGCTCACTTTGTACTGACAGGTCTAACCCAAATCAGGCATTCTCTTACTGTGTCACTCTGATTTTAGGCAGGATCAGGTATTTCTGTCTTCTCCCAGCTTTCATAAAGGCATCACAAATCCCCCTCTGATCCACATGTTCTAATTTATTGGGTAGAAAAATGGCTGTGGCTAATTTGTTAAGATTTGTGCTGCAGGTAATCCAGCCACGTAGTCGAGCTCTAATACATGTAGCTATTGAACAGTGGGTATTTTGGACCTTTGTGAAACAAGACTCAAAAACATAAGAAGCCAAATATATCTTCATATATGTCTATACTGGCAACATATCTTAAATTTGCAATTTCTAGAGAATTAGTCAATTAAAAGTAATGTGAGTGCAGTGCAGAATTTGGCAGAGTTTGGGTATGCTGGTATAAGGCTAGAATTTTCTGTTTAATACATCAGTGCAGTCATCTTTTGTTTCAGCAGTAAGAAAGGGCGAGATAAAAGTTGGTAAGATTATACACCTGACCTGTCAGAAAACTCTTGGAAGTGGCAGAGACTTTCACAGTCTCTGCAGTGTAGTCAGTGAACAGCTTACACTGCATTTTATAAAATTGTTTACTGCAATATTTACTGATAAATTGTCGTGTGTTTTATACCCACTCACCTCCATA
This sequence comes from Pipra filicauda, assembly GCF_003945595.2. Lineage (NCBI taxonomy): Eukaryota > Metazoa > Chordata > Aves > Passeriformes > Pipridae > Pipra > Pipra filicauda. The sequence goes on from NW_024104909.1 coordinate 2,400,718, forward strand.
TTTTCATCTGTATAATGTTTCTTTTTCATGTCAACCATCTGCCTTAACTGCTTGGGTTTGTATCTCCCAGCAGCAATCACTGAAAACAAGGGTGGTACTTAGCTGAGGAATCCTACTTTGGTTGCTGCTGGGGCCAGGTATTGCAGATTGTTCTGGAATCCTGCAGATTTGATACTCTGCCAGGAAATCCACTGGCTTACTTTCCACGCCTTAAGATGAATTTGGCAAGTCCACTCTAGTCTTCTGTGTTCTTTATTCATTTGCATCCTTTGCATGATTTTCATTTCAGCGAACACCTCATCATCTTTCCTATGTCAGTGTTTTTTTCATCTCTGCTGTGGTTTAGAGACCTCGCTTGGCCAGCCAGGAAAGAAATAATAATAGAGGGGTAGTACTGAAAAAGTGGTGATGTTGTTGTGTTCATATGGCTTCTGGATAAATCCCTGAATTACTGTATTGAAGATGCTTGAAATTTTACAGTCTTTGCTGACAGGAAAACTAGGAGAATCTGTCAGCAGTGCACAGTGGATGGGCCACATTCCTCAAATAATCCAGTCAATTAAAAATTGATTTTTGTTCTAGGCAGCATGGTGGTAATGTAGTGAGGAGACAGTGTATGCATTACCAACAGAGCTCACATCAGTTAAGTGATATTTAGGTGATCTTCTGTCATGGGAGAAAGCAGTGCAGTTGATGATCTTTGCTACTGAAGAAGCTAAATTGAAGTGTCAGATACCAGAATTGCATTTTATTTCTAATATGTTGGCCTGCCAGCCTGGGAGAAGCTATGTGAAGTCTGTGAATACAAAGGGACAAAAGTGCTAAATCTAGCAGAAAGTGAATGGTTTGGGGAAGATACTATAACATGGCTCTTAGAGCCTTTGAGTAAATGCATTTAAGGGAATTGAATCTTGTACTTCAGATGCTGGACCTTTTGTCTACTCTTCTGCCTTTTCCTGGCAGCACATATAAAGTAAATGAAAGATATGCATGTTCTAAATTGCACCTATCTTGTTCATTAAAAGAGGTTGTAATACCACTGAAAAATTAGAAAAATACCCCTTTTCTTAATGTGGTTCAGCTGAGAAGAAAAAAAAGCCTAAATCTATTATTTGAAAAATGTATTTACCTCAGATTTGTACAATTCTGAGTTGCAGAATATGAAGAGGTATCTTTCTAGTATTGGAAGTGTGGAAATGTGCAGTCATGCAGGTTGGACTCTATCCTCAGTGAGTGTTGTGAGTCTGCAGTGGGAGACACAGAACACCAACTCACAAATTTGAAATTAGTCTCCTCTTGAGCCATTAAAGCATCTGTTGTTAATGGTAGCTTTGCAGACTTTCCATCTGAATAGAAAACACGCAAAAAGTTTTCTCTCAGGCTCTTGGTAACCACAGGATGCTGCTGTCACCTCAGCTTTTGGTTATGAGGCATCACAGACAAACACCATGACACTAAAGGTGTAACTTATATTAATTTCTTTTTTAACATGATGCAGAGTTTTCCGTTTATGTTGTTTCAAAAGTAGTTGTAGGATGTCCTGGTGCATCTGTGCTTCAGCTAAAAGGTGGCTGCATTTCTGTGGTGGGTTAAGTGATACCTCTACTCTTCTTCAGACCTCTTGAAGTTGTTTCTTAATTACTACCGAGTGCTTTATAGTGCTCATGTGAAAGGCACTGGAGAGAATATGAGCAGTCCTGTTGTTTAAAGTTTAGATCCTAATTTTTAAATGGATAGTGTTATGTTTAGGCTTAATTGCTTTACATCTAAACTCCGTGTCACGGTAATATTTTGGTCGCATCTCATCTTGGCTCAGCTTTCAAGCTGCAGTACTATGTCTGTTTGTGAAAGGAATATATCAAAGATAGGCTGGAATGGTGAGCAGGGGTTTGTATTTCAGATCTGCAAAATAATCTCCTGCTGTATTTGGGAATACTTCTTGACAGAAGTGTTTGACACCTCAAAGTCAAATTACAAAGGAGACAGGGCGTTTCTAAACATAAGAATCCAAAATTGTTTTCAATAGAAGAGGTGAGTACAAAAATAAAAGTTGGTCATTGGCACAGCTACTTCTTAGCATTGTATTTTGTTTTGACCTGAATTTTAATAAGTTGAAAGTCTTCCATAAAAGATGGTCTCACCTGTGTGAGTAGTTTACTTCATTAATTTATTTCTAGGCCATATCAAGAGAAAATAAATCACAAATGCTTTTTAAAGGTTATTCTTGGTGTAAAATGCTGCTGGGTTTTAGTGTTTTGGTAGGGGAACAAAAATAAAGAAAACCAAGAAATATGTTTCTGGGCCTCAGAACTCTGCAGCATGATTTGAATACAAGTGGCTGACTGTGATAAGTACCTTCTCTTAATTACAGTATTTCAAACGAGACTAATTTGACAGCCACAGTCTCATATTATGCTGAATATTTCCTATAGTGTTACTTTGAGGAGAAGTTTCCTCCCCCCAAGTGAATACTTTTTGATAGGAGATTATAATTTTAGATCTGCACTACAAGCTGATAATACCTAATCACCTACTAGTTCTCTGTTTAGTTGGAATGTTAAATGACTAAATGGACAAGGTTTTACCAGGCATTGACAGAGGAAGTACAAAATGTGGTGAGATACTTTCTCTAAAATGTCTTTAAAAGCATGTGCTTTACTTCACTGTGGTTTTGTGTGTAGAGATGTTAGTTTACTTGATTTGTTGCTGTGAGTGACAGTTTATTGTAAATATGAAATCTTTTCTCTAGGTTGCATTAAACAGATGGCATTTTTAAATTTTCTTTGCTGTTCTTTTTTCCCCATAATAGTGCAAAGCAAGCTGACTACTAATCTCAAGAATAAAACCTAGGTATTGTAGTTATCCTAATATTGAATTTGATATTACACAAATACCCACTGATGTTTTGTGAAACCCAAGAAACTATTTCCTCTTAGCTTAAAGTTTGTGTTTTGTGAACAGTTTAATAAACTTCATCAGCATTTAGACGAAAAGTCCGGGAGTTGCCGTGACTTCTCTTTTACATCATTATTGTAGTTTTATCCAAATTCCACCAGGTGTTGCCAAAGAACATACAGCCACAGCAAAGTTTACAGCTCAAGTGGAAGTTGCTCAGAGCAAATCTGCACATTTCATGAACGCAGCCATTGAAACCTCCTCCTGAAGCAGGAGCATCTTCCCTACACATTCCAGAGCAAACCTCTTTTCTTTGTGACTAAACACTAGGAGTCAAACAATTTGGTACTCAGTGACATCATTCATGGGTATCACATTCTTAAAAATGCACTTTTTTCTTTATGAAAGAAAGATATCCACTCACAGGCCATGGGTAAATAAGATGCTGTTTTAATCAGTAGTTACAGACTACTGTGAATATTCTGCTGTGTTCTGTCTTAATTTTGAGTGATGGGGTATCTTTTTAGTGAGATGTTCAAATTACTAACCTTTAGTGTATTTGATGGTTTTGGGTTTTTCATTCCAGTAAGCAAACTTGCTCTAGACACTTTTTTCCCCACTGACTTGGGCAAAGCTGTTTCTTTCCTTTGTTTGCTTTTCATCCTGCCGAGTCAGGAATTTTGTACATCACCGGTCGGTTCTGTTTCAGGTTTTTGTCTCAAGGTTTGCTTGAGGTAATGAGAGCCCCAAACTTGTGACTGATCACAATAGTGCAGTGCAAAATGCTCGGGCAAACAGCACTCATAGCAGCAGGAATCAATTCAGGGACTTGGCACAGAGCAGTTCCTCTCCTGCCTCCCCGGTGAGTGCAGCCATTGTGCTCGTGACATAAAAAGCAATGTGCATTTTAATTGCTATTCTTATTTTTGAGCTGTTGCTCAAGGACTACTATAGTTTCAGTCAAAAAGGCTGGGTCATGGGCAGTGATCAGCTGCCAGCAAAGGTGTAATCAGGGACTGCTGTGTTGGTGATGCAAAAAATCTGTGTTAGGTACTGCCCTGAGCCAGGGGCTTTGAGGGAATTGCCTTGTAGCAGGTAATCACAAATCTCTAGGATGGCAGAGTTATGTTCTGTGTTTTTTTTCTTCTGCACTTGATTTAATTAAAGCTTTCGGTTTATTGCCGTGCACAAACGTTTTCTGTTTGAATGTTTACTGGATGTTCAACAGCAACAGTGAAACCAAGATTCTTTTTGGGGTAGTCTGGCATGATCAGTGTGAGCTGCAAAGGTAAACGTGGTTAAGGGGAAAGGAAGGAAAAAACTGAAATGTAGCAGTTGCTTGAAGCAGAAAGATATTCAGAACTGTGGCTGTAGCTAAGTCTGCACAAAGAAACTCATTGCTTGTAAGAAATCCAGGGCAGTGACTTCACCTGGTGATATTTAATTAATTATTTATTGAGCATTATGTTTGCCTTCCCTTGGGATATGATCTTCCTCCTCCTTGGTGGAAGGAGGGAGACACAAGAAGTGTCAACTAATTACTTGAATGTGGGATATTTTAATTACTTTAGATCTCAGTAGATGTTGGTGTGTAAAGTGATTTGTTCCTTTTCATGACTGTATGAGTACAGCAGATAACTCAGCATTCCTTTGGCTTCCCTGGGTTCCCATGTTATCACCGTCCCAATGCACGTGACAGAGAGGGAGGGAAGGAGAAAGAGGAAATATAAATTACCCTACTGCTGTAAGATTGGATCATCACTTAAGCTGGAAGGTGTAATACAGATGCTGTGATGGGGTGCTGAGAGCCAAAATACTCATGCCACTCTAAGCAAAGGTACTGGAGGTTGAGCAGTTCTCTGATGTGGTCTTATCAGCTGGAGTATAATGTAAATCCTGTTACAGCAGCTTTGTCCGATCTGCCTGTAGCTTTGTTCTGAACCTTTCAGTAACAGTTCACTGAAGCAGAAAGAACCCTGTGAATTGATATTATAAACCTGCATGGTTGCTTTATTCATTGTTGAAGCAAAAGAATATAACAGAAGTATTTATTTTAGTGGATTGAGGATACTTTTTTTTTTCTTCTGTCGACATGAGCAGGGGAAAAATGTTCTAAATGCAAAAGAGGAAAAGCTAATACTATAATCATACCCATACCCATTTCAGAGCACAATCCCATACGAAGATAATACAGAATACTATGTGTGTAATTTATTCTACACCTTCAGAGAGATTGTTAAAATCCCAAAGTGTTGTTATTTCCTGCTAATGTAAAAAAAAAAAAAATCATGTGACACTATTATAATCAGGAAATAATAGTCATGTGAAAGAAAAGCTTCTCCTAATGCACTTAGCCTTTCCAGACAACTGTATTTTTCTAAGCACCACCTACCTGCTCTCTTTGGGACTGAGATGAACCTCAGAAATTCAAGATTGCGTTGTATTCACTTTCTTGCTGGTGGGCATTTCTTACTGAAGTTCAAGAGCATGAAATTTCTCTTTAGTCTCACTGCTTTGATATGGTATTTGCCTAATAATCAAACAAATTAAAGTGTGGAAAAAATTGATAAAACTGCAATATCTTAAAATGAAGAGGCTGAAATAATAAATTGAGTTCCTTGTAATAATGCTATGGTGCCACGTTGACCCTTATTCTTGAAAATCAGTTTTTAAGTTGTGCATCAGTAAGATGTAAGCTATTTGAACTTTTCAAGTGTCATGTAATCTAAAAAATTCTGGCATTATACTTGAAGATCTTCTGCAGAGTTTTTAATTAACATTTGTAAATTATGCAGATATGGAAGGCCAACTTTATTGTTTGTATATGCTATCAATGATTTTTGCTATTTAATACACATTTTCTCTTGTGTGGAGATAGCGAGATTTACAAAGTTAATTCCATTACCACTAAAAAGTTTTTTAAGTGGAAATCACTCTAGGATGAAAGTTACTTAAGATATATTCTTATACACTGCCCTTAAAAATTCACTGCTTCTTTATGTGTAGTGTACCATGTTTCACACAGAAGCAGAAATCAAAATAAGTTTGGGTGAAAACAAAACAATGTCTGAGAAATCTTAGTATGTGATGTAATGTTATAGGTGCCTTATGGGAAGAAAAGTGAAAGGGTGATTTGTTTTCTTTTTTTTTTTTTAATTTCTTTATCCATATAGAATAGTAGAAAAGGAAATCTTGTGAATGTTTAAACGGTTTTGCCGTGGCAGGAATGCTGCTGATTTACCATATGTAGCCATTCTTCTCTTTACATATCAAATAGTTGAATGACCTTTCATGGGATGAGTCTTGTTGTTCATCCTTGACAAAGGTCTTGGAGGCTTCAGCGAGTCTGTGAAAGAGTCGTGGGTAACTCACACGCTGTGAATGTGGGATGGGCATTAATTGCTTCATTCTCACTTCAAATTCCAGCTACCTGAGTCTGCCAGCTGTAAATGCAGTGACATGTAAAGAGGAATAAATGGTCTTAATTTTGCAGAACACTCACTTGGTATGTACCCACACCAGGCATCAATCCAGATGTTTTGTCCACAAGACACTTGCATCTCTAGATTATGGGAACATACCTGTTTGTCTTAGCAAGATGAATGTTTATCTGATTTAGTAGTCAGGTCTTTTGTCTGTGATCACTGTAAACATTTGCATTGATTAGAAGAAAAAAAAAAAAAGGTCTGTTTGCAAGGCCAGAAAGTTGAATTGCCTCAAGCTGAATTTTTTTGTTTAGTTTTATATGTTTTTTTTAAATTATTATTATTATGCTTTTTTTTTCTTCCAGAATAAATTTTAGGCATTTTGGAAAGGATTATGGAAAAAATAGGTGTATATGTAGTGCTATGTTTTCATTTTTGTCCTCTGAAGTTTGGAATTCCTTGCAGAACTGTTTCTATATTAAATTTTCAGTCTGAAACAATTCCTCCCATTTTGTGCTCTGTAGGACTGTAATATTTGTCCAAGGATGAGCTGCATTCAACATTTTGTTAACTGAAATGGGAAGTGACAGACTGACTAAAAGAAAATGTCCGTGTCAAAGAAACAGATATTACTTCTTTCTCACAGATTACTGTATTCTTGGACACTGAGGACTCTGAGATTGCAGATGCACCAAGCTTTCATATTGATCCATGTTAGACTAATTTGATCAGAAGACAGACTTCTGTATCACGTTATTTTCTCCTTTAGTATTTGATTGAGATGGTCAAATGCTGAGAATATTGTGCAGGAAAAGAAGGGATTGGAAAAGAGAGACATTCAAAAAAATAATACAGATTTGTTAGATAAATTCTATTTGCATTGATTTTCACTATGGGTATATATCTTTTGATGGCAGCTGTCTTCAAAATAATAACATAATAGATAATACTCTACTACATAATGTTGTATTTTTATTACTTCTTTTTACTGGTATTTGTAGAATAATTCAATCAGTGAAGTTGGTCAGTACCTGCACACTCAGCAAAGATACTTTTCTTTATTGTACTGTCAATGTTTTTTTTGGCAAAATATGAGAAAGCCGTAGTTGTTATGCAAGAATACAAAGTTGAAAAATGTCTGAAGAACTGCAGAGGAGATTCTGCAACTTGGGCATGAGAAAGCCTAAGTAATTTTCTAGTCTTGCAGAAGTAGGTCTCGAGCTACAGGGAGGGCTCCATCCAGCAGAACACGGGCTGCTGGCTCTTCTTTAGCTCAGGTTCTCAGATCAGTGGGCACTGATGGTGCTGCTTTGAGAAGTCCCTGCCCTTGGTGGTTTGTTTTCCTGCTACGAGGCAGGGAGGAGGCACGGGACTAAAGCACTGGGAGCCTTGAAGAACACCGTGTGGTGGTAGTTCAGCCCCTCCTGTGCCCAGGGAAGGGATGTCAGGGTGCTTATCCTGCTGATCTGCTGCTCTCCAGCTCCTTCACCATCTCACTGCAGACAAGGAGCAGTGTCAGCTAATTGGAATCCATCTCTCCCAACTCTCCAAGGCTTTCCTGAGGAGGCTCTGCTCTGCTTTTCCATAGTCCTAGCAGGGAGCTTACCTTTTCCATAGAGTCACCCCTTTAGGGAGATGGAGCTTGGTTAAATAAAAAGAAGTTCCTGTGGGATTTTTGTTGCCAATCTTCTGTGAAGGAAACAGATGATCTGCAAATTATGTCATCTAAAAGTTTAATATATTAAGACATAAGAAGCCATTAGCTCACTGTCATTCCCTGGCTAATATCCTATTTTTGGTACTGAACTTAGTATTGACTGTCCTCTGTCCGGTGGAATAAAGATAACACCAAAAGCATCCATTTTTATATAAACTGAAATAAGACTGGTTGTATAGTAACATGGTCTAAGCCTTAGTGAGACAGAAAGAGTAGTTATCACATAGTGTCATCACATCATTTGCAGAGCAGTTATTAGTTTTATTTTTGCTTGCAGTTATAGCTCTGGACAGTGAAAATGAGGTATATTGCTTTCTCTTTTTTTTACTGAGGAGATTGTGTGCTTTGTCAAGAGTGCATTTGTTAGTCTCAGTGTCATATTTATATTAAAGACATAACAGAATCCTACTGCACTATCAATTGCTTTTCATTACCCTTGTCTTTGCTTGCAAAGGTCATCACCTCACATGTGAATCAAATTTGGAAAAGAGTATTTTCTTTAGAGCTGGGACTGTAGCCTGATTTTCAAGGCAGTGCCGATTGAGAAAGTTCATATAACATATTCCTGGGCTTCCTTTTAACAGATAAAGTTAATTCAGCACCTTTGTGTGGGCAGATTGTATTCTCCCCTGTCAGAGTTACAGTTGCTTTTGTTTTGTTTCCCATTTGAATAATACATTTGATTACCATGGCAAATGTTGCAGTGTGTGCACGCCTGACTGTAGTGCCTAATTAACTGATGATAACAAGGCAGGATTGCCCTCTTCTCTTTCATAAGCAATCATATACATGACAGTTCTTTTATCTTTCTTCAAAATTGACTTGCTCTCCTGACCCTTAAGCAGCTCCTGTTTTGTGTGTTTACCTCTGATGTCTTTGCGAGACTGTTAATTTTCTGTGGCATATCCTATCTACTTATAATTAACACATCGAACAGCCAAGAAATAGTTCTGCTTGCAGATGCCTAATGGAGGAATGCTTTCTTCCAGTAATTATACAGCTTCATTTTACTGATTTGCATTGACCTACGAGGATTATTGGGGTTTTTTTGAGAACATCTACAGTGGTATAGCTTTATATAGATAGGGAAAACAAACTAAAAAAATCAGTTTCTTTTAAAAAACTAGTTTACCTACATATATGAAGTAAACTTTGGTAAGTTTGGTAAAGGTCTGAATTTAGCAAAGTTAAATTGGAGATAAACAGTGCTGTCATGTTGCATGTATTTAATCCTGAAGTCCAAGGCCTGTTCTTATAATTAGAAACTTCAAGAAGCAGTTGACCTATTTTAAGGAAGCATTGAAGTCGTCTGTATAGAAAGCAAATATTTTCCACCACTGTATCTTAAACCGAACTTAGATCTCGAATACGTGAGACTGGGATTTCTGTTTATTGTTTTATAGCTAGGCTGAGAATAAAGCCGTAATGAATACAAGTTCAAAGAGAGGAAGGTAGAAGAGGAAAGGTTGGTAGTTACAGCAGTAAAAACAGGGGCAAAAAGAACAGCTTTTCTGAAGGACTCAGGCTGGAATAATAATGATAGAATTGTCTAAATCGATATATCTCTTGTCAGCCTCACGTCTGATGTTTGAATCAGTCAGGCCTTTTCTGCAAGAGCTTTCCTCAGGAATATTGAATTATTTATTATTTGTATCTTTTTTCCTTTCCTTTCTGATGATTTTTTTTCTTTTTCTCTTTTTTTCTTCCTAACTTAGTAAAATTTGTTTTTTATGCTGCCAGGTTCAATGTTGTCTGCTGTTTGATAAATAGCAGTAATTGGGTGTATAGCAGAAGTCATGTAAAAATGTATGACTTCAATTACATCTAGAACAATTTTTTCTTTATATTGATCTTTTTTTTTTCTGTATAAGATCTGCTCTTCATAGCCTCCAGTGCTGAGTTTTTAAAGAATTACTCTATGTCCATATGTTGGCATGCACTTTTGAACCCATGCATCTTTTTTAAAAAAAATGGAAAGCTGTCTCGAATCAGTTCTGCCTGAGCAGTAAGTGAAAAATTAGAGTCATTGAAATAGTGAAATATTCATATTGTATTCTAGTCAGATGAAGGATTGCATTACTTTAAAATTACAATGCCTACTTACAGTCCCTGTTTCTCTTGTCTGAGATAATGAAATGAGGGTTCTGGCCAATTAATGAAAACATCTTTTATTAGCAATTATAATCCAGATAGAATTAAAATATGTGTTTTGAAAGTCACTTCCATGTGGTAAAGTGTTCTCATTTAAATCTGCAGTTGTACACCACAGTGTTTAGCTTTGTTAATATTATCAAAGGTGCTAATGAAATAGAATTGTACTGGCTGTAATTTCAAATATCGTGTCAGAATTCTCACTGTGTTCCAGCTGTGACGTTTTAAAATTGTTTCTTTCCTCTTTATGTCAGTGCATGAGGTGATAAATAACTTGATCCAAATGTTTGATGCTGATTTATGATAAAGTGCATTAGTGTATTTGCCCTGAAATGTCTTTATAGGTCAGAGCAAAACATGGGCTGAATTTCCTGTTTATCCTACTTTGTGGTTTGCCCTGGTACGGGGTGATGGACTGGTTGGAAATTTAGGTCTGATTTCAGGCTGTAACAGAGTTCAAGGCTGTCAGCACTGGGATTTTGCATATGGATACTGCTGTATTCTGTTACCCACGTTGGTTTTCATTGTGTGCATTTTTGAGGGAAATGCAGTGGAATTATTGCCTTGTCCTTATTAAATATGTTTTTTGTTCATTACGTAAGTCTTTGCCTGCCGTGCTTCATGCTTCAAACTCTTCTAAAGTGAGATTCAAAGTAAGGGGTTATATAAACAGTCATATTTATGCCATCCAGCGGTGGATCAAAGGGAATATTTCTCACAATTGTGGTTAATTTGTGTCATTTGAAAATGCAATTACCTCATGGTTACTGCCTGCTTTATACAGCCCTAATCTGTGTTTTTAAAAGCAGTCATACTCCAGGCTGGTAGTGGACAGGAGTGCTAAACAGGCTGACTAGAACCTAAACCCTGCAGCCCTTTCGCTGCTCTGTGTCCTGCTGTCATTGCAGGGAGGGGATAAGTGAGAGCAGAAATCGCAGATTTTGCTTCAATAGCTGTGATAATTCAGTGAATTGGTAGAGATCCGAAAGGAGCCAATTCTCAGGGTACGTTTCAGGCTGTTAATGCGTGGCTCTTTGAGAACATGTATATTGGCAAAGAAATGCCTCCCGTCTCTGTAAAGTGGTTTGGTTAGGAAACCCTAACTTCAAAATAATCTTTTAGGAGCAGCTGTATGATGCAATTTATTTAAAGGCTGCCAATAAATGCCTGTGTCATTCTGGAGACGATCAGATGAAGCTGGGGTTAAACAGATAAAAAGAAGTTGGTGGTGTTTTTACCCAAAGTCTTGTTTAAGCCTCACTAGTCTCCTGTTTTTTCCTGTAGCAGTTTGACAAAATTGCCTTTCCTACCAGCAGCCTGTTAGGTGCTGTGCACGGAAACAAAACCCTATTGTTTTAGATTTTCTTTCATATCGTGTAGGTGTCTATGCCATACCACCCACACAGGAAAGCAAGTGAGCTGTGAAATATATTCATTGTTAGAGTACAGGGGAAATGGAGGCAAGCAATCGGCAGTAATAATGTACGACAGCAAGGGGAGGCTGCCAACATTACCTGCATTATTTCGGTTGCCTTTTTCATTATAGGTTCGGGAAATAGGCAGCAATTCGATTATGGCATGATTTGGGATGGAATTGCTTGCCGTTCACTGACCCTGTCACAAGGGGATCAAATGAGAAGTCAGCTCAAATAAAGTTTATAGTGCATTAACTGGACCAAGCACTGCCTAGCCTGGGAGCATGATTTTTCATCTTCCAGGGTTTTGTAACTGCTTCTCAGATATATTTGTACCTTAAGGCGAGGGGGGAGGGGGAAGGGGGAGGAAAAAAAAAGAAAAAGGAAAAAAGAAGGATTGGCTGAGATGTATAGGAATGAGCTAGTTGGCCAATAGTGAACATTCCCCTCCCCTCCCATGTGCAAATCTCAGCTCCTCTCTAGCTTGTGAGAAGCAGCATGATTAATAACACTGAGGGAACCTGCCTGTTGGATTATTAATTTTCCATCCTTTTTCTCTTCCCTTACGCATACCCCTGACGCTTTGCCTTTTTTTAAAGAAAGCTTTTCTTTTTCTTCCCCCCCCCCTTTCCCCCCCCTTCTTCTTTTTTTCTTCCCTTTTTTTTTTTTTTTGTGTTTTCATTTTTTTTTTCCTTCTCATGGAGCTAACCACTAGCCACTAACATTCTCGTGGCTACCCAACCCTGCAAGGGCTTACTTCACAGTGGGGTGAGTTTGTATATTAAAATAGGGGATTCTGGCAAAGAAGCAGCAACAACCAAAAAAAAAAAAAAAAAAAAAAGGAAAAAAGGAAAGAAAGGAAAACCATCCCTGAGATGCTTGATTACAGTACAGTTGCCTTGAGCTACAACTGCTAAAACTAGAGTTAATGCTGACCTAGAAGGCAAGAAATGTGTTGCAGTGCCTGCCTGTTAGTTCTATAGAGCACTGCACGGGCAGACAAACATTGCCTCTCCTTATTCAAGCTCCTTAAAACTGGCCCTTTAAAAACCTTGATTGCATAGAGAGGGTGCAAATGAAGAGAAAATGGGGGTTAATGGCAGGTAATTGGACAAACTGCGGCTTTTTTGTTGGTGATGCTCGTGGTTTTTCTTTTTTTCTTTTTTTCTTTTTTTTTTTTTTTTTTTTTTTTTTAACAAGGCTTTCACAAGGCTCGTTGTAACGAAAGGCATTTTTTGGTTGGCAATCCCAAAGAGATGCTCGTGAATTTGGCGATTTTCGTGGGTAGTCCCGATACAGCGTCAGGGAGGGCTCCGTGGTGTTTTTGGCGGGGGAGCCGATGCCAGGGGGGGATCACCGAGCACAGCCGAGCCCCGGAGGGTGCGGGTCCCGCTCCCACGTGCGGGGGATGCCCGGGATACCCGGGATAGCCGGGACACCGCCGGGCTCTCGCTGGTGATTCGCTGACCTGGTCATGTGTCCAGTCGGTATAAAGGGAACGGGGGATGGAGCAGCTCCATTTTGATTTCAGATGTGTAGGTTTGATGAGTTTTATGAAGTTGCTGTGTTATAATACCGTGCAGTTTTATTTTGTTATTTCAAATTAAAATAGCAGCATTGAGACATTTGCTTTTGACAGTTCACTGTATAATATAGTGAAATACCAAGGATTTGTTGGATAGAAACACATTACAAAATATACAAAGTTCTTCATTAAAATGTTTGTAAACTAATGCCAAATAATTTTATCACTATATATGTATGTACATACAGCTGGTAGTTTTGTTTGGAAAAGGAGTAGACTAGATAATGCATCAAGAAAACATTCTTCATGTGGTTTTTACTGAAGGTAGGATGGGGTGGTGTACTTTTTAACCTATGCAGTACTTCTTAGGTGGTAAGGAAACAAGGAGAATAATACAGCTATATAGTTATTTTGGATTTATATAACATGTGCATTGCAACTGGTTTTAATTTTAACTTCTGTAAAAAAAAATAAACTTGTGTATTCTTATTTTCTCTTGGAATTTAAAAGCATTGATAAAAGACAGACAAAAGATTTCCTACCTAATGCCAACATAAATAGTAAACATACAGCATTATACACATTCTGTGATAGAATATCTCAAGTTGGAAGGGACCCATAGGAATCAATGAGTCCAAATACCATAGAGATAATATTGGGGAGAGATATATGTCATGTATCTGCCTTGTAGCATTTAGCTGAAAGGAAATATTTTATAAACTTAAGGTACTCTTTTTCTAGTCAGTCTTTACAAGTCTGTGCTATAAGTGAGCTGTTATAACACAGTCTCAGCATTCAGCATGTCTTGGTATTGTTTTAATAATATTCTTTATAATCCTACATGGGCACACGTTGTCATGTAATTTTCAGTTACTCTTTATTAGGAATTCTTACCTTACTGTGGAAGGACCTGTTTTGTTCCTGGAAGGTGATTTTTAATGTTGTTGTGCTGTTTCCAGTTCAAGTTCGAGATGCACAGAAAACCTGGGGGCAGTGCTTTTCTGTTTAGCTTATTTATTTATTTATTTTCATTGCCTCTGAGATTATCAGTACATTAGTAGAAGGAATTGGCATTGATTGATTACTGAGCCCTAATTGTTCTTTATTCCTTTTCTCTCTATTAATGTTAGTGATGCCAAATCTCGATATGCATGAACACTGTGACTTAGAGTGCAACAAAAGCACTGAAACTATTGTGCCTTGCTCTTAGAAGAGCATCAATATAACACATTTTATTTTTCAAGATCTGTTTTGATTTTAATGTAGCTGTTCCCTTCTAATGCTGAAACGTATTTAAACCTGAAAACAATAACTGTATTTGTGAGTCCAGTCTCATTCTGATCTTTGCATATGCTATATTTTCATCTACTATCAGTGGGCAGTAGCCTGATGTGCCTTCATCAAGTAATGCCTTATTTTGAACAGTGTCTTATGTTGTATTTTTTTTCCCAGCATGGCTAAATATTTATTAATTTTGTCCTTTTTGATACTAAGAAGTTAGGTCATGTAAAACAATAACAGGAAAAGTAATTTTTGATTGAGCAGTTGAGCCCATCGCCTCCTAACTCAGACTACAAAGGCAGAATAAACTTTGTGATGTCTAAAATGTAGCATTTACTGGGCATGTTGATTTTTAGACCCCTACAATTATAGATCTGTCAGGTGTTACAAAGCTTGCGCTTGTAGTTTTTATTGGATTTTATAATCTAATGGAGGGTTACGATACATAAAAAAATTGAAGTCAATATCAATACGATTGTCTCCAAATTAAATAGCAGGTGTTTGCGGTTTTCATTTTATTTCTGCTTTTTGCTAAAAGTAAAAATAGCTGGGAATAAAAAATCGACAGGGAATAATTCTGTAGCCACTGCTTGAAAATGTGCGATGGGTAGAATCTCTTCCACCGGTCATAGGTGGAACACTGTTGCAATAGTACGGCATTTTCTTCTCGTTGTTGCTGACAGATTCGTTCGTAATGCTGCCTCCAAACCATACAAGTCTTAGCTTATCTCAGCTTGCAGTCACAATGTTGACACACATATATCATAATCTCAGTCATCTGAAGATGTACAGTACTGGCGAAGGCAAATTATTTTTTCAGCCCTCATTTATTTCATTATCTATATACTTAACTGTTCTATCTATCTGTCCTAATCATATGTTTGGTGGTAAAAGGAGATTCCTTATCTCTGTAGGTCGGTGCTTATGATGCGTCCACACTTCTAAAGACTACTGTTAGTAATTCCTAAAGCTCTTAGAGGAGTGATTAGGGAGTCATGATTGCTCACAAATTGAGTCTTTTTTTCTGCTTGACACTGATCCTGTGATAGTCTCCCCACTTAATCCTCACTAGCAATTTGCCTATGGTTGCAGCTAACAGGAGGTGATTAGAGGGGAGTTGCCCACTGCCTTTTTACTTCTGTTGTAGTGGCATGTCAGACACAGGCGAGGGAATCAAAGCTGTTTTCCTATTAACTCAACACCTCCTAATGCATTAGAGCCGTTTTTATCTAATAACAGTGTTCAGCTTCCAGCGCTATTTTAATGTGACTTGCTCTTCCTTTTAAAACATCACAATGAGCATTTTTAAAATGAGGGAACAAAAAGCGTAAAGCAGAACCACCTAAAGATGAAAGCAAAATAACGACACTAGCAGGGCTCATCTTTTATCAGCACATGCGAGTAACCTCGATTAAAATTACAGACAGTTTTCGCCCTGCATCAATAGACAAGTAGGCTCCACTTTCTCTAAACATTACTTTAATTGCGAGCCTGGTGACAGGTAACTGATGTCATACTTTTGAAGTGATAATGGCATACATTTAACGAGTGAGAACAGCGCCAGGGAAAGGGTGATAATGAAGAGTTAACTTTTCCAAGTGTTAGTTGCAATGAAGAAGAATATGAAGGGCCTGAGTGAAAATTTCTAAATATTTACTACTTAATATTTTGACCCCCCTCTGCAATATGTCAAGGGTTAGATGGGGTTTATTGTTTTATTAGTATGATACAGAATCTTCACCTTGAGGCCTAACTTCTCCGGCTTTTATAAGCTTTGTTTTAAAAACTTAAAATTGTTTTATGCTTTACTACTTTATTGACAAAGCCCTTAATTATTTTAATTAGTTTGTTTTAAAGAAGCTATAAGAATGGATTTTAAAGACCTCTGCAGTGACATACAATCTGAGAAGTGTCCAACTGCTATAATTTAAAGTTCTTTATCTCTTTTCTATTCTTGAGGTTTATTTTGCTGATGATAAAGGTGTGTTTCAGGAATACATTAGTGAATATATTTTAATTTACATGCTTTAGAGCATATAATATGAGTAAGTTATTTTAACATGCCTTAATAATTTGAAGTACACTGGTAAACACATACTAGTTAGGTGTGGGCTGGGGGTCTCATCCCACTGAGAGACACAGACACTTCTAAAAATGTCACCTGTAATCACAATTCACTGTTTAATTTGATCCTACAGGACAAGAACAAACTAAACTGGACAAAGTTTTCTGCTTTTAGAATGTTGAGAGATTATTTCCTCTGCAATACACATGGATAGATAGGTGAAGAAATACATCTATCTATCTATCCCGAAACTGTAAAACGTGCCATAGTTTCTGAACGTGCCACAGATCTGGTCTCTTTTGTCAATACATCTTGGAACACACATTTTCTCAGTAAATATTATTTTGCTCTGTGTCAGAATGCTATTTTCAAGCTCAGGATATTTTTTTTTTTTTTTTTTTTTTTTTTTTTTTTTTTGGACTGGCTAAAGCAGATGGGACAGGAACTTAACAGCCTGAGCCAGGTCATTCCAAAATTACTGCTCCTTATTTTCCATTTCACGTCCTGCTCTTGTCCTGTGTGGAGCTGTCAGCTATACAGAAAAAACATTGCCATTGTAAAGTGCTCCAACCCAAAAATTCTCATCTTGTGTTATCCTTTGGAAGCGTGGGGTTGCTTTTTGGTAAGGAACCCTGTTATCCTTTACCAATTTTGTCTTCAATTATACATTGTGTTTCTCATTTTTAATATGGCTGAAAGAATGTATCCCATAAATTTTTATAAGGGAGTCAAATAATAACACCTATCATTTGTCTTCTTTTCTTGGAAGTGGAAGACATGAACAAACTGTTTTCTCTTGTATATTCATTTGTGATTTTGCTTTATGTGGCAAATACTAAACATTAGAAATGTCATAAATTCTCTTATATAAAAGCTGATGAGCTTTTGATATTTCAAAGCCATAAGCAAAAAAAACCCAGTTTCTCAGAACTATTTCTGGGTTGTTTTTCGTGCTTTTTGAAGGTAGTAGGTGCAGAACCATAGAAAATGTATGTGGCCTTTTCACAAGACATGTTGCTGAGAACTACTGCCTGACAGGGCATCTGTCTTCCAGAGCTGTAGGACTGCTGAATGTCCAGGACTCTAAAGTTTATTTAAGTAATAAGTGTACCTTGGTTGTAAGGTGAAATACTGCCAATTCATTATTTTAAAGGACACTGAATAATGGCCTTAATTTCCTATTCTTCTGTGCCATTTCATAGAAAATGGTGCCTCTCTGATTTTTCTTAAGTGCTGCTGAAATAGCTGAACTTTTAGATTTTCACAGTTAGGCAAGCAAAAACTGTTTTAAGTCATGTGAGCTAGTAAGTCTTATAGGACAAAGCATTATTTTTGTATTTTTTAAAACTTAAAGATAGTGGATTTATTTAAAAGGCAGATTTCTGTATCAACAGACTTGTTCTGTAACTTTGTTAAACTTCTTTCCATCTTTTTTTTTTTTTTTTTTTGGAGGGCTTGAGGTAATGGAGGGTTGTAGCAGACAAGTAGAACAGTTTTAAATTGATGATTGCAGCCCAGAATGTACAATGTGTGTATAGATATATGGAAGGGCACAAAATCAGTGCTCTCAGGGTGCAGTTAGTGACATTAATAAAGGTGAAAAAACCGGTGTGGGATGGATTCAGATTTCATTATATTAACAGTTTGCTGTAGTTTTCCCAAGGATTCATTATAAAATTGGACATTGCAGCAGTTTGTTCTTTCATCCTCAAAGTCTCCCATGGAATGCAATGCAGTATTTCTCCTGGGCATGCCATGGTATCCCACGTCCAGGTTGTGGCTAGAAGTGACTTCTGGTTCCAAGTAAGTGATCAGGACACGTTGTGAGTCTGTCAGGATCAAAACTGTTCACAGACTCCTCTCCCACGGCCTCTGGCAGGAAAACCCAGGTGTGTCAAGTCGAGAGGGACAAGGACAGCAGCGTCTTTCAGAATGCACTTACCCTGCACTGTGCCCTGAACCACAGTGAATCAGAATCATAAATGAAACACAGCTCTGTTGATGGTCACAGACACTGCGAGTTCCTGAGATGTGTGGAATTGGAATGCAGGTCATTGTCCCTGTCTTCCAGTGAATCATCTGTTAGCACATTGATGTTCTGGTTCCTTCAAAGTGCAGTAACTTGCTTCACGATGACTGTTTAAATGCCACTGGGATGTCCTGCTTTCATAGTCTGTGATTTTAGGATAAAAATGAGAAAACTGGTAAGGGGGGGGAAGGTCTGCTTTGGTAATTTCCACAGGAGGAAATTCAGTTTGGTCTCCAAGAGCAGAATTGAATTGTGTTGTACTGAAGTATTGTGTGTAATACAGCCACGGAACATCGAACAGTGACCTTTGGTGCTACTTGTGCTCCTTTTTCCTTTAATGGTCAGGCTTTGTGTACCCTATCTGACTTGGCTGGCAGGTAGTTTTAGAGTCTCATTTCTGAGAAAAGGCTTTTAAAAATTGCAGTGCAACAAGAAACTCTGAGGCCCAGACTGTACTTCAGTGAGTCAGGTCTGTAATGCTCATGTTACCACAGTTTTCGGGGTGGGGGGGCAGGACAGGCTTCAATGACTCCATCATTGAAGTGATATAACTCTTCAATGAGTAACTGAGTAACTAAGATATTTTGACTGCTATTGTGGTATTTTTATAATCAACTCTTAGAGAATTGCCACTTCTTTTGATCTGCCTTGCTGTCTGCAGTGTACAGAGGACAATCAGCAACAGGCTGATATTATCTCCCTTTGTACCTCCCATTACTCTCTTGGGTAGCAGGAAGCTTCTGCTGGAGAGTGAAAAACTCTGGCTCCATCCTCACCCACCTCCCCAGGGAAATAAGAGAACTCTGCAATGACTGAGGAAGTCCTGCCCTTCCTTGTACCCGTGTGAGTGTTTGTGCAGCTGCTCAGAGAACCAAACCATGGAACTCCTCTGGGGGAAGCTGCCCAATTTACTTGGGTTAACTTAACCAAAGTGGAATTCCCAGTCTGGCTCACCCAAATTCACGCCCACATTTGGGTCAGTACCTGTGAGAGGGCACTGCAGAGCTCAGTGTGGGCCATGGGCAGCTGCAAGACCAACACCACCTTTTGGAAACAGTCCCTTCTGCAAGCTCCTCACTCAACTGTGGCAACATTAGGGGAAGCAAAGAAGACAATAAATAACTGGGTAGATGTGGGAATGTTTTTGTGTTCCCTGTGACCATAGAGAATATTTAAAAATGCATCCTGTGTTAGTTTATATTCAAATCAGGAGAGCTCAGAGCTGCCTTTGGAACCTCCCATGACCTGTATGGGACATTCCAAGTCCTTTCTTAATTAAACAGCAAATATGAGTGTTTGGACAATGGCTGATGCTATGGAAATGGAACCTCAACCTTAAAGCTTTCTTATCCAGCTGTTCACATAAGGCTTATTTATAGGAGAATTTATTCCAGCTTTCTTTTTAAGATGTCTGAAGTTTGTTTGTTTGTTTGTTTGTTTTGTGATTATTTTTCAACAGCACTAAAAGTTTATCTTTTTTTTTTTTTTCCATTTAAATAAGCTGAGAGGCAGAACTGGGTACATTATTCAATTTTTTCCTTTTCTTCCTGAAATTATCTGTGATTTGCTTATGGAAGTTGGTATACATAAAAATAAAACAAAATTCTATGTAATCAAGCAACATTGACAGTCTAAGGCAGAAGTCACTCTGATGACTGATTTACTCTAAAACATTATTCAGTTTTATGAGAAGCTTCTAGAAAGCATCAAGGATGTTTTTCTTATTTGAATTTTGTGGTATAGTTTTAAAACTATAGATTTTTTACCTTTTTTTTTTTTTTCCTGGGAATTTGAAGTAAGATTGTAGCAACCCCATTGCTAGTATTTTAGAGCATTTCTTTTGTTCTTTGGTCACACAGTTCCTCCTCAGGGTCAAAGACCAAGTAATAAGTAGATGAGAGATAATGTGCCTTTTTCAAAGATTTTCTTTTATTCCTCTGCAGACAGATTATAACGCAAATTATAAAATATGATATCTTTATCTGGAAGTTTTTTTCTTTTAAAAGTGTAACTCTTTGTCAACTTCAGCCCTTTGGCTCCTTGCAAAGTTTGTTTGTGTCAAAACATCTGAATGATTTTATGACTTTTGAGTTTTCGTATATGTAAGACCTACAGTTCACCGATAGGAAACTTGTCTTGTCTGACAATCCACTTTTACCTCTTCCCTGACATAACATGTTGACTTTTCAGTGTTGGAGAGAGGGGGAAACATATTTACCTCATTAAAAAGTCCCAAACACGATATATTGTTAAGGAGGGTTTATCTTATGAAGAACTGGCCTAAGAAAAGCAAAAGTTTGTACAGTCAGCAGAGCTTTGTTAATAATTTTGTTCACAGAGGCATCAAGATCTCAATTTCCTGACAGCAATGAGTTCTATTTCCTCACAACAATAAAAAACCACCGGATTGCACTGGGATATTGAAGTGGGAGATAATCACATCTGAAAATGCTTACTGTCTTGTCTTTAATACCTTGGAAGAGTGACTTGGTTTCACTGTATATATGCTTCTTTATATAGAATAGTAAAAGGTAAGCATTTTTGGTTTGCTCCTTCTTGCATCAGGTTTGTTCCTTTCCTGAGGAACTTTTGTGGTCCCTGTTTAGATTGTGGGAACTTTCAGAGGTTTATCAGTGTGAAAGCTACAGGCAAAGATTATTGTTCTGCCTCATCCTTTGAAGGATGCCTAAGGATGGCCGAACTTTGAGGGTATCATTTGGACAACTGTAAGACTGATGGAGTTTTTGCTTCTTTGGGGGGCTGAATAGAGGTCTCTTGAATAGAAATGTGTTGATCTAAACCAAAATAAATTTGATATGCAAACAGAGCCAATACAGTCTTTGCAGAACTGGTGTAACAATGCCCAGTGAATGATATTTCAAGTAAAGGAGTAGTCATGTTTTTAATTTTCTGTTTCTCAGTGTTACACTCTAGATCTACAGGATAACAGTGTAATATGTTTTATAAGGGCTAAAATGGACAATGAAGTGAGGATGTGCAGTTCAGAAAAAAAACAACAACAACAACAACAAACTTTTATCAGGTCTATGCAGTGCATTAGGAAGAGACTCTTGGCTGCCTGCCATCCCAAGGGTTCCTGATACGCTACCTGGCTGACACTCAGTCTGGAAGAGAGAGAATCTCAGGGGGTTGTGGGAAACACCCACAGGAGATTGTATGGCTGAGCAGTGAGTGTATCTGAAACCCAAATAGCTTATTCCATCACTGGGATGCTATATATGATAGCACCACTATCTTCTTGTTCTAAAAAACACAAACCCCAGTACCCACTGCAGAAACAGAACCGTGGCAGCCTTGTGCTCCTGGCTGCTTCACTGGCTTGTTCTCATCAGGTTGACTTCTAACATTTCAGAACTTATCATAAAACCAAGAAGGGTTACTAAATGTCCAGAACACATGTTCATCTCAGGATATCCTTAAGCTAAACAGAGTAGGAGGCTGGAAAGTTTTTTTCTTTTTGAGGGCTATCATGTAGTTTTGCTTTCTTTCTAGTTTCTTCATCAATTTTGCAAAATCTAGTTATGGATGAAAAAGATGAGGAGCTTGCACATAAAGCCAAGAATTTATTACTAATGTAATTGAGATGTGAAGTCTAGTCAAAGAATTATTGATAGTACAGTTTTAATTTATACAAAAAAGGATAACAAACTATTGTGGAACAAGTCTTCATAAAAATAAGGCAATTAAAATTGTTGTTTGAGTAATTTATGCCCTCCATTCTAGCAAATATACACATATAAATATACATATGATAAGGACATATAAACATGTTTTGGTGACACCTAACAGGTTTGTATCAACAAGCCTAGATTTTTCAGAGAAATGAAAAGAACTTGGACACATTATTGTCACATCAGTGTGCAAAATTTTGTGATAGTGCTACCTGTTATTTCATAGAGACATTAGAGGTCATACTGTAAATACCTTATGGAATTTGGTTGTGGCAAGTATTCTGCTATATTCTATAGCAGTCACAGTATGGAAGGAGAAGTGCATATTT
Source organism: Pipra filicauda (assembly GCF_003945595.2). Lineage (NCBI taxonomy): Eukaryota > Metazoa > Chordata > Aves > Passeriformes > Pipridae > Pipra > Pipra filicauda. The sequence goes on from NW_024104909.1 coordinate 2,423,242, forward strand.
TTAAGCTGTATATCTAGTGTAGAAACTTCAGGGTTACCTTTTCCTTCAGTTTTGATTCCGAAAGTATCTTTTCTGTACATGACAAAATCATACCAGCTTGTAGTCTTTTAATCTCCTTTTTGTTTTTCTCATCAAATCACTATATTAGTGTTGATTTTGCATAGGAAGTTGGCAATGTTCAGAGTTGTCTGTTACATAGAGTCATAGCAGCTTTAATATTACCACGTGCCTTATTTGTATTTCATTGTAACTGCTTTTTCTGGGATCAGCTTTGACCAGGTCTTCTCTATTCAAAGGAAATATTACTTAGTAATGTACAGAAGTTGGAATGGATGTATGTTGTGTGTTCTGTGACTTCTCTGTCTTGATTTCAGTTGTTCCCAGTATTCAGGTTACAGTTAATATCCATTAAAGAGCAAGAAAAGTCTGTGAGTTAATGCAAAGCAGAACTATTATCTCAGCCCTCTGTTCATTAGGTGAAATGATAGCAGGGTAAGGAAATACTAAAGGTAATAAGTAGCCATGGTGTCTGATTTATCAAAGATACGTACAATTTGCTTTGTGTGTGAGTGTTTGAATTTTTCAAGTTCATGGGCTTGGAAAGCACCTCACCACAAACTCTCCAGAAGTTTAATTATTTTATTCTGCTAGGTTAAATTGCTAAACAGCTTCTTCAAAGATGCTGTTCTGTGTTTGAATAAATATAATATGCAAAAATGTGAAAATTACTGCTGGTATGATACCCAAGTGGGATACAGTGGCTTTGTGGTGTCATATTTTTAGAAGTTATTTAAAGACACACAAAAGGACACTGTCAGTCTGTTATTAATGTTAAAAATTGTTGAGGCTCTGTGCAGTGTGTTTTTTCTAATTAGAGGATAGCTGTAGACTACCATTTCCATAATCGACATGGGAACAGAAACTCAGCAAAATTTCATGTATTTGCAGTGAAACTGCTCCTCAGCAACATAAAAATGGCTTTTATAACATAAAGACTGTAATTAGAATAAGTCAAATCAGTTGGAAACGATTAAAGCCAGAACAAGCTAAGCTGCCTTCTAAATATTTGTCTGGAGATTAGCCCCACTCTTACAGCCCCCGAGAAGCATCTTTGATTTACTTATAATGCTTGACGTGGCACAGATAATCCTGCAGAAGGCAAATGAACACAAATTTAGATGTGCTGTTTGGCTCTCTTTGTTGATTTGACAGGAGGCAGCATATTGGAAGCGATGCTGGAGAAATGAGTATGGGGTCACATTAGACAAATTGCTCGACACCCCCCTCACCACCACCTCCCCCTGCTCCCTGATCATCAATTAAAATTCTTTAAAAAAACCTACTCATTCTTTGAAGCTTTTAGGATGCACTTTAGGAGTCCATGTGGAATAATTTTCTGCATGTCTATGCGACAGTTGATGTGAGTCTCATTGTATTTAAAATTATAGTCCTGAGATGGAACTTTCTGCATGTTGCTTGTCTGACATCAGCTATTAAAACACAAGTAAAGCTTGGCAGGTATAAATTTGAAGAAGAAAAGAGATTATGTAAGAAAATGAGGATTGTTAATATTAATCAGCTGGTTGTGGAAGGATGGTGGTTTACTCTATTGAGGAATTCTGTTGGGGAAACAAACCAACCAAGCAGATATTGGGTGGCCAGTTCCTTACTGACACCCCTTAGTGCACTTTTGATAGCCAGAAAGGAAAAGAGATATGGAATTATTGGGGCTGGTATACTGTAAACAGGGACTGACCATTACATTGACTTGTAGATTTCATTGCATCAGCAAAAAGTAACTATTATAAAAGCCAGATTTTAGGATGATGAACCTCTGCATTATTGTTAACCCTTGATTGCACATGGTGTACCTGTGAAGAGTGGTGAAAGTTATTATGTGAAGCTGGATGATTTGACATGAATTTGGAATGTTAGTCATCTTCTTGGAGTAGATCACATTTATACTTTGCGTAGTTTTCCTCTCGTTTATAATCTCCACAGCATCCCAAACTTTTTGTTTAGCTGGTGAAAATATAATCAGTCTAATGTATTCTCTTACTGAATTTTAAACAAGACCATTAAAACTCCTTTAACGTGCTAAAGTAAGCTTCAGAGAGGGTTTCCATTTCATCTTTACTGAGCCGAGGCTGCAGCACTCCTTCCCTTTGCGCCACAGTGAGAGCCTGTCAATAATTCAATAGCCATGGCCTTGATGGGCCAAGGCCTAACTTAGACTTTAAACAGAGCCAAGCAGCTTGTCAAAGTGTGATGTGCTGTCAATGCCTGACTGATCTATACTGCATGAATTCTCCCTCAGCTCTTGATGTATCCCTGGGAATAAAAAGAAAGCAATTTTAGAAGCAGACCTAGCGTGAAGCACCTGTTTGTTTGGAATTTTTAATGAGGGGAAGTCGTGTTGGTAATGAAGCTCTATGAAGTTATTGCCTTTTTGCTTAGAGGACCCACACTAAACTCCTCTCTAATGGCACCGGTGTGTTTCCAGTGTCTCCAGGAAAAGAAGTCACAACATTTGTAAATATGTGGGTGCCTTAGAGCAAGTTCATTTGGAGAAATACTTAATAACTAATGACAAGTAATCCAAGTTACCTATTTACATCTTTCAGTTTTATTGATAATATACTATTAACACTCAGTATTGCAGTAATGAAACCTTTCCACAGCTATTTGTTTTCAGATTTTCCCGCACACAGTAAGTGACATATATGATGCATTCACATCCTTTCTAAACATTCTAAATTGAATTTACTTATATTTTATAGTTTGCTTGGAAGCTGAGAAATTACTTATTTTTCTAAGAAAATAGTTTAGCAAAAAGTAGAGCTAATGTAGTAATGAGTTGTATTTCACTTCTTTTACACTTTATATTTAAATTTAAAAGCAGCATTATATCTAAGGTGCCTCTGAAAAGCTACAAGAAAGATTAAATAAAGCTTTACAATATTTGTCTAAAAATGAAAAAGCTATTGTTATTAAATGTGTATTTATATTTTGAAGCATTTGAATTTCAGTTCTTGTATTACTAAGCTTCCCTTCTGAAAAATTTTATTGGGATTTAAAGGAGAAAAGTAACATTGTTATTCTCACTCTAAGTGCATTTGTATTGTCATTTTCTTCTTTACAAATTCATGTTTTATGAAGTTTCCATATCTGCAGTAAGTTTTATGAGACATGTAAGTTCTCAGCTTTCAGGTAATTTTGTAATGGAGACCTGAGAGACTAATAGAAAAATAAATGAAGCCCTTTTAATGTCTTCAGAATGCTAAAAAGTTGTGCTAGTAGATTAGATTTTTTTTTTTAATAGCTTGTTATATGTTTTAATCTTAAATAGCTTACTCCCTAAGTTCTCATGTTTCAGAAAACCTGAACTTCATTATTTTGTCAGCATTGATGGCATTGCAGCTTTCATCCTTTGTACGGGGAGGCAGAGGGAACATAGTGCAAAACATGGTTAGTAGTGTTTCTGAACTAAGACTTTACTTGAGTGGTATGAGTGCCTCCTACTCCAGAATATAAGGCAGTCAAAGCCCCCACTGAAGAGGGGAGAGACAGACAGAAATTTTTCTCTAAAAACACAATCAAAAAAGCAACTGTTCTTTTCCTGTTGCCTAAGGTGCTCCTTAAACTACCCATTAAATGGTCCTGCTCCACTGTAGTGCAAAGTAAGGCTGATTTGCTTAACCTACAGCTGAGAATTGTGTACAGGACTGTTGGTCTGTGCCAGGGATTCTGTCGATGCTGAGTGAGTGATCCTGTATATTGAGCACTTAGGCAACAGTCTGGGCATGAAACAAACTTCACACCCCATCAATTCACCTGTGTTGCTTGAGGTGCTGTGTGCTCCTGGCACCTGACAGTGTGGTAGAGTAATTATGTTGGTGCAACAGTTTTCATGGCAATAATGAAAAATTGTGCGTGTCAGGCTTCAAAGTCTTTGACAGTTTGGGCCTGTGATCTTGCAAATAATTAATTCCTTCAGATTAAGTAAGTACTTTTGACTCCGTCTGCGCAGTTGTACGGGAGCAAGGAAAGCAAAGTAATCAATTTTTTTTAATTTTGACTTTGAAAAATGCTGTAGGCCCTGATGCTTGTGTTGCCTTGGGTGGTGGGCTGAAGACTGTCAATGAGATTGCTGCACACCAGCATAAGATGAGCAAAGAATGCACTTGACAAGAATAAGAATGTGTCTCGTATGTAGTGCTGTGTACAGAGTGCAAGCAAGGGGAGAATGCATGATTCAGTATTAACATGCCTGCAAAAACATAAGTGTTAAGACACTGCTCTGGGACTGCAGTGGGATGAGGGGCTTCTTCACCCTGACAGTTGTTTACAGTCTTGTTTTTCCTGCGTAACTGGACAAGCAGAATTTGGTTGGTTTTCAACAGATGATCTGTGGAATGACTGGAACACACTTCTTCTTCTCCAGACAGTTCTTTGCTACTCCAAAATTCTGTAAGACTCTCTTTGGAAGTATAATGTGTTATCTGGGCATATATCTATGCCTGAATAGTTTTGCCATGCACATGACAGTAAAGTTCGTTATAATTAAGCTCTTCTAAGACAAGTTTTATCAGTTGACTTTGGAGATCTTATCTCTGTGACACTTTTCTCCTCCTGCTTTACAAATTCACAAACAGATACCTGTGCAGCACTCACAAGCTTTTGTCATCACAGGTCTAGGGATGGAAATCTGCTCTTTGCAGACCTTTCTAATTCTCTTTGCATGTGACAGAAGAAATGAAGCTCTCGCAAACATCCCAGGATATTTTGATCACCACCCTTCACAAACTGTGGATAATTATGATTTTCAAATTCTGTTGTATTTGAAACTGGGCTACTTGTTACCATGCCTAACTTTAGGCAGCTAATTTAGAAGGTATTAGCAAGGTTTCCCAGCTGGTGCTCATGGCAAAAGTAAGGATTGTTTTACCCAGGGACTTTAACAAGTGACAGAAAAGGCAAACATGCAAACCCCCTGGCTTTATTTCAACAATATTTATTAAGGAGAAAGGAAATCCTGGATTTTTTTCTTTTTCTTTTTTTCCTTCTCCTTATCCCATTTTTTAACTTTATTTTTATTGTTGTGTATTTTAGCTACCTCAAGTGCTGAAAATACCAAATGAAATACCAAAGGCACTCCTACGTGACTGAAACTTTGGGGGTGTGTGCCTGCTGTCCTTAATTCTGAACATCTCAATTTCTCTTTGGATTTTAGTGTGTGTTTGATAGTTACTCACAGGTCCCTTTTGCTCATGGACTCCGAAGAGAATCCTCCAGGTTTTCTGATGCTGCCTTTCCATATAGAACCATCTAAGCCTTACAAATGAACAGAACTCTCTTAGCTTTGTAGTACAGAAGGAACTGCATTTGTGGAACCCTGGGTGTGTAAGTTTGGAAGGGGCCTTGCTCATTGTATGAAATCATTAGAAGCTCTGTGTCTGGGAACACAAGGAACTGGAATGGCTGGGTGAAAGTGAATAAAAATGAGGAGACTTGCAAACTGCTTTTGCTCCAGGGCTGGTTTTAATGAGCTTGTCCCTAATGAGTTGTCCCTGCAACTAGCTTCAGGCCTAAACAGATGAGGCAGGGGTTCTGCTAAATTTTTGATGGGATTTGCACTGGTTTTATGAGAAAGCAAGCAGGAGAGAGTGCAAAGTTGTGTCATGAATCTTTTACGAGAGTGGATTGTTGTCCGTCTTGTCAATAGGGATTGTGAGGCTTGATTGCTAATAGGAGACATGCCACATGCTTGTTGTGCTGACCAACCTGAATAAACAAGGTGCTGTACATGTCAAAGGGAGATTTGGTTTGTCAGGAGCAGGGACTGGATGACCAGTATTTGGTGCTTTATAAAAATTACTATCACCGTATGTTATTGATTCGGGTGGTGGTCTCTGCAACCAGGTGTAGTTATTGGCAGAGACAGACTAAGTTTGGATATGGGCAGCAAGGATTGCCATGGGCCATGTTGTATTTGTCCTAATGCACAGATGCATTTAAATAGTTAATTCATCATTTGATGCTTTTATCTTCTAAGGCTTGTATTGGTAGTTGAATTTTATTTTTAAGCATGGGTTTCTATGTTCTATCAACTCTTAGCTACAGAGGTAAAATAGAATTTTTATTGAGATTCTCCCCAACTTCAGAGATTCTTTTTGATGTTTCCATTATGTCTATTGTTACTATGAAGAACTATTAAGAAAAAAATAATTATTTAATAGGTTTGACTTACCCAGCAAGATTTTCCTTGTGGTTTAGGTGATCACAAAAATGTATGTTAGCTGCCTTTATTGAATTTCACATCAGCTTTTGACAGTCAGGCTACAGTGTGAAAGTTGCCTAACTGTCTAAAAGTTTGTTTCCACTGTATAAGTGTTATGAAAAACATAACTTCTTTGAAATTTGATATTTTTTAGATCCATTAACTTCTTATGTTGTTCCACAAGTGCAATTTGTCTTCTTTTCTTTTCAGTAATTTTTTTTTAAAATACAAGGTCTGTGTTGGAAGGAAGATAAATACTTACTGTTTAGGTTTTACAAAGTTAAACTAAAAGATGGTTTGTGGGGAATAAAAAATTAAAATAATTACCTAAGACATCATCCTTTAAAATTATCTTAGTCCATAAAGTTTAGCTACTGATTAACATGTCTCCATAGTGTTTAAATGCAAAGTCACATTAAGTGAGTCCAAGGCTTAATATGTCATGTTTCTGTTCCTTCAACATAACATTGTTTTTGCTGTGTTTGCATTTCATCCTTTCTTTTTTTCCTGCTACTTGCTCCTTATTTTTCCCATGCATGTGTTATTTTTGTTTCTCTTCTCTCCTAATCGAACTCCCACTTATTTCTTTTTCTCATGGTTGATCTTTATAAGGCAAATAGAATGGGGAAAAACTGTGTTCACATGAGCAAAAACTGTACAAAGATGGGCTGAAATGGTTTGTCAGAAGTAGTGGGGAGGACTCAGAACTTGGTAACACAAAAGTTTATGGTATTCCAGGAGAGAGTAGCAATATTTCATTTTGGCCTGCTCTCTAGTGTGTATTAAGTGGTGCCTACCTTCTGCTCCACCATTGTGTTTTAGAGCCTAAGTCCAATAGCAGACTTCCAAAGCTATTATTTCCAGCTATTATAATAGGTCACATCATATTGCTAAACTGTTCTTCCTCAGATACCTCGAGTACTTTGCAAGTCTTTAGCCTGTTTTATCACAGCTCTTGCCTCCTGCTGTGTCTGCATTTGTTTTTCTTACAGCTTGAAATTAAACCAAGCAACTTCTGCTGAATTTGCCATATAAATGCAGTTCTATAAACAGGAACAGAATTTAGGAGATTTGAGGAAAATGCTGATTTATTGATTCAGATAGATAATATAGCTACTTTGACTGCAGGGAAAGTCTCCCCTTAACTTTAAAATTTAGAATTTCAGCTCTGTCTCTAAATCAATGTTTGAGAAGCCTTATGGAATAAAGTTCTCTTAAATTTTCTCTGGTTCAAAAGCAAAAAGAGGATGGGAGATGTAGGTGTCATCACAGATGCATTTAATACTCTGCAGAGAGAGAAGTAAATTCTGTTAGATAAAAGAAAAAACCCAAAGTTAGGTTTTCTGCTGGTCAGGTCATTTCTGAAGAAGACTAAAATAATAATCAGCCTCTATTGCTGATTCTGATTAATGTAATTATTTCAGGTAGTGCTGTTAGTCAGCCCAGGCAGTGGGATTGTAGGCACAGGGGAAGCTTTCCCTACATTCTCAGGGGGAGCAGCCCTGAAGGACAGGGATTGGAAACATCCTTCAAGGGAAAATAATCCTTTCTTCACATTAGACCTACTTTTGAAGGGGTCGGTTAAAGAAGAGAAGTAGCTTTGACTGTCTGTGTGTTTTCAGTTGTGTTGTTGCTTAATTTGACATGCTTGGCTTTGTAACCGGGCTGTGAGAGGGTCCCTTTGCTCTCAGCACTGGGTGTGTTTGTGTGCCTGCCAAGTTTCTATCCCCCCGCTGGGGTAGGTGATTCCTGAGGGTTTCTGCATTTCCTGAGGGATCTGGGGGGGGCTCCTTTTTTGTGCTGCTCATTCCAGGATCTGCAGTTTCATCAGGAAGAACGTGTTTGTCCCTGGTGGTGTAGGGTGTACCTGATAATTTTCAGCATCAAAAAGAAATCCTCTTGTCTTATTTAATAGTTTTCGTGAAGCCAAATTTAGATACCAAAAAGAAATTAGCCAAATTCTCTGCAGAGCTGATGACTGTCAAGGCTCTTAGCTTTTTCTAAAAAAAGTTTACTTTTCCAAGGCCTAAACAGAAGCTAGAAAATAAGCTGTTCTTTTGAAATTTGCTCTTTATTTTGAGGCTGAGTGAATGAGTTTGCTCATTCCCAGCTAAGACTTGCTTATTCCCAGCTAAATGAGGTTTGCAAACTGAAGATTGTTTTCTTCAATTTGACTTTTCTGTGTTTTGTTTTCCTGTTTGTACATTGTGAGAAATGAATAGTATTTACCTTTTCCTGTTCTGCCCTGAGATGTGGTTTCATTAGGACAGCAGCAGAAATTAGTGCCTCACATGTAGATCTGGTCATTTTAATATAACCCTAAATTAATTTTAACACAATAAAACTGTGTTTCTCTAAATTACCATATTGTGTTTGATTTAGAGGTGCAATATGAGACATGATTTTGCACTCTAAACAATAAGTAGATGTAGTTCTGGCTTTTTGGTGAACTTTCTTTTCAATTAGCAGGGAAAACTGTTAATTTAGGGACTGAAAAAACAAAAGTCCATTCCTCTTTTTTTCTCCCTAACTGCTGTAAGTCTGTAACTGTTGGCCTTTCAGGTACACAAGAAGGCCTCCTCTGTTCTCCTGATAGGGACAGAGCTGAAGAATAGGTAGAGCAGATGCTTTTGTAGAAACATTTTAAAGTATTTTCTATTACTTATGTGAATGCCACATGCATATAATTTTACAATCATTTTTAATGTATTGGTTATCCTTCTTTCATATATTTTTCCCCTCACTTTTAGTATCTTTTAAATGTTGAATACCTAGAGGATTTTCCTTAAAATTTCTTATATATATATTTGTGTGTGTGTGCTAGGTTGTGTTCCAGCTTGTATTAAATTTAAAGCAGCATAACTTTGGTGAAGCCATGAAAGATTTCTGTCACATGTGAAGATTTCCATGCTGTAGATTTCCTTTAAAATGGCTCATGACAAACCTTTGGACCGACAGCACAGAAACATTTTTTGTCTGTCAAGCAGATTGGCCCAGAGTGAGTTGTTCTCCTTCTCCAAACCAGCCTAGTTCAGTGTTCTCACAGGGCCTCTCCAGTTAATCCCTTTACACCATCCTCAGCTACTGACCTTCCTGCTCAGAGACAGGCACAGAGGAACTGGAAATTTATATGTATTTTTAAATTTTATATGTATTTTTAAATTTTATATGTCCAAGGGTATGGACTGGGATCATCAGCCTTCATCCAAATATCAAAGAGCTGGCTGATTCACTGGATTGAACGGAGCCAGATAAATTTGTGGGTCTGAGTGTCTCCTGGTGAGTGCTGTTTCCAGCATTATTCCTTGGGAAGTATCAGTTTGAGGCATCAGATAAATAACCCAGTTATTTGAATAATAGTAAAAACGGGTGCTGTGGTGCTGATTGGGAAATTAGGTTTATTAACTTTATTAGCTAATTTCCCTTTCTTCCTTAGGAACAGGCTCAGTGAGCATTGCACTGTGAGCCTGCTGCCTCCTCCATCACTGCCACACACAGCCTGTACCAAACCCTTATCTGTTTGAGCTGAGACCACTGGCCAGCCCTCCTCCTCACCTCCCAATTCCCTAATCTAATCTAGCTCTGTGGGGTTTATGGGGGTTCATTTAAGCAGCAGAAGCTGTGCTATAATTGTTACATGTGCCAGCAGCGATTTGTACCATCTGGGCATGAAAAAAAAGAGGTTAGTGCTACCACGGAGAAAGATCTTTATTCTATTACTAAGCCAATATAATTCAAGAGTGGCTGCAGAGCAATTGGAAACTGAGAAATGGGCAGCTATGTAGTTATAGTGAAATGTCAAAGTATAATGAAACAGGGGAAATGTAGTGCTTCATGGTATGAGCCAAGTTACAAGCAGGTGGCAGCAGTAAATATGTATATAAATAACAATATGGATGAAATGTCAAGGTTTCCAGCTGGCTTCGTAAAGGCATTTCAGGAATATTATACTTAGAGTAACAATGTAGTTTGATGATTCAATACAAACATGTATCACTTCACAATGCATATATTTACATGAAGGGCTTAGGTATCCACTTAAAATTTAGGTTCTGGCCCTACCTTTAGTTAAAACAGCCTGAGAGTCTGTGAAACCTCAAACCATGCTGTATGTTTTATGGGAGACTTGCTTCCATCTGACATCTAGTTATTCCACATAATGAAACCCGTGGTGCTTCTACCTGTGCATTTTAATAAATGAATGTAGACTAAGACAACTTGCATATCATGTTACAGAGCTGTTTCTATGTCCAGGCTCTTTAGTTACTTGTGATGAAAAATGCAATCAGGGTCTCTGTTGGCTGGGACAGATCATACACAGAGACCTCTCAGACTGAAGAGCACAAAATGTTCAGTGCACTCATTAGGACACATCTCAAGCCTGGAGTTCCAGCTTCTGCTATCAAGTCACTGATATTATTAGCTTTGAAGAAAGGAGTTGTCTGTGATCAACATTATAAAAGTTTCACAATAGATGGCATCAAAGAAAAAGAAGAAAAAGCATTCTAAAACAGATTTATTTTTTTTCTGTTTAGCATGTGGCAGTTCATACCACCTTCTCTGAAAGAGTTCTGACAGAGGCAAGTGCAGGAGAAAAAGGAGCTCTGACACATTTCACAAACTTTCAACTCAAATATTCCTAGTTAAGTTGCAAGTAAATCACATATTGATTGGAAAAGGAGATAATAATGACCTCTTAATAAAGTCTCTCAAGCCAAATACATTAACAGTTGTTAAACAAACCTTGTATTTTTATTTGCTGAGTTGGTCCTTTAGAGAGCAGCATTAGCACTGCCTTGGGCTTCATCCTGTGTCCTGAAGACCAAGGACCTTAGTTTACATTCCAGCATTTTGTAAGCATGAGATGAACAAAAAGTAAACAAAATAGTGATATTACAGGGATAAATTAGACTTATGCCAAGAATTAGGACATCATGTTTCAACTCTATTACCTTTATTAGCTTAGATACTTTTGAAAGTCAAATAATGAAATTATGAAGTCCTTAGAAGTGGAGACTACCAATCCTCTCACAGGAATTAGTGCTGATTAGTTACAGACTGCGATTGTCAAAATCAACTTAAAACTGGTTACTGAGTTTTTATAACTAAAGCAAATCACCTTATAATGCATAGTCACTTAAGCACATCTGTTACGTTGATGTATCACTAGTTTTATGGACCTGGATTAATTCCAGAGTAAACAGTGAGCACTGTGCTGAAAGGCTGTAAACACAGATACAAGTCATTCATCTCGAAGTCCCCAAGCATAATGTGCCAACAGGGTGAGTGCCTCAAGTGTTTTCCCCTTTTTCACGTAGCAAGATGCTGAGGGTGACCTGTGGGGAAAAATAGTAATGTTTTCTCCTTTTATTACTTCTTGCTTAATTTTCATCCCTCAAATATTGAAGTGCTACCAATCCTGAAGCTGAGGGACATATTTTTGAAGTGGTGTGAGTTTGCTAACAGTGGACTCTACAGTTTTCCAAAATTAAAGTACAGGCACCCAACAAGATGTATGCTGATCTTCTAAAACTATCTACCACACTTCTACCTCCCTTTCCAAATCAGGTGTGAGTCCACAGATCAGAAGGATCACATTAATTACATTTGAACTGTATTTACCTGATTTTAGAGTCTTTTTAACCATCTCAAAATCTTAGAACAATTTGGACTGTTGAATTAAATATTTTGTGTTCCTTCCCTTCGTCTCACCTTGTGGCCTTTGCTTTGACACAGGCAAAATGATCAGGATTAGAGAAGATTTCACATATTGCTCTCAGTTAGCAATAAATTCCTCTTCTGGTCATGGTATTGTTAAGACAGTTATGATGAGATTAAAATTCTGTTCAGAAATTCACACTGGGAACAGGTTCAAAACTGCAAAATAACATGTGTGGGGTTTCTGGGTGTTTAATGCATGATAATACTAAAAATATAGCCTGAGTTGTGGAAATGGCTACATAGTAATGCTCTAAATGCTTTGTTAAATTGTGGTAGGTAAGATCTTTTGTTTTGTTCTTTTTTTTGTTCAGTGTTCAGAGCATTCATAAAACATTGCTGGGAATTAGTTGAATAGAAATAAATAGTCAAATTTTACTGCAGTTCTTAATGGACATATGTTAATCAATTTAGAGTGTCATGATGTTCCATAACTTACAAAAGCTGTGCTGTAGATGATTCTAATACAGTCTCTGCTTTTAGGTATTCAGATGTAGCTGTGTATCACACCTATCATTTGCATGGATAGTTAATATGATCCTGGGACAAATGCAGAAAGGACAATTGAGCACCTGTGCTTTTGCCTTGGCAGATTTGGTATTTAGTGTGTAAATAATAGGTAAATAACATGGTTATATTTAGCTGGTATGTACAGTACTTACTACTGCAGATTTTGTAGTACATTAGAACCTACTTCTGACATCTTTCAAAGTTACCAGCCAGCTACAATATAAAATAACTGGATTGGGATTTGTGAGTGTCATGAATTTTTATCTGTTTATGTGATATTTTTATAACTAAGTATTAAATAAGACACTAACACTTGGAAGTCAGTTTAAATGAGAGCAACGCACAGATCAAAAGAGGAAACGTTCTCCTTAAAGGACAGGTCATTGCTTTTCCCTCAGAAGTGATCAAAGCTGCCTTCATTGAAGCAGTGGTTAAACACTGCTGCAGCACACTGATGCTTTAGGTTTCTTTTCTTTTCCATATCATTTTTCTGTACCCCCTACAAGGACAGTGAAGGACCTCCTAGAAGAAAGGACAGCCTGTGTGGCAGAATTCCCCATGAGGTTCCATCACATTTGGTTTAAACATTTCATATTCAGATGGAGTCTCTTTTATGCTGGTTTTATGCTGATTATACCTAGAGGCCATTAAATGTTATCAGACACTTTATATTTGCAATTTTGAATGCAATGCATGGTATGAAATTCTTTTAAAGGGGGATGTTTGACATGGAGCATGAACATATTAAAGTGGATGTACTTCCATAAACTCGTAGAGGTTGAGGGCATCTTTTTTTACTCTTTTAACTCTCAGCTGCTGGCTGTAGCTTATGGCTCTGAGGTGGGGAAGATGAGGTGGATTTTAAAATATCCATTCCTGTGACTTTTGTTTTTGCTGCTTTGAAATACAAACCCACACAAGTTGGTGCACAGGATCACGTTTGTTTGTTCAGCAGTCCAAAATACAGTTTTAAGGACTATGCTTAGAGATCTACATCTGATGTTCTATTTTATTATATTCCCAATAACTATTTAAGTTGACATGCTGGAGATGTGAATTTAAATAAAAAGGAGTACTGAACAGAACCTGATGTGAATAAACTGGTGTATATTGCCAAGCTTTCACTGAGGAAAGTTCTTGAACTCTTTGTGGGTTAGATAAAATTTCTGTTCAGAGAACAGTGTGTGGAATATATGTAAAAATAGAAAGAAAAGTTAAATTAGCAGAATTTTAATCTCTAAGGCACCTTAGAGGCTGTAATCCTGACAACATGAATGATAGAGATGTAGGTAAGCAAGATAATGTTTCTTCAAGAAGAAGAGATAGGGATGTGCTCTAGGCAGTGCAGTGGATCAGGGCCCAAAACAGTCTGAGAATCCCAGACTCCTTCACTTGTTCCATGCCTTTATGACCAAGACCAGCCCTTCTTGGAAGGAAAGGAAAGAATATAGATATTCTCAAATAATATATTATTTTTCATGTTGTTGTACGGCAGAAACACAAAATAAAAATGGCCTGAGTGTTATTTCTGTCATGTGGGTATTGTACACTATTAGAAAAAGCGGTCATTTGGATGAGAATTAGTCTACTTAGAAATATTTTTTAGGATTTCAGAAATGCTAAAGCAAGTCCTAGGGGATAAAAACCTTGGGAAGCTGAAAACAGCACTGTGGTGGCTCAAACCACCACATTTAGCCTGTTTTAAAATATTTTTTTTAATAACTTTTGAAATCCTTCTTTAATATCTAGAATACTTATGTGGTTGAACTTTCTGGAATGACAGTGTTGTTTCTATGATGTTGCCAAATGTCTGGACTAAGGGATTTTCAGTAAATATCTATAAAGGAATATTACTGGATCCTACTTGCCCATGTGACCCTGCAGAGCTGTGTGGCCTTGAGCAAACAGCGAAACCTCTCCATGCTTCACTTCCCATCTTTGAAATAAGTGTAATATAATTTATTTTTTTTAAAAAAATTAAGGCTTGTCAGCAAAATTGGCACAGACTCAAGGTGAGTGATCAGCTCTGGGAACTGTCCTTTTCGGTTTGGCTGAGGAGTGGGCACAGCACCTCTGTTCCCAAACCTGCTTTGGGAGTTACTCTTGAAGCAGTAGAAAGGGTCAGGAGGCTGGAAGCAGGAAACTCCTAAATCTCCCTGGCATGAGCCCTGAGAAGGGAAGAGCCAGTGCAGGCAGGGAAGGAAATGCACTCCAGTGGCTCTGACAGATGTTACCTCACTGCGAGAGCTGATGCTGAACACTTCAATAATTTCAGGTCTAGTGAAAGTTGAGTAAAAAGTGGATTTTTTTTTTTCCTGCTTTGTTGTAAAATTGAGCAAATGTAGCACACTTTAGTTGTCATTGAAGAGAATTTTTTGTGATCTTCCTGTAAATGATGGAATACACTTGATGGGAGTTCAGCAGCCAGGAAAAAAAAAAAGGGGAACCAGAAACCTACAGAATGGGAATCTGAAACAAAAATGCTGCACTTGTGTTCTTCTTATACATCAACTGCTCATGATAACTTTTACAGACAACTCTTAGGATAGAAAGATATCTTTTGTATTACTAAAGCCAGCAGGAACCACTTTAAATCATATGTATAATTATTTCTATACAATACTAAACTAGTGACACAGCAGTGTTCTGTAAAAGAGCACTAATTGAGAAGCAGGTTCACTTTTCACTGCTGTGTGCAGGTTTTTCAGTTGTAAGGATTTTAAGCTTTTAAAAGCAAAAGCTCTTAAGCTTTGAACAACTCAGAAATCTGAATTTTCCGGCTTTCAAAGTTCAAAATTTTGTGATTATTTGAAAATTAAAGTACATAAATGCAATAGGACTGTTACCACTTAAAAATCTAAATCTTTACTTGATAGATTCAATGGGGCTGTTTCACTTCTTGAACATATTTCCTTTTCCTGCTTGTTGGATGCAAACCATTCCTCTGCATTCAAGAATCATGAACATTAGACATGTTCTTGACATGTGTAAGAGTTCACAGTTCTCACAGGTAATAGTTCACCTTGCATGTCAAGGCAGACAAATAACATTATGTCACACCAATTTTCTTTTAGAGTTTGTCTTTGGAAGGCAAGTATTTAGGGACTTAATTCTGATTGTTTAAATAAATGCTGGGCTGTTAAGTCTGAAGTCCTTCAGACAATTGAAAGCTTAAATTCTGGGCCCTTTATTTTTACCTCAATTTCTGTCTATTTTCTTCACAAAATCCCTTCCTACAGGAGTCTTGGAGCACTTTCCAATAAATATCTATTTCTCTGGTGCCTGATAAATCTCCAAGTTCACCACCTTTATGCTAATTTGAAATCTGCAGTCGCACCCTTAAATCTAATATGACCATTCTCCAGTATCCCTTCCAGGATGCAGAAATACCAAACTACTGGAATGGTTGACTGTGGAGGTACATCCCAGGTGGGATTTGTCCATTTTGGTTCATTTCTCAGCTCGATTTCTGAGACTAAGAGCAGCTGCCAACACCAGTGTTGATCTCTGGTATGAAAGGTAGCCATCCCCTCAACACAACCAGATTCAGATCATTAAATAAGTTTGCAATGCTATGTGTCCACAATAATCTGAGTTGCATTCAGACCAGTGGCTCTGTTATATTGTTCTCTTTCATATAACCACCATCTCTTACAGTGTCTTAATAGCAAAACATGCATTTATAATCTCATCTATGACAATGTTACTCTTTATATTTGCAATGTATATATTGGCAGTATTTGCAATGAGAACTCCACGTTCTCCTTTTCCTTTAGATCCATGTTGTATGCAGCTCATCTCCTTGCCACTCCAGGTCCTTACAACAGCATGAACTAGTTACCAGTGATTCAGCCTAACTAGGTTAAAATAGTTTGTTTCCTTAGGTTTTACCTTTCACAAGCAGACCCAGTTTGGTCTCAGCCTCATAAATACATCAGGAAACTGTGTTGAAGTGGAAAGAAGGTAACAAGCTGTGTCTGAAAGCTCTAGGATTAAGCACAGCCAGCAAAAATACTTGACAGATCCTTTGAACGTACTGTTCAACAATAAAAAGAATGAAAATATCCCCTCTTCTGTGCCCTGCTTTTTGTCATCAGAGGTACATAAAAGAATGTGTGTTTTACAAATGAATTGAAATAAGAGCCTGTGTGACCTACCTTAATTTTAAACCAAGCTTGAAATGCATTTTGATTAAAATGGTTGACAGTATTCCAGAAGACTTGCTTACAAGTCTTCAAAAAAAGAGATAATTATTTTTTATTTTTCCATACCGTTATAGAAAAACCCCTAAATATCAAGTCTCACATCATCTATATAAGTTTATAATCTCTGTAACATCTGTAAGTCTCTCGTAGGCATTCACATTCTATTTTAATCCAAAGAGAGAACTGTTTTTTAAATACTACATTTTGACTTAAAATGTGCTGATATCCTACAGGATCTTTTTGGAAAAATTGTGCTTGTAGGTGGAACAGCATGAATTCTTAATATATTAATGCCAGCAGATTCTTCTGGAACAGTCATTTAACCAGTCAACAGTGTCTAGGCCAATCCCTTTCCCAGTCCTGCTCAGTATCACAGCTCAGTTAACTTGGGAGGAAGATCTTCCCCTTCTTTAGCTTGGAAATAGCATTACCTATATGTTTTGCTGTTGTTTTACCTCTTTTAGGATTACAGATTTCTAGGAGATCCACATGCAGAACATCTTCCTGCAGTACTGGTTTGTGCTGTAAGGGCAACGTGTTCCCCTTTCACGTTTTCATTCCAACTGAATGCTCCCATGGCCAATGGCTCTTCAGAAAAAAAAAAAAAAAAAAAAAAGAAAAGAAAAAGCAGCATTATATTGGAAAACAGCTACTTATTACCTGATCCAGTGACCCTTTTGTAGGATTTGTTCTTGCAAGGACCAAGACAGGCATGGACAGACTGACTGCTTCACTGCTGTCACGGGCACCAGCGAGATTTTGCTAATCATTTTCACGCTGCTTTGACATCTGTGCACTTGACAGGACACAGCCATGGATTCTCCAGACTGAGAGCATCCAATAAATTATGAAGGTGTAGACTTTATGGCTGCTGAAGTAAAAAATTAAAGGGAAAGGGAAACGTGAAGGCTGCAGAGCAGGTATGGAGGTAAAGATTAAGATATAATGGAATCATCACAAGTTATGTCACTGGCTTTACAGTCTGTTTTTCTTTTTTATTGTTGTTTTTGTAATGTAATGGAAGCCATAGTTTAACTTTATTAGTCTCCAGTCCCTGAGCCCTACATACTGGTTTATCCATTTTTGCCTCATAATTAAACAGTGTGTAAGAGAGAAGAGTTGCTCTTTAACATGTTTGGCTTGTGAATAAAGATGCTCCTAGGACTACCAATAAAATGTTTAATGGCAGAGTAAAACATTAGTTCAAGACAGTGAACATGTCCTGTTGAAAATTAAATACTTTATAATTTTTATTTAATATTGAGTTTAAGAATAAAATATTACCAAAAAATATCTTGAGAAGCCCAAACCAGGTATATTAAAGTCAGATACATATGGCAAGAAGTCCAAACATATTTCCCTACTTATGGAGTGTGCTGGGAAGCATAAGGACAGTAAGGAATTATGCCACAAACACAGCAGAATGGGAGTAAGGGCGAACTCTGAGCTTTTTTTCTGTGAAGTTCTTATTTAATATTTATGAATGAAGAGTGTCACAGAACTCTTGCTTGTGAGTGGTGATTTACTGGTTCTGTGTGCCCATTGGAGCTACTTGAATTTCAGATGTATTTCACAGCAGCTGAGCAAATCCATTCCACTGTATTGGGGAAAAACTCGTGAGAAGATCAATGGTAGATCATGTATGATACATCTGTAGAAAAATTGTTCTCTTTAATGTGTATCTGTCTCAGTAATTCTTTTGCTTTTATGCCCGGTCATGGGCTTTTGACACGTTTCATAAACATAATGACATTATGATAGGAGATGCTACAACATCTGCTTATGGCTTTTTCCTCCCTCCCTGGGAGAAAAAGAAAATCTAGACAAAAGACCTGTATTTGGGTATCATTGGTTACTATCTATTGAATGAGGATGAGATACTAATAATGTCCTACTAGTTTCTGTAGGATGCTCTGAAGTGAGAACTAAAAGCACAGGAAGGATTATTTTTTGTAAAGAATTTTTTTTTTAAAACTGTTGTTGGTAACTAACCAAAGATTTAGACTTTTATGATGCTTTTATGGCTAGTGTTCATCATCATCTATGAAGGCTCCTTAAGAAAAAAACCCAAACCTTAAAATTTGATGAAACTATATTTTTGATTTTTAAGAAAAGTTACAATCTGAAGATTTTTTTTTGCAAATGGGTGAAAAATACTTTAGAACATAATTTAGAATTATTTAAAGATTTTTACTGGAAACAAAAAAAAAAGTGGCCTCTTACAATGAATATTATGATCTAAATATGTTTGTATGAAAGTAATTTGTTCCTGATGTTTCAACTCGGCACATGTAATATACTGTGAGATATTTCATCTTTCTGAAAATAATAACTTCTGGGCTGAGAGATACCTTGAGTTTAAGCAGGATATTCCTTCATTGGAAAACAAGGATTTTTAATCAGCATGCACAGTAAATATTTAGGTCTTAGGCTTCATTAGGCTGTACTGGAAAGGGCATTTTAGGACACATTTGCAGATGTGTCTTAAATTGAAGTTTAAACTAAGCTGCCCCCGTTATTATGGTGGAGCGATGGTGGATCTCAAACCCAAATAATGAGGATCAAGTGTTTCTTATTGGTTTTCTTGCCTCCCTGGTGCTTTATAAGGCTTTTCTTGTCTGGAGAGGCTGCCCTGTTGCTCCCAGGTGGAAGGTTTCCGTGGGACACAGATCTGGCTGTGCCCCAGGCTCCTTTCGTGGAACTGAAACCCTTAAATGACACGTTCCAGTGGTGCTTTGAATGAACCTCTCCCCTGCTGTGTGCTGTTTATAATCTGCTCGGGCATGCACTCCCAAATATTTGCTGTGATCTAATAACAGCTATTACTGATAGCTTAAATGATTTCAGCTGTTGAATCTGTTCACTATTAAGCAATACTCTACTATTAGTTTTGACTTACTGGTGTGATTCCACAGCTTCCAAAACCTGCTGTGGTGTCTGTATTTCTCTGTCAAGGTAAAGTGATTTAGCTGGGGAAAACCTGCTAAAATATATAGAAAATACATATCCGAAAATAAACAGTTTAAAAGAAAGGCTAGTAGTGTAGAAACAATTTAAGAAAAAATATTTGGTAAATACAGATATCTTGTTACTTATGATTTACTGGTTAGGTTTCCAGAAGCCTTTCATACCCTGGTGACCCAGGTCAGTTCAACTTTCTCTGCTTACTTTATGTAAAGAGATAACTTGAATTCCCTGGAGGGATCTGTAGGTGACACTTATAGCATTGAAAGAAATGGTCTTTCCAGTTAAAGATGTAATTTCTAAAGAATATTACTTACAATATTTTTAAAAGAAGTGGTTGGAGTTGAAAATAGTCCTGTAAAAAGCAATGCCGTGCAAGTTCATGTTGTTGGGGGATGAGGTGAAATTCAGCTCATTGACTGAAAATAGTGGAGTGCTGAAAGATAAGCTATTTTAACAATTCACTTTAAAGTTTAATTAAAATAATTCTATAGTAAAATGATTCTTTCTCTTGTTCTGCTCCTTGCCCCTCTCCTGTCTGGTGTAGCCCTTTGCATACAGTGCCAGCAAGCTGTGTTGCCTTTCCTAGCTGCATAGTCCTTTCCTCTCAGGATGGTCACGTGGCAAGGGCTCTAAGTGTTTATCTAGAAAAATAGCATTAAAAATGGCATTATGTCTTTTTTGTTTGCGCGTTTTCAGCTCTGCCTTTTATAGGGAATAAACAGAGGGAAACAAGGAGAGGAGCCAGCTCCAGGTGACTGGCCAGCTGCCTGTGGATCAGCACCAGAAAGTGCTCCACAGATTGCAATTTGAAACCCATTAATATAATGGATAAAGTCTATGAAGCATTTTAAAACCTCCCTTGCTTATAGTGCTGCATTTTATAAGCTAGGTGACATCAAAAGAATTGGTTCTGGCTCAGACCAACTAATAAAAATGGATAAGGCTTATTTTTATGCTGAATATCAGTAAAAGCATGTGCAGAAGATTACATTTAACATTCTGGCTTTTACCCAGAGCACAACAAAGTCTATCTTATCCCCATCCATCAGAACAGAATTTGATAGGTTTGGAGACCCCAGATTTTCATCTCCTACTGGAGCATGAAACAGCAGCTTGGGCTTGCATGGAGATGGTATGAACATGACACTGCTTACTGTGTTATGTTTCCTTCAACACTTATGAAGAAGGCTGTGTAATTAGGCACAACATTTAAATAGGATATTTTAAATACTTTAAGATGATATAAAGCATTAAATGTTGTCATTATATCATCCTATATTAGGAATAATGGAAAGAAATGGAAAGTCTGGCTAATTCCTGTGCTGAAAGAGAGAAGAGCATCTTTCAGAGCCCAGTAAAAACCAACATATTTGCTTTTGTGCCTATACAGCTTTAATTATTGTTAATTTTTCTAGTTACCACATGTTTATTTAAAACTGATTTTTTTGGTTCAGTAGTCCAGCCTGTACCAGCATTAGCCTCCAGATCTCAACAGCATCCTGTTTATTCTGATCTAGCTTGCCTGACTGACTCCCCAAAGATAAAACTCACTAAGTGAACCTGACAGATTCCAGGCTGACTCCATATGGCAGGGACTGGGCTGCAGCTTCTGAAGCTGCCTGGGATTTAAAAGCTGCTCTCACCTTATTAAGATGGCAGCAGTTACATGCAAGTCAAGTTCACAGGGGCTTGTTTTAATTCTTTTGGCTTCTGCTTGAGACCAATCCATACCATTTTTTGTGTATGTGAATTAGAGCAGGACCAGAAGGATGACCTTTGTTTTCCAAATGGTACTTACACCAGCAAGGGATCAGAACTGAAAATGAATTTATACCTCAGTTGCTGACAGTTTTTTAAGAGCAGTTTAGGCTTAGCAGGTGCTAAACAGACCAGACCACAAGGGATTTCTGAAAAAAGTGATGGAAGTGTGTGAATTTATTTGTTGCCGGGTCTTTCTTCCCTTTTGCCTTTGTGTACTAATTGCTTATCTGTTGTTTGGGTTTTAGCTGTTAACAAATTAGTGTAATTGTCCTATATTAAAAATGTCAAACCTGTATTCTGGCAACATCACATATTGAGCTGAATTGCAAAGGAGCCTTTTTGAGAATGCAGAGCAGCTGAGGATCTTTCCCTGCATGGTTAAATCTGTGCTGAGTGTGGCAGAGAGCCAAAATCAGTCACAAGAAAAGGGTTCCCATAAACTGACTCAATATTAGTGAAAGAAAATACTGCTGGAAATACATACACACTATGCATAAAATAAAATATTAGTGTTTGTCACCTTAACCAGCTTTAATCAAAAGTTTATCATTATATAATTTTACAAAGTCTTACTGTTAGGTCCATTCTCTGATTATAATTTTTTTGAGGGAGTTCATAGGATTAAAATAATTTACTCTGGTAGCTTTAAACAGGCCATCCTTAAAATCACAACATCAGCAAAGGAATTTAGAACAAGTACACAGTATATCTTATATTTAGTGCTTGTTCTATAAAATATAGGCACTGCAAAAAATAGGTCATTAGGGAAGAAGTTTAAATTAGCGTTATTGTATTAAGATTGATGCAGTTACATTTTTCTAAGAATATGGAAGTAGGAGTCAAGGTTTCCTTGGCTATTCCTCTTCCTACCTGGCATTGTTTTTCAGTAGCATACTTGAAAGGCAGACCAAGAACGAGCAACCCTTCTAAATTTGGTTTGTTTTATCTTCTCTGCTGTTCATAGTCCCAAAGTGGACTATGAGTAGTGATGACCTGATGTGATATTTTCAAGTCAAACAAACAAACAAACAAAAACTTCTGTGAGTTAAACTTTGTATTTAATAGAAGGAACTGAGTTGACTAAACCAAGCAATGATGTGTCATAAGGTGTCCTAATGGATTTTGTCCTTTTTTGAGAAATAGTGGTGGTGGTAGGGAGTTGTTTGTTTTGGTGTTTTTCCTCAGATACTGGTTTTAGATTTGGGAGATTTGCTTAGACAGAAGCTCTGATGGTTTCTGGTTATTTGTGGTTCTTGCCCTTGCATCCTTTTCATAGCAGGGAGTGAGGATCTCCAGTTGGGACCATTTAATCACTGCTACAGTCCTTCCTTTTGTGGAAGAAGCTCTTGAGGAACCCCTGCTCAGCATCTTCACACTTCGCCTTTTATCTTAAGCTGTGTGAATCAGTTTGTGAAAACTGATTTTTCTCTCAGATATGTTACATGTTTAGTTCTTGGGAATCATCTGTGTCTTCCTGAATGTCATTTGTAATGTTTTTTTTATCTTCAGCTAATTTGCATTTAACTGCAGATTAGTTTGCAGCATTAATTACCTCCTTATTTGCTTTCTGAGGAGAACTCACTGTTACGTTCAGTAATGTATAATGTAGACTTGTGCCAAAAATTACCAATAAGCCCAGTAGTATTTAAGCTGGGAACAACAATACTACATCATCAGTGTGTTTCTCTCATGTTTGGGTCCTGTGGGAACGTGTATAAAAATGTCAACTGAGTCATTATCAGGGTGGATGCTCTTACAGCAGGTATTTTAAAGGCAAAATTTCAAGTCTCTGAGCAAAAAGAAACCAAATACCCAGTCAAGAATTTATAATAAGCAAATAGGTTAAACTTTTATCTTAGATCTAGTACCATTATCTCTTTCATGACACCCCTTTGCTCCTGCATGTGCCACAGGAAGGCAGTTTTACAGCCTGGCTGCAGCACCAGGTACAGGGTTACTGTGGAGGGACTGTCTTTGAGGAAGGAGCCTTTAATGTTGCATTTACATAAAAAGGCAGGTGGGTTTGATTTTTAACAATACACCACAGTCATGTTGTTAAATCTGCTACAAAACTGAAATGTCTTCTATTCAGAACAGATACATTCAGTGCCTCTTTGACTCAGTCTTATTTTGCCCTAACCTGTTTTAGATTTAAACCCCACAGAGGTGCCTTTTGCTTTTGTTTTTACATGTATGATTGATGTTTTTTCAGATGAATCATTTGATACTGCATTTATACACCCTTTGCATTTGTGAAGTGAGCATGTTTTTATTTTTAATTTTCTGTTTTGTGGACTAAGTAGCAGTATTTCTTAATGCTGCCCCTGACTTAACAGTAAACTGAAATCCATTATTTGATTGAACAATTAAATGGCTTCTCCACTAAACCTGGATGTTAATGACCATGGAATGACATAAAATAAAATGGACAGGCAGCTTGAGCTCACTCTGTAAACATCTAGATTGGCTGAAGTGCAGTGGTGTGTATTTACAGCAGGGCTGGCAGAGGGAAGGTGTGAGTGTTCCTCATCTGCAGCAAGGCAAAGTCATAGTTTAAGCTGCTGATAAAGAAGTTTGAGGCATTATTGGCTTTTTTTTTTTTCACAGAATCTTACGAGGGAGTGTCTTGGCACTTAAAAGATGCCGTGGTTATATTGGTCTTGAACCAGTGTTGGCCTTGCACACTGAAGAGCAAAAAGGCCTAAAAGGTCTTCAAGACCTCCAGGTTGATCTGGAAAATGCCATCTAACCACACCTTTGAGATGCTTTTTTATCCTCCTAGAAAGGTGCCTTGGGTTTGTGGTATTTTTTTTTTATTTTTTTTATTTGGATCATGGTTTTTTTTTTTAGTTTTTACCTGGCTGCAAATTTTTTGTGAGATGGTAATTAGCAATTGAAGAGGTTGGTCACTTCTTCAGACATTTGCAGATTTTTTTTCTCCAGTTTCAACTCTGATCTTCTCAACATCCTTGCAGGATAGAGCATGAATGAACTACAGCACACAGATTATCCAGATGACCATTTGTTTTTCACAGCAGTTTGTAAGATCTGACATATTTCATTCCCCTGCTTTTTCCATCATGTGTTATTTTCAGAACATGGTAAGTTTAAATATGAATCAGTTTATGTCCATTTATTTAAAATTTCATTGAAATGGTACACCCTTTATGTAATAAAGACATACCAAATACATGTGAAAATGTAGAGGAGCTGGTCAGTAACATGGAACAGACCAGTTTAAGTTATAGTTTATTGCCATTTTTTGTGAAAGAAGCTACCTGTAAATGTTATATTGGCATATAATGATTAGTAAACAGAAACATTTTTATGTTTTAGGATTTGCACTTGTCTGAAATACAAACTGTATAAATTTTACCGTAAATATTGTTTAGGACTATTTGAAAACTGAGGTTCGTGTTGGCAAGAAAGGACCTTCACAAGTTATGTTAACATGTTGATTTTAGTGAGCTGATTTTAGAGTTGTGCAAGCCTGTATTGCCCAAGTTAGGACAGCAACACAAAGGAAATACAAGAAATGCCCAAAGCTCTGTTAATTAGAAAAAGTGAGAGCGAGCAAACGGTAGTAGCTTTTTTAGATTGTGTGGTATGATTTGCTAAATTTAGGTTTAAAAGACCCAAGGGTATTGATCAGGGAACCTTCAAAGTGTTTGTTTCCTACAGAAGCCTTAGCCCAGGTTGTTTGTGCACGCTGTCCTGACATCTTAAAGGACACAGGGCTGATGTGGAGCAGCAGTGTTGAGATAAGAGCTGTTGCTGCTTCGCTGGTGGTTGCAGGGACAGTGCTGAACAAATCCTCCTGTGACACAGTCTGAGAGCCCTGCACCTCTGGGGGTCACCCAGGAGAAGGAGGCAGTTCCTCATAAAGTACATGAAGTAACTTGGACCCCACTGTGAGCTTAGGAAAACTGCAGGATCCTCCCCAGACCCAGTGTGGTTGGTGGATGGTTACGTCATGCAAAGATAGACCCGGGAACGTTCTTGACCATTTTTTCAGAAGTGGTGACTCATTTTCTAGCCAAGTGCATGAGTCAGGCTGGTCAGCTCAGTTTTAAAGGAAAAGGGCAGTTCCATGGAGTGCTTCTGAGTGTTTATTGCTTGAAAAAGTCAGGCTTTCTTGCTGGTTCCTACAGAGGAATTTTTTGGAGGCTAGTAACTTCAAGTTGGTTCAAACTGGGAATTTAGTCTGTTAAGGAACTGGATTTACACGTTTCCAGAGAGCAACAGATTAGAGACAAGTTCTGTGCATAAGAAACTGGCCCAGGTTGCCTCCTGTTTTACATTTTTCCTTCAGTTTTCCGTGGAGATATTAACAAAACACTTCTCTATATTTGGAATGCTAATGGCAGTCAAGTTATGTCAAAAGAAGGATCTATTATTAAATTGACAGTGTGTCAGTGGCAGAAATCAGCTATAACTTGTTCTGCATGTCATTAGCTGGAAAAATCACATGCAAATTTTTAGCATTGATCAAAATTCCATTTCTCACTGATTTTTGCTGTGTTAGACCTGGGACAGAATAAGAAATTTTTCTTGGGTGTATTTTAGTACGTGAGAGAAATTGCAGTGCTTGGAGCCAATTTTTCCCTCATGATAGTTTATGCATTCATTTTTCCCTCAGAAATAGTGTTTACCCAAGTTAGTAAAACCTGGGCGAGGTCTTTTTACATTTAAAAGAGATTTCCCACATATCTCTTTTTGATTGTCATATCCTTCAGTGTGCTTGTCCAAATCCTGCCCACATGATGCTATGCAGATGAGGCACTCCCACATAGGGAATGTTCTGCACAGAAATCATGGAACGCCTAAGCAGCCCTTTTTTTGCCTTTTAAGAAATAGAGTCCTAAAAAATACTCTAAAGAAAGTACAATTCTGCCCACCAGCTGAGGATAATGTAGGGGTTCCTTTAAAATATGTTGTTATATAAGCTGATAGGAAAAAAAATGAAGCAAAAATGGCAAACTTTTGCTTCAGCTTTAGAAAGTTGCCAGCTGCTTGAGATGGCAGAATAAACTAGTTTAATTCACTTAAGCTACTGATTATATTTAAGTTAATAGACACAGATTTAGCTGACAAACCTCTACATCCTCGACTGAAGGAAACTGCAATGATAAGACCAGGGTAAGATTCATTTGCTCTTAATACTTTTCCAAGGCATCAGCCATCATTACATTGTTGATGGTGGTGCTTTTCACAGTAGTAGGAAAACTAGTGTCATTTAATTTGCAGTTTAATACAGCTTTCATTTGCTTTGCCAGATTAGAAAAGGGAGCTCTACTCTGTTGGCCAGTCCCAGACACGACCCCTGCAGCTCTTTCACACCTTCACTGCTCCCTGCACTGTGTATTTTGCTGCCTTCTGATAAAAAACTATTGCCAATTGCTCCATTTGTGAGTGCTTTTCATGTCCTGTTTCCAGAGGAAGCTCCAGGAGCTCCTCTATGACTGCTTGTGATGAGAAAACTGTTTATAGGGGAATTTATAATCTTTGGGGGTTTAAGGTGGTAGATGAATGTAAAAATGTACATGCATCACAAGTTGTTATTTTCTACAAAAATTTTAATTTAAAAAAACCCCTAAACCCCTAAACCAGTGCTATGAGCAAAATCTAATATTTTAGCTCAAACAAACATTTTTAAAACCTTCTTTGTTCTGTTGCAATTTAAACTAAAGCAGACATATTAGAAGCTGGATTCTTTTATTTATGTGTTGTATTCTTCCTTTATTTTGTTCTTATTAGTCAAAATTAATTAAAAATGACAGAGTTTGCTGTTTGATTCTTCATAGTTCAGTGATTGGTTTCCATATGTTGAAATAAATAACTATTAAAGCCATCTGTTTCCCTTCGAAATAAAAGTAATGGCATTTTCATTAGTGTTTAGCATTTAACTGATACTTAAAAAAAATTAAGCCAAATTTAAGTTGATTTGTTTTTACATTATTCAAATAACTATGTATGGTGTATTTAAAAAAAAGACACGGGGTTTTTTTATTGATAATACTTGAGGTGTTGTCTGCACTGGGATATCACCTAACTCAGACATTAAAAATAAGTGTGATACACAAAACTGAGCCAGAAAACATCCCTCTAATGCTGAATGGGATCTAAGCAATGTATAGGCCTTATTCAGGTCTTTTCTATAAAGGTAAATTTACTTAAGAAAGGTGGTGGCCAAAAGAAATTTTATATTTCCATATTAACAGAGCTAAAAATTGGGAAAACATTTACTTGAATCAGAAGTTTGGTCTCGTCCTTGCTTTTGTTCATGATAATGCAGTTTCTCTGCTAAGTTTTGGATGTTACTGATATTCTCAGTTTGTTCCTGGGAAAGCCATAAAATCCTGAGTCAGGTCACTTGGCAGTCAAGTGGAAGAGAAAACTGCTTTTCCGCTATATTGTATTGCTTTAAATTGCAAATGTCTTTGTATTTGCTTCAGGTTTTTGTTTCATTTTGTTTGGTTTTTAATCCTGCTGTTGCACTCTCTGTGTTAGAATCTAAGATTTATATTTCTTTGACTGTTTAATGTCTCCTTTCATCGCCCTCATAAATAGTAATGACTAGCTTATGTATATCCAGGGAAGTAAGGCAAAAAGCCCTTGAGTGTGCCAAGTCTGAAAAAATTTAAATTAGTGTATCAAATGTTAGAAGAAGAGGAATTAAGGCTCTTATCAGCTAACCATAAGCCAGGAATCTTTAAATTCTAACAATGGTTTGGTGGATACAGCTAAATCTGGCTTTACTCGTGAAAGACAATAGCAGGCGTGTGGTTCAAAGTGAAAGATTTCACCTTAATGAAAGCTATTTAACATGGTATTTTAAATCCACAGGAAAGCAAATCTTTATTCCAAGGTGTAGATCATTTCTGGTAGGGGAATCCCACAATTTTTTAATGAACATGTTTCCCTTTCTCATTTCTAATTAGCTTCAGCACTTAGATTCCGGGATGCCAGCCTTCAACACCGAGATTTCTGATGGTAATAAAGCACTCGAGGTGGTATTTAATTAAAGTAGAGTGGTGATAGAAAAGACCTGAGCAGGGCTGAAATGCTAATCCTTTTGCATTGCTCAGTGTCCCCTTGTGATTGTGATTGATGAGTTGATTTCTCTTTACAACTTCATTTGCATCCTGTGGTAATACCCACAGGCAGAGGTGCTCTGTGTTTCTGGATGAGAGCTCACCATTAGTACAAGCTAATGTATTAAATGGGGTAGAGGTAGGGTGAAGAGCTCTCTTAGCTCTTAAGCAACCTATTAAATAACTGGTTTATGGTGGGTGATGGGACTCCCCATGTAAATGCTGGTGCTTATAATATCTTTGTCTGCTTTTACCTTGAAAATACATATTCTGCCACCCACTGTTCTACCCTTCCCCTCTTCTGTTTATCTCAGTTGTTGTTTTAGAATGATCATGTCAGGTATTGGCTGCTATGAGGAATGGCTGTAGAGCCGTTTCTTTGATTCATAGAGGTGAAATAAATTGGTCAAATATTGAAAAAAAAAATAGACTTATTATTAGAATTCCTTGTTACTGAAATTCTAAGTGCATCTTGAAGCTTCTGTAAATGCAGAACTGCTTCTTGTTTGCAACCAAGAGGTTTGTAGTGGGACTATCCAAGCTTCTCATGCTGTCAGCCTGCTTGCCCACAAAAATGGTCACCAACACTTTGTCCCTCAGAACTGGTGTTCCTGCCAGCAGTTCTGACTTGCATCTGAATAGATCCCCATGTCATGCATTTTATAAGCATTTCCAACAGTGAAATTCTACTGGATTAGTATATTTGCTCTGGCAGCAGAGAAAGCCAACTGTATAAACAGGACAGTAGCCAGTAAATTGGGACAAGTGATTTTCTCCCTTTACCTGGTACTTGTTAAATCTCATCAAAGGTATTTGGCACAGTTTGTGGCCCTCCAGTGCCAAAAGAAGGTTCAGCACAGGGCCCTGAAGATGTGCTGGAGCATGTGCCGTGTGGTAAAAGGGTGAGGGAATTTGTTCTTGTTCAGCCTGGAGAAGAGAAGGTTCCAGTATGACCTAATAGCTCCTTTTAATGCCTGCAAAGAGGTTATCAAGAAGAAGGAGCTCTTCACAGAGGTGCATAGTGGGAGGATAAGAGGCAAAACACAATGCAACATTAGAACAACTAGATATGAAGAAAAACCCCATGAGGACTGTTTAGCATTGGAACGGGTTGTCTGGAGAGTTTGCACAGTCTTTGTCCTCAGTGGTTTTAAAAAAGTGAGTGGATGCAGCTCTGAGCCCCTGGGTCTGATCACATAACTCACCCGGCTCGGAGCAAGAGATCATAGCACAGAGAGTGGAGATAAACACTCCAAACATCCACAGCCAGATACCTTTTTATTTTTCACAGCTGATACGTGTTTGGTAAAATACAATTTAGAACTAATTTGTTATATAGAGTAGATAATCTTACCACTTCAGGGGTAGGGTTGGTCTGACTGCCACTTTCTACTTATCATTTCTCTCCTCTCTCTTTAGTGATTGGAACTCTCTATCAGCCTTCCTGGTTTTAGATCTAAGTATTATTGAACCTAAACATAAGGGAAGAAATATTTTCAATCTATGTAAAATAATAGCCTTATGTGTGCACTTGTATAACCCAAAGGGTCACCATCCCTTCTGCTGAGATTTTAGGCAGGTTTTTATTTTCCAGTCACTGCTAATCTCTCAGGTCAAGTATTTATTCCTTTGCAGTCTTTCTTCTTGTGAGTGAATGTGTGTTTTTAAGCAAGCCAAGGGTATTTGGTTTTCTGTGTTTACAAGTTCAGACTTCTTCAAATCCAGTTGTCTAGGCTCACATTTGAAAATAAATTGTCAAAATGAATGATTCTTGCAAATAGAGTGATTATTGCAGTTTTTCCTGATTAGTGGTAAGAGGATATTCCTGCATCATTGTCTTGTTTTTCCAGAAGTCTGCTGTTAAATGGAAGGAGTACCCAGAGACAGATCATTGCAAGAATGACTGTGGTGTTTTCAGAAGCTCTGACTGGAGGCTCAAAATCCTCCAGTTGAGACAGAAAAAATATATTATGTGCCCAGGCTTTGTGTGATTCAGTGGAGAACCGGGCTGCATATGCTGAACCATTTTTGGGGTCCAAAAAGCCAAACCTGCTGACAGTGGTGATGCATGTAAGGAGCTTCCAAGTTTCCTCTGACCTTGCAGATGGTGACATGTTCGGCATTGTCGCTTCCTTGATGATCACCTGACTGCAAAGTACAGTATATTCATAAAAACAGCACACATCCCAAAATTTAATCTAACACGGTGTCTCAGTAACTAGATCAGACCCACAGCACCGTAACTCTGCTTCTGCTGCACTGTTCTTGCTCAATTCAGTGGCTTAGAGTTAAGGAGATGTAACAATTTCTGCAAAGCAAAAGCACTGGTATGCGAAACGAAAAAAATCTGTTCAGCAGGGTATCTTCCTGGAACATGGTTATCTCCTAAAAGTGAGATGCCCCTTGTGCAGAGCCCGTGCAAATTGCCCTGTTGCTGCCAAGGGCTGCCAGTGCTTTGCCGTTTGCAGCAACCCGCAAAGAGTTTGGATTATATTTGAATGTAAAAGTTTGGATTCTCCTAGACTTCTAATCCTGGTGAGCTGTAGTTCAGGGGAAAGGACTTCTGTGTTGGAGACCAAGCTCTCTGTGTCTGCTTTTCCTGGTTAGTTTCTTGAAAACATCTAAAATTCCTCTTTGCTTCCGTGGTGGCCGAGACAACGTCGCTGTTTCTGTAGAGAGGCCGTTTGGTTCTCAGAGATGATCCTGCACAATAAGGATTCCTGGGAAGCAGAAGTTTCATGCAGGAAAGAAGAGTTTAGTTCAAGATAATTATTTGTGAATATCGGTCTCTCTTCTACTACTGGTTTTCAGAGATCTGTTTTGAATTTAGTTAACCATGTACACTGGATTGAGTCGACTGGAAGTACGAAATAGTGATACTTTTGAGTATTTTCACCCACTTTGATTATTTTTATATTTATGGCAGATAATTTTTTTTTCTGCTTCCTGAAGGCACAGGTAAAAGCTAGTTTTCATCTGAATTCTATGTTTGTTTTTCTTTTTCTAGATTGCAGGTAATATACAACTGACTAATGGCAAATACCTGGCAAATGCAGTTGTAGAGGGTTTTTTAGGGCTGTTTTAATTACTTTTTCCTAATTCTGAAGTAATTTATATTCCAAAATTGTGTGTTATTTGTAGATGAACCACAAGTGATTTTTAAATAAAACTTGCCTGAGATTGTTCTGAAAAAAACCCCTGAGATAATTTTCAGAACTTTCAGACAAATAATAGAATTTGAGGACCTGCAAGTTACAGTTATGATGTGGAGTTTTTTGCATGAGAAAGTTTCATTGTCTACACACACTGTTAGGTGCTCTGCTTTAGTTTTAAACTACTTGGCCTTTTTGCTTTGTGTAATTCTGTTAAAAAAACTCTTTTCACCTAAGGGAACCCCCATTATCTGGGCTATGTGGGTCAGTGCAGGGTGTGGAGTAGTTTGCTAATTTATTTATTTTTAACTATTATTTTGACCAAAATGGTGCAATGCTGTTGCTCTTTCAGGTTCACAGAATGGTAGATATTAGATAACAAATTCTGGCAGCAAATTATGCTTTTAATTTTCTGATTTGTGTATGTAAGAAATGGAAGCAAAATGTGTTAAATTGTTAAAGCCCAAGAAAGGGAGAAACCAGGATTTAAGTTCAGGGTAACTTCACTCTCGCTCTCACTCTTTTGCTTAGAGCACTAGAGGGTTTTGTAATGTGCACTCCTTATATTTGAATTAATGTCATATTCTCTCTTTAACTGGAAATATTTTATGTCATAATTTGCTTCTGAAGCATGTGAGAGGTCTTGAGTTCAGGTTGGTTGACTGGTGTTCAATCTGTGTTACTAAAATGAAGTGAAAATAATAATTTGAACATTTTATTTTCGTAATTCTTATTAGCAAAAAATATTTTCAGATCAATTTACTAGGCTTCACAGCTCTCTATTGAATTTGGTTCTTAGTTTGATATCATGTGTGTGACACTAAATTTGAGTCTTTCTTGATTGCAGTTATCACTGCAGACCTCTTTATTGCAGGATTTGAATCTACTTTTTCCCTTTTTTTTTTTAATTGAAATTAACTGATTTGTTGTGGTTGTTTCCCCCTCACGCTATTCTTTAGTAGTGGAAATCATTGCAGAATTTAAGAATCCATTTAGGAACATTTTTGTTCCTACATGAAGCCAGCCAAGGAGCAGTGAGCCCTTTGTGGTTGTCCACACAAGGCTGTTCATAGACTTAACCCCTTCATCCACACCAACAAATGGTGGTTGTGTCAGTTTTCAAAATATATTTTCATCTTTCAAATCTGGATCTATTTGCTATAATGGTATCTGGAATAAATGGGAGCAGATGAAAAAATTCTCTACATTGGACTAGTCCTGTAGCCTGATTTCTGCTTACAATAGTTCACAATTGCATGTGTTATTTTGCATGATAGTTAAGATATATAGAAGAAGGTCATCCATTGCTTTTCATTCAGTAATTTAGGCAGACTTACTGTGTTAGCATGTCCATCAGATAACATTTTACGTCTACTGTACTCTCAATTGTGGCAATAAATATTTAAGGGGAGAATCAGATTTTTGTGGGTAGGCGTAGAAAGAGGTTGCAGAGAAGTAATAAAAAAGGAGGATATGAAAAAGACAGAGTAGGGCAAGGGTTTAAGTGATTGAGAAAAGGAAATCAGGATCTGAATGAGAAGAGAGGAGAATTCACTAAAAGGCTTAGCCAAATAGACCCAGTACATTTGGAGAGGCAGACATGAGCCTTTTAGGTCCCTCTTTTGGATCCTGAATTCTATGCATACAATTTTCATGTCTTCTGAGGTGGATTGAGTCTGCCTAAGTGCATGCTTGACATACATGTCACTTCACAGGTGTGATTACTTTTCCAGAATTAAATTCATGTTTCAAAGGTTTTGTTGTATTTAGTCTCTGGCAGCTGAAAACTAGTTCATTTCTGGTGGGTTATATAGTGAGCATTTTTCTTTCTTGTTCAGATGAGCCAGTAAACATATTTAGAGAAAATTATTTCAGTAAAATCCTGCCAAGATTGTGTATTGCATTGCTCAACCACCTTTTCCAAAGCACAGTCCTTCACACGCCTGATTGATTCTAAATCTGACAAAACTCAGCAGGCATTAGCGAGCACATAAATTATTGTTTCCTTTTAAACGTGCTCTTAATATATTTAAAAGCAGATGGTGTTGCTTTACTCACAGGAAAATTAGCAACACTCGTTATACCCATTGCTATTCCAAGGAAAATGTCTTTCCTTTTCCACAGGCCGACTTGGGAAGAACAGAAGTAATTGCCAGGACATGGTACTGTAACTATGAGTTCAGGCTGTGCATTACAATGACAATGGAATAGATTAGTTTGAGGGTAGAATACATATCAAAATTGTTCTATATAGATATCAGAATATTAAATAAAAGGAAAAGACTTCATAAAGTCTCATATAATCCCTCTTGGCATGGCTATATGAGTAGGTATTCAGTTTTTCTCCTTTAAGCATGGTGATGTGATTAAATTTAACTTGACACAAGTGATGTACTATACCATGTGATTGTAATATTTAAAAGAAAACCACTTTTCTGATTGAATACCTACTAGCTATCAATTTCTGTGTGGCAATATCTAATCTGAATTTATTCTGCAGCTCAAATGCAAAGGCATTTGCTGTGTTCTCCATCTCACTGGGTGTGCACTCAGCAAATACAAAACTATTTCAATATTTTTTGCTTTCTTATTTAATCTAATGTTCTACTGTAAAAGACAGCTGGTTCACATGGATATAACTCTTCTCTCCCAAAATACTCTATATATTTTTGCTAATTCTAGAGTTTGGATCCGTGGTTCTAAACAGTATAAGCACAAATGCTGTTGGATGGGGTTGCTGTAAATTAGCCATATGTTTCTGGTCAATATGCCAAAGTTTTTCTCAGTGCAGTTTCTGTTTCTGAAATACCCTTCCTTCCACCACCTCTCTCTTCCTTAGAAACAGAGACACAAAATAAAACTGTAAACTAAGAAAGGTAATATTCATCCAGCCCTGCAATCTATATTATTTTAAAATAATATGTTGTTCAGAGTAATGGTTTTTAAACCTACCAGAGTTAAGCACCTATGGCACAGGCAGAGGCCAGCTTTGCAGCAAGATTTACTACCATATAAATATGTTCAGTCTTGTGAAGAAGGGCCAGTAAAAAAAAATAAATCTCCAAAGAAAATGTGCAGGGAGAGGCAATATAGTTTTGCAGATTTGAGAGCATCTACAGATGTGGAAATGAAAACACAAGGGCAAATTGGCCATTCTTTCTACA
The DNA here is from genome assembly GCF_003945595.2 of Pipra filicauda. NCBI lineage: Eukaryota > Metazoa > Chordata > Aves > Passeriformes > Pipridae > Pipra > Pipra filicauda. Next base: position 2,458,093 of record NW_024104909.1, read on the forward strand.
GTAACAGAAGCTTTTTAGAGACTTAGCCAAGTAGAACTTAGCTGTCAGTATAGCCAGTGAAAGTCTTTGCTATAGGAACCATTAAAGGATTTTGTCAGTTTTCTTCATAACTGGAGATTCATTGTAACACTCTGTTAATAGATTCTGGGTTGTTTTTGGGCAGTTGTGACATTCAGCAGTGTGCAGAAGTATATTTTGCTTTGCAGAGGCACATCTTATCACCTTTTTTGTCTCCTTGTTGAGAAGATCTTTACTCTTCTTCAGAACCGTGGCTTAGGTTGCTAATGACAAACATTGTTGGGTAAACAGTTACTTGTTAATGCTATAACAGCATCTTAACATAAACATCCACTGAACTATGCAAATGATCTCGGTGACAAACAAGCCCAGCAAAGTGTAGCGGAGGCAGGAAGCCAATCTGTCTGTTCCTTGTGCCCAATGATATTTTGATTGTCATTTTAATCTTAGAAGTAAATAACATCAGTGATCGTGTTCTGTCATTTAATCTCGGTGCCAAAAAACGAGTGGTGCTTTAGCTGGCATTAAACAAGATGGCACTGCTGTGTTAGCTGGTCATTACAGCTCGGGTCATCTGTGTTCCGTCCCAAATAACAAAGTGATGGAAATCTTAAAATGAAACAGAGACTGGAAATGGGCATTCTGGTTAAATAGTTAATGTCTAGATTCTTTATATTTATATTTTTTTTCCTGCAAAAATCCTTTGCTGTCACCCTTAATGTCTTCATTAGTCATAGTTCTAGCTAGGCTGGACAAAAAAATCCTTCCAGTTTTTTTTTTCCTCAAGTATCTTAGCAGTACTTCTAAGTTCTTTTTCTGTTGCCAAGCCTTGACTCCATGGCTTATATGCTCATATTTTGTATCTTTCTTCATTGAGAAGCTTTCTGCAAAGCCCTGCAGGCCTGCTGAGTATGAATGGTTTGTTCCTGCATGCTGAAGTCCTCTTTAATCAACATCTCAATCAGGCAGCTACCTTGGACAGTTTCCTTTCCTGGGTGGACCTCAGGGGTTCATAATATTTGTCTGGTTATACCCAAGTCTCTTTTCCTGAAGCCCAGTTTTGTAACTCTGCTGATTATTTTCCTGGTCTTCCTCCAAATTCCCAGTCATGTCATTGTCTTTATGAGGTTTACCACGTTAATCAAACTTTTACCTGGCTAAGCAGAGTAAAACCAAACAGAACAGCTCCTGTTGGTTCATTTGGGACAGTTTTGCAGCGATTGTTGCTTTAACCTGGTTTGTTCCAGTGCACAGGCTCTGACAGCAGCCCTGTGTCCAAATAGCTGAGCTATAAGGTGTGATCTCCAGTCAGCTTTGCTGCTCAAGGCAGCTTTTGGCACTGCATTGTCATTTCCCTCTCTAGCTGACTGTGTTCCTTGTTTTATTTCAGGTGAGTCAAGTAATGATCCTCCCATTGTGACACTGAAACTTGGGCCTGTTTCACAAATGACAGATGAATGGTGGTTATTGTGGTGCTGCCTCAGGAAATGATTCAGCACGAGGGATTATGAAAGGAAATGTCCCTTTTCTCTTCTGAGGCTCCGTCAAAGCTCATCAGTGAAAGATTGTGTCCCTGGTTGAAAGAGGTCACTCAAAGTGTTCGGTTCAAGAGATGGCATGGCAGTTCAAACTCAAGTACCTGCTGCTGCCCTTCAGTCTTGGGGGGTAACATTGCCCACTCTGTCCCTGCAACCTTATTTTACTCCAAATCTGGATACTCAGGGCAAGCTGCACGTTGTTGTGGCCGCTTCAGTGGTGCTTTTGAGAAGCACACGAAGGTCTGTTAGACTAAACAGTCAAAACACTGCCTGCCTACAGTTCTGTGTTCTTGGTTCTCTGTCTGTAATACTTGTGACACCCTTCACTCATACTGCCTTGTGTTTGTTTTGTATATATATCATCATTTGTTTGTACACAAAAATCACTACTTAGGAACCCATGACACTGTGATCTGATTTCTCTGAAAAAATGGCCTTCAAGGAGGTTTTGTCAGCACGTGGCTGTAGATTCACCTCTTTCTCTGGCTGACAAATCCAGTAAATGCATTGCTGTATTTTATGGTATGTCCATTAAGAAACCAACTGAAAAGGCAGTTAATTTAATGTACTTGGGATGAGGCAGCATCTCTAAATTGGGAATAACTTGATGTAGCTATTAATCTCAACTAGAATAAATTACCCCATGTAGACACTTGTAAAAAAACAGAGCTGTATCCAGTCCCAATCTCCTGAGAAATTGTTGGGTTTTTTTGTACTAAATTGCAACTGACATGTTAAATTCTACTTACAACAAATTTGAAATTAATTATTTTAGGTATGTTAAAAGAATTTATCAGGTTTCTAGAACTGATCTATCAAAAACCACACACCTGCAGCTGGATTTGATTGCTATTCAATTCCCTCTGCAGACTTTAATTCTTTAAAGAATTCAATCCTTTACAAGTAAGGTGGCATTTAGAGAAGTTTTTGGACTCAAATTATGGAGATATTTGTGCTTGTGTGTGTTACAAGGTAGGAACTGTTGCAGTGTAATCCAGAAGAAAGGCTTACAAAGCACAGTGCAGGGTTGTGTTTAGACCAGACACAACCTTGCTGCAAAGCATGATTGGTCACCTGAGTTGGTGTATCCCATATCTTCAATCAATATTGCAGTGAAAAGAAAAATGGCCTTTTCAACCACTTTACTAGAAAAATAAGAAAATTGACATTTTAGCTTTGCTGCAATTCAGCTTTAGGAAGTGGCAAAGGCTTTCAATAAATTAATATTTGCAATAAATTTTATTTCAGTAGAAAAATTGTGGATAAAAATAGAAAGCTTCCCTGCCTGTAGTTATTGTTTTAGAGGTCATTCGGAAGGTAGAGAAGAATATTCCTTTCTGTGGAGATGTAAGGCAGTGTTCCTCTACATATGATGAGAATGGAGATATTTGGCAGAAAATTAAGATATGTCATAGTTCACAATATTAAATTGTATTGTTTGAGAAGCTATTCTGGCCTTACCTGCATTGTAGCAATTGCCACGCTACTCTGGTCATGGAATAAACAAGTGTAAACATATTTTTTCTAAGAAAGCATTGCAAATACATCTCAAAGAACTGAGACATTTTTTCTTGAGGACTGAAAGCAGACTAGAAGTTGTAGTTAGTCTGTTCCTTGTCAGTAAATCCTGTGTGAGGAAAGTCATCGAATAGGACAAAAGTATAAAATCCATTTCGAAGCTATTCTGCTACTGTTGAAACCACATGGAATCGTAAAATAATTTAGGTTGAAAGGGAACTTCAGAACCCATCTAATCCCAACATCCCTTTTAAATCAGGGATAAATATACAGATTAGGTTGCTAAGGGGCTTTTTGAATTCTGGTTTGAAAATCTCCAAGAGGCCATAACCTCTCTGAGCAGTGTGTTCCTGTGCTTAACTTCACCCATATTCATTATTTTATTCTTTAGACCCAACCAGAATTTAGCTTTCGGCAACTTTTGACCGTTTCTCCTTGTTCTTTTACTCTGTCCCTCTAAGTTCTGTCTCTGTGATCGTGGGTTAAGTGGGAGAAGATGCAATTAGGTTGTCTGTTAGCCCTTTCTCCTGCAGGCAGTGCTAAACCAGCTCCCTCAGCCTCTGCTCCTGTCATGTGCTCCAGCCCTCCAGCTGTCCTGGCAACCCACCACTGAACTCTCAAACCCATCTCCTGCCCTGGGGGACTCCAGACTGGACGTGGTGTTCCAGATGCTGTCTCACAAGTGCTGTGCAGGGAGGAATGAGCTCTCTCCTCACCTCACTGACTCTCCTTTTGCTAATGCAGCCACTGAGCAGTTTTGCCTCTGCTGCCTCGAAGGCAGAGCAGTGGTTTGTGCCCAACTCACAGTTCACCAGGACTCACAGATCCTTTTCTGCAGGTCTGCTCTCTGGCCAGGCAGTCCACAGCTTGTACCAGTGTGTGAGGTTATTCTGTCCCAAGAGCAGGACCTTGACCAGATTCTTGTCAGCCAACTCCTCTGGCTTCTCAAGAGCCCTGTAACTGCTCTCCCTGTTCTCTGCTGTGTGTGAATTTGCATTCTGACACCTCTTCTATGAAGATGTTCAGCAGTTTTTGACCTGGTCTTGATGCCCAAGGGCTGGCATCTCATGGCTGACTGACTGTTAGACCTGTAAATGTTGACTGCTACCCTCTTTAAAGGCCAGCACTCCAGACAACTTTTTATGCACCTTTTATGTTGACAATCCAATCCTTTTCTTTCCCCCTCCCATGCTATTTGGGTACAAGGATTGCTGAATCCTCTTCTTCAGTATGCTCCAGTAAAGGTGTAAAAGAAATGAGGTTTACTTTCCTATAGCGACTTGTTGGAAATGAGAAGGTCCTTTTTTACTTTTCTTTTGCAATGTTTTAAGAATCAATTCAGACATTGTGAAAATGGATTGCAGATGCACCTGCTGAGTGCTTCAGAGTCTCTTGCTATATGAGTCTTAAGGCTGTTTTGGAGAGTTGTGTTTTCAAAATGTGATGTAAATTTTCTTCCATGTATTTTAAAAAAGGGAAAATGTTGGTTGTTGTAATACAAGGTTGAGCTGCAGTTGAAAAAATCTGTATAAAATACTTAAGGGTAAGAATTGGAGAAAGTGAGGGACAGGCAGAAAAATTTAAAACTTAAGAGAAAGATTTAGGTGTTAATGTGGAAGTAAAGCAAACCAGTGTGACAGACTCATGTCCATTTGTACCATAGCAGGAGGAGGAATTGCTGTGGATGACAAGGAAAACTATGGTAATAAATCACAGCATCATAAAAGCAGGAGAAAGTTTCAACAGTGACAGCTGGAAAGAATGAAGGTGTTGGAGGGAGTGCTTTCTCCCTGTGTTTCAGTATGTCCATAGGACTATGTGGCCTTGAATTCAGGAAGGATTTCAGACTAAGACTTAGTTTTCAGCAAGTTGTTTTTTGCCTGTAAGAAAATGTTCTTTGCAGGCTGTTGGGATGTTTCAGCTGCTACTCTGTTCCATACTTCAGGCACTGACACAAATTGAACTTTGTCAAACACATACGTAGCAGTAGCAAGAGCACAGACTTTTACTGGAATAAAATATTTGTAAAAAAGGCTAAAAGTAAGTTTTAGTCTATAATAGGAGTAAAGAGGTGGTACTTGCTTGCTAAGGTAGTAAAGAAATTCTCTTTTGCTTACTCACTGTTACCCTTTTCCCCTGTGCTCTCTGAAAAAAGTTACTCTGCATTATCTTTTTTGCTTTTGAGGACACCCTTCTTTTGGAACGAGATTGTTTTTTAAAATGAAAACTGAATTTGGCTTTGTACTGAACCTTCCAAAAAAGAGATGTGGCTGGAGAATTCATTTTGTGTGATTGCAGGAGCAAATGATGTGAGTCAAGTGGCCTGGTCAGATAATTAAGCTACAACAGAGAAAGCTTGCAGAGTCAGTCAGTTGTGATTATCAGTCCAGTGTGGTTGCATGTCTGATTCCTTCTGAAAAATCTGAAGTGGCTGCTTTTATTATCATTAATTGGGGACTGCCAGCAACAAATCTGGGAGAATTATACTGCCACTTTAAAGCCTTTCAATATATTTTGGTTGGAATATAAGTTTAATGATGAATTGAGGCCTGTTTGTTGCTCTGCCCACCCCTATGAATTGAAAAGTTTGTTAGAATAATTCCTGTTATGTGTGTGCCCTGTTTCTGAATCTTGATGTAGGCTGTCAGTGACAGTGTGGCTAAAAGTGTTTATTCTTTAGGGTTGTCTGTATCTTTCTGGTTGTTTTTTCCTTTTCTTTTTTTTTTTCTTTATTATGTGGTTTACTTAGAAGTTTAATCATTTTGAGACAATCTCCAGAGCATCTAGGAAAGTTCCTTTAACAGTGAAGCATTAAGTTGCTTAAAGTGCCTTGCAGAACTAAACCTTGGATGCATTTCTGAAATATTTCCCCTGCTAAGCAAGAGGGATGTCATGAAATGAAACAAAAAAGGAAAGAATATTTCATTTGAATGGAAGGATAAAGTACATTTAATCTAAAACAGGCCAGTTCAATATCGGCAGTTTACTCGTGGCATTCAGCAATTTTAAAATAGAAATCTTATTGATATTAACTCTGCCACATGGAGGAGGAATTAATCCCCTGGAAATGCACACGTGTTACTGCACATTGTAGCTATCCCAAAGCCAAAGCTATGGAAGTTTAAGGTGTTTTTTAACTTTGAATACAAAAATGTTTTAAAACAAAAATGTTCATCTTCCAGCAACTTGCATAGTAGCATTTCCAGTGTTTTTTTGAACAGCTATTAATGTAGTCAAGCTGGGTTTTTTCTTCTTCTGTGTGTAATCATCTGCTCAGTGGTGCACTCCATAACTAGTAGCAGGAGACAGAGGAGTGGCCTGCTGTGATTGATGGGGCGAGGCCCTGCAAACTGAAGGAGTCCCATCTGGATCAGGTTTTGGGAGCAGTCAGATGTTGAGAGGGAGGTCAGCAAACCCTGCATTGGCTCCCCCTCCTTCACCACCCCAGCCATCCCCACTCGTGCACACACTGCATCGCTCACACGCCCCGTAACTGATGCTGGCTTTGGGCACATGCTGCATGGCCTGGGACTAGAGCAGCTGCCAAGTTTATGGAGAATAAAGGGAGCAGGATGGTACAGCAGGTATTTGCACTTTTATTTTCACTTGAAGCTCTTGGTTTTAGTCAAGTCAGGGCATTTCTTATAGCCAGCTGCACCACTGCATGCAAGAACTTCTAATACACGTTCTGTTGCTGAAGTCTGAAGGAGGGCAAGCTACAGTGGGGATCATGTCTCTGCTGGGCTTGAAATATGGAACTGAGCCATTCTTACAACCAGCAGATTTGCAGAGTAGTGTTGCATTTTTCTTCTTTGTTTCCCTGCCCCGAGGATACGATGCAGTTTGGCTCATTTAACTACAGTACAGGAGGCTTTCTCGAAATGTGAAGTACCTCTTGCCAGAGAAACAAAATGCACCAAACGGAAAATAGGGTAAAACAAACAATAAACTGCCAGTTCGACTTTAAAATGCAGGCAGGCAGAAAGGTTTTCATTGAATACGTTTTTATGCTGCAAATGTGCTTTTGAAAAAGGAAAGCTGCATAAGTAATGTTTTCTGGGCTCTCTCTTTTGTGTACAAACAAAACAAGCTTGCTTTATTATGTTTTGACACTTTTCATGCGTTTCCTAATTATGAAATCCTTTCAGAGCAGAAGATGCTGAAAAGGCATGTTGAGATCTGAGATACTAGGAGCAGTTTAAATTTGAAGCTTTTTTTCATATGTAGTAATATAGATGGGATAGGAGAGCCTTCACTTACCTACATCGCTGGAATCCTTTTTTTTGTTTTGGTTCTTTAGAGTTCAACGTTTAACCAGAAGGCAATAAATTTGATTTTAAACACTGCCACGTAAAGCATAGTTTTCAGTTGAAATGTGGTTTTCATTAAGACTCAGGCCAGAACATTTAGCAGAGCCTGACTGTCTGCTATCCTTTGTTCTTCTTGCTGTTGCCAACAACCACTTTTTTTAAAAAAGCCATGAACAAAATGAGCATTAAGGAGTCATTTAATCTTAAAGGTACTTGGAACTGAGTCTGAAGGGACAACTTCTGGTTAGCCTCTCATGTCTAGGTGGTATTAAGCAAGGTCTGTGTAGTGTCACACACGGCTTTGAAATTACTCTAATACCTGAGTTCATAGGCTAATTTAGGGTCAATATTTCCTGTTGCTTTTAGGGCCATTTCATATTTTCAACTTAATGCATTAGAAGTATTATTTCTTCTTATTCATTTTATTTCACTATATTTTAAAGAGTGTAATAAAGTGAAATTTTAGGTGATTCTATTTAAAGAATTTTTAGTTCTTTAAATTCGATTCAAGTGTATCTGACTAGTCTGGACTTTCCATCAACCACATGTACATATAAATGCCTGATAGTTGACACTGCATTATTCTTGATATAAATTCATATTCTAAAAAATATCCTTTGACTATTTTTACCCAAGTAAGTACTAAAGAGCAGGTTTATACAAACATGCTTTTATACTATATTGTAATACTGTGTCTGAATTAATTGTGAATAATAAATTCAGACTAATTTTAAAGGCTAGGAAAGGTTTCAGTAGTCACTGATTTTAAGAGATCTCAGGTTTATTGTTGCTACCATTTTAAACTTAGGGCCTACAGTAACATGCAAAAGTTTAATTTCTTTAATGTCCCCATCCTCCAAACAATTTATTGAACATGCAATGACTGCCCTGATAATCTTGTGTGCCAGTTTTCTGCTCTAAGCATGGTGGGGTTGGTTTATTTAATGGCAAGGTTGTAAATCCTAGAGTATGTACAAGTTACTAAAAAAAAAATAGACAAATAAATCCCTGACCCTTCATTGTTTACTTATTAATGAGGTCTCAGTTATAAATAAATGAGTCAGACCTCAGCTGAACAAGTCTAATGAAAGAGGCAGAAGAGTCTCAGCACGGTGAAGGTGATTGAATTACCAGTGCAATTTGCCATTTTATTACAAGTCTAAAAAGTTTGGAGTTGCTGGTAAAAAATAATATAAAAGTTCAACCCTCTTAATTAAATATTAACTGTAATTAGCACTAAGTGTGGATGCTTTGAATATTAATTAGGGTCCTCGTGGACCTGCTGTCAAGGTTAATGAAGAACAGTGGGGGTCTCGGCAACATCTGGTTTAGGACTCCACGTAGTACAAAAACCTTTAGATCAAATGCACCTGGACATTAGCCCTTGGTCCCTTTGTTGCCATTATTGTTCTTTTTTAACAGCTGCTGACTCTAATGCCATGTTTAGCATCTGACATGAAGGAATAGCTTAAGGACCAGCAGTAACCAGCTCCTGTGTTTCAAAGCCAGCACAGGGAAAATGCTTATACAGGCAGAATTCAGATATGCTTTTGTTCATTCCTGCCACTTGCTGAAGTCCTTCCTGAAACAGCTGATTAAAATAAGGTCGACTGCCTCCTCCACAAGTTTTAAAAATACTTCTTTAACATTTAATGAATGTCTCTGGTGTAATCCAGTCATTGCTGGGTTTTGCTTCCTCTTCATTTTTTTTTTTTAACACTGAACATAGTAGGTAAAAGAAATAAGAAATGAACTTTAGCATTTTAATATAAGATGATAGAAGTACACATTTACAAGAGTTTTTAACCTCCACAGAAGTTTAACAGGGCCAGTTTCAGTGCAGCATTAACCTTGGATTGTAGATATATAGAAACATTGTAGATATATAGAAACAAAAGTCACTTAACCCTGTGAAGTCAGAAAATGCTGCTGTTTTAATTTTAAAGATGTTTAAATCAAGCAACACAAACTACTTGCTCAAGGCCTCCAGTAGCAAAGATGAGACTAGAATTAGGGAGGGTTTGATTGCTGGTAGAAAGTTTTAAGTTTTTAGGACACACTGAACACCTTTTACACAAGAAAATTTAATTTTCTCTACTAAGCCTGAAATCTATCAAGACTTAATCCTGTGCAATTTTTTAAAAGCTCTTGAGTTTAGGACCAGTTCAGGTCAGAGAACTGATGTCTGAATTAGTCGAAATTGGCTGGAAATGTCCTTACACATAAAGTGAAAAAGATTGTCTTTTATTCATCCTATTCAACCTATTTTGAAATTAGGAAATCAAGGACTGATGAGTACAAATAAACAAAATCCCTGCATTAGTCCTGTGCTTGTACATGCTTTGTTGGGAGAATAACAGAGTAGTTTAAAAGCTAATTTTTTACTTAAATATACATTTTTGCATTACTCGATATTTAGAGGGATAATTTTATCTTGTAAATTGGCCCTGAGGTTGGGATAGTCCCTGGACTAATGGCCTCTATTGCTGTCTCATGCAATGTTGTGTTTTGGACATCTTTCATATAAGGTCTTAAAGATTGTTGTGTACATTTCCTTCCCTAGAATAATTACTTTTTGGTATGAGCAAAGCACTTAGTCAGAAGTTTTCTAATTGACTAATTAACATGCTTGGCTATTCTTTATCATATCAAACAGAAAGATGGATCTATCCATAAAGAGATGAGAAGATTTGTTTTTAATTGTATAGGCTTATTGTGATATGCAAATAAAATACTATTGTCTACAAATTTAAAACCTTTACAGTTCTTAAATCTATTTCTTTTGACAGTCTGCAGCATTGAATTTTTCTTTTATTTGAATTGAATATTTCTTTAAGATTTTGAACTGAAACATGTTTAGATTCAAATTTTTAATATTTTGACTGGGTCTCATTATTATTTTGCATTTGTGGCATGCAGTTGCTCTCTACAGAGTTCCTCAGAGTATTCTGAATATCTCAGAGCATTAGTTCATATAAGTATTTTCAGTGCACAACCCAAATCCTGCCCTGTGTGTCAGGTTGCATATATTGTGTTCTGCAAATGGTAAGTCAGAGTGGATCACAGACAGTGAGCTAATCTGAGCAGAGCTCTGTACTGGCAGTTGTGCTCAGTAGCCTTTGGAATAAAGTGGCTTTGTCCCTCTTCCCTGTCCGAGTCGAAGCATTAATTCAGGCAGATTCCACTGACCTTTCCCGGTTAAAGAATCATCTACAACTATCCAGTGAACAGCAGACTTGTTTGTCTAATTAGAATATTATTTAATAGGTTTAGCAAAATGCATTTAGTTCAGATAAGAAATATTCTCCTTAAGAAACAGCCCTTGTGCCCTTTTCAGGCCAGCAATCTTAGCAGAACTGTCATCGCTCCGTGTTACCTGTGCGGGACCTTCGCTTATCTAATCTCACGCCACGTTTCTTCTCCCTTTTCTTTCCCTTTGATTTTTTTTTTTTTTACAGGGTAATCAGGAAGCTACAGCACCTCCTGACACAATGGCACAGCCTTATGCCTCAGCCCAGTTCGCTCCACCTCAGAATGGTATCCCTGCAGAATACACAGCCCCACATCCGCATCCAGCTCCAGACTACACAGGCCAAACCACTGTTCCAGAGCACACGTTAAACATGTACCCTCCTGCTCAGACACACTCTGAACAGAGTGCAGCTGACACAAATGCACAAACTGTCTCCGGCACAGCCACAGTAAGTCAAGGTTACAGCTCTTTTCAAGCACTTTGTTTCAAGTTACATATGTTTTTGTCAATGATTTTTATTGTTTTCCGTTACACTTAATGCTTTTACACTTCATTTGTGTTAGGATTAGTCACCATGTTAAGGTTAAAAGTCTTGTCAAAGTTTATCCTTGAACATGGAGAATGTATTTTCACTGGGTTTGGAGCCTCTCATGAAGTGTCAGAGCTTTGTAGAATCTGTGGTTTCTTTTTCAGCAGTATTAGACAAAATGATTAATAGCCAGCCCATGAATCATATCATAAAGTTTAATTAAGTCCAATATGGAAATATGCAAATGAGTGTTTGTAGGCATTCATTTGCAAGGGAAAAGAAAACAACAAAAAAAAAACAAACTAGACTCATTTGGTTATTTTTAATGGCCTCTGTGCTTTTGACACTTGCAAGTAGTTTTTAATAAAAGTGTTCATGGAATGACATTGCACTAAAATCACCGTGTGAATGAGTATTGTGAAGAACATGTCTGTAATACTGTATTTTCTAGAGAGCTTGTTTGTGCAGCCATTACCCGAGCTGTGTGTGGGTCCGTGCTCAACAGAGCAGAAATGATCGACTTTCCTCCCGTTTGATTTATATATAAAGTTCTGAAGTGTCATGAATTATGCAAGAGACTCCTTGGATGGCTCTACCTTGTAATTTAAGTCACAGATTTCACACACTGATAGTTTAGTGCTTCTGTCTTAATTCTAGAGTGGGACACAATATATCCAGTGCCAACAGCTGGCGGATTTCTGAGCCATCAACCACCTGTGTTACCTGTGTAGGATCGAGCACAGGACAGGCAGCTGGAGCATGTGCTCCAAGCATCTTTCCTAACTGTCCTCATCCATGCCCCAGCCATGCTCCATGCCTCATCTGACCTCCCCTTCCTCCCCTGGCACATATCCAGCCTAAAAGGTTCCATGCATCAGGGCAAGAGGAAAGGGAAAACACGTTCCCTTAAAGGAGTTGTTCTGAAAATTTATGTTTATTGCCATACCACTAATTTCTTTATATGGGTATGAATGAGAAAGAAAATCATAGAAGAATACTCCTTGCTATTACTGTGGATATGTCCTTGTGAATTAATTACACGTTTTTTTGGTTTGTGCAGTAAAATGTTTTGGTCCTTTTAGTTTTGACCTGGTAACCTTTTATTGCCCTGAGTGGCCCTTTGCTCTAATAATATGAGAAAGCTTAAATTCAGGAGCCTCTTATTAACTTATATCTCATAGCATTCTTTGCAACTCTACAGTCCCCTCTTATACATCTCTTTACTAAGTTAAATTCCAGGGATTTTTCCCATCTTTTAAAATTTTCTTCCATCATCATTTTTGGTTGTTGTCAAACTCTCGTCAAATACCACCATCGTTGATTTAGAACAGGAATCCCAAGCTGAATAGATACTCCAGAAGAGATTGGATATTGACTGAAAAGATAGTCTTTCCTGCTGTCCCTGTCTCATCCTTTTTATGTTCTACAGTTTTCCTTGTATTTTTGACCACTGCTGCACCCTGAACAGTCCACTCGGATGCCTTTTCATGTTTTGAAACTGTTGCTGTTCAGATCCGAAGTGAAATAGCGACAGTGCTAAAATCAATGGTAAAAGACCCATCGATGGCACTGGGACAGGAGCTCATCCCTCATCATTTATTGCTTTCAATTGATTGTGTTTCCTCACCCTGTTTTGATTTTTCAGTTTGAAGAAGAGTCAGTCACTTTATCAGAGAAGTCAGGAATGTGTTTCCCCAGCATTTTCCATAGCAAAGGCTGGTGAAAAGATGTAGTTTGGATTGTCTGCAATGCCCTTATCTTCTTCAAGTGCTCTATTCAATCCCAGCTAGCAAATCCAATGATTTCCTGCAAAGTTTCCAGTTTCTGATATGCTAATAGGCTTTATTGTTATTTGATTTTGTGCTCTTTGCTGTCTGTTCTTATTTTCTTTTTGCTTTCCTAGTATCCAACTTGTATTTTACCTGTCAGACACCTTTTCCCTTCTGTTTCCCCTTGAATTTCCATTCTCTGAAAGGTAACACTTGAATTCCACTAACCTGTTGTATTCAGGGAATATAGTATTTGCTCTTTTTATTATGGATCCTTTTCTTGCATTCCTGTTTCCTTTCTTACAGGAGGAACAGATGGAACATTTCAAAGTAGCTCCCATGCTGTTTATAAGGAATTAGATTTCCTTCCTTTTGACTTTAGGGTGTATTTGAGAAAGTTTTAGTTTGGTTTGGTTTTTAAAAAGATATTTCTTTCCAAACTGCAATGTTATATTGAAAGTTGTGGATGCTCTCCCTCGAGAACAACACAATGAAAAGAGAGGTTTACAGGACGTGTGTGTATCTCCGTGGAGCTGCACTGACATTTAACACGTTGCTCACCAGTTAGTTTTACAAACTTACAGTCAAATATTGTTTGCAAAATTTAATGAGGGGGACCTAGATTTAAAATCCTTTTTGCTGGGATTCTAGCCATGGCACTTGGCAAACTGTGGGGACATTATAAATAGGTATATGCAGATGGATCCCAGGCAGATTTGTGATGTTATGAGCGTCCAGCTGTGTACATCTCTCTGTAGGTTTAATAATACAAGTTTTTATTGTGAAATAGAGCTTCAATAGCACTGTGTCCATACTGTAACTCCATGTGGTCTTTATTGTTGAAGGAGAAAAATTATGTTTCTTTCCAGTTCCTGCTAACTTTGAGAATAGTTGATTTCCACTCAAAGAGTTTTAAGTGGAATTGATATGGGGACGTAGTGGCAGTTGTTTGGTAGGTTCCAATGTTTCTACTTAGTTTCCTTTCAGTAAACTGTTTATTACATGCATTTAAAAGAAGAATAATCAATTGACCAGTCATTCACAAGAAGAAAACTGTTGTGATTAATGTAGATCAGACAGGCTGCTGGAGGCAAGACCAGTTTTTGAATTTTCTTACTCGAGTGCAATTTTATGTCCATGTGAGGCTGGATATACCACTAAAAATGGATCTTAAGCTTTTGAAATGTGAACCTAACAAACTGCAGTCTAATTATCTAATTTGTAGAATTAATACCAGGAGTCACTTAACTTCCTCCATGAAGGACTGAATCCATGCTGAGGTGAAACATGGCCCTGGCTTTGTCTGTATGTCCCAGTTTCTCTCTTCTTGTCTGAAAGAATCCCACACTGCAGCCAGAGCTATCACTGGGTCTTATGCAGCCTAAACCCCAGTAAAGATAGAAATAATAAAAATAAAAAGGTTCTTTTGAATCCTTAACTGCAACACAGGGTGTGATCCTGGGCCAGTAGGAACCACCAGTATTCCCAGTTGCTGCAAACTGAACAAGATTCCAATCATCTGATTTATTATGGGTTTGCAATTTTTTTGCACAGTGCTCTTGTAATTCATGTTCAAAAACACTTCACATGCTCTTGGATGTGCTCTTATACTTCTAAAAAGTGTATTTCCCAATTAAAATACTTTAATCTATTATTTTGATAAAATAGTGTGGCACTGTATTCTGTTAGGGTAAGCTACTCAACACAAGAGGTGCTTAGATTTTATGTGTAGGGATGGCTAACTCTGTATTTTGATGCTGTGGAACAGGAGAAAAAGTACAGGAAATGGGTAGTAAGTGATTAAAGACAGGATGATTTAGCTGAAATAATATAAAATCATCTGTAGGTAATAAAATACTGTCAGAAGTTACTTTTAGTCTTCTCTGAACAATATGGTTTTCATCTTTTTAGATCCATACGTTTGTTTAACTTTGACCAAGGAAGAAATGTGTCCGAGTATATGCATAATCAATAATCATCCAGCACTGGGTTACTTAAGTGCTGGTAGAATTTTGGAGTTGTGTAGCATCAAACATGCTTTTAGGCATCAATAAAAATAATAAATGGCTCCTTCCTAAGAGGATGGATCAATGATGAGCGTGTTACAAAGATATGCTAAAATTAACATGTCTAATGATTTTGTGGAGTGGTTTTGAGTGTTACATTAAATAGTTACATGTAATAAAGTACTTTAAGATATTTGATCAGTTCATGAAATAGGAAATCACCTTTTACCTGTGAACAGACAGAGATGCAAACCTGTTGTATATAAATAGTTCAGAGAATGAAACATTCGATTTTTGCCTGTGGTTTTTCATGCCCAACTTCTGTTAATGTCAGCAGGAGCTGTGCATGTAAATAAAAAGGGCATTAGCTGGGCATGTGTAAGGGAGCAGGTAATAGTAAAGTGAATGTTTCTCTACTGTTTCCTATTCTAAGAGGGTTATACTAATAATGGAAGTAAATGCTGTGGTGTGGCAAAAACCAAGTTTGCGAAAATGCTCTTTGTTTTACGTGTGTGTATAAAAAATGTGCTGCTCTAAACGTAGTTCTGCTTTGGCATAAGAGAAAACTTGAGGTCACTGTGTTTGTTCTTTGGACTTGGGAAGCTGAACAACCTTGATGGGATGTGTGCTCGGCCAGGAGCTGTTGAGGGGAAAAGGCAGCTTTGACCTGGAGGAGTGTTGGGGATCAGTGCACGGTGCTTTCCTGTCCGACGTGGTTCAGAATCAAGGTGGAAATAATTCATATAATAGATAGGATGTCTGTTGTTCCAGCTGCCCTGCTTTACCTTGAAACATTGTATATTCTTTGACATCTAATGGTCCGTAAGTTTAATGTTTTCTTGGTGTTAATTTGTCCGGGTTTGTGAGGTTTTAAGTCATGTTGCAAAGGCCATTTCTTCATCTAAGGATTTGTGAAGGCTCTGGACTGCAAAATTATGTACCATGTCGAGCTTGCTTGTTTTGGAGAAGTGAAACATATACAACCTGCCTTTGGGTGTTTGTTGAGGTTTTTTGTGGGTGTTTTTTTTTTCCTGGTAACAATTTTGCTGATGCCCTCTTTAATTTGGGTAAGAAATCTGAGAGTAGGAAGCATTTATAGTGAAGTGCTTTAGTGCATTGCTAAGCCTGCAGGTGGGTAGGTTATTGCTACAGTTTTCTGCAGCATATTTCTAGTTTTTATTAGCCCTTTTTCCTGCTCTATTCTTTATGTAAGTTATTGGTATAAGTGATTTTTTTTTTCTCCCCTTCTTTCTTTTCTCCCTTAGTTCATATCCTCTTTCTCTCCTACTATTTTATTCATGGTCTCCCCATCTCCTGGGGGTGTGGGATACATTAGTTTGCTGAAATTCTCTTCCATATTAAACAATGGGCTGTATCCTACTAGGTTTACAGGTGTCCATCAGCTGTTCCTACAGCAGCGTGGCACTGAAGTAGAGATGTTTAAAACTGAGTTCTCTGCAATTTGCTGGCTCATGGTGTAGCTGTGGTTGTGCTCGTTAGCCTGGAGGTGAACTTTGAAGCCCAAAGTGCCAAGTGTCTGCATGGTGGGCGGGACACTTCTCAGTGCTGCTGAGCTCAGCTGCTGTTCTCCCTGTCTCTGAATGTTCTGCTCTTGTCTGGGAGGTTTTCATGGTGCACCTGGAACTGCCTCTGGTGGCTTGGGAAGGAGTGATTTGGTCGCTTCTGAGTGTAGTTCTGGCTGGCAGGCAGCAGAGCAGTTTCAGGACAGATAACCACACCAGTCCTCTCTCTAAATAGTGCCACTCTGAGGCCTCTGCTCCCCCTGCAGAAGAATTAGGAACTTTTCACCACAGAGCCTTTCAAATCACATTTCCCCATGGATATTTTTGTTCCCAACTGGTATCAATGACCCAGTTTTTACTCTTATTTCAGTTCCATCTTTTGTCTATAGATGTTTGCCACCAGGATGGCAGATAGTTGCTAATGCTTTGACAACTCTTAGAGCAGTGTTTATTCATCTAAATCATACCCTGCTGGTGCAGGCTATTGTGCCAGCGTGGTGTGCTGTCTCATTCATACCACCTATTGTATTTGGTCCCAACTGCTACTTGAAGAAAACATTTCAGGGAGCTCATTTCAAGACCCTGAGTGCTTCAGAGCTGCAGAAGCAAGGAACCTGGTCCAGCTCCTACTCCATAGTGAAGAGATCAAAACTGACATCCCAAATAGAGAACATAATGCTGTGCTGGTGTGGGGAGGCACAGTAATGACTTGTGATCATAGGCATTATTGCTGCTGAGAGGCTTCCTTGCTGAGAGAGACCCGTGTGTCAACTTTGTGACTGTGTCCCACGTGTGTCCCTTTGCTTGTGCTAAGGAATAGCAGGAACATATTGCTCACTTCAGCCTCTGTGTGTGTCAGTGCAACCTCAAAAATAGATTCTCCTCAAGGATACCCAGAACCTGAAAGTGGCTGTTTTCTGTGGTGCTGTTTATAAAGTGTCTGTTTGTATACCTCGCTGTTTTGCCTGGTAAGAAGATAACCACCCTTTTTTTCTTGTGGTGTTGAGTTAAACTGAGGCTTTTTGATGCTGTGAGTGGGTGTGAGGACAGCAGTTACCCTGGCAGACAACTGCAGATCACAGTATCTGGGGTTCTCCTGAGGTCTCTGTATCTGATCTTTAAGATTTAGGTATCACCTCAGCTTCTTTTTCTTTTTGATTCTCATAGCAAGAAAGGATTGCAAGTGTGACATTGAAACAGAAGACAGAAAAATTGTAATTATAAAATTATAATTCTGGTTAATTCTGGGTTTTTTTGTCTTGTTCAGTTTTCTTTCTTATGTATTTATTTTGATATAAACTTCCTTTCCTGATTTTTGCATGCTTGAAACTGGTGAAGTGATAAAGCTGAAGGTCCTCCCCCAGTCCAACAAAACCCCACCAACCAAGGATAAAGAATGCAATTATGCTCTGTCATCTTTAGTCATGTTTGCTCAAATAAATTAGCTGAATGCCATTGATTACCCTTCTGAATGTTCACTGTAGGGCAGATTAACAGTTCTTAGACCACTTCAGCAGGTAATTCCAGCCAACTCTAAGGCAGGTCTGAAACACAAAACATTGCAGAGGTATTTTCAATCACATTGTCAACCAGAGACATGTTACTCCAACTTGGAAAGTTTCTTCTAGAAAACATTACCAATTATTTTCTGATCTGCCAAGTTTAATTGACCAATTAAACAATTTAAGATGTTCTTCCTGCTTGTCCCTGAAAGAGCTGAGACAATACTGTTTCTTTGAGTTTTCTTGTATTTTGTGTTGTCTCTTGGGCTCTTTACTCCTCCATACCAATTCTTTTAAGTGTTACATTATTGACTTTTTCTTCTTCCTGTGCAGTCTAAGTAGCCACGGTATCCAAATGCTTTGGCTGTGCTTTGGGTTCTGATCTATTGAGAAAAACATTTGTTACACATTTTGCTGAATACACTGAGCATAAATTTCAAAGGGGATCTCGTTATGATGAAATAGCTAATTACAACTTTATATTTGACCTTCTGCATCTTTGCTCCCCATTTCAACACAGTAATTAACATTGATCCTTGGGAGGGGGGGGATTTTTTTTGGTGAAAATTAGCTCTCATTTTCACTAAATGCATGAGTGGTTGTGTTAGGTTAGGTAAGACTAATGATGTTTTCCATTCTCTTGTAATTGGCATGCAAATAATAGTTAATGGCTTGCAACTTTATCAGAAGTTGTCGATTCCTCCACTCACCAACTCTTTGTAATTCCAATATGAACTTGTGTATTGCCTGGGGTACCTTGTGTAAGGCCTGAGCACAAACTGCTTGTAACTTCTTGGTAAATCAGCAACATCCTTAAGATCTTGTTTGCAAGAAACTTGCTCTCTATTAGAGAGCTCAGAATGGTCTACCTGTAGCACAGGTAGAAAACTGGCAAGGTTTGTAGTGAAAAGCCATGAAAATCATTCAGAAAGGCATCCTCTCTTCTTCCTTAAATCATGACTGAATTTCTGTTCACATAACAGTCTGTGCCTGGAAGATAAACTTACTCTCCTGCATGAGAGTGGGTCTTAACTAAGGATGGCTTAGTGGGTTATTACCCCCCAACCCTGAAAATATTTTTTTTAATCGTGTTTATACTCTCAAGTTTCCGTTCCTGTCCCACACAGCTGTTTCTTCAGTTTTCCCCACACCCTGCTACCCACAGAATTACTTTAATTAACCGTAACTCATGTGTGGCTTGCTTACCATATCTCCCTTCTAGGGTCAGTGTGAACGAGCAGCTCGATTCAGACATTTAACTTTGCTATCTATCACTTTTAGAAAGACAGTAACGAGACGTGCTGCTCTGTCTTGGCTAAATCTGCCAGCAGGTGAATCCATCTGGAAGTCTGAAGCTGCTTTATGGTCTACCAGTGACTTGACAGGGTGGGATAGACGTTGCAGGCAGAAGCAGACAGAGGACAATTTTCTCATTCACTGGATATGCTTTCAGGAAAGGGTTAGAAGTTCTTCTTTTCAGGCTTTGCCAGAAAAACAATTAGACTGAACTCTAATAGTCCAGTGTGCACCTCGTGCTGTATTTGGTCTTTCTGTGATATGCAGAAAGAATTGGTTGGTTGTTTTAAATTGCACAGATCTAGATATTAGATGGCCAATAATTTATTAATGAATTGGAGAAATTCCAGAAGAAGGGATAAGTCTGTAACCAAGCCCCACACAGCCACTCACGAGCTCTCTCACTTCCCCCGCTTACTTTTTACCTGTGTGATTAAAGACAGACAGTAAGTTACTTTGTTGGCTCTGCAGGGATAGAGTGTAAGTATTTCTTGATATTTTGAGAGGGGTTTATATACAAATTTAAAATAATTACATATATGCAAAAACTTCCTCTCCTTTTGCAGCCTTTTTGCTTGCTTTTAATCTTTGTGTGCATTTTAGTTGTCTTTCTTTTCATCTCTACGACACTATTCCTTACTTATATTCTTTCCTGTTTTCTTCTTATGTTTTCTTTCAATACACCTGCATTGTCTCTACTTTGTTTCTTTCCAGTTTTTGCTCATTCCACTACTCTCTAGTAGTTTCCTTTAATTTCCTCCCCCCTCCTAGGAGTTACAAAGCCAGCTACCACTGATTTTAATGTGGCTTGGAGAGAACGTGGAAAGGAATATATAGCTGATGTGAAGAACATACATGAATTCTCTGCTATTTTTGCATCTAAATTGCTGCAACTTGCCAGATGCTTTTTCAGCTAATACCCCCACAGTTGTGTTGAAGTATCAGCATATTTTGCTGCCTTTTTTTTTGATTTAGAAAAACTTCCCAACAGTTTTTGAGACCCCTCAAGTCTTCTACTATTCCTGCTTATAAAAGGGCTTTTTGCATTTGCTTTTCCAGCAGAGGCCTCTTGAAATCTTGCCCACTGAAACAGTTGCCACTGATCTGTGGAGTCTCACCCCAGAACACAAACTCCAAGGTGTCCTTTTACCATCCACCTGCAAATAGCAGGAGGATGTGTCAGGACTCCCCAGCTCCTTCCCAGCCACAGCCATCGGGTCTGGAAAAACCTGTGAGAAAGAGGAGATAAAAGAGCACCTGTGTGGCAGCTTCTCCCCAACCTCTGCCTCCAGGTCTAACAACACCTCCAGGTAGGGGAGATGGAGAGCAGGAAACTCCCTCCATGGAAGAGAGGAACAGATGCTTGCTATTGAGGATGTCTCAGCCTCTATAAATGAACTGATTTCAGGCTCTGTAATGAGACTGGCATTGCCTCCCAGCTTCCTCATCCCTTCAGAAGGAAGAATTGGAGGATTTCTCTTGCTGTGCTTTTTTATTTTTTTTTTTTTTTGCTTTGGATTATAATTTAAATACTTTTCTTTTATTCTCTGATTTATAAAAGGGAGGAAAAAAAAAGGCAGCAGAATGCCTTCTGATTCAATCAGGAGAAGAAAACATGCTTACAGTCATAAAGTCTTTTCTATGCCTGTGTTTTTTTTTTTTTGTTGCTGTTATAAAAAAATGCGTCAAAAGATGTTCAACTGTTTAATTTCATAAGAACTCGCATAAGTTCCAGCTGTTCCAGAATAGCATCTAAATATTTGATTTGAAAACAATATGTGTACCAACACTGCAACATATTGCAGGCATGATCACCCAGCTACCCAAAGAAAGCTCCGAGTCTGTCTGTGCTAATTAATGTTTGCAGATGAAGCTTCTCCAGCGGCAACTTCAGTTAAAAAAAGATCTTTTGGGTTATAAGAACATGAAGGATATAAAAGACGTCTACAAAACTGAATGGAAACCATGTAAATTTGCTATTTTTAAATTATAATAAGGCTGGGACACCTAATTTTGCTTTTCGTAAGGATGTGATTGATTTTTTTAATATGTTTGTATTACAAAAAATATTATTGCTGCTTTTTTAAAAGAGATTTATTGCCAAAAATGTAGTTATAAAATGTCAATTTATTTAAAAATATTTGGAAGTATTAATCTTAAAGAAATAAGATATTAAAAAAAGAGATTCTCTGTTTTTTTTCAGTTATATGGAGGAAAAATTCATGATTTAGGCCAGAGAAATTTGCTTTTAACTTGTGCATTGACTTGAAAATGTAGCAGTTCTGTTGCCTATTTCCTTAGAGTCCTTATTCTTTTAGTTTTAGGGATATGGACATACTTTAGTTGTGCTGAGAAATATGGTTTCTTGTGAACACATTCCCCTCCCTTTTTTTCCTTTCTTACATAGTTTTCAATTACAGTGTTGCCAAATTTAGAGAAACTGATGCCAATTTTCACCTCTGAATATTTATATTTCCTTGTTCTCATACATAAGCTTCTTTTTAAAAAAAAAAAATCTGACAGGGACAGGTGGCAAAACTGTCCCAACCCGGAGCAGCAGAAATAGAGGAGCTTTGTTGTTTATATATTAATGTAACTTTTGACATCTTTTTAATACAGAATGTATTCTGGGTTTCATTTTTTTTTTTTTTGCACTATCAAAAGATGATGTACCATCATCTGAATCACTGATTCTGTGCTTTCTAATGGAAAGATCCAACTCTTTTATCATTTTGTTATTATTGTGCATCAAGAGATGCTTCTGTTTTCAACACGGGTGTGGTTTTTCATTTTCTTGTTATGTTTTTTTTTTTTTTCCTTTTCCAAATACATACTTGTAGGAAAACAAATTTAGGCAAATATTAGATGGTATTGAAAAGTTGAGGACGTAAAAGAGAAACTAAAATCAGATTAGAAATAGATTTTAGCAAATGGAAAAACTTTTATTTTTGTAGTAATCCGTTAAAGAGTTGAGCTTCAAATACCCTGCAATTAGTGTAATTGGAGGAGTAAACATGTTTGTAAGGTAGACATTGACTAACTTCTAGTGCATGACCATTGTTTGATACTCATGAGCAGGTGATATTATATGCCAGTAAATTTGTACCACGGTGCACAGTCATTTAGCCACAAAATACTGTTTTAAACTCAGAGATAAGTCTTGCAAGCACTTACACTGAAAGGGTTGTGTACTGCTCTTCACAGGAATTGGACAGAGCTGCTTATGAAGCTATTAAATGTTTCAGGAACAGATACCTGCCTGGTGGGGTCCTGAGTTTGTGCAGGGCTGCTGGCTGGGTGTGTTTGAGCCCAGGTGTTGGGAAGCCTTGGAACACCGCAGGCTCCCTCGGGGTGGAATCGCTGCAGTTCCCATCCCGGCTGGCAGGAGCTGTACTTGTGAAACGGCTCACGCCTGCAATAAAAGCACTTTCACACCAGCACAAAATGTTGCTGTTGGCTCCTTCCCATCTCCAGCAAGCATTTCCAGTTTTAGAACTTGCTCTCATTTCTGAGCCAGGCTCCCTCTTTTCTTTTTTACCCCACTGGGTTGAGAGCGTTGCACATCCAGCCCTTTTATGTCTCTCTCCCCTCACAAAAGAAACTTGCAACCATTTCCCGTGGTGCTTCTCTTTTTGCATGTGCAGCAAAGTCAACTTTGCAAAGAATTTAATGTGTTTTATAGACAAAACATGGTCAACCAAAGGTACCAGCCTGAGAATCACTGATTCTGTTCTGTACTTTCTAATGGAAAGAGCCAGCTTTTTTATCATTTTATTATTATTGTACATCAAGAGGTGCTTTCCTTCTGTTTTCAACACGTGTAGGTTTTTTTTTACTTTCTTGTTTTGTTTGTTGTGTTTTTTGTGTGTTGTGTCTGTGTGTTCTTTGTGTGTTTTTTGTGTGTTGTGTCTGGTTTTTTTTGTTATATTTTTTTTGTTCTTTCTTTTCCAAATACATACTTTTAGGACAACAAACCTGCTATATCTCAGGCTTCCAGGGTCCACTTTAGCCCAGTGCATCTAATTTGTCTGCCTGGAAATTTTATTGCAATTTGAGGACTTGAGATATTTGTCTGAGATTCTTCAAAGTTAGGTTTCCTGAATAGACTATTGCATGCCTAAAAATGTAACATATACTCACTGTGTGCCAGATGATACAAACAATGTTATTAATCCTAATGATGCAAGTGTAGCAAGTCTTGTCTTCAGGAAAAATGAGTCATTTTTTATGTCACTTTTCTGACTGAGAAATATGTTGGCCCTCCCTGTCATATATGCCCTGGCCACCCACTATATAAAATTGCTTTTTACTACCATCAGCTGTTTAATCTCTCTATAGACAATCTTTTCAGGTAGCAAGCTGAGTCTAGTCTCAGTACCTCCAGTTTTTTTAACCTAAACACTCAGAATGTATTGCCTTGCATTTGAGTAGCTTTCTAATTAATTGGATTATTGATTTGACATATTTCAGATACTGATCACTTAGGCTGCTAAGTTTAGAACCAGCTAGGAGCCATCATTTAGGAGTAGCACTTTTTATTTAGATTGAACTTACTGCCCTGTGCTTTTAAGCCTTTTGCCTTCAGTGGGAGGAAAAGTGGGCTCTTATTGCTGAATACTTAAGTTTTATATTTTCATCTATCTATCCATTTTCTTCCATGAAGAATGGTACTTTGCCTTTATTGCAAGTAAAAGGATATGTTTTGGTTCAGTTTAGAGTTACTCCTTAGTGCTTAAGACATTCATAGGAAGGTTACTGCATGTATAGCATTGTCATTCCTTGGGTATCAGATTAATCATTTGAGTTTAGACTAGACCTGAATCTGGTTTGCAATGTATGTATAATGAGCATTATACAAATTTCCTTCTGGAAAGCTGTGTGCCCCATGGTGTGTTTTCTTGATGCTGGGACTAAAAAAAAAGAGGAAGGAGGCTGGCTGGTGGTCAGTTTGTGCATTTGTTGCCCCTCCAACAGACTGCATTTAATGCAAGGGATTGTTCTTGAGCATACTTTTTGGGTGAAGAAATGGGAATTAACTAGCAAATCCATGAGATGCAGTTGAAAGCACTGATCACTTGGGGTTGCTTTGTGACACCTTGTCCTACCGATGAAATGCAGCAACAAGTGTGATGCTTGCTCAGCAGTTTTCAGTAAGAGTAGATATTTCATGCCAAAAGCTATTTACATCTTCTGCAGTTGGGCTCTTAGGTAATTTGAATAGTGCCCAGGTGATAAATTCGTTGCTCTGACATTTGCACCTTGACTTTCTTCTGATAAGACCTGTGAAAATCATACCCTAGTGCATATTTAGGCCAATTTTATCATTGAGAGAAAGAGCTTTGAGTGCTGTGAGGGCTTAAAGAAATTTTTTAACTTTGTTTGCTTCAGTCTTATCCTTGTTCTTATCCTAATTCACTGTCCACTTCTATAGTAAAGGTGGGAAACACACAAAGCACCCAAGGCTGCAGGAGCATAACCCGGGGGTTCAGCGTTGCCCTGTTGGTGCTGATGAATTGTCCTGTCACAGAGATGTAACCAACGTTCTGAAATCTTGCCGTGGCTGTCCCCTCACACAGATGTCACAGGGACTGAAGGAGGATGTATGACACCCCGTGCTGCTGCCTTAGGCCCAGAATGTGTGCGTGCCTTGGTGCAGCTCAGGGACTCAGGGTTTGTGCCACCAGCAGCTTGTCAGAGCATGAGGAGATCTGTTGGTGCATTACAGGGCTGCTCTGGTCTGGTTTGGAATGTAAGGCAACCCTTTGTTTTCTCTAAAATTTCTGACATAATTTTGAGTTGATGATTCCTTATATGAGAGAAGTTGAATTGCATTTCCTACCCCTCTTACAGGGAAGGACAAAACAATTAGCAATAGAGAGCTGACAAGCTTGTGAGCTCAAATGGTAAAAGTATTTCTTTATGTTCAAGAGTTCTTTAGATTTGGGAGTGGGCTATGAGGCTGAGATAGTTCTGAATGTGTTTCTACTGATCTAATCTAGCATGATTATTTCTTTCTTGTTGAATGATCCCCTCCAAGCATCTCATGAAAAGATTTATTTCATCCTCGTGACCGTTTTGTGAGATTTTGCTGAATTACAATTATTGTCTTTTTCACTTTTCTTGAGGAGGAACTAGAGTACAAGTAGTTTAAATAACCTGCCAGAGGCAAATCTGTGACAAAATAGATTGCAGAAGCTGCCTTTCCTGAGCCCAAGTGTCTAGACTGAGAGATAGTCTTTTCCCCATAATAACAGATCGCTATTGCTGAATTTCATTTTGAACTGATGCTTTTGGAGCACTGAGCATTGAATAGATCACAGTCTAAGCTTGATTTGTGTGAATGCTGCGTTTCAGGTGCATGAATAAGAAAAAAATGTTGGCAAGATATTCTGTTACTTAGGAAATTTATGTTGTATTTTTTAGAAAAAGGCAAAACTCTGCAGCCTGGTTTAACTTTCAGACAGACTGTGCAGACAATGTGAAGTTACCATCTCTTCTTTCATCCACGCCCCTCCTTGGGATATGTGAGGAGATCATACCACACACAATGACAAGATGTATCTACTCCTTTGCTTTGGCCTGGTTTTCAGCTCTCTTTCACAGAGGAATGGGGTTGGGGAGTCACAGATGGGGCATGAAGTGATACGGGGATCATGATGCTGTAGGATCATGGCAAAGGTCGGGTGGGAAGGGTCTGGAATTCCCGTAGCAAATATGAAAGTATTTTGCTGTGTTATTTAGCTTCACAAATACAGGGATTTGGGGCTGTCAAGAGAGGAGACTGGAAACTGGGCTTTCGACTTAGTGAGTTGCTGAGTTTAAAACCTGCACTGTAAAGTCTGAGAAAGCTGCCAGAAGGGTGGCAGGAGATCACAATATGGACAAGAAGCATGACTGGGAGGGAGAGTGGCAGCATCTTGTTGGAGAAGGACACTTCAGCAACTCCTTAATCTATTCCATCTGCAGCAAGGTTATCTATGGTTGGGTTTTTTTTCTTTTTTTTTTCCCTGTAATAAATGCAGCAGGCAAGGCCAATGGTAATCTGTATCTAGGGTGATTACCAGTGGGCAGAAACCCCTCAGAGGCTGACACTGAATTCTTGTTTTTTAAACCATTGTCCCTGCTTAAGTGTGCAGAAGATGGTGACTGAGCAGCAGAGACCCTTTCTCCCTTTCTGTGGCATTTTTCCATGTGGTTTTGGCATTGCTCAAGTGCCTGTGGATAGGAGGATACTGCCTTACCCTGTCTCCCACACCTGATAGAGAGCAAGGACCTGACAGGTTTGGACAGGGATTGTTTCTCTCTGCTCAGCTTGTGCAGTGGTGTTTGTTAGTCACACATGTTACAAAAATGTTTGTGAACTTACAATCTGGTCTTGCTCATGGTAGGTTTTAATACCTCTGATTTCATAGTGAGTTGCTGGGAAAAATACCTGCAACCAATACTGTATTTTATTGTGTAATGTTTGTACAATAAATTTATCAACTGGGGGCTTTTTTTTCTCAAGTCTGGCTGTGCAAATGCCTGAATTACTGTGTTTTGTGTGGATTTTTTGTTAAATACAGAGGATATGTGGGTGGAGAATCTA
The DNA here is from genome assembly GCF_003945595.2 of Pipra filicauda. NCBI lineage: Eukaryota > Metazoa > Chordata > Aves > Passeriformes > Pipridae > Pipra > Pipra filicauda. Next base: position 2,484,943 of record NW_024104909.1, read on the forward strand.
TGACTTCAGTAAATGCAAGGTCCTTGTACCAGTATTTATCTGTGTTGTTTTGCTCTGATACGCTGTTGAATATTGCAGAAAGCATAACAGCTATATTTGGTGTTCCTAACACATTCTTGTTTTATTTTAGAATAAAATTTGCATGGGAACGTTTCTCCTCACTGGCATGAGACCATATTTAAGGCATTTGGTAGTTTTGTGTCTAGCCATTTTCATGGGTAGTGGGAAAACAGTTTTACTTTGCATTAATGTTTTTGCTAAAAATACGGACTGTAAAGCGAAGTGATTTTAAACCCAGGCAAAAAGAAATTACAAATGTTCCTAAAAAATGATAGCTAAAATACAGTGCTGTATATGAGCTTTCAGTTTGATAAATACTTACTTATGAGGTCATAAATACTTGAGGTACAAAAGGTTAATGTAGTGTGAAAGGCTGTAAAACACAGCGAGCAACCTGCTAGATCATAATGATGCATTAGTACCTTTCAGTATGAATGCTGGTGGTTATAAAAATCTTCATGTTGAATTTATTCTGTAGCACAAGAATGTAAAGCCAGAGCATCTCCACTGTGTACTTTTGCTTATCTTCTCATATTTATTTCTCTTTGTAAAAGAAAAAAAAAAGAAAAGAGGGGCTCTCATCTGTTCGTAAACGCTCCCTGACTGAAACTGATAAAAACTGCTTTTTGACTAATATAATTTCTCAAAAGCATGTCAGGTGTTGTCTGTGTGCTCAAAGTAAGTAATAAAATCAAGTAATAGTCAGGGAGTTTTGTGCCTGCTCTGTATTAATAAGTTTCCGTGAGATAAAGTAAGCAATAATGCATAAAGGAAACAAAAGTGGTATAAATTCTGTAAAGCAGTAATGCAAATTAACTTTGAGGGGAAAGAAATTCAGTGCTAAAATCACAAAGTGAGCATTTACTGAATGGTAAAATTGACTTTATCATAATAAATACAGTATTTCTCAGTCTTAAAAGTCCTCTGCAGTTTATAATTGTCTCCAATGTGCTGATGCAGCTAATATTTCTCATTTAATCTCTACCTCTGTGGAGTGTTAATTTCCATGCTTTGGTGATCATTGCTTTTTACTAAAGCAAATTACTTCCTCTTACTCCTATATCAGAGCTTATGACAGATTAGGATAATTTTACTGTCATTAATCTTTTGAGTCTGTTCCACTCTTTTCAATAAAGTGCCATGTTTTGGTCAGGCTAAATTGAAACACTTAATAAAATCTGAAATCAAATATAAAAACCCCCTTTTTTTTCCCCAGGCTGTTGATACCTGCTTTCAGCCTTCTCTGCTCTCTGGTTACAGAAGAAGTATTTTACTTTCAGTTAATTCTCTTCGTGAAGCACACCAGTACCTGGAAGGGTATTCGGTATTTTTGGAGGGGTTAGACAAGAAAAATGTTGAAGTATTTGGTTTTGACACATCCATCTTTTTAATTATTATTTTAGGTGTTGAATATCTATACATTCCATTCTTTTAGTATGTGTATCTATTTAGATACAGTTTAAAAATTGATAGTGTTTGGGTTGTGCAGATATATCTTCAGGAGATCTCTGTAGATGATTATTTTTAGTTGAAGACCTTATTTAAATTTGCAAAGAACACTGCAAGCAGTTACTGCACTGACAGAATTAGCACAGAATACCTGTGAGGGACCAGGACTCATACTGTAAAAGCCCCCATAATTCCTCTGAAATAAATAGATTTCTTAATAAATGCTGAGATTGTTTATTTTATTTTGGAGCAATTGGTCAAGGTAGAAATCCAAATCACAGCGCCCTGGTAGGGCAGTATATCAAGTTACAGATATATGACTCATCTTGTCAAATGCTGCTTCATATTACAAAATACGGGCTTTGGATGATAACACAAAAAAATATTGTATATTACCAACTCAAACTTGTATATTAGGTTATGAGCCTTTCTGAATCATACTTCTGGGCAGAAACTTAGTTTGTTTATTTTGTTTGTTTGTGTTCTTTGGCATAATAACCTCAGAGCCTGCATTACCTGAGAGCAGCCCCAACTGCTCAGTCATTCTGATTGACTAGCTGGATATTTCAATAGTGCCTCTGCCCTTTTTTTATTTCCTTTTGAATTAAATATCCTCCTCATGCTACAGTAATCATGGATATTCTTAATGGAATCGCACGGTAGAACTTAATTAACCTTTTCTTCTTCTTTTTTATTTAAAGGAAATTTGAGCAAATTCAATGGTGTGGTTCCTAATTTAATGCTTGCACCCCACAATGTCTAATAGAGCCTCTTCACTTGAGCAAGTCAGGTGAGACAGAGCTGCTCATCACAATCCATTGGCTTTCAGATGAAATGTTCACCTGACATTCTATTAGAGGAAGAGTCCCCAGTATATGTGTTAATAAATATATATTCTTCATGAATTTAGATAATCTCATAACTGAAGTCATTAAAACGTATTGGATGGTTATGCAAATGCCTGGAGGAATTTCAGATGGCACCTGCCATTTGTGAGTCTCATTTCTTGGACTGCTTTTCTTTCATTTTGTAAATAATAATTAAAACTGCTCGTGATGCTTTTTCTCTTGCTGTTGAGTAGTCAGGAGGTGAATTCTTTACCGAGGTGGAAGTGAGAGACAGCAAAGGTTCTAATTTACAATTTTAGTTGTAAACATATTTCCAGAAGTCTGACAAAGAACATTTTTGACATTATTTCCTTCAGAAGCAGAGGAAGGTGTTACAAATGTAGATGATACTAAATGTAAATGCAATTCAGGCCATATTTCTGTAAGGTATTCTTTTATCTTTCCCTGAATGAAGTCTGTTTAAGCGTTCTCAGTTCATTATATTTCTAAATGAGTTCTACTCCCAATAGCTGTTAATTACTGCTGTAACTTCCTCTCATATTAGTGTCTAAGTTCGACTCACACAGAAAAGATTCTTTGCTCATCCAGAATAAAGTCTGTTTTAATAGATTTAAAACGCCTGTGATTTCCTCACACTCGTGGAGTACAGTATATGCAGTGTAGGCTTGGTTGTCAAACTGATTGACCAAAACCTTTTTTTCCTTAAAAAGCAGAGAATGTTAGAATGAAAATTCCATACCTAGAGAAGAGCAAAAAAGAACCATGAAATGGTTTCTTTTGAGTATATGGTAGATTTCCAAATATTTACGGGAGCAGCATTGAAGCTAAACATAACTGCATGTCCCTAACTCACTAAAAGAAACTAAAAATCTGTTTGGCTGAGCTTTTATACGAGTCAGAGAGACAAGCTTAGGTTCAGAAGCAGTTTCACAAAAATAGCTGAAATATATTTTCTCTTTTTTTTTTTCCTTTTTCCAGTTTCAGTCCACTACCCTCCACAGAAGGATGACTGGTGTTGGTGGGGCTTTCTTTTGCAATAGAGGTTTGAAATACAGTGAAAAAACAGGAAATAATTCCTTAAGTTTGATGAAAGACTGGCTTTGAGCTGTCAGACACTGGCATTGTTCTCACAGAAGTTAGTGACTGATAACTGTGATGGACATCTGGCCAAAGTATTCTGTTGTCAATTTTCCTTAAGTTATGTTGCTTTTTCCTTTCAATTGGTCAGAAATATAATAGCAGAGAGTAGTTGTAGTTCAAGGAATTAGGTGAGCATTGCAGCTTTCAGTCATTAATTTGGGAAACAAAGTGTGTACAGAGAGGCTTTGATTGTGTTATGCAGGTTCAGGATAAGTGGTGGAAAGGATGCTCGAATGCAGAAAGGAATAACAATCCTAAAAACTAACAATGGTGACTGCCAAAAAACTAACATTTCTTTATTTACATGGTTATACTATTATACTCAGTGTATCTGTCAAGAGAATGTGCAAGAGGAATGTGGGAATCTTAGATATCCAAGTGAGTTCCAAAGGGAAAACAGCATAACTAACTAAGTAAATCAATTCACAGTGAGGGAAAGGATGGTGCTAGAGTGCCTTCCTGTGCCATATTAATCCCTTCTCTCTGAAAAGTGTCCTGTTTATTTGGGTTGTGGCCATCAGATGATGTAGGACCGTGATGGGAAGGGGTGACGCACGGTTGTCATTTGCTGGCAGTGTGTTCCAGAATGTTTGTTCTGCTGCAATTCCAAGCAAAGGTGTGGAAGTTTCCATTTCCCCGTGTCTGAGAGCTTTTCTCTTTTGCACTAAGTCATAGAAAGCAAGGATCTCTGTGTGTATGGGATGTTTTGTGAACCACAGAAAGAATCCGGGCACACTTGGTACATCTTTAACAATCCTCCAGGATGACTGTGGAGGTTTCCAAGCTGTTTGGATTTCGACCACTTTTTAGTGTTGTGAGGATTTTCATAAATAATTAAGCATGACAGAAGATAAGAAAAAAAGGGATACCCTGATTTGATTATTTTTGCAAATAAAATTGGATTTTATTGGGGATTGGAATGAGATGAGCATTACAGACCCTTAACCTAAACTGTTCTGTGATTCTGTGAAATCACATTCCCACTCTGGCTAATGGAGGGAGTGGGAATGTTTTTGAGGGGGAGCTTTGCTGACCAGTGGCCTTTCCAGAGAGTTTCTTGCATATTTTGAAGTAACTGATGTCAGATATTGGATCATTTGCATGCTTACATTTGTGAAGCCTGGTATTTGAAACAATACTTTTTCAAAAGGAATAGTGCATGCAGAGAATGCAAGATTGGGCCAGTAATTGCAATGAACAATAGAGAGCTGTTGCTGATGTTTTTAGAATTTTTTGTTACATGAACTTTTTCATATAAGTAAAAACTTAACTGATTTTTCTCACTTGTCTAGACTAAAGTTCTGTTTGAAAAGTGACTCTAAATCTTATCATTATCATATTACATTATTAAAGCACTGATGATATCAACTGCAAGTATTTTGTTCAGTTAGTAAACTAGTTTTTTCACAGGTGATGTGACTTAGAGACCCTAATTATTGTATTTTTCTTCATATGTACCTGCAGCAGATTTGTGAACCACGTCAGGTAAATTTGAGCAGCATTGTCAGCTCTGTGAGGCTGGACAGGTGCAAATGAAGAATAATCAGAAATAATCATTGAACCTAGAGGGCATCAATTCGGTCTGCAGAAAATTTATTGCTGATGACAGTGTTCAAAATAAAACAATCCACTTATTGCAGTACTGTTAAATTAAAAGCATATTGAGTAGCATGAGCACCTGTGAGTCAGAAAAGGAGACCCAGTCTGTTACGTAAGAATAAAATGCATTTATATACGTAATCCTGCTGAACTGCCTGATCTACTGATTGATGTTCTGTTCCAACCTCACTCCTGCCCTGTCGCTGTGTCCCTGCTGCACAAGGCTGGTTATTGTCACTGGACCTGACTTTGATCTGCAGGCAAATCAAGCAGGATCAACTAGAATGGGTTGTTCAGGACTGTGTCCAGTTGGGTGTTGAACAGCTCCAGGGATGGAGCTCCACAGGCTCTCTGGGAAATCTGTTCTAAAGTCAGATCACTCATAGGAAAAGTTTTTCCTGGCTTCAAAATGGAATGTTCTATACTGCAGCTTTTGCTCACTGCCTTTTGTTCTGTCCCTGGGCACCACTGACCAGAGTCTTGCTCCTTCATCTTTAGTCCCTCCCATCAGGAATTCATGCCTTCTCTTTTCCAGGCTGAGCAACCCCAGCTCTCTCATTCTCCCCTTGTTTGCCAGATGCTCTCATTCCTTGCATATGGCTGAATGTCATTCCATTTATCTTCCAGAACTCCCATATCTTTCCCTGCAGAGCTGCTCTTCAGCCAGTCACTCTCCCATGCCAGGGACTGCTCTTCTCCATGTGCAGGGCTTTGCACTTCCCTTTGCTGAACTTCATGAGGTTCCTCTTGCCTGTTTCTCCAGCCTGTCAGGGTCTCTCTGAGTGGCAGCACAACCCTTTGGGGTATCAGTCACTCCACCCAGCTCTCTTTCATCTGTAAACAGCATTACTAGACCGACTCCCATTTCTGAGAATTCAAGAGGAGATGAAACTGTGTAATAGTGGCTGAGGGAGCATGGCTGTAACATCCTGGAGATTCCTGAAGGGACCTACAGACAGCAAAACTGCTGGAGACTATTAATGCTAATGGCTTCATGTGCAGATGTTAGATGAAAATAGATATATCTTGGCTGAGAAATTTCTGGTTGGGAAGAAATGAGCAAGGGAAGAGTTCTGTTGGCAAGCTCATTGTGTGGAAGAGGGAAAGATGGAAAATAGCTTTAAACTCACAGTGCCAACTCTCCTGATTCAAGGGTTGCTATTAGAGCATGTTTTCTATGCCTTCTTTCCTGAGAACTTTTCCAGGAAGAGGAAGTTGATTTAAGGGGGCTCTGAGTCCTGTTTCCATTTCATCAACAGATGTTTCCTTAAACTTGAGCATCAGTAATCAAAGCAATTCTGCAGTGGGAGCTGCATTGTGAAGCTCTGTAACAAGCAGCATTCAGATGATCAAGCAGAATTCCCCATAACATCAGCATTCACAGCTAGATTTAAAATGGTAATTTATACCCTTTACAAATTCTTTGAACCATCCACTACTCCTTAGATTATTTGTTTCTTTTTTTTAAGTCTGAGAAGGGAAGGACAACTGATGATTTCTAAAACTTTAAATTAGTCTTTCACGTTAATGAAGGAAAGGTGTTGGGTGAACTTGAAGAGAAGGGTGAAAAAAAAATGATTTGCATGAAGCACAATGCTCTGTGACATGGAGTTCTCTGTCCTTGGTTGGGCTTGCAGGAAACTTTGAGCCCATTCCATTGGCAGTGTCACTCATCATGTGTTCTGTAGAAGGAGCAGCACTGGAGACCAGCAGGTTGGAGACCTGCTTTTCTATTCAAAATGTCACATCTCCTTTGAAATGCTGCTTGCATTTGATTGCAACATGCTAAGAGATGAGAGTACCAAATATAATCAATAAGAAAAATAAACTAACTATTTTTTTCACAGAATGATGCTAAACTAAGTTTGAGGAATTACTATCCTGTGAGGAGCTGCTTGTTAAGTCTGGTTGTGCATCAGTATAAAAGAGCAATGTGATTTAGGAAGTGTCTTTTTGTGACACAGAGAACCCTCAAATTCTTCCATGTTTCAGAGGGTTCAAGAATTGACTCCTTAGGCAAAGATATGCAAGTGAGCAAATGGAAAGTGCCAGCAGGGATCCAGCAATAGGTGAGGGGTCAAACAGTGAAAAACCTTTTATCGCGCTGTCACATTTTCTTTCTTTTCCTGAGCTCGAGCTGCAGCAATCAGCCATTCTCTCTCAGCATGAAACTCTGCTCTCACAAGTTCACTCAGCAGTTGGTTGTGTCAACACAAGTCTTACAAAAAGGGACTTTACATGCATGACATAAATCTAGTTCAGGGGGGAATTCCAGAAACTAGTGTGCATTGATTCCAGCTGAGGGAAAGCGACTCTTTGCAGCCAAACCTGCAAATATTCCATGTAAAGACATTTCTTTTTTTTTTTTTTTTTTTTTTTTTTTTTTTTTTTTAAATAGTTTCCTTTGAAGCTGTGTAGCACAGCATTTCATTAGGGAGTTTTCATTTAGACAAATATTGTTAAATGCCACAGCATTGTACAAGGCAGTTGCAGATGTTGAAAGTTATTTTGTACAGATAGAGCTTGTTGCCAACACAAAAGTTTAATCAGCTTTATTGCAGCTTTGTAGCCTTTTATAATGTTGACTTATGAGGGATAACACTTGAAAGAATTTTTAAGCTAATTAGAACATTTAAGAAAAAGGTCTCGTTCTATTTTATGGCAGTGATGCTTGTGCATGAATGAATGACCACAGTAAAAAGTACGGTTGCCTTGCTGTGCATTGAGTTATGTTCTTATGTGAATAATTTCTTCATAAATTAAGGTAATAACTGAGTTGGATAGGAGAACTTAGGGAGAGTCAGTGGATTTCCAGAAACCAAGCATGCCAAGTTCTGCATCAGTCAGAAAATCTTATTCTCAAGAACATTGTGTCGTGATTTATTGCCAGTATATAATTGCCTTTCAAAGTGTAACTTAAAAGCAAGTGTTTTAAGAACTGTCATAACCATTAGGTATATTTACCTGTAAACTTTAAAAAAAAAAATTCAACATTTTTTCATCTGTTTTACCCCCTTCTCTTAAACTTTGTTACCTAATGGTACATGTTTTTAGAAGGCATTTGGATATTTAGAACATATTATGACCATTTCCCATTTATGCTTTTGGAAGAGGTACCAAAGGCAGGACTTTGTGTCATGTGTGTTGTTGAGGCTTTAGATGATTATGAGCATTATATGTCCATTCAGACACACAGCTCCATCCTGACAGAAATAACAGAGTTGAATTTACAGTGTAAATATGCTGAGTAATTTGTGGGGGAAAAAAATGTCATGAACATGACATTTTTTAGTGCTGAGGATGCTTCTTGTGATACTTTGATGGATTTATCAAACAAACTTGTGCAATGTGAAGCTACAGCTCCCATTCAAATGATAAGAAAACCCTTTAATCAACTCTAATCGAGATTTTTGTATTTATTGTCATGGTATTTTTTGATATGTTTTCATTTGTTGTCTGTCTGGATTTTACATTAAGCTTTCAAGCACTGAAACAAAGTTATTTTTGAACACTTTATTCCTGCTATTGAAGTCTTTTTAAGGAGCAGCATGAGAAATAACAGACTTCTGACTAACAGATGAAAGAGTAATAACAAAATCAACTGAATATTTCTTTGTGTCTGTGCATCATTACTTATGATTTTTGGTTTGGATTAAATTAAAGCATTTGTCCAGTAAAATATTTCCTAACGTGTCTGCTAATTCACGGGGTTTTCTTAAGGATAAATTCAATTAATTTATTTTAAAACTATCCTGTGAAAATATCACAATAATTCAGTTTTATTATATGTAGCATGAACATCTAAAAATGTGTGTAATGTGTATGCATTCCCTTCTTGGCTAATGGAGCCAGAATGCAGCTGATTAGAGAAAGGTTTTGTTAATTACTGTTGCTGTGATATTCATGGATGGGATCAGTACACGGTCAGAAATATTTATTGAATCAATGCAAACAATAAATAATGCATTGAGGCAACTCATTATAATTCCTTCTCCCATTTCAAGTCACTGATATGCTGATGTCAGTTGGATGTCCTTAAATGAACTTGGCAACTGCTTAGTTACAGCAAACTCTTATTAAAGCCTATTAGGAATATTCTTGTTAAAATCATATCTACTCCTGATACCAGCAAATTTTGTCCAACTTTTGAGACATGTTCAAAACATTTATGGGTTTTGGTGATTTCCCTCCGGACATGATTGATATGCTATTCCCTGAGATTCTGCTGACTATTTTAGAAGAAAACTGCTGAGCCAGCAATGGCAATGTAAAGGACTATATAAGGGCTATATTCCATATTGTTAAGGAAGATAGATTGGGGAAATAATTAATGCAGCCAAGTTATTAATAACTCTTTGGTTGTCCTGCAGTACCAGAAGCTTAAGAAACCTATCTTATTGCTCCTATCTGTCCTCATAACTAATGATCTTTTGTTTAGGCTTCTAAGCTATCACAATAATAGCAGTGCTTCCTTGTAGCCTGTGGTACCAGCACCCAGAATTCATCCATCTAGAAAAGAGAGAAGGAATCACTGCTGCTGGAAAGGCTTCAACACCCAGGATGCCGAAGCCCCAAAGCATGTTCAGTAGTGGAACGTTGGAAACTGCTGAAGCAAAGCACAAAATTATTCAGGTTCTCTTTCATTTGTCAGTAAATTGGATTAAGAGGTTCTGCAGGGGTATGTCTGTGTGTGGCAGAGTACCTAAAACAAATGCCCCACTCGGAGTCAGCCACCTTGCATTGTCTTCCCGGTAGTAAATTGTGTTCATGTGACTGATCAGGGACCTCTCCCATAAAATATTCCAGCAGGGAGGTGGTTGTCTCTGTTCCCTCACAGAAGGTGTGCTGACACCCTGCCTCTGGAGCTTGCAGGCCAAGTGTGCGTGTCCCACATTTCACCTCAACTTTGAAAGATGTATTTGATCAATAAGAATAATAGGCACAATTAAACATCTAACACACTTCTGCCAGTAGTGGAATGGAAGGGAGAGCAGCTCTTAGTCACTAATAGACTGGCCAGTGGCCAGTGTGAGAGCTCAGAGCTTTAGAGATGGGACAGTGTGGCCTTGTGGAACAGGGACTTGGCTGCTCTGTGTGGTTCTTTTCAGAGCTGTCATAGGGTGGGTGGTCACACAGTAAGTGCCTTGGTTAGTTTTCCTTTGGTGCTTTGGGTAGTAAAATGTTTTTGTAAAGGACATGAAACCAGGATCATTATACCTTTTGTGATATGGGGAGTTAATGATAATGGTGAAATTACTTTATCAAGTGGATATAACATCAGGGTGAAGTTCTGACCCAACTGAAATAAAAGGGAATTACACCATTAAAAACAGGGGGGGGCAGGGTTTGCCCTGCAGGGTTTAAGTCTCTGTGTCTCTGAACCCAAGCGTTTCTGGAGTGCAAAATACTCAGTTACAAGGAGAATTTAGCGACATAATCATAAAATGATTAGGGTTGGAGGGGACCTTAAGGATCATCTAGTTCCAGATTATCAAATGCAATCATGCTGTACTACATCTCTTTATTTCTTTCTGCAAAGTGGTGAGTCCCACATCTGTGGGGGCATTACACGAGGTCAGAACAAGAAACAGTTCCCATTCTCTTCAGGAAAGGATTCTGAAGGGGATAAAGGGATGTGGCATGAGCTGTGTGCCATGCAGCGTGAGGCACTTGGAATATTGTTATCTTTAGAACTAATTTCAAAAATTAATCTCACCTTTTAATATCCTGAAAGCAATTGAGACTTCACCATTGATCTTACACCTGAGAAAAGGATAACAGAGGTGCAGAAAAGTCACTGATGCTTCCCATAATGTTTATCACAGTGGTGAAGTAGCACAGTGATAGAATTTTTCCCTGTGTACACCTCTGTGTAAACATTTAAGCACAAACAGATGTATCTGCGTAGATAACTCCTTTTCCTCTCTGTTATGCTGCTGGGAAGCACATTGCAGGGTTGGGACTTTTCAGAATATAAATTTATCAAGACCAGTATGATTAATTAATCAGTTGATCTACTTAAGAAAACAGGAGAGCTACAAGACCATCGTTTTGTCAGGACTCTGTTAGTGTTAGAGCTGGGAAACAGTATTTTCACAAGGTCCCAAACTCAGTTTTAAATTATTCTCTTTGCTCACTTTTTAATGGAAAGGTAACTTTCCAGAATCTAGATCCTTTTTAAATGGAAAATGTGCAATATTATCTAAGGCAAGTATGAAGTTGATTTACTATGCATGATTTTTTCAGTTTGTACACATTCAGTATGGTTATATTTTTGCTCAGGATGTATATATATATATTTTTTTTCTCTGCTGAACTTTTCTCGATTGCTTTTTTTATCGGGTTTACAAATCAAATCAAACAGGTATATTGCAGAGCTCTGATATTATTTTCTCTGCTTATAGCACAATGTATTGAATTATGCTTGCTCATGTACTGCTGCTGCTATTCTCTCCAGATTGAGAGAGAATGACTGTGGGGGCTGTAAATTCACTTGGCTTCCAGCACCACTGGTTAAATCAAGAGCCCTATTCAGGCTAGAGAAGAGACAGAGCAAGTGTTCATTACACAAATCAATTTGGTCAAAAGTACAGCACAGTGGGTACTCAACCATTGCTCACATAATATTGTCAACTTAATCAAATAATGCCTAGAAGACATTCACAAGCTCTTTCCCTCTGAGAAATAACTTGATTGGTGCAGCAGGAAAAAACAGGTGCTGTTTTGAGCATTTTTTTAAAAAATTTAATGAGTGCTTTCTTTTTCTTTCTAAATATAAAATCTCAAAGAGCTTTACCCTGTGTTATATAGAGTATAAGACACTCAGCACATAAGTTTGCCATTAAGCATGTTTAAGAAAATAATCTATTGCTTTTTTCCCCCCTTTCTTTTCTCCCTGTAAATATTTACCAGGTTGTTCCTGCTAGAATTAGGCTGTTCTTCCTTTAGAGTTGGTGTGGGTTTAAAAGATGTGCAACCAATTATTATTTGATTACAGATTCTAGAAGAATGATCAGGGCTTGGTAAAGTTTTTTCATATTCTTCTAACGCAACATATTTTCAGTTTGTCCGGGAAGAGATAAAAGGTTTAGTTCCATTTTAGTCATCCCTGCTGTTTATGTTCCATTCACTCTTTCAAAGCTGAGACTGAGGACAGCGTTCTTTTTGTCGAGGTGTGCAAACAGCTCTTCTGTGACAGGATTTCATTACCTTGAAAAGGGGGGTGGAGGGTGAAAGATTTTGTCTGCACCACCACTGTTTTGTAGAAAATGAAGATTTGTCAGTGAAAAAGAACGGAGGGAAAGTGTAACACTTACAACTGCAGTGTAAGAAACATTGCAGGGCTGACTGTCTTCAGTGATGGATGGAAAGGGCTACAGAAAATATGTATTAGCTGGGAAGGAGAATGGAATGGTTTTTTTTCTGCCCAAACGTTGTACACAAGCCCCCTCTGATTCCAGGTTCGCTGATGGTTGTTTTATTGCATGAGGTACCTTTGCCACAAGTGCTGAAGATGGGAGGTGAGACTCCTGTGTCCTGTCAGGAGTAACCTGGGAAACGGGTTTGCACAGGGATTTTGCTGGATGAAGGTTTTAGAATGTATTTTTGAGTGAAACACACCGAAAATTTGGATTAGTAAGGCCTTAAAAAAGGTGTGTGTGTGTGGGGGGGGGGAGATATTTTCTCCGAATAGAAATTTTCAGATTTATTGTATCCAGGCCAAACATTTTGTTCAGTAGTTTTCTTGACCTTTATAATGTTTTTAAATTCCCAGATAAAAGCTAGAAAGTGAAACCAGAAAAATTACTTCAAGAATTTTACTTCATTGTAAAATTTACTTCATTCACTCAAGTCTTTAAGAACTTGAGTGAAGTCCTTTAAATAATAGGAGTTTTCTGTTTCTAGAACTCAGATAAGGGAACAAACAAACAAACAAAAAGTATTTTTGTAAAGACAAAGAATTTCTTTAGAAAACAATAGATATTAACTCCCCTGATGATGGATTTGGTTTAAAAATTTACCATATATTTATAACAAAAGTATCTTTATGAAAAAAAGATCATCTTCTGTGAGATACCCTCTTTCATATGGGTTTGTTTACCTGTAAGAATGGTTTCAATTTTCATTCTTACACGTAAGAAATAAAGGGAGATCATCTTAATTTATTTCCCTGTAAGTGAGAATTTGGTCTTCTATTTCTTCATTCTGTATTTATAACTTTCATTATAAGTTTTAAGACTGTCATATGTTAAGATTCTTTAATATTTTATAGTTGCAAATATGTGGTGGAACAGGCACCAGAAAGCAGTCTGGCTGCATGCAAGAGTGAAGGGATGTAGCAAGGATAATGCCATATACTAATTTCAATTAATTTTTAAAGAAATATCGAACACCAATCTTCTTCAGTGAAAATATTCTCTTGAAATGTATTATGTATGTGTAAGGTAAATTACATTCAAGTTCTGTGAGTGTACAGAGCTCAGAAACTGTGATTTTTCCAAAGCCAACCAGTCCTCTGTCCTATGTGTGTTTTACCTCTTTGGTGGTGTTACCTGGAAATGTTTGTGTTATCTTCATATTCCAATTTCAATTTGCACTTATCCTACTCTGTATTTCCTGGTCTCATCCATAGATTTCTGGGTGATAACATGCTTTGTGAAGAGACTCTTACATTTCCAAGCCTTTTAATATGTTTTGAATGGTTTAGTTCTGTTAATTCTGCCACAGGCATCTTGAAGGTCATGTACATGTATAAAATGTGGATGACAGTGACTTTCTGAAGTCTCTGTTTTTCAGTCCTCCCTGCCCAAACTCTGAGATATTATTTGCTGAAAGTGTAAATTCGAGGCTTCTTAGAATAAAAATGGTAAAATAAAAACGGTTAAAAAGAAAAGTCACAGAAAATAACAGTACCTGGATTTACCCACTTTACCCATAATTTGTGGCTCCTTCATTTTAACATCGTCTTCAGAAACCTCACTGGATTTTGCTGACAGTGTATCTGTTCAGCTGCTTGGTAGGGAAGTTGCTCCCAGTGTTTTGGTATGTTAATAGTGCCTGGTTCAGCCCTCCCACTCATTTCTCATTATTTATATTAATACAAAGAACAGAAATTGCTTTTCCCAATTTGCATTTATACAGGACGCTGATTATGTAATTTCTTCCTGGGGCACCCTTTGTTCCTGAAGCTAAACAGCACCTTCAGAATTCTTTAATTCTCTTCTGATTGATCTAATTGACCTTAAATTCTTTCAGAGTGTTCTATTTCAAGAGTTTCCAGTCTCTCATTCTCTCCCCCCTTTCTTGCTCTTGTATACCAAATTTTCTTCATATTTCTCTCCTTTAAAGGCCTGGAGATAGAAAGTGTTCTCTGTGGTGTCTGTGGATGGAACAGTTGCCTCAAAATATAAATTTTGAAACTTTGAATTGATTTTAGATAACAGTGGATCAGCATAGAATATTTTCATCTCTTAACAGCTGTGTACCGTGTTTAGCATTTAAATCACTAAAAATTTATCAAGACAAATGATTTCAGTTTGTGGGACCCTCCCTGTGAGTTCAGGGAGTAGCAGGTGAAGAGATGTGGTGGCACTGGCTCAGTTTTAGGTTTACACTTGATCCCAGTTATTTGGATCACTTGAAAATCCTTCTTCAGTGCACACAAAAGTTGGTATTTGTGTGTGAGTCTCATCACATCCCATGAAATGTAGATGCTGCTGATGGACTGATGCTGCTGCAGAAATAAGGCCCTTTATTTGTGAAGTGTTTTTCGCACAGAATTATAAGCAATACAAATGTTTGTACTTTTAATTTGAGAACATTTCCATTTCCTGGGTAAGATGTTGTTCAATTTAACTTGCTAGAATTCATTTTGTGTGTAGTTATTGCTGCTGTAAATGATGTATTCTGTTTGAGTTATTTTGCTTCCTCTTCAACAGGTTTGTTGGTACTAAAACTGTGTGGTAAGGTTTATTTTATTTAACCATTTTTATGTTGCTTCAACTGTTGTCTCTTAAAAGAAATTTCATACTAGCAGGAAATGGGCAATTTCTTCTTTTTATCTTCTTTTTTTTTAATGAAAAAAGTCAGAAAGGCAAACTGAACTGTAACATTAAACACGAGACAAGTGAGTATTTGGAAAAAGAATGAAGTCAGAAGGAAGAGGAAGGACAGAGAAAATAGAGTAGCAGTTGTAAGATCATCCTGATAGTTTCATTCAACTATTTTCTTTTTCCTTCTATTCTTCCAAATCCCCTCTGCCAATGCAAATGGTATGTTGTTTTTACATACCTATACAAAATCCTTTTCCACTGAATGTGTGCTGTACATGCAGTAATTCATTAGGCACAGTAGGATATAATTGAGGAACACAGATAAGAATTTCTGTAATATACTGATAGACCAGCATGGCTAGTTTTACTTTTTGGATGAAGGACATTACGTTTTTCCTTAATCTCTCTGGAAATTTATAAATTTTTTTTTGTAAATTGTAATACACAGCAATGTCCTTCAGTTATTAAATGGAAGCATTTTCAAACCAGGGAACAGTGTCCCTGTTAGAAGCACCATGACATAATCTCATTTTAGTGAGAAAGAAAATCTGTACGACTTTGTTTCTGGGTCTGACTTTTCTGTCAGGCAACCTTCACCACTGATTAAACTTCTGTTCCCTCTCAAAACTCAAGGCCTTTTCCATAATACTCACCATTTATCCAGGCAAAATGACCCTCTAGTGCCCATCAGCACTGCTTATGAAATGGCAACTAGATGTGATGTGTTACCTGCCTCCTGTGTAGAAGTCCCAGTGGCCTCTGAATGAAAGTACTAATCTGATTTGAAAGTGTCTGGCTTGTTCTTTCTGCTAGTAAATCTCCATTTGGACATGGAGATTCAGTTTCTTCCATTGGCAAACAGGGATGAGGTTAAAGGGGTTCAACAGTCTTATAATATAGGGAGATATATTTGTTAATTATTTAAAAATAGCTCAGAAAATCTACAAATAATAATTTGCTTGATATTCTCCAGTTTATTCCAAATACATATTTATCACATGTGCTGTTGAGACAGACACAGAAATGGAGTGATTTTCATGTATTTAAACTTCTGGTATTCTTCAGTACCTTTGAGTAGATTTAATTGCTTTTCACTAATTTTTTTTTTTTTTTTTTTGAGAATTTAAGCCCACACCTTACATTAAAAATGACAGAAATACTTACAGTGTGCTTTATTTTGCTTTACCTTTTTAGCAGACAGATGATGCAGCACAGACCGATGGCCAGCAACAGACACAATCTTCTGAAAACACAGAAAACAAATCACAGCCAAAACGGCTTCACGTCTCAAATATACCATTCAGATTCCGGGATCCAGACCTTAGACAAATGTTTGGTGTAAGTGCTCAGCATTTATTTGTTCTTTTTTTTTTTATATTTACGTTGCAATAGGTATTTTAGGCAGCTGTGAGAGCTGATTTAGGCTGTTTAACCATTTTCAGTAAAGTGTCTCTTTCCATCCATTTATAACCAAACATCCAATCACAACTGAGAAAAGGAATTCTACTGGTTCTACTGTATGTGGTGCAGTTGGGTGTTTTGTGTTACATTCACAGAACTCTATCTATGTTGGCTTAAAATATTATATGCACATGTATTCCTGCTGTGCACATCTAGATTTACATGCCTGTATTTATTAATTTTGATGTAAAATAGTCAGTGTTTGACCTCGTGAGTAAGGGACTCAAATCTGTGGGAGGACATGGACTGAATTTAAGACCAAAGTTGAGGAATAGGAATCCTCACCCACTCCCACAGGTTTCTGTAGATACCTGAAGTTTTTGCTGGTATTTTTCTACAGGTCTCTCAATTTTTGCTTTCCCCCAGGCCATTGGGTGCCTTCAGCACATTGCCTGTGTTTCACACATCTCAAATGTGCCATCAGCTTTAGGCTCATAACCCACGAGAGTCTGGGCTGGGTTTCTCCCCTCTGTTCCAAGAGCTCTTAGATTTTTTTGAAATGTCACTAAATATTATCTAGCACTTGATCATCTATTAGAACCCACTTTTGCCTTTTCCAAGTTAGTACTCTTAAGTATTTATGTTACTCTGGCTTTCTTATTTCTGATCACTAAAACTGCATTCTCTTCTGCATTACAGTTGGTTATTCAGTGCATCAAGCACTTTGTGGCTCTAAACTTCTCTCCATCTTTCATGTTTAGTTCAGATTTTTAAGTTCTTCTAATGTGTTTGTATGTGAATTAAGACATTGTGTTTCTCAATATTTATTTCTCTGAAGGAAACAATAACTGGAAAAAGAATCCTGGTGTAGTATTGGGAAATGAGTGACTGTTCTGCTGTATCTGACTTGCTACAGGTTCTCTCCCCTGAATACAGCTTACAGCTCATCAGCAAAATAGCAGAAGGCATAATAATTAACCCTCTGGAGAAAAATATGCAAATTTATTTAAACTAAACAAACCATTTAAAATAGATTTCATTTGAAGGTACATTAAATGAAAGGATTTTTTTTAAGTATTGCAGTAATTTATAAGTGAATAAAAACTACATTTCCTTTAAATTTCTGAGTCTCAGGTCTCAAAAGACTAACACTAGAGAATGGCTGGAGTTTTCCAGCTGACTTTCAGAATGACTTGGTAACAGTAAACTTTTATCTTCTGAATTGGTAGAAAAAAGAAATTCCTTCAAGTGTGAGTTGAAATATCAGATGTGAAATATGGTAGCACAGCATCCTGACCCCGTTATACACAGAGCAGCTGATCTTGGACATGGACACAAATACAACAGAGGAGGATTGTTTAAACATTGAGTCAATGACTGCTTCTAGGCTGAAGTGACAGTTAAAACATTAATTAAATGGTGAATGCAAGAACATGAAATAAACCAAGGGATAACAAGTGATGGTTGATTTTTCATAATCAAGCTGAAACTCTTTAATAAGCTAGAGAAGCAATACTGTCATTTCTGGCCTGTAATTGTTAATTATATCTTAAAAGTCTGAAGTACAGGCTCAGTTCTGCAGTTCCTGGGACTTCTGTTGGATGATTCTTCATTTACCTGCCTTTAATTTCTGCCTTTTTGTTTAATATATTGGGTCACTTCCCAGAGTTAACACTGATCCACACTGCATGTTAATGATGTGTGAGATAACAGCAGTGACCCACTGATACATTAGAGTGTCACTGCCCAAAGTGTGTCCTAACAGAAAGTGTTCTAACTAATCACTGCCCACATTCTAACTAAACACTGCCCAAGTCCAACATTGATTCTCTTCCTAAGACAAATCCAGTAGGGACTTTTTCTTTGGGATGGCAACTGTGGTCAGGTTTTGTGTGTGTGAACAATGCCTAGAGAACTGAGTGCTATTGTAAGGTCAGTAGGAATAACAGTTGCTACTAATATTATAATAAAAGTGCAGTTCTGAGCAGGGAAAAATCCCCCGAAAAGTAAGTATCCATTCTAGTTTTCCAAATTATACTCCAGTAAAACAAGAACTTGGTAGGAAGTAATGGTTACCCTTTTCAGCAAGAGTAGAAAGAAATCCTCATTTCCCAAAGCCAGCAACAAAACTCCCAACTGGTTTAATCTTACTCTTGTAAGATGTGAGTAACCAAATCCTTTACCTGTTCTGGAAAG
Source organism: Pipra filicauda (assembly GCF_003945595.2). Taxonomy (NCBI): domain Eukaryota; kingdom Metazoa; phylum Chordata; class Aves; order Passeriformes; family Pipridae; genus Pipra; species Pipra filicauda. Next base: position 2,503,688 of record NW_024104909.1, read on the forward strand.
CAGCAGAAAATCTTTTGATTTTTTTTCCACTATATATGATAGAAATGTTGAAGTTATCTAATTTTCATGTAACTTTTCTATTTCTTTGCAGCAATTTGGTAAAATCTTAGATGTTGAAATTATTTTTAATGAGCGAGGCTCAAAGGTAAGCAGTTTAATTCACCTGTGGAATTTTTTTAATTTGTTTAAAATGCTTCTATGAATAAAAGGAAACAACTGCACTGCTTTTAAAAAATAATGTCTGAAATTTTATGTTAGTGAAAACATCATCTGAGCTGTCAGTCAGTTTTCTAAGCAGTACAAAAATGATTGGACTCATATCTTTTAAAGGGGGTAATTTTAGCTACTCCAAACTGTCATCTGTTTTATGGGAATGTTGATTTCTGCTGTCCTTATTCTTCAAGGGTAATTATCTTGTTTATTTTATAAGATGAGTCCATACTTAAAGATATTTGTAGGCAGGTTTGTATTAGTACAGGTGTTTTTTTTCCTTTATTGAAATGAAAGATGATAATCATACCTAATAACTATTCTCTTTAGTAATTAGCTGAGAAAATAATGTGATTGTTCCAGATTATCTAAGTGCAGATGTTTTCCTCTTTAGTTAAAGCCTTAGTACACCAACCCTTTGAAAACAATCTATTTTAACATTTATTTGATTAAGAGACTTCTTACTGTATTGCAAACATATATTTTTTTTTTTCTGAAAATTACTTTGCCTTAAATGCATACTTCAATTTATTTAGTATTTAAGGAATAAAGCAAGATAGAAAGGCTGTGACTGCATTGGCATCACTACCTGGTGCAAAACTGCAGCCCAGTATGTTCACCTATGATATCAGCTGCATTAGAGGGGTTTATGTGTATGTCATATGCATATATTTTTTCCTTTTCTTGCCATGTCAGACACACTGGGAAGTTTATTCACTAATGTTTGTCTTCCTTAACTCATATATCATTTATTACTAGCAATGGAATTCTATTCCTGTTCTAAACATACCATAATCTGTCATTTTTTTGAGAATCATATCTATCATGAATCTGTCTTAAATCAGATATATTTTAATTTTGTTAATATTTATGCTCTGAACGTAAAGACTTCACTTTGTTTTTCTTAACCTGATTAGAAGAGCTGAAATTTTGTGGTTTATTATTCAGACATTAATTAATCCCCTTTCTAGCCCAAACTCAGTTGGAACATTTATCACTTTTTGAGTAAACAACTAAACTGGACGGATTTTTGTGGCTTAGAATCTTCTACCTTGGCCAAAATTAATTATTGTTAAATTATGGCTATTCAGTAGCGTTTGAAAACGATGTAGATTGTCCAGAACATTCTGCTGTTGGATAGTCCTATAAATTCCCAAAGCTGTCCCCCACTGGTCACCTTGGCTGGGTTGTGCTGAAGATGGAGTGGAGCTGAGCACACATCTCATGGGGTGGTGCTTTACCCTTTTGTTTAGCCATTAAATCTTACCCAGGTAGGGCTTTTAACCACCACAGCTGCAGTGGGCTGTGCATAAGTGTGAGGCTTTTTTAAATTATTTGGGGAGTGGGATGAGGAGGTGTTTCTGAATTGAGTTTTTGGGGGGATGGCACGAGAAGGTGTTTCTGAATCGGGTTTGTTTTTTTTTTTTTAATGGTGATCTTGCCTTGTGCTAAACCCAAGGTCTGAAAAAGGATTTCAGAAGGAAGAGGTTTTCCTAGGTGGGCTTGTAATGTCAAGATCTCTTATGAAATATCCCTGCACTCTCAGTGCTGCAGTGGTGCATCCCAGCTGTCTCCAAGTGAGCTGCTCAAGATGCCTAAAGCAGTTCTGTGATGCATCTCATGGCTCATGTCTGCTCCTTCTCATCTTGCTTAGAGTTATTTCACACAGTATTTTGATTTGCAGAAGTACCTTTAGATTCTCTCAATTAAATAGAAAGTTTTTAAAAAAAAATTAGGAATAAGAGGGACATCTTTTTTTTGTTCTATTTTTTTTTTATTTATTTATTTTAATCTGATCATTTCGTGTCCATTCTGTAGGAATTAAGATGCACCAGATTAAACTCCCATTCCTGGCAGTGCTTATCTATGTTTTCATAAAATCCCACTGAAACTGAAAGGACTACTAAGTGGTTTCAAACTGAGTACAGGTAACAAAGTTTGCAGGATCAGAATTCGAAATTGTTTCTAGCTGCAGTTTGGCATAAGAATTGCTAGAATATGTTTTTGTTTCTGTTTGTTTTTCTTTCTTTTTGTTCTAATAGTTAATGTCTTAAAAGATTCTTACAAAACCAACAGAAGCAGGTTCATTCTCATGCCATAATAGCTAATAAAAATGGAATTACATATTCAAAAAACCCATGACATTAGAACACCACCATAAAGTATAAAATGGTTTTGAAGAAGGGAGTCGTTCCATAAAAGAAAACCCTAAAATAATGCAAGTTTCATAGTAAAAATTTCTGTCTGTTTGGGTGCATAATAATAATGAAGATAACTTTGCTAAAATTGTATGGCAACACTGATGACTTTAAAATTTTTGACCATTTTCTATGAGTTATAAATTAATGCTCTAGACAACTACATATACACTTTCAGAAATCTGTTTGTGCGTGTATGTATTAGTATATCTCTAGAATATATTAATATATATTTCTTCAAACAAGAACTCCAAAGCACCTCCCAAATTAAATCAGAACCTTCTCACATACTAACTTGGCTATTATTAAATCACTTGACAGATTTGAAAAGTAAAATGTATTTATTTACATTACCAGTTGATAAAATACATGGTACACTGCAATAGGGCAGCTGTTAACTCAGCTGAAGATAAAATTGATGTTCAAGTGTTCATGCAGATATTTGAATGTGTGATGAGTGAATCTATGTTCTGTTCTTGAGTTTCTTGAGTTTCTCTGTCAGCTAGGTAAGGTTAAAGATTTGCATAAATAATAAGAGCCTAATTTAAATGGTGTTGATTATGAGAATAAGTACAACGTAATGGAAAAATTACAATGAGTGTTATTTTCAGAATCTTTGAAGTTCCTGTCTTATCTTGGCTTGTGGCTCCACTTTGTATGTTTTTCTCATTTTTTTAGTATAATTAGGTTTTTATCTTTCCCTTTAGTTGTTTGAACAAAAATTAGCAGGTAGTGCTGTTGTGAGCTAAGGAGACTGATGGAAAATTTTGACTGAACAACTCCCACCAAATTTTTGCAGTTCTCAGAAGAGACAATTGCTCAGCCAAGAGAAGAGGGGAGAACAAGCAGAACTGGGGGAATTTGTGCTATTGCATGGTTGGGCCCCTTGGATCCGTGGATCCAGTGATGTTTTCTGCTGTGAAATTTTCTTAACGGCATCTTAAATTGGGGGCTTTTTTTTTTTTTTTTGCAGAGCTTTAACAAGATGGGAGGAAGCAGTTGTAGAAGAAATAAAAGTTTCAAGTTGAGGATGGGTTTAGGTATAAGAAAAGCCTGTGCTGGCATCTAAACCGTGGGGATTAGTGCTGAGGAGAGGGATTTACTTTCTTTCAATGCTCCCGGTGCTTTGGGCAAAAGAGAGTTACATCTTCAGTGTCTTGTGACAGGAGAGGTCATGGCCTTGTGCTAAAATTGAGGAGGGTAGTGTGGAGAAAATGTGTGGAATCAGGTGTTCTGAGAGTAGCTTCAGCTGGGAGTGGAGCTGCTGACAGAGCAGTGCTCAGCTCGGGCTTCAGGCTGGGTTTAAAAGGGGAAAAAAAGAGGAACAATGTTTTTAAGCTACTTTGAAGAGAATGAAACAGAAAGCGCTGCTGTGCATAAATGTCACTGTTTGTATTATAAATAGGCATAAATAAATGAGTTCTTGGAGTAGGTAAAATAACCCAAATAAATCCAAATAACAAAGATAACGATCCTGATAGCTACTTAACTTTTTTGGTTGATCGTTGATTAATTAGTTTTGTTCATACCCATTGTTTTTTCTCACTGCTTGGTGTCAGTTTTGCCTTAGTTTGGTATTTGGTCTCCTCTTTGTATAAAATGTGTGAATAAATGTGTAAATGCCTTCCTTTTTCTTTTGTACCTTTTTTTTTAATCAATCACTGTGTATAACAGGTAGTGCTGACGAAAGTGGGTGAACAATGATCACAAAACTGAGTGAGGGGAGAGGAGATGGGCAGTTCTGGTTGTGAAATATCGAGGATGCAGAAGTGTGTTTGTTTGGATAACTTGGGGGGGGGGCATGCAAAGAAAGGCACTGTAGTGCTAATGCAAGAATTACTTCAAAGGGTTGGTGTATGTTTCTAAAATGTTCTTGGGTGTCTGATTTTTTTTTTTTTCCAAAATATTTGCCATTTTAAAGAGTGTTTGATTTAACTTAGCACATAAAAGGAATTTTAGTAGGATTGGGAGTGTTTGTTTTAGCTTAATATTATAAAGGAGGGCATTTGTCATAAGCAGAATTTTAGATTTGTCAGGTGTTCTGCTGTCCCACTATCATGGGATTCTGGGGTTTTACCAGTTGCATGTTTATATGTGGAAAGTAATATGCAGAACTAGTAAATGAAGCAGTTAAACTTATTTAAAACGTTTGCATTTTTCTTCCTTTATCAGAATTTCTTTTTCTATTCACATCATGTGATTTTCTTTGCTCTGTTAATACGAGAAAGTTTATACTTTGTTCTAAAAGTACTTTTGTTTGGTTGGTGGTTTTCTTTTCTCTTTTTTTTTTCTTTTATAAAAAAATAAGTAAAGGCTGTATAGTTTGACAAAAGTTTAAGTTACCCTAGTGTTGCATGGGAACAATGTTTCTTATGATCACAACAGCATGATTAAGTAGGCAATGTTTAGAGTATATTGACATTCAGTGTTGAATTTTGTGCACATGTTTTTTATTTCGTTGAGATATCTGCATGTCATTAAAATGTGGTTCATTTTCTTTTCTCATTAGTTCATTTTTTTCTATGTGGAGACACTGTAATTTATTTTAATTTCATTTTCTTATTGTTAGATTTATTTTTCCTCTGTAGTGACATGTAGAAAGGTATTTTTGGTATCATTCTTTGACTTTCTCAGAGGGTATTATCTAACTGATGACAGGAAAAAAAAAATTTGTTCACATTTGTCGCTTATTTATTGCACATCTCGATACGATTATAATTTTTTCTAATTTGCATGTTACAGAAATGAAGCGAGGACGAGAAAATATTAAATTAAAGAGAGAGAACATAAGCAAACAAGTGGTCTTTGACTGAAATAATAATGTGCATGTTGTTTTCCCCCCTTCTCCCTCCTGCATGCAGGGATTTGGTTTCGTAACTTTCGAAAATAGTGCTGATGCGGACAGGGCGAGGGAGAAATTACACGGCACCGTGGTAGAGGGCCGTAAAATCGAGGTGCATGTTCAAAATATTTTCCTTTTCATCTTTTTTATAAATGTCTGCTTCACTCTCATTTGTTGTTTCAGATGCATCATTGGTGTCTTCTGTGTGCTCCCCCTTCCCCCTTCCCATTGTTTATATATATATTTATATATAAAGAGAGAGAATCTGGCCTTACTTGGGTTTTTTATTATGATTTCTTTTGTAATTATTATTATTATTATTGTTATCATTACTGCTGAAAGGTGGATGAGAGAATTAAAAAAAAAATGAAAGCTTTAATATTTTGAAGTTATTATTTTGGATGTTTTGTAAATCGATGGGTGCAGTAGATTCCAAAAAACAGCCAACAACAACAAAAAAAATTAAAAAAAAAATTGAGAACAACAACAACAAAAAAAAAGTGTGACAGACAAAACAAAAACAAACAAAAGGTTGTTTTTTTCTTTTTCTTTGTTTTCTTTCTCTTTTTTTCTTTCTTTTTTCTTTTCTTTTTTTTTTTTTTTTTGTTTTTTTTTTTTTTTTTTTTTTTTTTTTGCTGCAGGGTTGATGCGGGATCCACAGTGGCTTTCAAAAATATTCAGATTGGGAAAGAAGCATCCAAAAGATCACAGGAAAAAAAAAAAAAATTAAAGAAATTAAAAAAAAACAGACACAAAGCCAGGCTAGAGAGCAACCAATTTCAACATTTAATTTGATGGAAGCCATGAGGTGGCTTGGGTGGCCTGAGCCATCCCTATCTCTAAAAAAACCAGCAGCAATGCGTTTTCTCCTCCCACTGGATCCCCTTCAACACTGCCCTCAGTCGTATCTGTTAGAACTTTAAAAAAAAAAAAAAAAAAAAAAAAAAAAAAAGAAAAAAAAAAGAAAAATTACCAATTGAAAATGCTGTCGTCTTTTGAGTAAGATGTTGCATATTTTGCCTTTTCATTTTCCCCCCTTCGACGGTAGCGCTTAGGGCCCTCACCAAACTCTCAGTAACCATGGTAACTGTATACATACCCATGCTGGCGATGGTGCTGAATGGTAAGTGGAGAAGTCCATCTGCCGTTTCACGTATTTAGCGCTGATATACCACGTGGATTTTTTTGACTTGTTGTATTAAGTTTTCTTGATGCTACATTTTTTTCTATATTGGTACGCCTGTAATTGAGTGTACGTTTTAAGCAAGCCTGGGAGGCACTGATTGGATTGAGGATATGACTTCGTGCACATCTTACTCAGATTGTTAACTCCATATTGTGTTAAATAATGCACCCTCTTTTTATCCTTTTGTTAGCTGTGATTTTAAAGCTTGAATGATTTTGTTAATTCTTGCAATGAAAAAGGCTCTTGTTCCAAGTGTTGAATGCTAGATGTTGCTTTTCCAATGGTACTTCTCTTCTGAAGGGTTATGTTGCACACTGCTAAAATTCGTTTGTCCCTTTTTTGACATTTTCTTTGTTTCCTTGTACCTTGTCTCTTTCCTTTCTACTCCACTGCATGTTCCTTCATATAATCTTTTTCTTTTTTTCTGTTTTGAGTATTTATTGTATCAGTGTTATCATGGAATACAAGCATGCTCTTAAGTCTTAAATTATGCAATACCTTTTAATTTGCTTTTAATGTCTTTTTATTAAAGTTTAAATGATATGATGTTGCTTTATTGAAATGATTTGTAAGTTAAAATGGTTATGAAAGTAAATGTAATTATAAATAGTATGATTTTGTTATGCACCTGTTGCCTTCTATAAATTAAATTGCATTTTATTTTTACATGACTAATAGCAGTAATAATGCATGCATTTAATAGTGACACGGGCCCTCCCTGTAACCCTTTCTAATCCAGTGTTCTATGTGCTTAGGTAAATAATGCAACAGCACGTGTAATGACAAATAAAAAGACGGTCAACCCTTACACGAATGGTAAGTGCATGAAAAAACCCCAGAGCTGGGTTTGAACGCCCCTGCATGTCAAACCTCACTCTGCTGAACTCATGGGGTGTCACCACCTGCATTTCCCGGGGCTCAGGTTTTGCCCAGTGCCCCAAATCATGACGTGACCGGGCAGAAATTCCATAAAATCCATCCCAGCTCATTCACACCCACGTGGGCGTAGCATGCATCCCATTGCCTGACTGGAATCCAACCCCAGAGGCTTTTGTAGAGGAAAAGAGACCTGCCAGGAAAGCTTTCCTCTCTTCTGCCTTTGTGCAGTGGTAATGTTGCAATGAATGATTGGGTTTGGTTTGGGTGAGGGAGGTGGGCAGAGCAGCCAGAAGAATGTCTCTGTCAGGCATGAGATACCTTTTAGCACCAAGACAGGGATCTAGTCAAAGACAACTTTCTGTGTCTTCCTATCATAATTTGTTGGAAGAACAGAGCAACCTATTATTGGGTTCTGCTTCCAGCATTTTGAGGTTTTTTTTTTCCCCCATGGAAAAATCAAAATTCCAAGCCACCTAAAAATAAAGTTCAGTCTAATACTGACCTAAGTTGATGTAATATTGTACATTAATGATAGAAAAATAATCCATAGATATTTGAGGGCTCCAGAAACAATAACTTTTTTAAATATTTCCTTTGGGAGTGTTTGATCACATGCTTGAGTTTTCATTTACTAGTTCAGGAAATTCAAACAAGTTCCTAACTCAGCCATGTCAAACAATGCCACATGAACTGAAGTTAATGGCAATTACTTTTCAGTTTCCCTAGACTGTGTAGTTGTCATTATTTGTGTTTCAATTTAATGCCATTTTTCCCATCCAGTAGAAAGCAGATGAAATCTGCACATTAAGGTTTCCAGAGGTAGATTAGGTTCTTTTCCATTTTGAAATATAATGGATCATATTTTCTGTATTTGATGTCTCATTAGTGAGGTTTTACTAAAACCCAGGGCAAACAGTGGCTTTATTTTTTAATGAAAGGCTTATCATTTTTTCTCAGCACAATGAAAATAAAATAAAGTGAAGGTTTTTATTTGACATGGGATAATTGAGCTAGTTAAAACGATCTGGAGAAGAAAGGTCTGAAATTCCTTATGATTTCTCAGAAACTGTTTTCTTCCTCATTTTATATGTAAATGTGAAACTTGGTAAATGATGCAAATGGGGAAATCTCCTTGGTTTTTACTGGTTTTAAAGCATCTTAGTGAATTTAGTGAAAGAGACACAAGGCTTGACAGGATCACATAACAAGATTTTGTTGCAATACAGAGCATTATACATATGCATATGAGACCATGAACTCTGTCTGCTCTCTTGTAATGATAAAAGTAGTTTTTCTACAAAGGATGATGCATATTTTGTATTCATAGTATCCTAAGGCTACAAAGCTATTCATTAGCAAAGAACACGTTACATATCAGCACACCCAGTGCTGAAGGAAGGGAATGCTGGCAACGAGAGAGGTGAGATTTTTAGGAACCTCGTTTTAGAGGAGGTTCATGTCTGTGCCCTGCACTGCAGGATTACTTAGGCCATACATTATCATTTAGTAATATCCAAAACCAGGACAGCCAAAATCTGCTATGAAGTGTTTCCCACTGGAAGTGTTTTGTTTGTCATTTTCCATCCTGTTCCGTCTCATCTAGATCTCACCAAATGTATGAAATATCCTGTTCAGTGCCTAAAAATTAGCTTTTATCTTTGTGAATCCGTACAGCCAAGGCGTTGCGTGCAGAATGTTCTTTTGCACGCCATTTGAAGGGTATCTACCAAGAAAAACTCTGGTTGCAATGCTTTTTCTGTTACTTTTTTTAATATCTGAGGTCTCCTAAAGTAAACACACAAGGACAATCACGTTCCTCTTGCATAATCATCACAAGCAACAGGGAATGAAGTGTAGACATGCAAGGTGCTTCATTTAGTTTCATCAGTGCCTGTGTTATCAGTCATCCTGGCATGGGATGATTCTAGTTCTTTATCATTGTGTCAGGAATTAACCAGTGCTAGAACTGATTATTTATTAAAGATTATTGTTGTCTAAAGTAAAGGTCTCATCTTTTAAATAAAATATAAGGCTAGTTTTTCTACCAGCACGTTAACATTTGCAAGATTTCTGATGCAGGTAGCCCGAAACAATTTTGTTTGCAACATGCCCGTCGCTTCAGAGCCACTTATTTTTTAATGCCTGGCTTTATTTTTCAAAGAGTATGTTGTGACTGACGTGTTGTTGGCAGGTATTCAAAAAGTAGTTGGGGCACATGTTGTATTATATGAAAACATCAGGCACTGATATTTATTTTCATTTAAAAACAAGATACACACTGTTTTGTCTCTCATTCCTGAGCGCTGCTGGTTGTTCAGTAACAAGGCTCATGTTGTTAATAGGATTGTGGAAGTCAGTAGATTTCGAAACACAAAAACCTAGACTTTTTTTTTTCTTTTTTTAATGTGTGCAGCTTCATTCAAATAAGTTGTTTGCTTTTGTGTCTAAATGATCTTTGAAATAAGTACTCTTTCCACTGACTTTTGACTGCCCCAAATGAACAGTTAATAAATGCTCAGTTGCTAGGAGAGCTTTTCTTTGCGAGTTTGTTATCAGACAGAATGATTTTGATGGCTCACCTCACGCTTTGGAGACAGAACTACCTTTTCTTTGCAAAGAAATTCAGTGTCAGGAGTTCTACTCGTTGGCAAAAATATTTGAGGCATTTTTAGATGTTCCAGCCTATCCTGTTCACAGTTGTACTTTCTTCTGATGCCCATATTGCAATTCAGGATGCTCAGCCAAGTGTTGTAGGGCATGGAGAATTATGGGCAAGTAGATTCAGAGAACTGCAGCAATAAATGGGGGGCATGAAACAGGGATCAGTAAAAGGATAAATATGTTGTAAAGTTTATACTTGTGGTGCCTTGAATTTGAGCCTTCTCTTGCTCTAAATTTAGGTTCAAAATCACAGCTAGTGACTATTAGCACAGTTAAATTCCCTCCCTTACACCTCCGCAAGCAAACAGGAGGGAAGCAAAAGGTGTTGCAGGTTTCTTTGGATAACTCCATGGGGTGGGAGCCTGGGTCAAGCAGAGGGGTTTTTCTTTCCTTGGCTGGTTTTTAAGTTTTAAGCTTTTACAGTCTCAACTTGAGGAGGAGATTAATATTGTGACAGTAAGAAAAATGCACAAAATTACACCCACAGCCGAGAATTTGCCTCCTCCAGCTGCTGCAGTCGGGTTACTTGGCAGCTGCTCGCTCGGATACATCAACTCCCATCACACTTGATTAACCCACACAGCTATGGGCCAGCACATTGTTGGCTGACAAGATAAAGTTAAGTTTAATTACTGTTATTTTCACGATGAATGAAGTATTTCCTCTGTAGGCTTCAAAAAGTTAGATGAGACAGCCGTCACTGGGAGAGTGGTAAGGAGCTGAAATATGAGAGTGCCTTTCAGCTGTGAAGAACAATCTGCCTCTTCCAAGATTTTTTTTTCATCCTCTCAGACAAATTGTGGCACTGTTAGTGTAACTTAGAAGCTGAGAGATGTCTGTCAGCTGCTTTGACAGCAAAAGCTGACAGATCTAGAATTCTGTCCAATCTTTCATTTTGGGTTGTGTTGATCAGTGGTCTTCTGAGGAAGTACTGAATTTGAAATATTGTCTGTTCCCTAAGCTATAAAAAGTTAGAAAGTCTCAAAATTTGAATGATTTTCTATCAAATGAAATTTGGCTAAGAGACATGTTATACCACAATGTCCCTAAATATAATCCTGTAGTATGAAAAATTGAAGGGTCGGGAAAAAACCCTGTGGTATTTTCAGGAGGCAAGACACTTTAACCCTTCTAGGCTGGGCATTTTTCAGCTTCTGTAACTGTCTTTTAGGTGCATAGAGCACCTGCAGTCACTTCTGCAGAGCAGATGTCATGCAGTGCTGCTCCTTACTCTGAACTTAGCCATGAGTTGCCTTTCAAAACCACCCCTCCCCTGTTACTGAACACTTAGTTACTGGTAAGTAGTGACTGTGCATCAGATAGAGACAGCAGTGCCCTGAAAAGGGTAGAAATAGTTTTCTTTGGTGTTGTTACTGACATGTTGCATTACACCTTTTCAGTCCTATAATGCCTTGGGTTTTTATGATTTTTTTTCACTGTCCTTTTGCACTGCATGATATGGCCAAGGCAGAAATAAGCCTATTGTGCATTTAAATTCTTCTAATCTTGGCTTTTGTGATTTTGAAAAAGCCTTGTTGTCACTGTCTTGATTGTATTTTCATTCCAGCAGCAGTTACAAGTCCTATTTTAAGTACCATAGCTCTGGAGTTTTCAAGATGCTTTCTCTCAATTTTTTTTCTTTATTCCCATTTACAAAAGGTACTTCCCACTCCTCTGATTTGAGTATGCTCTAGGAAACCCCTAATTTTTCAGCCACAGTAGTTCAAAATAATTGTTCACTTAAGAAAAAAAAAAAGAAAGTGTGGGTGGGGGGATGTTCTGTGGAGTTTGCAGTTAACTGGGAGTCGATCTTACCTGTGACTGAGCAAAACACAATGATTGGCACTTTACCACAGCTCAGAACACTAACGAGTTTTCCAGTGTTTTCTTTTGCTGTTCTCTTGCCCCTACCCCTCCAACCCCTCCAGCATGGTTGTCTTTAACATCACAGCTGCTTTGCACACAGACCCTGCTCGTGCAGCCAACCTGGGCACTCCAGGCTCAGCTGGAAATGCCACATCAGGTGTGAGGGCACGGCAGTGATTATTTGGAGTTTGGCCAGGACACGCAGTCCAGGAGATCTCCTGGGTCTGTGCTTTGGTTCTATGGTAGCAGTGGGAGAAGGGTGATTATTTAAGACAAAGGCAGTGGCTGCATTTGTGCCCCTTAGAGTTGTGCAGGATGTGACTGAAGCATTCCCAGTCTCTCCCCAGCACTGTGTGTGTCTGCAATTGTCCTGTTCCAGCGCAGACAGTCGGGTTTACAAATGCAGATGGACAAAGTCCCTGGCATTTGGCTGGATCTCACATCTTCTTCATGTCACAACAGACATTTCCACACTGTGTCTGTGCTTTCATTTTTCCCAGAGTGGAATCAAAGTGCTCTGATTATTTGGTTGCCTTGTAACCCCCACTAACAAATGCTTATCAGAATTTTTGTGTCCGGTGAATGGACTGTCTTGCCCTCTCTGGACTAAGAACTGATGTACTCTGATACTACAGGGTACAGGGATACCTGAACTAGTGCTGACTTCATTCCACAGCTTAAGGAGTAAGTCCATGGCAACTGTGCATTTCAGCCAAGGTAGTTCACCTGGTCATCCACCCCAGTGCCATGTCTGGAGAATGCCTTGTTTCGTTACTTATTTCCATACAACAGTCTGATATTAAAGATCAGTAATCAAAGATGCCTATAAAAGTTTCATTCAGATGACCTTTCTTGAAGCCTTTTTATCTGTTTATTTCTATACAATGATAATTATTATTATTATTATTATTATTATTATTATTATCATCACCAATTGCAATATTAACTCCATTGTGTTTTTATATTTGCTGCAGGCTGGAAATTAAATCCAGTTGTTGGTGCAGTTTATAGTCCAGAGTTCTATGCAGGTAAGGATTGTACTATAGTTGTCCATGCCATATTTTATTTTAGTATTCTTTAAAATATGCAAAAGTACAGAATATGTGTTTGGTGTGAGGTTTGATTTCTTTGTGTGATTTCACATTATCTGCAAGTTATTTACAGATTTGTGATGCAGGATTTTAAGTTACTTGGGCATACTAAACTTTATATACAAGATATATGAATACCTTTTTATTGGAAAGTAGGTAGTATAGCATGAAATGTATTGCAATATCCCAGTCCCACATGAGATTTTATTTTATTTATATTTTATTTTATATTTCAGTATTGTCACTTTCCTCCAGGAATTATTTAAACCTAGTGAGCAACAGCAAAAAATCTTATCTATAAAAATCTTTGGTTTCTATAGATATGCAGGTAGACACACACAGCTATGGACTATTTGTGTTCATAATGGTTTTTTGAACATATTTCTTTTAAATTTTATATTTAGTTTTTCAGTTTCATATTTTTGTATTTAAAATCTCTATTATCACTTGAGTCTTCAGTGAGACTGAATTCTGATCCTGGTTGCAATTTGGAGTTAGAGAGATCCAGTCTTTTTCTGCTGGAATTCAGTCATGGCAAGCATCAGTTTCTAAATGTGCTTTAGCAACAAGATTGAAAATAAACTTAGTTGTACTCCAAAACCCAGTTGATTTCAGAGGAATTTGGATCCTGCCCATAAAGAAATCAGGAAAGCATTTTTCGTGGATGGTAGTTAAGCTTGGGAAGAGGTTGCCCACAAAAGCTGGGGAATTTCCACTCAGGGAGTTATTTGAGTCTCCACTAGACAAAGCTGAAAACTTTTGTTACTTTGAGGGACTTGGAGAGATAAAAATTGTTGAAAAGGTCAGTGTTACAAATAGATATTTATTGTTTAAAAAAAGCTACCTGTAATACATGCAGTGCCTCTACTGAAATAGATAAAAATGTTCCAATTAGGATAAAAGTGGCAAAGTATAATAAAAATACTAACCTGGCATTCATGGGATTGCAATATTTAGTGTAGGCAGAATTTATTTCCCTCCCTGATGAATGTCTAAGTTGAAAACAGGAATTTAACATTGATCTTGTTTGAGCAGTTAGTGAACCAACCCTGAACCTGCATAAATTAGAAAGTCAGAGTTATTAGTCATTTTATATAAATGACTTTGTGTTAATGACAAATATAATAATATTCCCATAGTACAGTAATCAATTTTCTAATACGTATGCAGAATTAACAATCTGACTTATAATTGTCTCATGAAGTAGGGCATGAAGAGTTCACATAGTTTGTAAATTAAAATCAATATTTTCAATCTCTCCTGAAGGTAATTTTCCTAATTTACTGGACTTTTCCCTAACATTTATTTTGTCTTTTAATTATAAAATGGCAGGTTATTGATTTTTTTGTATAACCTCCTAAAGTCCCAAGTGCATTTTTATTGCCAACACTAGGGAGGTGTTTGCCCTTCTTAATGAGAATCTTTAATTACCATTAGAAGAGTATTAATTTAATTTTATGAATTATGACATGCGCTCTACCGCACCTATGCAGAAAGTTCTATCAAGATGCTTCATTTATTTCAGGGTTGGTTTCTTTTCTGTTTATGCATGCAGACAGTTTTATGTTTGGGTTTTGTTGATTTTTTTTTTTTAATGAGTGTCAAATGCATATTTTTTATATTGACTCAAAGATGACTTTCTTTTAAACAGTTTAGTTCAAATCTCTTAAACTGATTTAGGAGATTTTTAGACGCCCCAAAGTTGTTAGAAAATGAAACAGTAAAAGAGCACTGCCATTGGAATAGAACACTGCAACATATCTTTACTTTTGGGTTCCCCCCCCACTACCTTTGTTAGAGAAGAAACAATTGCACTTTTGAAGATGATAGAATTAGAAATGTGATTTTTAAGGCAGTGAAAGTTCTAGTTATTTGGTTTAATTATTGTCTCCAACACTGTCGGGATAAAATCGCACCAACTTTTTCACAGTCGGTGCAAGAAGTTCCTTTTGCTCCTTAATAAACGATGAAAAATTTGGCCACTTCTGAAATAAAGATGATACATTTGCAGAGAAACTGTTGATTTAAAGTACCTTTAATCTTCATAAATAAGTGAAAAACAGAAGGTTATACAAAGCTGTCAGGATGGCACTGATGGATGGCAAATTCCCCCGTTCCTCAATTGCCGGAGAAGACACACGCTGCAAGGCTGAGCCGTATTGTACATCATAGCTGCCAACTCATTCCTGTGATTAAATATTCCATCAGTGCGGGCTGGAAGGCGGTAAAGCTTAACAAGATTCATAAGATGCACCACTTGAATACACATAACTCACTTCCTTGGCTGGAGAGCACCCCGCGTGCAAAAGAAAATTAGAATTGAGTTAAATTACTCCATAAGACAAGATCAATAGAGAAGGGAGAAGATCCCCTAATGCAATGCAAATCTAAGATATAGTTATGTCCTGACAACTTGAAGCAGACAATTAAAGTCAAATAGGGAGGAACGCAATGTAAATCAACCCTAAAACCTTGAAGATAACGGTAAACAGTAGGACCAGTGACATGATTGTTATAGCTCAGCTTTTTTTTTCCCCTGAGTGTTCACTTGTGTGAAGGAAAACCTTTATGGAGGAAACGCGTGACAGCTAAAAATGGAGCCGACAGGATGCGTGGCAGGTGCACAACAGACACTATGAAAGTAAAGTATTACTTGGGGACTGCAAAATACTATATATTTACAAACCACTATAGATTTTTCTTCCTGGGTAGCCCTTCGAAGGCTGTTTTTGTGACTGTGAAATTCTCGTGCTGTAGTAAATTAGAACCCTCTGGAAATATGGCTGTGGTAGTGTTAGTATGGATTTCCAGTGACATGTTCATGAAGGGCCCCTTGAAGGCTGCTCTGCAATTCCAAGGTCTTGCAAAGCTCCCTGATGGCTGCTGACTGTGGATGTGTTGGTGAACATACTCCTGCCCTTCCCACCACTCCACTGGGGAGCCTTAAAATGATATTTCATAGAAAACAAAAGGACAGGGATTTTTTTTTTTTTCTATTTATAATCTCCGGATTTTCACAGCATTCCACTTTTCCACATATGATAATGAATAGAAATTTTTTTAAAACTGACTTATGTCCGCTCTCCCTCTATTAAATAAAGGCATACTATTTAAGGTGGTTTTCCTCCTCATGAGAAAGAAATGCTTAATGAAGTTATGATTTCCATTTCAGCTTATCTTTTCCAGTAAACTTTTTATCAAGTTCGTAGGCAGGTCCTAATGAGGAAATTTGTAAGAAACACTGTGTGATTCATCTCACAAACTCTTTGTGTAAACTGGGACAAATTTTTCATTTATTTCTGTATCCCTCCAGTTTTAAATACATCCCAGAGTGACCCATAGTTTTGCTATATTCAACTAGAGTCTGTTCACTTCCCCTAAACACTCATTTATGGCTGAGAAAATACAGATTTCCAGCTGGGTTTCTTTACTAGGTGTACTCTGGTTCTTTCTTTCTTTCTATGGTTTGTTATAATATAATTTTTACCTGCTTATTTTTATATAGTGTATACTTTATCTGTAATAACTAGCCTTCCTTTCAGCCTCAGGCAGTCTGAAAGACAATTTCTCTGCTGTTCCTTTCAGTTATTGCAGATCTTTTTGTTTCCCTCTTTTGTTTTTTTGAATGATGAATTTTTGAGCAACCTCCTGCACTCTCCTTATTGAAATACAGAATATTGTTGCACCTGTGTTACTACAACAGATCAGTCCTTTAAAGCAAGTAGCTTGAGACACAGTAAGGCCATTTTAAAAGACTTTGTCATTGATGGCAGAAAATATATTTGTTATACCTGTTGGAGAGGCTTCTTTTTGGCAGATGGGGGAAAAGATGTTTTAGAAATTACCTGGAAATCTAGTGAATGCTCAGAGAACACTGTGACTCACATGAGAAAATACTCTTGTCTGATCACATCCAACAAACAGTATTTCAGGAATTTCCAAATTTAAGTTGTCAGTGGAGAAAGAAAGGACAGAAGACTAGTGCTGAAGAACCCTTAGAACAAGTCATGGAGCACAGCTTGGTGACAAGTAATAGATCCCATTCTCGTTTTACTTAAGGGACTGTTATTTCCCCTGAATAATGATGTATTTCTAGAAGTTTTTCAGAAGGGAGTTTCAAGAGTCATCCTACATAGCCCTCTAGTTGTAGCCACTTCATAAATAGTCTTAACCAGTGAGGACTATTGTAGGCACCCAGTTCCCTGGGCAGTGAGTAGTTATTATTCCAAGGACACTGGCAAAATTTCCCTCATCAGTTAAAATGAAAGAGAAGGAAAGAGCTTATGTTTTTTTAGCTATTTTATATGCCCTCAGAAGACAGAGAAGTTTTAGATGCCCGGGGCTTTTTGGCATATTGTGGATTTGGAAGGTAACAGTGCCTGCCAACAATCAGGTTTTGTAACAAGCTTCCTTTCACAAGTTTGTTTAAAAGTTTTAAATATCATGTTATATATAATTAAGAAATACTCTAGTAATATATATCAAAATATGCACTCAAATAAGAGGAATCCAGGGGAAAAGAGGATTCCTGTACATTTGCTAACACTAATTCTCTTTGTTCATGTCTTAAAGCATCTATTTCTGGAGTGTGAGAGCACCTGGGATTCATTTCATCTTTATAGTGTTTCTGTTTGAATTTAAATGAGTCTTGCATAAGCTCAGCAAATACCCTAGAAACACTTCTCAGTGAAGATGTTTGGAGTTTGTGAAGCTGAATTATATGCTTGCACAGCAATTCTAATCCTGGGGTAAAAGTTCACTGTACCATATCTCTAAAGCATAATTATAGTGGAAACTGGCTGTCTGTCACTACTTAGATTAATGCATTTTACAAGTTGATTACACACACTCGGATTTGAACTTTGCTAAATAAATATATTTTCAAGATTGCTAGATAAGAAGTTTAAATAATTTTCTAACTACAGTTAAATAATTATTTTTTAATAGTCCACCTGTTATATAGATGCTCCTTTTCAAAGCATAGAACCATGCTGTAACTCTTGTTTCACAACTCATAGTGTTAAAGTACCATCATACAAATGATGACATCCTAGCTAGATTAACAGCTAATGCTTTTCTAAACTCTGTGGAGCTGTTACAAGCCATTATAGTGGATATACTGATTTATGGAAGATGAATAAAGCCAGTAGAAAAATGGAATTCAACATTTGTACTAGGTATTTACACACACAAAAAAAGTCCGGAATTAATTATGCTTTATGCTACAGTATAATTAGTTTTTCATTAAAATGTATACCCTCATGTTAACTGAACAAGGATTATTCAAAGAATAATGCCAACGACTTATTTTTTGAAATATTAATTTAGTCAATTGGTTATATGTTTAAATCTGGAGCAAGATTAATCTACCTTTATTCCCCATTGTATGGAAGTCTGCACATTTTAAAGAGAGCATCACAGATACTGTGTCAGTGTTATCCTTTTAAAGGTGATTCTTTTGGATGTATATTTAATCACACAGTATACACTTAGGCTTTCACACTGTTCTTATAGGATCTCTAAAAAATTCTATAGACTTGATTATTTGATAGTAAATCTTGAACTGTAGATAGAGCTTTATACCAGAAGATGGAGAATGGTTAAGAAGGGAGTTCCTGCTTCTTCAGTGTCAAAGTTGGGAAATTTTTGACCCCACCCTGGTATGGAGGAATCATTTGATACAGGATTATGATGAATCTGTGCACAAACAGAAACTGGACAAAGAGAAACTCTGTATTGCCCAAAAGTTGGAGCAGGGAGGTGTCTGGGGGTGGTTGGATCAGTTTTCTTGATGGTACAGTCTTGCTGAGACGTAGGTCTTGATCTGCTGACCATGTTTCTCCTAATTCCACATAGCAGGAGCTTTGCCTTGTTTGTTTAAATATTACTTTACTAAACCAAAAGAAAGCATTCTGATCAAGCAGGAGCTCTACTGTCCTTTCTTTGTCATTGCATTGCTTCTACTGCTTGTATGTTTTTGTTGTGGATATAATTGATCAAATTTTAAAGGGCTAAAAAGGAAGTTAAGTGCTGTGCTTTACTCACAAAGAGTACTCACATTTTTTGAGGAAAAATGATACTTGGGCTTCTCTGATTTAAACATCATTCTGGTGCTAGGTTAAAAGATGTTCTATGGCTTCCTGATTAGTGACAGACCCAAAAATAAATTAGGTAAGATGACAGCCTCTCCAGACTGTGTGTCATGTAGGTTTAGAGTCTGGATATAAAACCAGCTGTTCTATAGCTGCTGTTGCTGTCTCCCAATTATTTGCCAACACAGGTGAGTCTGGGTGGGCACTGCCTGGACCTGAGGTCAAGGCTGTAATATGTGTGATGGGTGTCTAATAGATTAAATTGGGATTGCAATCCAAGTATCAGCCATGGATTTATGTAAAAAGCAGTGGCTTAGGAATCTCTCAAAGGAAAATTTAAGACAAACTACAAGGTTATCACTAAAACACTTGTTTGTTCAGAACTGGGTGGGATATTTGCAATGCTAGATAAGTTAATAGCAGTTATGCAGAGGAATAAATTCCTCTGATTAGAAGAATAACAAAGTTAGGAAGATCCACGCGTTAGGATGGACAGTCAGGCAGACAAACTATTCTGAAATGCAAAATAGTAAAGTAATATATGAAATGTAAAGTTAATACCCTTAAGTGGAATGGAAAACAACTCTGCTGTGTGTTAAACCTTAATTACATCTGTCAATTAATGCTAAAGCAGCTTATGGTTAATTGTATTCCAAACATATAGCTGGTGTTTTCTGTTCCATCTCATGCATTTTTTTCCCATTTTGGGCATTGGATGGAGAAACCCCATATATTTGCATTGCAATTGCATTTCATAATACTTACTGAGAGTAAATTTCAGAATACAGAGGTTTTCATTCAGTCATTTATGGATCTAGCTGAGATGGGGCTGTGCTTTACAAGCTCTGTCAGTTTGGTTCTTTCAGATTTTCTTTGGAAATTTCCAAGCATAGAACTGCTTCTAATAAAAGTGAATGTTTTGGAAAGTTTGGAAACATTGCATTACCATTTTTTAATGGTTTTTCATGCTCCTGAAATTCTGAAATCTGACTGGTCTAGGAAAGAAATAAACCAGCTAAAGCCAGGATTATGCATGATGATTCAATTTTTGCTCTTTTATATTCTCAGCTTGTCATTCAGAATAGAATTTTGTTTATAAGTCAAAACCAGCATTCACTGGTATAAGCAAATAGAACTGAGGGATTAGTAATTTGCATGTCTGCATCTAATTGCATTAGATTTGCATCTCTGTCTTATAGATTTACTGAAATAGGTAATTTACACAGAAAATAGTGTCTTGACACAATATGAGGGGATAAAGCATAAACACATCCACTTGTAATCCCTCCAGGGCCATGTTGAAACTGCAGTGTTTGTGTTTGGGCAGAAAGGCTCCAGTTTCATTTATTCTGTGATTCTATTCCTGTTGCAATCTTTATTCAACAGGCAGATGTATGAATGTGACCCGTTTTAGTTATCAGCAGAACATAAGTGTATTTTGTATATTCTCAAGTATCCAATTTCAAGAACAGTATAATACCAACTCAGAGTTTATATTTATGCTTCAGGATTTGTCTCATGTTTGTTTCTTTAAAGTTACAAACGAACAAAAGTAAGGTTACAGTGAACCAAGAGTAACCATCATTTACCTGCCTACCTACTGCATCTGCTAGGAGCACTTGGAAAGGTTAGGAATAAAGATTGGATTTGTCAAAATCCTGGACAATTTCAGTGGGACACACGTCCCAGTGCAAAATAATGGCAGTGAATATCACAGAATATCAATTTATATGCACCTGAATTTGTAGAGGTGTATCCTGCAGTAAACATATTTTGTAGAAAAGTTACATTTATGGGCAATCCTGACACCACCACTCCAATGTTTTTACATGACTTCATGGTGCATTTCCCAGTTTTAGACTTTTCTGGTGACAATATGTGGATAAGAATTTACACTTGTATGCCAATGATAAAACTTCACTTACAAGCACAGGCAAACTCTCTAAGCATGGTACATATTTTGGTACAAGCAGCAGCTGAGTTTGTGTGATACCGTAATTTCATTTTGGCTTCCAGACAGGGAATGTCTATGGCTGGTAAATAATTTTTGAATTATATTTGGGAAGGAAAGTTTATTGCAACTGTTTTACTTTGTGAAGGGCATCATTATTTGATTTTTTCCTGCTATAGAGCCCGTCTAGGTTAAGGTTGGCATGTTAATTAAAACACAAACGAGTCAGACACACCGTGTGTGTTTTTAAACTGGCATTGCTTTGCCACATACCAGCAGTGTCGTGGCACAACCAAAATCTGCCAGTAAAAATGCCAAGCTATTCCTCTCAAAACAATCTTTGAGACTTTTAATAGATCTCTCGTGGATCTTCAGTGGGTAAACCTTCAAAGCAACTCATCCTGTCGGGAGGAAGGAAAAGGATGCAGTTGGAGGAGCGGGGCTTAAAAGGATTTGCCACTTCCCAACTCCTGTGCTGTCCACAAGCTCTTTGTAGGTCTAAGGCACCAGGGTACATCCTGCTGGTAGGAGTTTGACCAGTTGTGTGTGATATGTCAGGTCCTGGAGAAGGAGAGGTCCTTTTTACTGTGGGATGAGTTATATAATGAAGAGAGGAGAAGAGGTGGGGAGAAGGAGACTTTGGGGACTTATCTTTCACTAGAGCTGCAAATTTTGTTGCTTGTCTGATTTTTACTTACATGATAGTAACACCTTCCAGTCCCAGAATATGACTTAGCACACTGGATACTGCACATTCACAACAAGGGAGAGAGGTCTGATTCCCAAAAGCTGGGAAATGATATGGCCAACAGAGAATAATTGGGATGGTGGCTCACAAATGATATTTGTTGTAACATGCATTGCTGTTCCCTGAGTTCATTGAGTATTGAGGTGACACTCTGAGAGGTGATAATAAAGAAACCTGCACTATGCTTAGAAAAGTGATGGAAGGAAAATTAACATCTTAAATAGTTTTTTTGAATAGAGAGATCACAGAAAATGTCTTGGAGACAAATACCTTCACCACCTATTTTTTTGTGTGTTGGTGGGGTTTTATTCCCCTGTTTTTAAGTGTGAGGTTATATGTGGGTCAGGGACTTACTACCTAGGTGTGTGTATAGAGCAGACCCTCATTCTCATTACTGGTAGCAAGTACACACAGGTTGTTCAATAATTGAATGTATTTCAGGTTTGCTGTCAGAAGGCAAGATGAAAACAGGTTTGGACTTATGGAACTCACCTTTAGATATCAACTACTTTAGGTTCTTCTCCCTACCCTCTTGTTTAACTGAAGCTATATATATATAAACTTTGGTGGGATTAAACATAGGTTTTATTTGTATTTTTAGCATATTGGAAGAAAGGAGGTGTGTGGTTTTGCTACTTTAGTCCTTGTTAATAATGGATGAAACACACAGTCCTCCCTGAGTGGTTGTGTTAAAATCTGAAGAGTATTATTCCTTTATAGAGATCCCAAATAACTGAAGGCCCTCACAAAACCCTTTTTTTTTGAATTAACAGCATATTTAAAAGCATACTAAGGCTGTGTAGTTTGACTATTGATAATGAAGGGCTAAGAGAGCACTTAACAACTGTTATGTATTCAAGACAGAGGCTATAGAGGCTCTCTTTAAATTCCCTAGTCAGAAGGGACAATAGAAGCTAACATAAGCTATTACTGTACAACAGGAGCTTTTTATTAGGTGTTTCTGATCCATTTCTGTGATTTTGAAATAATCCATCATAGAACAATAGTTCAGACCAAAACAAAGATAATGCTATTTCTGTCTGAAAAGGCCAATATTAAATTACACTGTTAGAGCAGCAAATCAAGAGCGGACACAGATTGCTTATGAGGATCTTTGATACACTTGCAAATCTCCTTATTTGTTCATGACAGATGCAGCTTTACAGTTTTCTTCATGCATTGGCCCCTGGAATGTATAGGAATAATACTTGTTGCAAAAGGTGTGGAGGACAACAGGGATCAGAATGACCAGAACTAACCCAGGAGGAAGATTGGGCTCCCCAGCCGGGTTGGGAGAAGGAGAAAATGAAATAACAATCACTGATCAGTTTATAATAATCTAGTCAAAGTGGGACATAAATAACATTAGTTTTTATTAACTTTCTCCTGTGGTTTTGTTTGGATTTTTTTGTGGTAAATAGTATTATAGAGTGTATGAACTGGTACTTAGTTGTGAGAAGCAGTAAGAGGCTCCTTTTGGTGACACAATATGATAAATATGCATAAAAAGCAGCTGCTTTACCTGGAAAGCTGGGAGTACAATGGATTAAAGTAATGTAATCATCACTAAATCTCCTTGCATGTAGTAAGTTCCTTAGTTCCTATGTTACAAATTCTCATTTTAGCTACTTGTGCACTAATACCTAGTGAAGACCAGCTCTGCATGTTGGCTTGATGAGTTCCTGCCACTGAAAATGCTCCTGTGATTACCCTTTTGCTGGGGTGGCAGCACCAGAGAACTCAGCACCACTGTCACTTTTGAGTTGTCCAGAGAGCTTTATTTGAAGGTGTGGTTCTTTAGGAATCCTGGAGTGAGTGTAGAAAATCAGTTTTCCCCTGTGTTTCACTTTATGTCCCAGGGCAAACCCCCAGTAAGTTATGGAGCTCTACAGTGCAGCTTCTGTCCTCTTCTGTTTAGTGAACCCCCCAAAAAACAGTAAATTGAAAACTCTTGGTTCATGACCTAAAGTACTAAAGCCCTATCCATGGTGAGGTGGTGAATTGTAAGCTCAGGTTCTCAAAAATGATATAGAAACTTTAAACCATCACAGTACTACAGGTTTCTAGAAGTTTCACCTGCTTCCTGTGACAGGAGAGAGCTGTGCCCATGACCAGGGCCTTGCACCACTGGTGATTTTAGATCAGCAGCCTGATTTTGGCTAATGGAATGCCTTTATGTTATTTCAGTTTATACTTCCACAAACAATGCCGTGAAAGATTCCTGCTAATTGTGTAAATTCTTTAAAACTAACTCCAGATCTTTACTTTTAAGCTGTCTGTAGTGCTGGATACCCAGTGGGTCCAGTTAAAAGCTATTTTTAACAGAAGTGGTTTAAAATCCTTTATAATTTACTGGAGAGTCCACCTGTTGTTGATCTTGGGTACTACTTGGCTGAGTATTTGAGAAATACAGTGAATTTTGTGCTGTGACTTGCCTGAGGCAGTGAGTGCTCTGTGCAGCATCACCTGTATATTTGGTACTTCCACTTATGCTCTGTAGATTAGTTTATATGAATCATGTACATAACTGTACACAAAAACTTATTTTTGAAAGTATGAAAAAATCAGGAGAATACATTTAATCAGATGTCTTGAAACCACTGGGAACTGAATTTTAAGTATTCTAAAAATATCAATGACTTCGCATAATTTTTATTTTTTTTTTCCACGGCCCTGCATATTTTTAGAGTAATTATTTCTCAAAATAACTACAGTGCTTCAACAAAGGACCTAATCAAACAGCATGTTCTTAATCATGAACTGTAGGAGAAAACAGTGGAGGAAGAGAAGGATGAGCGGGAATAGTCTTTGATCTTGAAAAGTGGGGTTTTGTCCCCAGCCCGAGTGGCAGGGCTGAGAGGTGGATCTCTGCAGGGGTGTGAGCTGATTCTCAAGGAGAAAACATCAGCCTGAAATATGCTGGGACAAGATGGGATTGGAGAAATAAAGATGAACTCTCGTATGACTGACATTTTCTGAACTTCATCAGCTCCATGATATTATTAACAGTTCGAACAGAAATGTTACGAACTTTATATTAAAAACCCCTTTATTCCATCATGCTAGAATTTAGTATTCTGGAGGAATTTTATTTTTTTCCATTGGGGAATTTATAGATTGTTTCTGTGTTCTGAGGTTTATCCAAGGTCTTATTGTAAATAATTCAGTCTTCCCTCAGTTGTATTAATCACAATTTAAATATTTTTAATACCAAAATTAGATGCAGCAGAAATAATCTTTTCTTACAAAAGTAGATTAAAAAAAGTTCATGTTTTTTCTAACAAAATCTAATAATAATGTTTTAGTTATCAGTGTTAATTTTATGTACAAATTCGTAGGCAGATTGTCAAAATATAATTAGAAGGCTCTATGCAAGAAATTAAATACACTCTAGTAGCACAGATGAAAAAAGCATCTGTTTTGAAGTACTTTCATTAAAAATTAGAAGACTAGAGTAGGGAAAATGAGATTTGTGGAGATGAAATCTGAAAAAATGTAAGAACTGGAAAATACCTATGGAACATGGAGCAAGCAAAGTGTCATCTGGGATTTATGGTGAATAATGTACACAAGCTGCCATCTTTGATTTCTAAAAGCTTTTTTGTTTCTATATTTACAAATTATGCTTCAAGTCATTATAGTTATCTATTCTTAAAACCTAATGAAAGTGCCTGATTTTCCTGATGTGTTTCTCTCAGCTGGATGAACCTCTGGGTCTTCACCTCACTTTCATTTTCAGCCTTCTGCAATAGCCCAAGTTTTGAAGCCTCTCTGGTGTTATATCCATTAATATTCCAAAGTACACATTCCTGGTGTCAAATGAGTGTGTGGATTGAGCCTGTTTATTTGGTAGTCTGAAAATACTGCTTTTAATTAGGATCTCAATGGGTGCATGTTCATTTGACAGCTTCCACTTGTGGATTTTTTAGAAAGTTGAGAGGGATAGATATTGATATAATCAAATATTTGCTGTCTTAAGGGAGGGGAAAATTAGCTTGTTTTCTCTTTCATTTTAGTAGTGAATGGCTGGAAAAAAGCAAGCATTTCTAAATTCTGTCATTTAAGGGTGTGCTGTTGTCTGGGAAGTTAAAAAGCATAGTAATTAACGAGATTTCCAGTGGTCACAGTCTTAGCTAAATTGCATAAATGACAAGAATTATTTTTATTCAGCGTTTCCCGTATTTCTCCTTCAACTGACAGTTGCAAGCAATAATCAGAGAACTGGTTAATGGCAGAAAATGTTTTAAAAATATTTTTTGAAAGAACTCTGCTCTGGTAACTGAATGCAAGTTGGGAATTGTACTTGTAATACTCAATGGAAAACCTGCCTACCACTTGTAAGGAATCTGGTCCTTTCAAACGTGTTGGACTGAACTCTGTGGAGTTGCATCGTATGTCAATGCACAACCACTGAAGTTTCACAAATCTCCATATAAATTTAATGCCTTTGAATTGTGTGATTCACAAATCCTGACAGCTTCAAGTATGTCAGGGGGTGTGTATATATAATTCCATGTGTGTATATACAGATATATGCGCATATATCTGCAAAACCAGATGTGTCATATCCTGCTTTTCCTGACAGACTCTATTCCAGAAGTGCAGAAGTTTTTTTTTCCTCATGTGAAAGTACAGTTGTTTCTACCTCTGGTCAATGTTCAATCTGTATTCAGCTAAGACTGCTAAAATATAATTTTAAGAAAGACTAAGGCATTTTATTTAAGTTCATTAAAAAACCCCACAGGAAACAAGCCTAAACTTGTGTCATTTGTTCAAAATGAGCATTGCAAAAATACTGGTTTCAATTCATTTGGTTATTACTTTTATTTTTTTTCTTTTAATTTTTTTTCTTTTGTTTGGTTCTGTTCTTAGTCCTGAATCCCGCTTATTCCCTGGAAATGAGCTTATATTTATGTATTTCTGAGAAAAAAATACTGAACTATATACCAGTATTATATATTAGTCATCGCTTGCCACCAGTGTTAATGCAAGTGATGTCACAGAGATCATTCCTGGTCTGTCCATGGCAGTGCTGTGGTCTGATTTCCCTGTGGTGTTGGCTCCAGGAGCCTCATTCCAGCCAGGACAGGGAGCTGAGGAGGCAGCTCTCGGGTGGGATGGGTGGGTGGGCGGGTGTGGGTGATGCTCCCATGGGCAGCAAAAGATCCAGAGACAGGGCTGAGAGGGAGAGAGAGCGCTGGGCGAGGTGCTGGGAATATTCAGAGAGGGCACCAGCTTCCCCACGGGATAACAAGGGGGTTGGGATTCTGGAGCATGTCTGTGTTTTGTTTTTCCATTGTCAAATTGTACATGTTTATTGGGGCTCTTTCTGCCTTGAAGTCAAAGGGCGAAAAGCTCCCCTGCTTCACTGCGCTGCTGTGACTTTCTCACCGGTTGTGACTTTATTTCTGTTTTGAGATAAAAAACTGAGGTTTAGTTGAAGTGTTCCAAAACCAGATACCACTCTCTCTCTCTTTCTTGTAGGCAGGGTGCTGCTGTGCCAGGCAAACCAGGAGGGATCTCCCGTGTACAGTGCCCCCAGTTCACTAGTATACACATCCACAAGTAAGCTAGTGTTATGGCTCGTTTTTTGTTCTGTTTTGTGACAAAAGCACATTAATGTAACTTAAGCCCCCGAAAAATGTGAACTTTCCCAACAGCTTTCGTTAAAGCAAATGTGGTATTTATAAATATATATATATGTGAGTAATGTCGAGAGATAATTTGGTGTTTTTTTAGCTGCATCTTTATCCTCAAAGTATATCTTATTAAAAAAAAAAAAAAAGGAAAAAATTACCTATATTTCAATGTTCTACAGAAATGGTCAAAAAATTCTACAATAATAGTGACATTTTTTGGAATCCAGTACTGTTTCACGCTCTGCATTTTGTGTAGATGTTGTGTTTCTTCTTCCATCCTGCTCACAATACACAAAAGGTCTTTTATCACACAGCCATTTGATTGTGTCAGGAAGCAAATAGATATGAAGCCTTTTCTTTTTTTTTTTTTTTTTTTTTTTTTTTTTTTTTTTTTTTTTTTTTTTAACAAAAGGAACAGCCTGTATGGAAGTGGGTATTTTGAGTTATAAAAAGCTGCCCTAATAAAAATAGCAGAGACAAGCTGAAACGATAGATGCTGCCATCAGCCGTTTTTCTACACAAAACTTTGGAGTGGAAATGTGTCCTCTGAAATCCAGAAGCAGAACTGATTCTTCTGAGAGTGTTTTAGATGGTATTGGTGGTGCCAGTGATGCCCATTCTGGCTCCTGGTCAGATAAGAAGGCTGTAGCTGAATGCAGGAGCAGTAATTGCCCTGGCTCTGTGCTCACAGTAGTGCTCTGGAAAGAAAATACTTTACATTGTCTGATTTAACATTATCAGATATGCTCTTTATGAAGGTTGCATTCAGTCTAGAATGCAGTTCTACTCTTTTAGAGCTTATCTAGACTACCAAAATAATTAATTTATTTTTTTAAATTAAAACCAGGAATGAGGACAAAAGAGTTCCATAGTGAACATCTCTACAGTCATGTAATTCTCTTATGTCAAACGTTATCCGTGTCATCCTTAGAGCTGCTGCTTTTCCAGGATATGTATGGGATCCACTTTTGAATCAGCAGTCTAGTACTTATTGTTCAAATTAACACCTTTTAACATGTTTTTAGTGCACTGTTCCTTTTAGACCAAAATATCAATCTTTGACTGAAATTGTTTTCCCAGAAAATGATCCAAACATTTCACTCATCTTGCTGTTAGGGAGCTTATTTTGGAGGAGAGGGGGCAGTGTTTGTTTTAAGTTTCTGAAAATTACTTTTAAAAAAAGCCCTTCATAAGTTTGCCCTGTTGCTCCTATTACATCACTGGTACATTTATTTGTGGAGTTGCTGTTTACATCACATGGTATTCCCACTAGTATCAAATCCCTGGAGAGTAGCTGCAAGCTCCCTGAGCTCTGTACTTCACTGTTTCCATTATGTCTCCTGAGTCAATCCCTGTGAAAAATCTTATTTTGCAGTGGTGCTCCTTGAATAATGATATCCTAACAAACACCTGTTTGTTTTCAATTATGCCAAATACATAAGTAAACAGACTTTGCCTATCTGCCTCCCACTGGGCAATGTGTAATGCACAGTTTCATAACAGACATTGCTGGTAGCCCTTGCAGAAGAAATTATTACACTTTTGTTGAATCTCTGTGCATGCAAGTCAGGATTTTTCTTTTATTATGTGTAGTATTTTATCTTGCCAAAATGCAGTTTCCCCCCCAGGGTCACAACTCCTAATAACACGAAATTACTACAATTACTAATGATTGTAATTAGGTTTTTTATTTCTCCATATTACAAAACTTTCAATAAAGATGCAAAATAGTTTCATTTCTATAGGAAATTCTACCAAAAGTGGAATAGAAATGAAGGTTGACTTTTGTCTCATTTCCTTTATTATTTTAAAGATCTTCTATATTCCATTTTTTATGCACATTTCAATATTGGAATTATAACTGATAAGTCAACATTTGTGTCTAGGAAATCAATACTTGTACTATTATCATTCCAGGTAGACAACAATATTTCAACTTTCATTTCTGAAGAATTTGTTAATCATTTATTCTGTTACTGCTGATATTGTAACTGTGTGATATTTTAGAACCGCTTACAATGTTAAGAATTAAGTGACTTTAAATTTGTAATTGCTTTAACAGAAGGGAAAGAGTCTGCTGAGGTTATTTTAAAGCCATCTGAGATATTTCAAGTTCATTAAATGCTAATGACATATAGGAATTTTCAGATATTTGGAAGAGGACAGTCCCTGTCTAACTTGACTGTTCATCTTTTGGTCCCAAGTTTTAAGGCATAAAGGACTGAAACTTGGTTGTGAGATGTATTTTTCTGAATTCTGGCTCACTTTATTTCTCACTTAACATTTTGGCTTTTAATTGTACTGGTCACTTGTAGTCTCTGATGACTCTGAACACTTTTACCCCGTTGGCTCTCCAGAAAGCAGAGCACAATTCTCGGAGCTGCTCTTTCCCTTCTGATATTTCTCCAGGATATATTTCATGTCTCATACTGTACATTTCCCAGTACAGTGATTAGTTACACCTCTGAATGTGTCAGGAGATGGAAACATGGCTCTGCTTCCTTCCATCACTTCTGGCCCTTTGCATAATACAGAGAGAAATGAGCTGTTTCTTCTGCAAGCAGTGGAACAAATCAGTAGCAATAGTCTCTCATGCCTCATCTGTTCTCTTATGCTGAAGAAGAAGATGGGACCTGGATCAGTTTTTCATTTGCACATCTATTCTGGGAATAGATAATTTGTTATGTAGAAGGCAGAGTTTCAGCATGACAGTGTGTTCACATCCCAGGGTGGGACAGGTTCTTTGATTTACTGAGTCAACCAAAGGCAGGAAACTCAGGGTCTCACCTTGGCTGCCAGAGATTCCCGTGGTATTGGCATCTTCAGGATAGGACTGATACAAGAGATTTCAGCTAAATCCTGCATCATTATCTTAATGCAGAATGCAGACAGTCATGGAAGGAGTTATATCCAGCCAGGAATGATTAGAGGACACCAAATCCCTGTGAGTAAGCATTCACTGGAAGCTTCCTGGAGGCCTGTGATATCTCACTGGAACTTAGTAAATAAAACAGTTTGGCTCCACGTAACCAACAGTCTCTCCTTGCCCTCACTTCTTTAAACTAGTGGCTTCCACAGGGAATTTTGAAACTCCAGAGAAATTTGTGTCTCCTGGTAAATAAGAAATGTATCAAGGATAATTTTGGAACTTTTCCACACTGAAGCCACATGTGAGTAGGATCCATGAGAAAAAGGAAGATTCAAGAGAAGAAAAAAGTTCTGTCCCTGAATGTCTGTGTCGCTGTCCTGCCAAGGACAGTGACGTGGCTGGGTATGTATGGTTCAAAACCAGCAAAAATGCAAATCCGAATTGCTACAAGGACTTCTGAAAACTGCTTTGTGCCTATTTTTCTGTAATATGGAAGTACCTGAAAGTGTGAATGAAGTAGAATTTCATGAGAGCCAAAGTGTGGGAAAGCAGGAAGACGCAAAGTTGTGGAATTGTAGAGTAATTGAGGTTGGAAGGACCAGGCTGCTCCAGGAGCCCTCTAAGGATGGAGGTGGCACAACGTTCCTGGGTCATCTGTTCCAACACTGGAATGACCTAAAGTGGAAACTTCTCTTCTTGCAAGTCGCGTTTGCTGTCTCTTGTCTTCCCAGCATGTGAAGAGCCCTGATCACCTCCCTGCCCCTTCTCTGCCGGGGCATGGAAAAGGAGATGTCAGTGGAAATCTCTGTGGTCTGGACTAACCAAGGAGTGTTCCTGGGCTCACCAAACCTGAGCACTGGTGCAGTGAAGCAGCCCCAGCCTGAATTTGTGCATCACATCTCAGAAATGTCCAGCTGTGCATCCCCCAGGTCCCACAGAAGGCAATGGGAGTGAGATGGAATTTAAAATTTAAAGGGAAGTTCAAAGGCAGTTAAATATGTTTTTACTCTCTAAATCAGAACTTTGAAACTTTTAGGCTTTGTTTTAGCTCCAAGTAAGCATAAAGGTACTTGAGTTGGCAGGTATGTGGATTTTTGTGAGCATATATTAAAAGGGGCAGTTCACTGGACTGATTAGCTGACAGGTATGATAAAATAATTTAAGTTTCTACATGCCTTTATTCAGAATGTTGTGCTGATGAATGCCTCTATTTCTCAAATGCTTAGCAGGCCCATAAAAGAGAATTTTGCCTTGACTTCAGTGAGTACATTTTAAACTGAAGTCAATTTTGGCTTAGATTTTCTAAATGTTAGAGTTGTTTCATCTTCAGTAAGCATGCTCATCAGCTCCTAAATAAATCTTTCATACTGCAATCAACTGATGGAATTAAAAGAAGAAAAATATTAAAATGCAGAAATCCGATATTAATTCATTTTAATCTATCATACTCAAGGGCAAATGAAGTTGATGGCCCATTTTTTAATTGATATATTGATTAAAATTTTGGAAGAAGTGGTGCTAGAATTCAGCAAAAATGATTGAGGTGGTACAAATGCTTATAAATCTGTCCCACATTGTTCGTGTTCTTTAATTGTAATTGTCTGATAAAACTTCCATCGGTTTCTGTAATTAACCTAATGGTCTAAATGAATTTCCAGATCACTGGTTATTCATTTCAATATAGAAAATGCCATTACAATGAGTTTAATTAATACAAAGTAAGTTCACAGTCCATTGTACCATTAGAATAGAATTATATTGTTTTAACTGTTTAAATTAGGAACATTTTTTCCTCTCATCTTGTTTGTCCCATTTATAGACTCGAGCGTTCATTTTCTATTCACACTTTACAATTAAAATATTTAAAACCCGACGCTCTTCAAGCCTCAAAATACCAGCGTAGATTTTTTTATTATTTTTTTTGTATTTATCGTTTCAACTATTTTTAAGCAGAATTCAGTCAGTGCCAAGCTCATAATCCCATGATATGCCCTGGAACATCTTATTTGTCTTGATATTCCTCTCACAGAAGTACATACGACAGATAAGCACTCACCAGAGGATCCTTTTGCTTTGCGTCAGACAGATATTAAAACAATAAACTATGTTGCCCTGGGATTTTGGCTTATGAGCAACCAGGAAGCAACAAGGCAAAGACGAGATGTTTTTGAAAGGCGGGAAGGCAGTTCTTTGGGAAAATTCCCTGGAAACCCTCGACCCCGTAATATCTTTGACAAGAGATGTTTTAAATGCTAAAGTTCTTTTAGAGCAAATCGGGGAAAGAGGCTTCATTCCTGCAGAGCAGACATTAGGAATGGTCCCAAATAACACTACTGATCCAAAGTTATGTGTTATGTGCCAGGAGAGAAGGAAAATCTATGGCACGACCTTGGAATATTAATTACATGATATGGGAATTTTACTTTTTATATATGTTCTCTATAAAAAATTTATCAACATTTAAGTATAACAGACATATGCACTAGTTTTAAAAAGATTTTTTTTTTCCCTCTGGGTGTTTTGTTTAATTCAGGGGTGGAGGATAGTTCAGGATCATGTTGATAGCTATAGAATAAATAAGGAAAATCATAAATACAAAGTATAAATATCATATCCAATAGTAGGATTTAGTCTCTTTGAGGACTCATTTTGTTACAGAAATAAAAATTAAATCAAACCTGTCTATGCAATATGTCTGTTGAATATCTATGCTTAGAAGTAGGTTACTTGGCTTAGGAATGTTAGTAAACTCCCTAAAAAATGCTTCATGAAGCTGTTTTCATGTCTCTTGTTTCAGCGAAGACATTCCAGGTTTTAATTTCTCTGGCATTACTAATGGATTGAAGGAAGACCTTGGACATTTCTATTATGTTCTGGGATATTTTCAATACCGAGAAGATTACACAGGGAAAATAGAAATTTTCCAAAGGTGATTCACAGTGAGCTTCTGAGCCAAATCATTAGTGGAAGCACTGGGTTTAGAAACCTTGATTCAGTTGATTTTTGTCAGGTTTAATCTGTTACACACATGTAATTACCTGAAAATTATATTGTAATGATGGTAGTTTTCTGATGGTATTATCCTGAGACTCCAAGCAGCTGCAGTGTGGGTGCTCCTGACCTTTGGAATACCCTTCTCTGGATTTTGTATGCAAGACATGATTGACCATATTCAGTCCAAATGGTCAAATATCGTTATGACATCAGTGATTCATTTATTCTGATTTTATCTTTACTTTTTTTTCTTAATTTATATGTTGCAATTTTACTGTTTAGCAGGCTTGCCATTTAGAATTAGAATCTGGGTCAGGAACAGTTTAAAAAACGAGTATTCATGTGGTATAAATAATTTGCCAGTGCTACAGTATTTCTGAATTAAATGTAAAAAGGTTCTGCGAACTAAATTTTTAATTGGTGTGTTCTCTCTTAGGCTAAATTGGAATGGCAGATCACTTCATCACTAATAAAATATGTATTAGTAGATTGTGTTTACACGTTGGTGGGTTTGTCTGCTTTTTTATTGCTTCATAGGGAACAGGTCGAGCACCCCTGCAAAGGAGCCTGTGATTGAGCCAACTTAACCTTTTGCAGGACTGTGGTTCATAAATGAGAGTGCAAAAATCCTGCCCAAGGGGAAGTGTCTACCCATTCGAGTAGAGCAATCACACATACAATTTCCAGGCCACAAAAAAATCTTATTACTGAACATTTAGGAGTCAAACTATCTTTTAATGTGCTTCCTGAATTAATTAATTGCCTTTATTTATGAAGTGAAGAGAATCACCTTGTAGTAACCATGAAAAATGTGCAAAGTGGCCTTCCTGTTTGTATGTTAAATACAGTGGGTTTAACTGAAAGTTTAAATAAAGAAGATGCCAATAGTAAGCAGGAAGGGAGTTGCTTTCCATGATTTTTTTCCCCTCATGTATAGAAGTGTCAAAGACTGAAAAATCATCACTTCCAGGGAGATGTCATCTCTTTTGAACTGTCTTTAGAAGGTTTTGAAACATTATTTTTGCCCATTGTGTTGGACCTTGCTTAGAACAGTTACACTACTCTGGATGCAGGATAACTCCACTGACTTCCAAGTCAAATAGTTATAAAGATAGTAAAAAACTAACACAATTGAGTAAAACTGTATTCATATTAATTATGTTATATTCTTGATTTAAGTATCAGCCTATTTTTAGCTGTAGTGAACCTCTTTGAGTTCTTTTAGTAGCACCACCTGAAATTCTTGTTACAGCATTTTTGGTGTTCTGTTTCACCATATATTGTCTTTTCTGTAACTATTTTGAAGAAGACTCTCATTTTACCTTCTGTCTGTCTGTATTTTAAATGGAGACTATTAAGGCATCAATAAGATACGTTGTAGTTATCCAAAAATATATAAATGTGGGTTTCATTTCACTCCCACAAATCTGTTCTTAAGGACCTTGCTGTTTGCACTCATTCTTCTGTTAATCTGTTTAATGATGGTGTGTCTGAACTAGCAGTTTTAAAGAGCTTTGTAAACAGACACGTCCTGAATTGTGTGTCACTGATTTTTTTTTCCCCCCACTTATACACAATCCTACATCTGGGTAGTGGGAGATGACTGGAAAGATGGGCATAACATTTTCAACAGTAGATTGTGGGGGGAGCATCTCTGTCCTTTAGTTCAAATAATAAAAATGGTGTGTGGCCAAGGACAACTGGGCAACTCAGAGGTCTTAACTGGGTGTTTTTCTGGTGATGGAGATTTGGCACTTGGCCACTGGCATTACTTGACACTAATCAATGAGTTAGGACAGTGAGATTTTTTTGGGCTTACTCCTTTCAGTATGCAGCTAAATAGTGAGAATTACATTTAGAATTATTTCGCATGAAGATGTTCAGTGTAATTGCACATCAGACCCTTTGTGCAGAGCCCTAGATCCAGGGTTCTGATGTTTCCTTAGCTCTGCTTTCTAGGTGCTGTGTGATTTTTAGTGCTAGGCACACACAGCTGACTGTAAATCTGAAATCATTCTGTCTGTCAGATATCAAGCTTAGTCTGTAAGTTTTGGTTTCAAATAAAGATGTACTTTATTGTCACTCTTCCTGTATTTTGTGATGGTTGTTGTTGAGTCATGGCTCTCAGAACCGTGCTGTGTACAGCAAAATTCAACCTGAATTTCACAGCTAGTAAGTACTTTTGAGGAATTAACATTTTTAGTATCTGTATGACTTTGCAGGTGCAATTCTTTGTTTTGACAATCTTTTCCATTATGGCTTGGATTAGGTTAACAGATGGGTCTTTCCTCTATTACTTCCTGCCTAAATTGTTTCCAACACAACAGCTTTCTGACAATCCTTTCTTTACAGTTTAATAATTCTGCTGAATTTTAGAAATCCTTGTGTCATCTAAACAGTATTTCTTGTCACTATATAATTGACTCGCATAAACATTCAAATCACTAAATTTTGTCATCTCTTTATAGGAGTGCTACCCTTTATCCAGCTTTCCCCAACCCTGACCTTTTCCCTTTGTCTCAGAAACAATGTTTAGCACAGGGGATTTTTTTTTTTCCATTTGCTTGGAACTTGTACATGTCCAACAACCAGGAAGAGGAGACAAGATATTGATCACTTTGATTATCTATATTTTAAGATTGTTCTTTAATTTAAGATCAAATGTTTTTTCTCTGATTCCTACTGTTTCTTTTCCCTTATGGCCTCTGTGCTTTGTTTTTATCTACTGAGCTTTTTCTTGTTTGTTAGTAATTTCTTTTGTGAAAAGTCTTCTGTTCTTTGTACCTCAACTATTTGTGATTTCAGCTATGCAGTACTCTAATTTTGATATTAAGTACACCATAAGTAATTTCACCACCAGTTAGAGCATTTTTTGATTTGAAGTTGTTAGTTGGTGTAATATTGATTTAGCAAAAAATCTCTCAACCATCTTGGCTGTTCCTTTGTATCCTTCCTCATCCTCCATTTCTTGTTGCTTGTTATTAGAAATCCCTTGATACCTGAGGGGTTCAGGTAGCTGCATATACAGCCCAATAAAAGAAGGGTGAGATATATGGGAATTTGTGATCATCACAGAATCACTAAATGACCGAATTTCAGAGGGGCTGAGGTTGGAAGGAACCTCTGGAGGACTTGTTGTCCATCCCCTGGTGCTTGAGCAGCCTGTCCAAGACCGTGTCCAACCAGCTTTTGAATATCTCTAGGAATGGAGTCTCTACAGCCTCTTTGGGCCCCTGTACCAGTGCTCGGTCACCCTCATGGGGACAAAAAGATAAAACTGTTTCCGTGCTTTGGCATCACAATTTTGGTCAGAAAGTTATAAGTTAATGGCAGATAATGGTTTCAATATACATGGAAACCAACAGTGGATCGTTTATTGGTAGAAGAGTTGAAACAAAGGAAGGCAGAGAAAAAGAGTAATTCCATATGTACTTAAAATAATTACAGAGAAAAGTAAGTGTGAAGTCAGTATATGCAAGTCATTATTGAAATAATGGATCAATTAGATCTGAAAACAACTTTAAACTAAGGATAACAAAATGGAAAGTTTTGTTGGAATAAATTGTCTTCCTATAATTTAACATAAGAATAAGCACATTAAATAGGTTGCTTTTTGGTGAAATATTTAATGTACCTTTTTCGAGTGCATTTGGTTATGTTGGTGATTTGGTGTGGAAAAAACTAAAAATCTGGTTTTTTACATATATGAGACTGAAATAGTTAAAAACATTTCTAGAAATATTGGCATGTTTAAAAAGTTTCACCAAATCGATGTGAAATTTGGTGCTAATTTGGATTTGAAGAGAAACTTAATGCAGTAGTGTTGTGTAAAGGGATTCAATTACAGTGTGCAGTGTTTTGTAAGTAACTGTCTTGCATAAAAAAGTTAATTAATCAGGGCTGTGTCGATTTCCTTGTGCCATGTCAATTAGCAGCAAGGTAATTAATCACTAATCACCCAGCGTGCAGCTAACTAAGGGACAATCCAGGAGCCATTTGTTGTTATTTTTTTTCCAAATTAATGGCACACAGAGCCATGAAGAAACACATCTTGCCTTTCATAATATTTTTATCGACAGTTTTGCATGTTGTAATAGACTGCAGCAACAAGCAGCTGTAGTTCAATGGAATATGAATATTAAAGAAACAAATGAGAGCAGATTTATAGGCCATTGCTTTTCTGTTATGTCAGTTTTGAGATTACACTGAGCAAATGAACAGTGAAAAATTACTCTTCCATGTGGAGAATGGTGATTAGACTTGTACATTAATTAGAGATTTTTGTTTTCCTTTTTAATGCATTTCAAATGAGTGTCCCCTATAAGTAAGGGTTTCTCCAAAATACGGATTTATTCATGCCTAAACAACAGTGTATAATACTGACATATACTTTGCTCCAATAGTAAGGAAATAATTGTTCTATAATTTTAAGTATGTTTCAAAAAATAAATAGATAAATAGAAATAAAAACAAGTGACCAGTTGTAACTGGTTTTGATATATATGGCAGGTTTCCTTTGAATTCAGTTAATTCACAACTAGATCCCAGGGAAAATCCTCTCATAAAAGTGACAGGTGAAGAACTGTATGTTCAGCCTGCTAATTTTAAACACTCTGAACTTTCTAAAGGTGGGGTTTTTTACCCTGAAATTTTAACTGTGTATGTGCGTGTATATAAATATATATATGATTTAAATGCCTTTTTATGTTAAAATCTGTAGTAACACATTTTACTGGCAGTGTACTTTGGTCTGTGTATTTAAATGCACACATCCTCTTTAACACAGTGTTTATAATTCTTTTAAAGAATGCCACTTAATAATACTTATTACTATTACAGTGAAGGGAAAACACAGCATACATTGGGCTAAACTGCTGATTCTCTTCCTGAAATCTCAGATAACATCATATAGATTATTCTGCTTAGCTTTTCTCAGCGTGTTACCCATTATATCTCTTTGGTTTTAATTTATTGTTTTTCCTCGACAGGGGTCCTCCTGAACTCTGGGAATAATGTAAATGTGTCTCCCTGCCTTTGTAGCAGTTAAACTGTGCTGCAGTAAATTAGCTATAAACTGATGCAAACATGATGTAACATTAAAATTCTTCACCATAAAGCATTTGCAGACTCTTGATGGGAGATGACCTGCTAGTTTGTGCAAAGGAGGAGAGATGAGGAGTGATGAGAGGTAGATTTGTTCATCCATTTTGATGGCACACCTTTCTGGGGGCATATGGCACTCTCATACAAATTCCAACCACAGCACAAATGGGAAGAATAATTGCCCATTAAAATGGCTGTATATTTTTATGGCTTTGATACAAAATCTGCCCCCTGTTGTTTTTTGCATCTGCTGCTCTTTCATCTATCCCAGAGCTTTAAAACTTTAATACACAGTGTATAACCCTTAAGTATTTTTTGCCAGGTTATATCCCTCTTTTTGGGAGCTCGAGCTCTGTCATTGTTCCTCTAGTCTTTGTTTTCCCAGGCCTATGGTGAGATGTGGTGCCTAGAAAGTCCACCTCCCTGTCCTATTCATTTAATACAAAATTAGTAAAACAAATGCTTCTATTGCATCTTCTGGGACAAATTAAGATTTGATTAAATTTCATCTGTGAACACAAAGATTAAGTTTGTCTTCCTCATGCTCATATTTGTTTTTTGTATAAAATTGTTAGTTACCTAAATTTTACTGATATACTAACAAGAATCCTTTTAATTCCAGAGGCTTTTTAATTTGCTTAAATGTTGTGATTTGCTGACCTGATTTCATGTTTGAGATCTAAGCTGAAGTTCAGTGGAGGAGGTGTCCTGA
This sequence comes from Pipra filicauda, assembly GCF_003945595.2. Lineage (NCBI taxonomy): Eukaryota > Metazoa > Chordata > Aves > Passeriformes > Pipridae > Pipra > Pipra filicauda. Next base: position 2,542,729 of record NW_024104909.1, read on the forward strand.
CAGTGTTTCCAAGTTTACAAAGTTTAGGAAGAGAGAACCCAATATTCATTGTAGTAATACATTTTAAAATTTTAACCTTTCAAGTATAAAAATAGAACAAATAAGTTTAAAGAAGAAATCTCACCAGCATGATGTTCCTTAAAAAAATCATTTAGGCTGTAGAAGAAGATGATTTGTATGCTTTCGGATAATTATATGAAGCAAAGCCAAGCACTTCCACAGCATATTGCTTATACTCTAATTTTTTAATTTGAAAAAGTAAAAGTGCAGTTCAACTGTAGGAACTGAATTTCTGTGGTTGCTCTTGTAGTCTCATTCATATTTGAATAGTTGAATGAATAATTATAGAACTGAGGGGCTATTAGATGAAATTATAAGTTGTCTCTATGGCTTGATATTTGACCACATGCTGTCCTTAGAAAAGTCTTTTTTTGTTTTAACCTCATATCATCAATGTGTATTGGGAGAAATCTGCCTTTTGTGTGTCACAGATCAGAAGGATTCCAGTCATCAAATTACTTTGATGATTTTAAGCCACTTTTGCTTAGAAGTGGGCTCAGATGCTTCCCTGCTGAGAGTCAAACACATTTTCAACCCCATTATAATAGCATTTTCACTGACTGAGTTGCAGCACTTTGGCACTCAGGCACTAAGGAAGGTTGACCTACAAACTGTAAGTCATTAAAATCTTTCCCCCTCCTGGCTAGTATATTCATTACTTTTGGGACTGGTTAATAGCATTTAATGCTTCCTGATGGGACAACTCTTTTCATAAAACTGTTTTTATGAAGTCCATTCTTCAGTTGTGTTCTAATGGTGCCACTTCTGCTGGTTATTTTGGGGTGAGGATATTAAAAAGTTGGTAACAAAATAAATTCTGTGGTTACTACATATTCCTGACCACCTGATTTCTCAGCTGGCCTGAACTAGCACAGTGTTTTTGCTCTGAGCTGAAATCTAGGGTGACAAGACTTGTTGCTTATTTTTCCTCTGATCTTAATCTTTAATGTTACTACCTGGAAATAAAAGGCATGTTTTCAGATACTCTGATTTTCAGATGGACCCAAATCAGTTTTTTGGGATGGATATAATTCTGTTGTGCTTAAACTCAACTGTTAGACCTCACTTGATCATAAGACCTTGCAATACTACTCTCAGTCCCATGTTTCTCTTGTTTAGTTTCCATCCCATCTGATCCTCTTCCTGCCAGAACTGCAAATCCCTGCTCTGCCTTCTACTAGTTGCTTCTACAAGCTTTTTTAGTGCTTTGCTTTACTTTAGACATTTTATGTTCCATGACTTTGTTGGAAGGAAACAATGCAATGCAAGCACAGCAAAACAATTAGGTTCCTTCAGGCTTTTGATTCTAACACCTCTTTGGGTTGCAGATCCTTTGGAAATGGTGGAAATCACTGTCCTGTCTTAGCATCTCCCAGGAATGCTGTGCCACTATTCCAGGGTTTGGATTTGATAGGCACTTGGGGGCTAAGTGACTTTTCCTGTTGGCTCTGTTTCTTGCTTTTTCTCCTCTTTCATAAGATAAAGCCTTCTTTCTCATAAAAATGTAATTTTATATATATAATATATAAATATATATACATAATATATAAATATATATACATAATATTATTTTTGGCTCATTCATTGATGGGGCATTCTGCTTTTCCAGTGACATTTCTTTGTAGAAAGTATTCAGTGCCAAAGATTTGAGGTCATTGGCCCTTCCTATAGTTCTTTCCAAGGTGTGACCATGACAAATACAGAGCTGGATTGAAAGGTAGAATTCAAAGGCTAAAAAATGCTCTCAGAGCACATTAAGAGCTCACACTTTCACAGAGGTGTATCCTCAGTGTCTCTTGCATTTAAATATGACCATTTAAATGTGTTGTTTGTATTACCTATTGTAAACTATTTAAGGAATTCTCACTCACAAACACATTCTCTAAGGGACTGAAGTGAGCAAGGCACCACGTGGTCCAGCCCTCATGTTTTTCTCATGCATTGCTAATTTTCATCTATAAAATTTTATTTATTAGACCCCTGCACCTTTTATTTGTTTGGTTGTATAGGCAGAGAGTTCACTCTATCAAAGGAACCACAGCATAGACTTGTAGATCTTTCTGCTGTAATTATGTCTTCAGTCCACTGAAAACTACATTTTACATTTTCCTAAGTATATTGTCTTAATTTTTACCCAGGACTGTATACATGGAAAGGAAAAGGACAAAAGTTACATAGTTTCAGCAGTAGGTCATAATTCTAGAACTCCTATATTTGTACTGTTCAATATTCAGTGTTATTGAATATGCAAAAGTGCTTACAGCATTTAAATCTGTATGATATATATTTGTTTTTTCTCAAAAGAATGCTTTCTATTAGTATTTATTTAACACTTCTTAAATACTGTTGCTTGCAAAGTTATCAACAGTATATTGAGTTCTGCAAGTTCATCTTGCTGATTTTGACACACATTCTTATTACAGAAAGGAATAAAAATCTGGTATTTGCACTTTTTAAGACAGTTCTAATTTATTTGTATTGCTGTAAGGTTGGTTTATATTGTATCACAGACAAGTAAATCTTTGCAGAACTTACTGTATAATCTTTTTGTCAGTGAGAAGGACCTTGCAAAGCCCCACAGCAGTAAGGCAATAGTGGAAAGTCACCACAATGACAATATTTACCTTCACATGTTCAGCCAGCAAGGCCTATGAGTTGTGAATTTTTCATTTCCTTTTTCAAATTCAAGGCTTCTTTTAAAATTTATTACCTAAACAGATGAAAGACCAAGGAGGTTTGAAATAATTGTTTTTCAGATTTGAAAACCTCAGTGTTTTATACATCATTATTTCCGTTTACTTACTCCTTATTAGGGCTTTAAAAAGAAATGTTTATTTCTTTTATCTCTTTATTTATAAACTAAAAAAAAAAAAAAAAAATCAGCATAGTGAAGCACAACTGATGCAACCTGAGTGCCACAGAGCTGGATTTGATTTTTTTCTGTCTCACTGATTAATTCATTCAAGAAATACCTGTTCTAACATTGAGAAACAATGTATGTACACAGGAGACATGAAATAATGAAGTCTGGTTAAAAAAAAAAGCAGAGAAAGAAAAGTGTAAAGTTTGTTTGGTTGCTGGGTTGGATTTTTGTTTCTTTTTATAATTAAAAGTTTATTAAGAGTACAGTTTTACAGACATTTTACAGAAAAAAAACCCCAAGCCTCTAAGTAATACTGTATTACTGTTCAATTTCTGATTAAAATATTTTAAGTCTCACATGGAACTATAATTAATATTTACACTTAGTTGCAATGACAATATAAAAATGTCTGGGTTAATTTCTTTATTTGCTTTAATTGCTTCTATTTGGTCTGAATATTATCTGAATTCAGACAGATATTTCTAAACTATGCAACTCTTGCCTTTGAAGGAATGAAAGGTACTGTTATGAATGTGGTACAACCCAAAAAAAACCAGAAAAGAGAGAGAAAACTCTTTCTTTCCATGGTTACACAGTTAAGACCCAGTTAATAATCAGCTCTTGAACAAAAGCAAAGCTCTGTTCAGTTGCCAAAATCACTGGATAATGTAGATGACCCGAGGTCACCTAAATGTCTGATGTCTCACCCTCACTCAAAATAGAGCTGACTTTGGAAGGCAGATCCAATACTACGATGCAAATGTCTCTGACCTTATGAGTTGGAGCCTGAACTTGGACCTCAGGAGTCTCCTGGCTGAACTAGCCAACATTCTTTTTAATAGTGTGCTCTAAGAAACTGAGAGCCACCTCTGATAACATCATCCAAATTCCCAGTTTGTCCTGTTTACATACAAAGATTTTCCGTGTAAAGACGATCTAAAAGACTAATAATTTACTTATTTGGTGACTCCCTCGTCCAGTTACAGGTAATAAGCATAAACATGCTGCTTACTTCAGAACACTGGACCTGAATGTTGCCCGTTAATCCCTGTTTTTTTTCCCCCTGCAGTGCCAGGATTTCCCTACCCTGCTGCGACCGCAGCTGCCGCTTACAGAGGTGCCCACCTACGAGGCCGAGGTCGCACGGTGTACAACACGTTTCGTGCAGCAGCTCCCCCTCCTCCTATTCCAGCCTACGGCGGGTAAGGAGCTCAGTTTTCCATGCCTTTAGCATGGAGCTCAGTTTTCCACACCTTCCAGCATGGGTTTCACAAGGCTACACACTTTTATTTTTGTGGTTTTTTTTTTTGGCCGTGGCTCACCGCCGACACCAGGCCCGGGCTGCACCTTGCCCAGGGTGTTGAAAAATGACTGTAATTTGTACTGCCATGGTTGGTGGCCTCAAGCATTTCAGATGTCACATGTTGTTATGTAAATGCTCTCAGAAACGGGGAACGCTTTGGAACGGAGAAATCGTTTCGGCTAAAAGATGTATTTTTGATGATTGCAAACATCTGGTTATTAAGGAGGTTGGATCAAGTTAATCCCTTTTTCTTCAAATCGTCTACTGAAAGTTGTCTCTGGACCTGAAAGCTTAGTGCTGTATTTATTTTATTTTTTTTATTGCAGTTTTCTTAGTTTTTCCAATTGCCACCTTTGCCATGATAGAAATCTGGGATGCTTCTCTCAGGACCATGGTTTTGGAGTATGTTTGCCTAAATAATGCCTTAAGATTTCCCTGTCAGTGACCTGCATTTACTAAAACCAACCAGTAAACTAAGGAACAAAGAGGAATTCATAGTAGTAATTTCTAGAAATTTAACAATCTTTATTTCAGAAGATGATTGGGATTTTAAGTGTATTTTTGAGGGAAAGAAAGAAGAAATAAACTCTCCTATAGCTCTGCAAATGTTGACACAGAAGGGCTTTGTATGCTGCGTGTGATGTTTAAAAACCCTAAAAACATTGATAAAAGATTTTCAACTGTTAAGAAATTGGGAAACCTGCAAAATCAGAAAACTTACCGGATCTCAGGCCAGAGTAGCATTTTGTCCTGAAAATTTGAAGTGGATTTGCTGCCACCTCTCTGTAAAGCAGCCAGATCTTCCTGAGAAGGGGTCAGGAAGGGTTGGCACAGGCAGCAAGGGAAGGTGATCTCGATCTCTGCCCACACTCAAATCCCATTCAGGAGCTCATCTGCTCCCACAGGGAATATCCTCTTGTACAGGAGCTGGCAGCAGAGCCTCTTCTTCTCCTGCTCCATTCCTTAGGCAAGTTTGCTAAATCTCATCAGTCAGCCTTCAGGCTGAGTTTTCAGGGATATTTAAGACAGGCAGTTTCACCATTCCATCAATTCTGGCAGTTATTATGTCAGACAAATTAGATGTTCTGAAAATGAATATACAAATGATGCCACAAAATCAGTTTATTTTGTAAAAGTGTGCTCTGTTGTTTTATGTAAGTTTTTCGTAAGCAAAATAATATTAATTTAATAAGCAAAACAGTATTGCCACTACTGCAGGAAGGCACTGTGGTTTCTGAAGATTACCTGAGTTACCTTCAGGCAAGGATGGTGTCCCACCAAGGTTATCCTACTGTTGCCCAGACTCTCATTTAGAGTTAATCAAGGTATTGGACATGGCAATGATGGGAGCAAGTTTAGAATGTCCAACATTCAGATTTCAGTCAGAATGTCTCAGCTACCAAGTGGATACTGCATATAAAGAAAGTGGATTCTCGGTCTCTAGCTCATTTAAAAATAAATTCTTAAATTTGAACATAGAATGCAATATGTAGTGAGACAGCAACATGGGTCATTGCCAATGGCATTAATCATGATGGCAATAATCATGATTAACACCTTAGTTTAATGTGAAGTCATGAAGTTATATAAGAAAATACCTACCAGTATTGGATAATACTTTTTCGGTTAGTATTTGCCAAATGAGTAAATACTTTCTGACTAGTAGGTAACTTAAATTTGCCCTAATTTAAGAGGCCACGTGGGTGCTCTCTGTGTATATGTATGTGGGGTAGCTTTTTTTTTACAGATTTTTGTGGTTCAGTTAGTACAGTGACTCAGCAGAAAGAATTACATTTCCAAGTGCCATACATGTATATCCTCATGTAATTGTGCTGCTCGTTTTCAGCATCTTTAGGCAGTAAGTTAGATGTGCAAGTGCTGAGAAGTCCTGTTGTGAGCCAGTACAGCAGTTGTGCCCTGCAGTCGGGTTCAGCAGTGTTCCAGCTGAGCTGGTTTCCAAGGGGTCAGCTCAGCACTCTTCCATCCTTCTGCAGGGTGGTTTCACAGTCAGGTTGGATGAGTCTCATTTCCTTCATGGCCTGTCCTTAAAGCTTCAGAGTGAGCCACGTGTTGCATGGCTCAGGAGTCACATCTTCTCACTGCCCTGAGTGCTCCCAGCTGTCTGAGATGGACCCTTGGTAACCCAGGGCCCACCTTCCCAGTCTAAAGTGATTTGACTCTGCCAAAGTTTTCAATTACTAAGCCCTGTCCTAATTCAGGGAGGTTGTAGCTCAGATATTAGTCAGGCTTAATTTTCTCCATCCACCTCTGGGTTATAATAAAGCCCTGCTTTCTGATGCACAACACAAATTGCCCACTTCCATAATTAATGGATCAGTGCAGGAATAATGCATATCTGTGTTGCACTGATCCACAGCTGGATTAATAAAGCTTCATTCTGACATAATTTCTCTGGCCTAATGTGTTAGATCTTGTGCTATAACTTCACTGATGCAGTTTGGAATTCCTTTGTGATACTTTGTTCTGCGCTCACCCATTATGTAATCTGACCTATTAAAGAAGCAAAAAAAGGAATTTTCATCAGCAAAAATCCTTAATCAATGAAAATAAATTATAAGAATGTGGTTTGCAGTCACAATGGGAGTAGGAGTTGAGAAGAATTACAGAGATAATAAAGAGATCACAAGGAATGAATCAACTCAGAGAAGGAAGCAAACAACTTGGAATATCATTTGTTGATAAGAAAAATGGAAAAAGCTTTAAATGCTGTTTTGCAATTAATTTAGTAAAAATTTCTCATTTTTCACCCAAAGAAGGAGCCCAGCCTTACAGCCAAGCAAATAGTTTCACACTTAAGTATTTTCAATCATTAGAAAAACCCCACACATTTTCTATAATGACAGATATAATTTTAATTATAAATTTACATTGAGTTCCACCAACATTTAGTTAGAAAAATATTGCTTTTCTTTTCGAAAAAGAACTTAATTGTAAAATATAAATCTGAAGTTTGAAATTACCTCTTTTATTTTATTTGATTAACCTTAGGAAGCTTATTGCTGAGTAATACCTGATCTGAAATAATCTCCTTCACACTTCCTTGTTTATATTACATTGTTTTGGAACTGAAGCCGAATTATTTTGCTTTGAAGTTGAAAATCAGCTGTAAAGCTGAGAGCATGTATTCCTTAGACTGACACTGATCTCTGAGCAGCTCTGCCCCCCAGGTCCCTGCTCTCTAACAGGTTCCTTCTACTCAGTCTGCCTGGAATCTGTAGTTGTTCTTCTTCACTGGTGTCCTGTTTGGTAGTGACTGTGACCTTTTCTTAGAAGCTGTTTATTGACCAAGTTAGGAAAGGCAAGGAGTCCCAGGCTCAAAGGAAATCTAGATTTTGTGGTCTTAAGGCAAAAGAAGTTCGTGTGGTTCCTACTGAAAGCTCTGCTGTGCCTCCCACTTACTGGGGAACAGAAGACATGGGACTCTTTGCTAGGTCTGAGGAAAATTGTTGAGTATAACCATATTCCAGGCCATTTTTTTCTTATAAATCAGAGAACAGCACACATGCTTTAAAATGTGTCATTTAAAAATGAAATTACTGCTCATGAGATGCATAACTTTATCTCAATAATTAATGGATCCTTTACTTACGAGTGAGGCATTTCACTAATTCCTTGAGCTAGCATCTTGTTTATCAGCTCATGGAAAATACTTCCATTTTAGCACCTGTGGCATCCTCTCTAATGCCTTGTCACACTAGAATGTGCAGTTTAGTCATAGCTGCGAATGTATAATTCATTTATGTCCCATCAAACCTCACTGACACTGAAATGAGGGAGTAAAAACTTTTTTTGTGTAAGAATACTGAGTGCTGAAATTTAGAGTGTGGAGGTCTACATTGCAGGGAGAGCTCAGCCTTGACACTGCAGGAGAGGGGAAACAAGGGCTAGTGAGGTTCTGTATGACATGAGTGGAGAACAGCAGTCAGAGCCTGTCCCTACAGGAGGATGTTGTCTTGGCTAGGAAAGGTACTCCTGGGGCAGATTTTGGATTTTTTTTTTCTCTTTGGCAAACTGTTGAAAGCAGGCTAACTGATTTTAATACCTGTAACTTTTTTTTGGCCTCTGTAGCAACTAGAATGTCAGCATTCCTTGAAAATCATTCACCAAACAGGAAAACAAGATGAATATGAAACTCCACCTTTAATTTGCTGTCAAGAAAACCCAGAGTCACTGTATGTCTGGTAGTATAGCAGATAGAAGTATTAGTAAAACTTGTGTTCCAGCATGATTTGTTTAAAGTTCTTCACAGGTTTAGAGTGTGATGACTTTGTATTCTGTGTCCCCTCTGCTCCTTTCAGTTCTGCTGAAGCTAACAGAGCTTTCAGTCCATACCTCCACTTCTGGTGTCTCTCCTGGGAAAACAGGAGATAGGAGAAGTAACAGAGACTATTCAGAAATTGTTCCCCTTGCTAAAGTAAATGTTTTCAAGTGCTACAGTCTAGCTGATTCAAAATGAAAGAAAAACCAGCTTTATTTTCCAACACTTATTCTGAATTTAAGAAAGAAGGATGATTAGTATACACTACTACACCTCCTGTGGTAGTTATGGGTTTTTTCCAATATATTTCTTTAGGCTCACAGAAACTTCTTCTTACTTTGGACTCTGTATTTTGTGTATTTGTGCAATTGTTACAACAAAAAATGTTTTTTGCCAGTGCATAGTGATTTATGTCTGCCAGCTTTGTTCTCTGCAGCAATGCCCTCAGTTAATTTTCCAAAGCAGATAATGTAACTTGTTCATGGCAGAAAATGTTCAAACTGAAAGTACAAGAACCTGGAATTAGAGAACATTCTAAAAAGTTGAAACTGCTTCATACAAGAGCTTCAGTTTTCTGTTTACAACAGTGAAAATGGTGCCATTACAGTGTTGAAAGGTGCTACATTAATTATCAGTGTTTGGTTTAAATAAGGCTGCAGTTGCATCTCTTCTATCATTTGTTTCATGAAGGCTTCATGTGAATGGTTTCATGGAAAAGGTGATTTCCAGAGCAGGAGCTGGATAATGTGTAGGACAGAGAAGGTGACCCTAACAGCAATTAAAAAACCAGAACCTCTCTTTTTTAGTTGTGATGGAGAAGTGATGGTGAACTGCAGACATGATTCCTATTGCAAATAATAAAATGATGGTTGTAATGCCCCTTTGTTGCCCTGAATCCATCACTCCAAGGCTCTGAATGTGCCTTAGGTTGTCCATGTCACCCTGTGCAGGACGTGTGTGTGGCTGAGGGCCACAGATACTCAACTGCCATGAAGTTACTCAACTAAGGTTTGTGCAGTCCAGAACTGTTGTTTTATGTCATTGATAGATTATTCAACTCAATTCTTTTGAAAGATGAGGATAGAAAATTATAATGAAGACAGATGTAGTCCTCCCAGGATATTTTAAAGGCGGAATCTAAACTAGTAAAGAGTTTGTCTTAATATAGTTACAAAAAATGATTATAAGACACAGAGACTTAAATAAAGGAGGTAAACCCATGAAAGTCAGATATATAATACCTGGTGAGGAAACAGGTTCATATTTATAGAAAAATAATTTCAGGAAATTATTGCCACATATGATGTTATTTAGATGCACATTTTCTTATTAAATCAAGACTTCTCAATTCTCTGAATTTTCCTTAGCACAATAAAATTATAAAAAACAACTGAATAGATGCCCTGAATTTGTTGTTCTTTTTTTAATGCCCCCGGGTAGCACATTAACACATCATCTATTCCTGGGTGAAGTAATTCAGATTTCAGTAATGTGGTTATTTGAAGACCCTGTGTTGGTTTATAAGGAGCATGATTTATCTGTCTGCCAAGACAATTCTTTTTAATATAAAGTGTAAAAGGAGCTGTGGTAAGAGGGGTCCCCGTGTGATGCCTTCAATCTCTTCCCATGCTTAAGACATATCATCTGTTTTCTGCCTACAGCTTCAGAGAGAGGAAAAGGGGAGATAAGCCAAGCAAATTACCCTTTGGAAAATTATATACTGAAGTTCTTGGTGTTTTACACTTTGTCCCTTGGGTGAAGGATGCTGTTAGAGAACACAGTTGCCTCCACTGGCAAGATTCAGTCATAGGAGTCAATGAGTGACAAGGACAGTGAATAGAGGAAATATTCTCTGAAAAATCTATGAAAGTGTGAAGAATTCCTTTTCTTCAAACTTCAGGAGAAGCAGAAGGGGTTTTATTTAACATCACTATCGTAATACAAGACCAAAGGGAGGAAATAAGATAAAACCAGCTGATTCTTTTTTGTAGTGCAAGTCCTGTTTGGGACTGTTATACTCAGTTACCTGATTCCATCATTTGATCTTAATATTGGCCATGTTAATGATGGAATTACACATATATATCTCATTTTAGAGATAGGTACATTTTTTTCAGCATAGTATTTATGAAGTGATTGTATTTTTAGAGTTCAAAATAAGCTTCTGTCTGTGCATGACTGAGAGTTATATGTAAAAGGAAGACTGAGGTGGATGAAGGAACCTATCCAGGGTTACAACCAGCTGCACTTAGTAATGAAATATTTATCAGCCCCATTCATCTTCCCTGTATATCCACAGATCACCACGAGGAGGAAGAAAAAAAGGTCCCCTTTCTGACACATAGTCTCTCATTATGCATTATTTTCTGAGTAGCAATGTTTAATAATAATTGAGAGTAGCATGTTTTAATGTCCTGTGGTAGGTTGACCTTGGCTGGCTGCCAGCCCCTCACCCAGCTGTGCCCCCCTTCCCCAGAGTACAGGGAGAGGAACTCAAATGGAAAAGCTCTTGGGTTGAAGGTAAAGGCAGGGACATGGCTCACAAATTAACATCATGGGCAAAACAGACTTGAGGAATGAATATAATTTAGTGCCTTTTGAAGTGCAGTTGGATGGTTAGAAACAGAGACAGAACCTAAACTACCTTCCCCCAATTCCTCCACTGTTTCCCAGCAGGAGTGGACAGGGATGTGAGGAACTGAGGGTTGTGGTTGAGGGATCTTCATCTTCAGCAAACTTAGTATAATTTGTATATCATCTCATAAAAGTCCTTCCATGTTGTTCATGATTGTGTGCTCCTACCTCACAGCCATGTGGAAAGTTTTATTTCTTACTTGCAAACAGGTGTAAGAAAACCATGGAATGTCTCAAAATAATCAGAATATCAAACCAAAATGAAGGTACAATGCAATGTAAACAACAAGCTCCTTGAAAACTGCCAGTGTAGACTGGGTTTTGCCTATTTTGTTCTGCAGACATAATAAATAAAAAAATACACGAGTAAAGGTCTGACCTCACTGAAACAAATGGCAGACGCTCTGATTTAAGTGGAGCTGAGTTTTCACACATTATTATTCCACAGCAAACTTTTATCATCAGTGTGGTTTTACCCATGTCGCTTGTGTGCATGTATGCATATTTATGATTTTCTCAAGTGATTCTGACTTAGACACATATCAGCTCAGCCCTGTGGGTTTTGGTCATTGACCTCAATAGATCACTTATATTTCTGACATGAAAATTCTTGTTGGAATTGCAAAACAGCTCAGACTAGCAACTTGGTAATAACTATTATTCCTAGATAATAGTATTCCCAAATTGAAAATACTGTTGCAAAAAAACCCCTATTGTGTGCTCTCATATTTAGCTCTTGAAACAGCTTGGGTTGATTCTGATAGTGGAAATACCCATTTGAAGTTGCAGAACTGCCAAATGAATGTAAAATTGCAGGAATTACATAATGTGTGTAATTGGTAGGCCACTGTTGTGTAGTTCCAGTTTTATTTAGTGTAATCATTTAAACTGTCTTTGTCATACTGTGTCATTTATCCTGAAGGGTTTAGAATCTGAAATTTGCACTACATGCACTGATGACTTATCTTAGCTGAAATACCACAGTCTCTTGGTGAACTGTTAACAGCAATATAATAATACCAACATTTTTTGAGGTAGGAAGTAGTAATGTATCCAACCAAAACTGCAGGGGACCTCAGAACCATTGGCATGTTCACTTTGATTTTCATTTTGAAATGATCAAGTAAGGAAAGTTAATATTTTTTTTTTCATAAGAATAACACCATGACATTCTCAACAGACCTGTTGTCACTATGGGAAATGTGCATCAAGCCAACAATGCAGAACCTATGGATTCTCTCACCTCTGTGTGCATTGAGGTATTGAGATTTGACCCAGTGCATAGAATATCAACAGCATAATTATTTCACCCACTCCTCTCAACATAGAAACTTATGCTGTGTTTTGTTTTCCATCTAAGTAATGACAATTACGTCTTTATTTCAGAGGGTTGGCATAATTGCAGGACAAGGAAGTAGCACTTCAAGAGTTAGCTTTTTGTTAATGTATTGAGACTGATTGTAGGATTGGCCCACTGAAAATTTTTATAGAAAAAAAAAAAGGCAAGAAAAAACCCCTCAGCCTTATCACAAGTTTTTTCCAATCCTGCCATGCTTTGTCTCCCTTTGACCAAGCATTTGGCCCTCTCTATAAGTGGATGTATTTGGTACAGTTTCACTTCTGATAATTACCACCAACCTCCTTAACCAATGTGAAGAGTGCCTTCCTTCCCCCTTCCCTCTGTTCTTGTGACAAGACTAACCTCAGCTGTGCAGGGGTTGGTGGCATTTGCATGTGGAAATGCACTAATATGGATGTTTTTCTTTGTGTGTGCATCCTTGCAGTGTTGTATACCAGGATGGATTTTATGGTGCAGACATTTATGTAAGTATTCATTGATGTGCATGCTGTCCTTGTACATTACCAGAGTCATTCTTTTTACAAGTTTGCTGCCTAGCTTGACTCTGTTTTGTCTATTTACCATCCCTTGCCTGTCAGAAAGAATTGAGAAGAATATCTCTCACATTGGAAGACCTTTCTGTTCATTACATCTATCATTGTTCAGTGGAGCTGAATTAACTCTTCAATCAAATGCTGAACGAATGCAAAAAGATGTGAAAAATGTGTGTGTGTGTGTGTGTGTGGAGGGGTGTCTCCCTTCATAATTGAAGTTCAAAAAAAAACCAAAGCAAAGCAGAAACATTCTTTTGCAAATCCCCAAAAACTCTTTTTTAAAAAAAAATCAAGGCAAGCTGAATATTATTAATACTTGAACTATGAAAATACTTCACGAAGAGATATAAATTTCCCAAGTCCAGCCAACATTGGGTATCTGTAGGTGCCGGGGTGATAGTAGAGCTTAATGACATAGTAAGTTTTAAGATATGGCTGTGTATTGTCTGTAATCTGAGTAGATTTCCAGCTGCACTTTGAAAATCCACTTATTTCAGTTTAAAGGAAATGGGTAGAGACTGCTCATGATATAAGTGGATTATTTGTTAGGAAAGACTTATAGCCCCGTGTCCATCATTATCTACTCACCTAATTGTTCACCAATTTCTTTTAAATGATATTTTTGCAAGTTTCGTATCAAGTTTTTCAAGTTTCTCACCTTGTTTCTTCTTGCCAAGTTTTTACCTTGAATGTGTACAAAGAAGTTACTTATGTCTGAGTATGCAAGAGGCTTGAGGTGGTTGAGGTTGAATTTCACTCTTCTAAAATAATTAATTCTTATACCTTATGTGTAGACATAAAATATTTTACTGATACTAATTAATCTTTTACATTTGTTATTATGTTAATAATAACAAATTATTTAGATTCATTATTTATATTAATAAAGCAATCTGGCCCTAAGTTACAGGTATCATTTTGTTTCACCAGACAAGTTGCTCTAACCAACTTGTACTGTCTCTGTTGAGATATGACAAGACAGATGAGTTGAAATTCATACATATATTAAAAATTAAATAGGTAATGCTAGAAAACATCCCTTGTGCTCATTATCAGCAGTCTTCTAGAACTATTTGCAAGGGATGGGATTTTTTGTTTAATAAGTTTTATATAAAGAAGGACAACAATTTGAATTTATGTACGAAGCAGGTTTGTTTTTTCTGATGGAGGTGGAAAGGTTGGTATTTCTCTGAAAATTCATTTGTGCAGATTAAAAACATTAAATTAGCAAGAGTTAAAATTGTCTCCCTATGTACTTAGTGATGGTGTCAGTGACATGTTGTTTTACAACAGAAGAATCAGCCGCTGGCCAAAGCCTTGCTCGAGTGGAGTGTGCTGCTCTAATCCCTCCTAACCACGTTGCTGCTCAGTTTTTGAGCTCTATGAGACACATGGAACAGTGTGGAACTTCCTGAAGTGTGGGTTCCAATTCTCATGTTCCTTCAAACTGTCAAAAGAATGTGACATCCACTTTGCTCAGTTTACCAGCCCAAAAGGGCAACAAGACACCTTTCTCTGGATGGCTCAGTGTGGCAGAATAGGTGGGAAATAAATGTCAGTGGAACAGTCTGTAGGTTTGGAACCCACTGCTGCTGAAAGCCAGGAATAGCTCTTTTGGGGACTGACAATATTATTTTTAGGTGGCCTCACAGCCTCTCACAGACTGTAACATTTTGTTTCCACATGGAAAGTGATTCCAATGAGGAAGATACCAAAGAAATGACTAATTTCTAGTGTAGCCTCAGTTTTGTTGTCTGCGATAGTTGTGTGCATTAGAAAATAGAATAACTATGGTGGTTCATCATATGTTACATGTTTGAAAATGCAGAACTATGCTTTGGTTTTCACTCAGTTACAGCCTCATATTTCTGATGGCATATCTCAGTTTGCTTAATGGAACAGAATGTTTACCTTTACAGCATTTGACAGAATTAAAACACTCTTCTGGAGATTTTTTAAATTTTGTACAGTATACAAACATTCTTATTTCATAATGAATTTTTCTTTACATTTTTGCTGTCTTGCATATAAAACGTTTGCAGGGGAGGGAGAGACAGATAGAAAGAACTGGCATAAATCAAGTGAAACCTTACAATTCACAGAGTATTAGTTCTTAGTGTAGTAGTTTGCAGCAGACTGAGTTATTTATTAAATCCCAATTGTTTATGGCATAGTTCTACTCAGCTTTTCATTTTAAGTGCAAAGCTGAAGCTTTGTGAAAGGAAAAATGCTCTGTGAATAAAAAAAAACATTTAAACAATATAGGGTTTAACAGTAGATTGGGGAGAAAAGAACCTTAAAAATACCACAGAAAGCAAAACAAAAGGCACACAGTACTGAAAAGCCAGATCAAAAATATGCATTAATGAGTATATCAAAGTGGGTTTCATCCTGCTCTGATTACATTGAGTACCAACAGCAATATTGCATAACTAGCTATCAGCATAGCCTTTGGTGGTTCAACTTAGGGGAAAGGAAGGAAGGAAGACACAAAAAGATACTGGTTGGGTAAAAACTGGATAGTGAACCAAGAACAGCCAATGTCTAGAGTTGCTTAATACTAACCAGTAGAACAGAAGAGAATAAGAATATAAAAATAAGTGGAAAGTACAGTCTAAAGTGAAAAATCAACAGCCATGATTCTAGATGTAATATAATATATTCTGTATTTCATATAATTCTATATGGAATGTAATAATGCTTCTGAAATAGCTGAGCTATTGAATTCCCTTTTTAAATGTGCCTTTGAGTAGGAAAAATAAAGGAGATTATTAGGAAGTAAGGAAGACCTTTTAAAATTAAGTATTGATTCACTAAGAGAAAAAGTCATTAAAAGAGAATTAAAGTTGCCTGCCAGCAAATATAGAAGTTCTTAGATGAAGATTGGCACCTGTGAAAATAAGAAAATACGCTCCACAAAATCAAGCAAAAATAGTAACAGACTCAGAAATATTCAGTTAGAATAATAACTCTGCACTTTTGCTCTGCTTTATCTTAAATCTGTTATTTTTCTTTTTTTACCATTGTCATAAAGAATGTTTCCAGAGCATGTCATTCTTCAGTCCACCCCTAAGACGTGGGAAGGCTCAGAAACACGAGAACCTTCCAAGCCTTGTCCCCACCAGCTACAGAAGCCCCTGGGTGGTGATCTTGTTTAACCATGTCCCTTGGTCGGGCTCACTGTTCACTGCAAGATTTTCCAACCTGCTCTCAGGGTTCCTGACCTGTGATACTGCAGCTGGCAAAAGTCCACGACAAAATACTCATACAGAGGTTTAAGATTTTTTATTTTTTTTTTCTGTGTGAGCTGCTGAGCAAGAATAAGGCAGATCAGGGGTATGGGACAAGCCTTCCAATAGCTGCTGCCACCACCTTTAGCTCAAAACTAGGATGGTGTTGAGGGTGGAGCACTTGCTTGATTCCCAAGGGAAAAGAGGTATAGTTACCTGAGCAACATTCCCTTGACCTCAGGTAGAAGTCCATCAGGCTCCCTGGAAGGCCCTGTTCTGATGTGAAAAGCAAGGATCTGCTGATAGCACTCAAATTTTTCTTTCAAGTACCAAAGATTTGTTGTGTTTTGTAAATGGAACTCACAGAACCAGAACGAGAAGTGGAGAAATGACTTTTCCAAGGGCAAAAGAGTCTCCCGGGAGCAGTGAGTTGTTCCTTCCAGTTCTCTACGTGCTGGA
Organism: Pipra filicauda; assembly: GCF_003945595.2. NCBI lineage: Eukaryota > Metazoa > Chordata > Aves > Passeriformes > Pipridae > Pipra > Pipra filicauda. The sequence goes on from NW_024104909.1 coordinate 2,559,450, forward strand.
ACACTCCTTGATACCTTTTAAAAAGTTTGGATATCTAGGGATGAAATGTCTTTTCATCTCTCATCTTTATTTGTGATATAAACAGTACAAATGCCAGACCAGTGCTGGTGATTGTATTTGGTTGGAATTAATGCAGGTGGTGTCTGCTTGGATACATTACCAAGAGCTTCTCTGAGGCAGCAAATACCTCTGGGAACATGATATAGAAATACCACAAATGTTTACCACAGCCCTGCTCCAAAATTTGAGCCAGCACAAAGAGCTGGTGGATTGTTTCTCTTTAATTCTTCCAAAGTTTTACTCCATGAGCAGAACAAATTTTTTTTTTAAACCTTAACACCATATGAGTGGAAGAAAAGGAAAGGGCAACTTCTGTATCCTGCAGTGCTGGGTATAATTCATGTAATTTTTTAATATCATTCCTCTGTTTGTTGCTAATAAGGCAGGCATAATTCTCAATACTAGAGAAGGTTTGGAACCTTGATTAATTTATGTTCACAAAATGCTTTGAGATCCTTGAGTGAAAGGAAGTATTGGAAATAAAAACTGAGGAAAATTAAATCTCAAAATTCATATAAAATTTTAAAAATGTTCGTAACAGGAAAAAACAACCAAAAATATCAATCATTTAGAGTCAGTTTGAACATATACAATCAACATTCAGTACATCTAAGATCACACAAAAAAATAATTTAGTTGTATTAGGAGGAGGTGCACGTATGTATACGAGGTTTTATAACCTACAGATGTCTGTTTGTATAACTTGTTTTTGTGGAAATGACTCTTACTGCAGATACAGACACACTATTTAAAAATTCAGCTGCATTTAATTTTCTGTTCATTTTATCAAATCCTACCTAAAATGTGGGTGATTTCTTTCTAAACTTGATTAAGATTTCTCTGTAACAATTGGCTCCTGCTCTTTGATGGATCCCACTGCTCTTTTCCTGTTTGCCCGAGCCACAGACATATATAAAATGTGGAGAGGAAAATTACAATGAGTTGCTCTGGGGAATTTGCCTAAATTCCTTCCCTGCATCTTTCTTTCCATCCTTCTTCCCTTACTCATTCAAATCATCCCATTTCTGTTTCTTTATAGAGCAGGATTGCAAGAGCCTGTGTTTGGCAATAAGTTACCACAGGTGTGACACAGTGACTGATGGAAAAGCCTCGTTGTGCTGAATGTAGACTCTTGTAAAATCATACTAATACTCCAATAATTATGTTGAGAAAATGGATTCTGTGTGTATAAATTACAAAAATAGTCCACCAGTTGCATTTATTCACAGATTGTGATTTGTGTAGTGTAGTGAAACTATTCTTATTTTTTAAAACTACTTAAGCTGTTGTAACACTGTTTTATCATTGCTTTGGAAGTAGCAAATATGGGAGCACAGATGAGACAGACATTTTTTCATTATATTGTCTGAATTCGTTATTTCAGCTGAATTTTCAAAATAATAATTCAAAGCATAACAGTCAGGTACTTACTGTATAAATGTACAGACTGAGGGAGGACAAAACATTCCTAAAACATTTCTAATACATAAGAAGCAAAAATTGTTGTTTATTATTATGTAATTATTACATAATTTTGTTGTAAATATTTTATTTTGTAATATAGTCTAAGGCATGAAGATAAATATTTAATGTTACTCAAGAGACGTGTATGTAGTGAAGTTTACTGGTGTATTCCTCATCTAAGATATCAGCTAAGTTCAAAATTCAAGAAAAAATGTAAAGTAGAACTTGTCTCAGAAGTTGAGTTCAGGGGTTTGAATCAGATTCCCATCCCAATTCCCAATGCAAAGTCTACCTCCAAGTATTTTGGTCCTGCAGTGAAAAATTATCTGAAGTAATTGAAGTAAAACAATAAGAAAACTTAGTATGACCCCAAAACTGCAGAAACCAAGCCCCATAAAAATAATTTCCTTAAGCAGGTTCTAATGTGTAATTTATGACAGCTCATTTTAAAATTATGAGTTCATGACATGGGATGGTAGGGGATTATATTTTTCCTGGCACCCAAATTCATGCTGCATTTTAGTTCTCCAGAGAATTCAGGCAAATTCAATACCTTCAATCTCTTTTTATTTGTATTGCTTTATACTCATTCTTTCCAGGGCTCTCACAAATGTCAAACGGTTGAATCCAAAACGTCTTAATAAAAGTTCAGAGTCAAGCTTCACTGTTCAGCAGACATCCTTTGATGAAAGCAAATCAAAATGCAGGCATAAAAGGAATGTAGCACCTATGTTTAGGCAGCAAGAAAGGGTCTGTCATTGCAGACTGACCAGTTTTTTGGGGGGATAGTTAAATAAAGGAAAGAAAACCAACCCTCACAGAGGCCACCAGCTGCAGATTCCCGAGCAGCTGATATGTGAACAGCCTGTCTCATTTTTGCCTGATTCAGAGCTGCTCGTGGTGGCCTGCTCTCAATTCCATATCACAGTGATGTGCATAGTTAGGTTGACATGGAGTGGCTCTCACTTTCAAGTCAGTTGTTTTAGGAATGGACAGCAGGGCAAGTGAGGGAGTCCCACACGTGGTGAATAAAATCATGTCATACTGCAGATTGACCTGCAGTCTGCTACACATTGTCAGGACTGGATCATGAAAACAAGTTTAATATCTTCCTCGTGCTTTTAGAATTTGTGCTCCCTCATATCAGCACTCAGGGAAAAAAATTAAAGAAAAAGGGGAAAAATGCTATATTTAGCACTCAAAAACCAGGAGGGAAGAACAGATAAATTTGTATCATCTCTCACCTTTCTCCCTGTGGCAGAGGCCAGACCAAGTGAGCAGCCTGCATTGTCTTCCCTCAGCCTCGCTGTTTATTGCCTCAGTTTGCACTTGGTGACATTATTTGACATCCTGTATGCACATACCTGCAAGCAATATGTGCCTATTATACATTTTTTGGCAGTAATAGCCTTCTATTGGTTTATAAAAATCAAATGATCTGAAATGAGAAAGCGTTTTGTCTCGCTGCCTCTGTGTGTGCTCAGAGGAGCAGCTCCCTGCAAAGGAGGGAGCACATGGGGTATTATGAAATCCTTATTCCTGCCTGATTCCAGAGCTTGTGTGACACAATTGCTGCTGGCAGGGAGCTGACCGGGAGCAGGGAGGGAAATGTCCTGTTCTCTGTGGGAGCGCTTGAAAAAAATCAGGAAGAGCGTTCCTCAAGTGAGCTGACAATTCAAAGCCTGGAGTTCCTAATGAGCTGCCAGGATATGTAAAACTTATGTTTATTCTCGGGGTGATGTGGCATTATCGACTGAACGACTGATTTCCAAACCCAACCTGCTTCAAATCTTCAAAGCCACGAAGGTTTACACGTGTTAGGGATGAAAGCGATTCTGCCAAGCACGGTGGTGGAAGGGGAAGTAGCTTGTAAAAGTGGCTGAAATTGCTTTTCTGCAAAGAGCGAATTTTGATTTGTAAAATCCAAATAGAAACCCCACAAAAGTTGCTGTAGTGACGATGTACTACTGTTACAGTAAAGGCTGACACATCGTGGCCTATTCTTCGTGCTTCAGCAGAATATCTTGGGTGAATGCAGCCTTCCAAAAAAGAAAAAAAGGAAAAAGAGAAAAAAGAAATCAATCTATTAAAGCGAACACTTCAGCAAAAGAGTGAATTTTATTCAAAGCTGAGCGAGCTGATACTGTCCTATTCAGCTCTTTGTTAAGGTGGGGGTAGGTGGGGAAGGCACCACAAGAGCCCCCTGTCCCAGAGGGCGATGGGGGGAGAATTGTAATTGGGACGTAAATCGTGTTTGTGTTATCTGCAGAGCTGGGCTGTGCCTGTTAATTGGCATGCTGAGATCATTTTGAAATGGTTGATATAACACCGTGGTCCATTGAACAGGAAGCTGTGCTGTTTTCACAGTTTGATAATCAATGCATCACTGCACACAATTCCTTTCCAATGTGTGTTTGTTTGTCCTGTTTGCTTAATTGAACAGCTGGAATTACTGTTACATACAACTGAATGTTAATTCATGGAAGAAGAGAATTTTGCTTCTTCATTATAATTTTATGTATAAATTGGAAACCTATGTAACATTAAGTGTTAATTGAGTGCACAAATTCATAGGTTTAATCAGCCAGGCATGATAAATCATATTTTGTACTAAAAAAGAATTGATTATTAGCTGAGTTTGTCTTTTAAGTTCGGCGTTGCTGTATGAATATACATACACCTTGTTTGTAAGAACAATTACTACTTGAAAACTTACAGTGTTGCCTTGTAAAAAAGCCTTATGTTCATCATCAGAGTTCATAGCTTTCTCCTGATCTCTGGGACAAATCTTAAAAGTTGGTGGTGAAAAATTTTATTTAACGATTCACTGAAATATTTCCTTGACGTTGCCCTGAATTATTTCCTACGCATTTTAACCCCTCAGCTGAATTGCAGCATGACAGTACTCTTTCAGCTGTTGTTAAATTTTGCAAAATGTTATTTAAGGTGCTGTAGCAACCCAGTTAGAGCGTGAGTTTGTGTTTCAGGGTGGTTATGCTGCCTACCGGTATGCCCAGCCTGCCACTGCCACTGCAGCTGCCTACAGTGACAGGTAAGACCTCGTTTCCTGCTCATCAATATTTGACCAGTGGAAGTTGAAGATGATTCTATAAATCTGCCTTGTTGAAGTCTCATAACTGTCTTGTTGCTCTGCAGATAATTGTGATATCTAAAGCAGGCTGTTTTATTATAATCCATGAATAGCCACAAATTGAGAGATTTTAGGCCTTAATTGAGAATCAGGCATGAGATGTGCACATTGCCAAGCTGTGGATCATCCAGTTAACATCTGTGACCCTTGTACAATGTAGATAAATATATGTACAGATTCATGATGGTCTGCTGCTAAAGATCATTATTTGTCTAAGGAGTATTATTTCAGTTGATTTAGAACCTTGAACCTATTGAGTGCCCTCAATTCTCATTGACGTTGTTTTAGTCAGTGGAAATTGAGAATGAACTGTGTCTAAGCTTGAACTATCCAATGCAAAACAATATTTTTTTCCATTTGCTTTCTTTCCAGGCATTAGATTTTTTTTTTTCAATACTGAAAAAAAACATGTTTTTTTCTTCTTTTGCTCTGTATTTTTATCCTCAAAATATAAACCGCATTTAGTGGAAATAAGATCAGAAAAGAAACATTATTAAAATCTGCACATGCAAAGACTTAACTTCTATCAACTGAGAGCAATGTCACATATATTAGTGTGTCTTCTTGAAAGATGAAAATTGGGAACCTTTGGAAGTCAATGTCTGAATTGCTGTTGACTTCAGTAGGAATAGGATTTTGTCAAACTGCATAAAATTAAGTCTTTGCAGTGTGTGGGCATGATTTCTGAAATGAGAAGGGAGAATATCCTATGTTTTCTTCACAAATTGTACCTTTAAAATCTATTCTATCTCTAATGATTTTCAAGTACTTGGAGAGTGTACAGTTGTAAAGGGAGGATATATATCATGACAGACAGAAACACACATGTAGTTGATAGCAGCGAGAAGTAAGGTCACACTTCTCAGTACCTGATATAAGAAAATTTTCCCTTGGAATCATGGAAATAATTTCTCAAGTCTTCAATATGTACTGAAAAATTTCTTTAGATGCTAAATTAGACAATGCTATAAATGTTTCTTCTTCTTAAAGAAATCAAGAGATCAAGAAATTTTAGTGCACAATTTCTTAGATTGAAGTGCTGTTCATGGATTCTGTATTTTTAGACCAAAGTCCCATGGTATGAATGTTACAATGCTGTGCATGCATATTTGCCTTTCAAGTGCTTATTATTCTGGGTAATGAAGATATATTTCTTAAAGTTATGTGAATAAAATAATTTGCATGTATGGCTGAGGCATGCTGTGTCAGACAGGTAAGCAAGCTACTTTCTATTAATTTTGGGTCAGTAATTATCAACTAGATTTGTGCTGGATGCACTTTGTTTGCAATGTACTGTTTCTACTTAGGATAACCTGCCCAGGTGAAGTGCTACTCAATAGTCTCATTTCATTTCCACAAAGGTGTGTTAGCATGTTGCAGCTCTAATATTTTTCTGTGAGCTTATAATGCAAACCAAACTCCTCCTTCTAAAAAATCTTACTAAACCAAAAGGACACAATTATAAATAACCTCCTGTGGTTAGTCAGGTTTTGCCAGCTCAGGTGTCCCTGGATCATTTTATAGGGTGTTTATTCCTATGAATTAAACCTATACATTATTTAGAGAAACTGAAAAATACCAAGATGACTTTTAAATGCTTTAATTATGAATCAATGTACCTTCTCATAAAAGAAATCAAATGCTGGAACATAAAATATCAGTTGGTCACATGTTCTGCAATGGCAGGGAGTCAACATCACAAAGAGTTATGCTGCCAAAAAAGGTAAAGGATTTGTTTAGGAAGATAGTGCTCTTAAATGATGTAAAGGAAGCTTGAGATGGAATCAGTAATAATGCAGTTGTTACAATCCTTAATTATTTTTCTGAAAAAATTGTCTAATTTTCAGATACACTCTGTGTCTAATTAGAATTGTAATAACCTGTCTTTGCTTGCATAATTTTAAATATCTGAAATTAATTTTACATCTTTTGGATTTTTTTAATTTAGCTTCTCGTTTTAAACGTGGTTAACCCTCATCTTCGATCTGCTTCCCCCAAATGAATACCTTTCTTGTCTTAATTACAAATCTCGTAACTGAATTTCCTTATGAGAGAATCCCAAAACTAGCATAGACAACAAAACAAATAACAATCTGCTCAAACATTTCTTTGCATGTGGGAAACTATGTGCAAACATGGATACCTCTGATTACTCACAACTGCAGTTTGTTTAATTTGATTAACTTTTCGTTCATTTTTTAAATGAATTTAATTTAGGAACTTTTGTGAAATTACTAATATTGAAAGTGCTGGAATATAGTTCAGTACAACTGCTTCTATCTTCTCAATGTAATAATCATCTGCACTCCTCTGACAACACTGAAGATTCCATATCTCCTTATACACTTATTTAGTGTTCATTTGAACCCCTGTTTAATTTAATTACACTTGAGCTATATTTATTGTTTACATTAAAAAATAATGACCAGAGAAATTAATTGAGAACTAGTGAGTATTTACTATTGAAGCAGTGACATATCCTGGAAATACTATTTCATAGTAAGTTAAAAAGTAAGAAAAGCCTTATTTTTCTGATCACCACTCATATACAGGATGAATGGCAGTGTTCCATATTTGAAATGCTTCTTAAGTCAGGAGATGGAAAGAGGAAATCTTTAGATTGGAGACATGTTTTGGTAAATTAAAAATAAAGGTTAACAGAAAGATTTGGGACTCCAGAATCAATACACCAAGTCAATGGATAATGATCACTGTCAGAGGGCTCTATGTGAAGAAATGCAATGGTATCCTTGTTTGTCACAGTTGGAAATGTTGCTGGAAATAGGCAAGGAACAGATATATAGAGAAGAATCAGGTGGCAAGGAAATATCATTGAACCAATCAATGCAAACCCCGAAGTATTTGTTAAGACAGGTCATGTGCTCATAAACCCAATTTCACAACAGAGGTAGACCTTGCAGATCCCTCCAGTCATTTCTTAGGATCAAACCCACCAAGGAAACAGGTCCATTTTGTTTTATTTTTGAGGCAGTGCAATAGCTGAATATAACTTCAAAAACATTTAGAATTGAATTTTGATACCATGTGATCTATCATCATACTAAATTGCAGTTAAAGATTTGAAGGTCTTTGCATAAGTGGATCAAGGAAAAATCATGTTTAACTTGCCAAGATTTAAAATATTTCTGTTAAGTTTTCCAACTAGTATAACTGCTAAAAGGGGACCTATCGATCTATATATGTTCTTCACCAGTCTGGAGCTTTGCCTGCTAAACTCTTTAAACTGAGCACATTTGGAAACAACAATTGTAAGGATGTGCAAAAGACACTAAATCAGACGTCAGTAAAATATTTGTACAGCTTTTATTCATCTTTCATTCAATATATTTAAAAAAATAATAAAAAAAGTTGTTAGATTTCTGTCCAAGTCTAAAGTAAGAGAAACTAGCCAAGTCATCAAATTTTATATTCATGAGGTAGAACAAGTCAAAGCATGGCAGTGGGGCGTATTGTCATTTTGTCATTGCATGTTCACTTGGTGTTGCTGGTATGTCTGTAATGCTGTACTGGATTTGACAGATCCATCACATAGCTCAGTGAATGGCTTGCTTGAATTAAGCCTATGGGCAGACTTATTCACATTGATTGGCTATTGGTTTTGTGTTCTATGATTTGATTATTGCATCTTCGATCCGAGTACGAAATATGTTCCTTTCTTGCATATCAACTTTGTCAGCAATATTTATGAAAGTGTCTGTGGTAGTGTGATAAAGCAAACCCCTGAGAGCAGTGAGTGTGAAAGGCAGATCATCCCCCTTGTGCTGCTTGCTCCCCCTGTGCCCAGAGCTGTGTGTTTATATATGTATGGTTGTCCATCCATATATACACACACACTCCCCATCCATCACACATGCACACACACACAGATGTACCCAGGGATTGTGCTCTCAGCATAATTCCCTTCTCCTGATACAAATTTAAACCTCACTCCAAACAATGGGAAGATTCCCATTGACTTCTTTGTTGTCTGGATTAGATCCCTCATCACTGGAAGCTGATTTTTTTTTTTTCCTACTATTTTTTTAAAAAAAGAAAAAGGCATATTCCAAAATATTTTGCGCATAGCACTTTGTAGTATAAAATATATTTTATTTTTTTCCTCCACTATCAGTTTGTGTTACATGTTCTGTGGTCATACCTAGGATTTTATATGGAATTTGAGAGAAGAGGTTTTGTCATATGGAAATTATGTATATTCCAGATCTGAAATCTTACTCCTGGTAAAATCCTGACATTCCAGTAATTTACACTTTTAACATGACTACGTGTATTATTCAGTTTTGTCAAAGTAGTAGCTTTTACTGAGTTAGAGTTTAATATATTTTCCAGTTCTCTTTGGGCAAGTAGTTGAGAGTAATACTTGATATTTGTCGTCAGATCATCCTAAAATAGAATAGGTACAGATTTGATTTAATTGGAAACATACTCATTAAAGAATGAGAACTTAGAATGAAGAATAAAAATACACAAAATACAAAATATGAGCTTCTCTAGCTGTTTTTTTAAAATATATTGTAGACTATAGGATCTTCTATTTCATGAATAAACAATGAAAACCACTATAGTTTTATTCAAATTATTTTATCTTATTGAGGATCTTCCTAGAGATATATACTAAAAAATAAGATTTTGAGTGCATATAAAATATAATAACATCTTCAGCCAGAATTTAATTTTCCATTAAATAATTTTATAGAAGCATAAATATTTTAACATGTAGTGCTTCATTCGTTTCATGACTCTACTTTCTAAGATTTAGGAGAAAAAGCTCTATACACAGTTTTAATTTCTAAATGAATCAGGTTAGAAAAGAAAAAAAATTAGAATATAGTGATAACTTTACCCTTCTACTCCCAGCTGGAGTCTTCAGAGCTTTTTGAATTTTGCTATACCAGTGGAATCTTGAGAAATGGAAAGGTTTGGGGGACAAGATGGTCCATAAACAAGAATTGTATTACCCATATCCTAGGCTACTCAAATTTTGAAAGGCTCGGTTAGCATCCTTGACCAGGTACAGAGGCTTTGTTTAGCTTTTGTAACAGCAACAATGGAGCATATATTTAATAATTTTCTTCTGTAAATGCTTAGGTTTGATGTGATGATGTTTGATTGGTCTAGCTTTTTTCCTGGATATCCCGGATGGTAGCTAAAACTTGTTTATTCCCTATTATTGCAAATACAAATCAAATCATTCACTTGGCTGTTACAGAGAGGTAATGGCTTTGGCCATCTGCCTATTAGACTTTGTCTGTCTGATCCGTGGTAAACTAGTAGGTCACTGTCATCATGTTAATATTTCATGATCCATATTCATCCTTCAGATCACAGTTTTGGGAATAAATAGAGTATATGACTCATGCTCTAACCATAACAGTACCTTTTAGTGAATGAGTTTAGAAAGTAAAAGTGGGTGATTCTCAATAATGAAAATGTAGTAGAAAAAAAAATAAAGAGTTTGAAATTCTGTGAGCAGGGATTTTGATGTAGTAAGGAACTTCCTGAAATAGGAATTTCCTGAAATAAAAATGTGTTGTATACAGTACTTTCCAATGATTGAAACATGGTTCATTCTAGAATATGGTAGATATAGTGCTTTTTGGGGAGACACAGTGAGTCATATCAATGTAGGAAAACATTGCAAGCAATTACATTTCATAAAAATATAATCTTCTACCAATTCTAGAAAGCTGCTTTGGTATTTTGATACAATTCTCTAATACTCAGTGGAATTAATGTGTTTACTGATACTCTGAAGGCTTGATTCATCTGTGTGCAGTGTGACTATTCATGTAATACCCATGGAACTATTAAAACCACTCCACTAGTTCAAAACTGAGGTGATACAGTAGTGAAAAAGCTTAGTGGTACTGCCAAGAGTTATGGTAAACACCAATTATTAAACTTTTATCCTGTCAGAGCTTGTTCCCCTCATACCCTCCTTCTGCTTCTCTTAACTGTAATCTCCGTTCTCCTTCATTGTAATCTTGAGGGATATTTTAAGAATCCCCCTATACAAGGAAAGGCTTGGCTATGAGTGTAAGATCTGGTTTGACATCCATGCTGGAAATCATGAAGAAAAAATTGGGAGAGAAAGTAGAGGTACACTTAAACCTAGATTTCCATCCCTGGCTTCCTCAAGTGCTGCAAACTTAAGGTGCTCAGTACCTTTGCTTCCAGTTTCTCCTTGAACACAGCAAGAGCTGCTAAATGCTTATCATGTTCCAAAACCAAAATCAGGGCACCTCTTCTGTACACATCATCTTCAGTGTCCTCTCTTGCTTTTTGTTTAACAGATCCAACCTATATCAGGTTATGTAGCATGACTTTTAACTCGGGAATTTCTTACTTTAACATAAAAGTTGGTAGTAAATAACTATGATTGTGAATATATTCATTTGAGGAATTTTCGTGCATACTTTTTCTCTAAAAGAGGAGAAAAAAGGAGTGGTTAATATTTTTAAAGTAGGGTTTATCTCATATCTTGATCACATGGACTTTGCTCTCAGAGGGTACTGGAAGAAAACGTGGCTTTAAAATATTTCTGAGGGTTGTATTCAGCAGACTGGATAAATACGGTGTTAGGGAGTTACTAAAACATTGATTCCTAATCCAACAGACCAAAACTGTTACAGTCTATTGGGTCAATGCCTGTGACATGATAGACCATAACAGTTCCTTTGGACATGTCAGGGGCTAATTATACACTTTTTAGTTCTCAGATCATTGACTTGATAGACCACGAAGAGGCAGATTAGAACACGCTCTAAGTATTGTCAACCTGAGTGCTTTAAAACCGAGGAGGAATTAAGAGCATTGTGGGAGAGTCAGAGAGAAGATGAAGGAGTGAAATGTTATTAATGAAAAGTGGAATGACATGGATATGGTCTGTATGGATTAGCCATGTAATTTGCAATGTGCTCCAGGCAAGGTGAGGAAGTATTAGAAGAACAAACTTTAAATAACAATGTTGGAGAAATTAATCAAGAAAGAGGCAATTTACACTCTTGCATGTTTTTACTGTAGCGTTTCCCACCTCAAAGGAGTCTAAAGCATTTGATTAGGTATTTAAATAGAATTTTTTTTCACATACCTTTGGGCTTGTCAAGTTTCTAATACTCTAAGAACCCACCTGGGGCAAACATGAGATTGTAAGAATACAGCAGGAATGGGAATAGAACTTTTACCCACGTATCCTAAAGAAGTTTTTGCTGAAAACTGCTGTAGGGTGTTTCATATCTATGCATAAAAAAAAGTAAGTCTTCATTTAAACCAAACTAGCAACCAGCCTCTAAACTTCCTTTTGCGTTTCTTCAATGAATTCTTAAATAATCCGGGCAAAGTTTTCATTTATGTGGTATTTTAGTTATAATATGAAAAAGTCATGCTGTCAAGTAGTTTGTAAAGTCATTCAAAACTTAATATAATGTAAAGGGAAAGAACTCTTGTTATTCACAATTGCTAAAGAAAGTTATAATCATAACTCTGTGGAGTTAGGGGACTTTATTGTGGCTAAATTGATGGTTACTAGCAAACCATAGTAGTCATTTTGAAATCAGAAACCAATAAAAAAGTATGTTTTTGAGGCATTATTTTAAAGATTATGTGATCTACATAAAGAATAAATCCCCTATTGAAATTAATGTACATTTTTTATGTATTTTAGTAGGTAAAATATTGATTCTTTACACAAGGCTGACTTCAAAATGCTGTACTCTTTGCCCAAAAGAGAGTGAGCAATTTGTCCAAAATACAGTAATAAACAAAATTTTCAAATATAAATTAGAAGACTTCAAAAATAGCCTTAATTTAACAGTCCTGGGTCATACTGCCATCAATTTACATTGCTGACATGGAGCACTTCTGAAGTAAAATTACAGGACTACTTCTTCAAATATTTAATTTAAGTGCATAGAGTGTGTTAATAACAGTAAAAGGCCAGTAATTTTAGAGCAGTTATGCCACTGAGATCAGTATGAATTCTACTATGGATTTTTGTTGTATTCACAATTTCACCTATTAGTTTTAGGTTCCATGTTAAAATGTTAAGATCTACTTAAAAATCACCTGTGTTCCTTGTGCAGATAAATATGCATTCTTTAGACTCTGTATTATTAATAATAAATACATTTATACTAGATGTAACATATAGTGTAATCATACATAGAAAAATTCCACTGATACAGGAGGTAATATGAGTTAGACCCAAGTATATTTGTGTACTGTTTAAAAAAATAAATAAATCAGGAAATAAAATGTGTAGATCTTTAACGTGAATGGTGAAAGGGCTACAGATTTTTCCACTGGTTATCATGTGAGACATAGGTTAAAAATAAGCTTTTTTTTTTTTGCAACAGCAATACTAAATTGCAAATTGCAGCATCAATTTGCTGGAAATTTTTTTTATACAGTGTTTGAGGGGTAATGGAAGGAGGGAGGAGGGGAGTTTGTATGCAAGACATTGCCATGGCAGAATTACGTCTGCCCTGTGTGCAGCGTGGGCACCTTGTCTTTTCTCCAACCTGCTTTATGGCAACAATGTCAGGCTGTGCTAAAAGGAGCCTCTCTCTTGTAGCATTTGAATGGGTTATTTAGCTAGTTCAGTGTGAGGGCTAAAAAAACTGCCTGCCCATCTGCTGGGGAAAGCCTGACATGAGAATACAAATTATGAGAAAGCACCTTCTGTTGACCATTTTTCCCTTTAGGTTTTTTTGTCCTTGTTTTGTTTTTGTTTGTTTGGTTTGTTTGTTTTCTCTCTGAATAAATGGAATAATACAGGCATATCACTGGTTTTGGGAATGCACATTTCCATTAGTTTCCAGAAGAGTTAGGGGTTGTTTTTTTTTTTTTTCTTTTCTTGAAGGTGTGCTTTTTGCAGTTGCAAAAGTACTTCTTGGTATTAAAACAAATTATTCCTGTGCAAGAAGTTGTATGAGTGGTGGCAGGATGAAATTTAATGAGGGATTTCTTTTCTTTTCTGTCTCCTGCTGTCTTTGGCAGTCTGAGTTATGGTAGAGACATCTTGTCATTGGCTAAATCACGCTGAAATGTCCTGTACTGAGCACAAAGCAGACGCAAATGAGAAGCAATGCAGAGGTGCCTAACCTGGCAGGCAAATTAAGGGCTTGGTTGAGCTGCCTGGAGGCAGGGATTTAGTGCCATTTCAGACACTCAGGGGCATGAGAGAGACCCAGGGAGGCAAAGGGGACACAGGACCTTCTGGAGTGGCAGCTGAGCCTGGGCAGATGGATGAGCTGCCTTTGCTTGGGCACTGAGGATGAGCTTTAGTGATTTCTGTGCACTAATAGTTGCAGAGGTAGCTACATTAATTTATTTTGATGCAGGGTTTTCCTTTATCTGCTTCCAAGGACCACTTCAAAATTTCAGAAAAGAGCATTTAGTGAACTGGTCAGGAATGGTGGTGGCAGGACAGCATCACCTTTTGACAAAGAAAGCAAAATATCCTCATCTTCCCCTTAGTCTTGGCATCGTTATTAGTGGTTAGGTTGAACAAGCAGAACAATTCTGTTTTTCAAAAACAAGCTGAACAGTTCTGCAGAAAAAAAGAACCTGACATTGAAGAAATTAGTCTAAAAGTAAAATATACTTTCCTGATGCACATCAGGTCAAACTGGTTACTGTTAGTGTTGTTGAAGCTTGATACTGCATGAATTATTTATAGTTTTATTCTCACTTCATTTAATGTATCTTAAAGGTATGGCTGTGAAGTTGTTTAGTTGTCTTGTGTTGTGATTCAAATGCTATGAGTATGATAATGTACTTTGATCTTACAGTAATGGGAATATAAAGCATGATAATAGCAAAAATCAACCTTCTAATTATAGTTATTATGCTAATCTTAAAAAGTTTAAATTCTTTGATAGCCATGATATTTAAATTTAGGACACCAGAAGGAGGGAGTTGGGGAGGACTTAATAAAGGGATTTTAAAGGGAAACTTTGTCCTTCCTTGAATATTGCAGGATCCAGTTGTCAGCTATATTACAGTTCATAGTGAAAAAGCCCTCAACATTAGAGTCCTCATAAGAGCAGCAAAGTCTTAACATTTAGAGCATGAAAGAAAAATAATATCTTTAATAATATAATGGAGAAATGTTTAGGTGTACAACATATAACTCTACTGGGAAAAATCCTTGCTACACTCAATAGTTAGCCCCAGATCCTTGGAGAATACAGTTTGGAATAACTCCAGTGAAAATGCTTTCAGTTAAGCTGCATCAATTTTACAGGCTGAGATTCTGATCCCTGAACTCTAAATACTGGCTGTGTTTGTAAATCCCATGGTGGTCTTACCAGAAAAAGTCAGCTGATTAAATATAGTTTAAATCTTCCCGCTGTAATTTTTGTGCACTGTTGTGTTTGCCTTCATCTGAATTTGTGATGTTCTGGGGCTCTGCACTGTTTGCAGCAGTTGCCATATTTTTGGGAGGGGGTCTGCACCTGTGTGTTAAGCAAAATTTTTTCTGTCTACTTTTATGAAGTTTCTCAGCAAAGCCTAAGAATTCAGGTGTATGAAGCATAATCACTGTATGTTACTGGATTATAATTTATTTTCATTTCAAATTTCCTAGAGCTAGTATGATTATTTTTAGGGAAGTCCTGATTTCTTAAAATCCTTCTTGACCTTTAGTATGGCTTCTATTTTAAGGAAGCTCTATATTGCCAAGGAGAGGGATTGAAAACTTCTGGGAGTGCTGGGTGAAATTAGATGTGTGTCAAGATTTTGTACTTAAGTGTGTTCTGTGTGAAATATAAATAATGTTGAAAAGTCCAACTGTCATCCAACCTTTCAGGAAGAACAGGGTTTTTTACCTTTGTAGGGGCAAAATATATAAACCTAAATGTATAAATTTCCAAGGCACAGCTGGGAGAGGTTCTGTACATCTGAAGTGCAGCAGAGCCAAGGAGCGCAGGGGGGAAAAGTGGTAGGTTGGTGCTTTTTTAGGAATGTGTACTAGTGCAAACACCCCTCTGGGTACATCCTTTCCCAGGCTGGGACAACTACATGGAAACTTTTAGGGGCAGAACTCAGGGTGACAGTCCATCCTCACCCTAGGCTGGAATTGTGCTTTGTGATTTTTGGATCCCTTAAGTCATAAAAACCCAGCAACTGAGACCCATTCTCTGAATCTCTTCCTCTCTTCCACTTCCAGGTTCTGACTTTTCCAATAATAAAGTAGGCAAATCTCTTATGTGTCAGGCAGGATCACTGGGGGAGTCTGTACCAAGTCTGTACCCAATCTGTTAGAAGTTTCTGCTCTTTCTGAGCTCCACTCTACTTAAGTGGCTAATGACCTTTATTTTAAAGTCTACTTAGATGTAGAAAACTAAATAAAAGTTGTATGTACTAATGTTTAACTGAATTACTAGGGTTTCAGTATTAAAGAAAACTTTCACCCCAACATAATAGTGAGGAGAATTCCCATTTTTTCCATGTGTGAAGGAGGCTGAAGTTCAGTATTGTACTGAAGATGGTATAAAGCAGAATTTCACTCACTGTTCTGGAATCTATTTAACATTCCAGTAGCTGGGATCATTGCTGTTAGTGTTTATGAGGGTGGGAAATGTAAAGGGAATTTTGGAAGAGTTTGAAGGGAAGTCATAGATATTCCTTAGACAGAAGTGCTGATAATATTCTAACTTAATTTTTCCTGATGGAGCATGTAAAGAACATGTACATCAAAAGCTAATCAACTTCATTGGAATAGCAGGTACCTCAAACTAGAAACTCTCAGGATATGTAGATTAAAAGCAATTTAAAAAGAGAGTCAAGACTAAACAGATAAAAGATTCCTGTAGAACTAAAAGCTAAAAATGCTTTAGTAATTCCAAATAGTAATTGCTACAAATAGTAATTACAAATTGTTGGCACGTTTCTATTAATTTTCACATATATGACCTTATCTGAGCTTCCTTTCAGCGTTGATATGCATGTGGCTTCTGTATCAGGTCAGGAGGCTTTAGAATTAGTGTGTGGAAGTTTTTCCTGTACTACTTCAGCACAGTTAATGTGACTTGTGTGAAGCAAGACAGTGACAGAGAGCTCTTCTTGAAAAATGGGCAAGTGCTATTTTTATAGTAAAGTACTGACAAAATAAATTTATGAAACATCTTAGGCCTCTTAATAAACTTGTGGCAGTATAAACAGGCTGAAGAAATTAGGTTATGGTATTTTTTTATTTTTAAAAAAAAAAGTTGGATAGTCCAGAAGACCTAATTTCTGTGAGTACATAACATTTACTGAAGTAATTTGTTATTAGTAATATTTTTCACTAGATAGTATATATAATAAAAACTTCAGTCGAGCTTCACTTAAATTCCTGTTCCTCACCTGCTTAAATATTTTGGTTTAATACTCTATTATACAAGTCTTTTAATTCAGTGACCTGCTTTAATTTAGAACAGGCTACTTTTAGTGAGGTGATAAAGCTGAACCTGAAAATATTTTGTTATTCTCTTTTAAATTTGGTGCTGCAGAGTATGGGTGTGATTCTCACAGCTGAAGTTTTCCTGGCCACCTCATGCCATCAGAAAAACTTCCAAACAATACTTGGTTTTATAGTGCAAGCCCCATGCCTGTCCCAATACAAAATATTAGTTTAATAATGACTGAAGATCATTCCTGAGGGCATAAGCTCTAACTTTGCTAATGAAGAATCTTGTAATAAAAGCTCTTCTATAATAAAAAGTGCAGTACAGAAAGATGCATGTAGAAAATCATGCTTCTTTTTACTTTGAAGTTACTCTGTGAAAAATAATGCCAAGATTGGAAATGCTGACAGAGCATAGTGAGATTTCTCTCCTAAAGCTGTTGTCCATTCTACCACAGCTTGCATCTTTCTAGGGCAGTTTAGCAACAAGCAAAAATTCACATGAGGTTTCTTCACAGAAGTAGTTTTGTATATTAAACAGTCATAGCCAGGATAAGGCTCAGGCTCCAGTGATTAAAGAGCTTCAGAAAAAACAATAAACCCTGTTTTATGCTACAGTGTGGCATGTTTTCATCTAACTCACAGCATCAAGGACAGAGAAAGAAAGCACGTAATGCATTGGATATGCAAAAGGTCTGCTGGGGAGAAAGAGCAGGTGCCAAAACAGGGAGGTTTATGTCAGATGTGGGGCCTCAGAGGCAAGTATTTGTTAGGAGTCTGCCAAAGGGGCTACAGGGAATGGAGCAGAGGAAATTAGAACATATTCAGACCTTCTGAAGATGGTGTAATGCAGGTTCAATAACTACCCCAAAGGAAGAAAGCACATCTAAATCACTTAATAGTACTTTTGTTGACCTCTCCTTCTGTTCTTGTCTGAGTTCAGGAAACATATCAAGTGTTTAAATTTTATTTATTTTTTCAAACTTTAGAAATATCTTTATTACCATGCTGGTAAAAAACGTATTAGTTTTCAATTTGCTAGGAGAAATAAGGAATTGATATATAGGCTTGAGAGGAGCAATAGTATGCAGAGTGTTTGCCCTTGGGAAGTAGCTGCTGGGATGGAACACAGCCATTTGGAGTCCCAGCAGCACATTTTCATGACCCACACTGTCTGGGTTTCCATCAGAGAGCTCAGACTGCCAAAGGGTGCCAGTCCTGCACTTAAAAGGATTGCACTTAGCCCAGGGTGTGAGTATCTAGCAGGCTGAATATATCCAATTGTACATTGAGATCAACGTGTTAGTCATGTTATCCTTTCAATTTTTTTTTTTCCTGTTAATCTCCCTTATAACCAGTAACAACTTTTAAAATTTTATTTAAACAAAAAAAAAATGTTTTCTAGTTTTTAAATCCGTGTTCTTTTACATCTGAAGTATAAACCAGTGAGCAGTAAAAATTTAGTTCTGTACTTTTGCTGTTAATACACAATTTAAATTATGAAAGTGATTCTGTATTTTAATAGAGCAGGGCTTATTGTATAATAAAGTTGGGTCCACTTACATTTCTTGTACATTTTTGAATCATTAAAAGTGTAGCAGTGATGAGGAACACTAAACCGACCTAAAACACGTCATGAATTTTCATCATCTCTTCCTTGTGAGATTTTTAAGCCTTGTATACTCAGTATAGTTAGTGCAGAAAATTGGTCTTTGAAGGGAACAGCCCTACATTTTCAAAGGGCTGAGCTGGGTTAGGTGTCCTTTGCCAGGTCTGCTTTCCAGCTGCTTTAAGGCAGATGGAATGTGATGCACCAGAGTGTCAACTTTGTTCTGAAGGACTCCGTTTGCAAACTTTGGGGTTGTCCACACTTAGGAAGAAAACTTGTGTAGTGCTGCCTCTGATGAGCAGTTCTCCCTCTAGGTCTGTGTGAACAGTAGTATAGAATTTAGTTAAATAAAAAACTGCCACTATAAAAACATTAAAGCCATCCAGCTTCTAAAAAATTTATTGTAATTGTTACAAATAACACCTAATTAGTTCTATAAATAAAAATGAACTGGCTTATCAAACTCCAGCATCTAGTCTTTTCATTCTCACAGATGCTATGCTGACCAGTATGTAACTTTCTACTTTTAAAACTTATTTATGGAGTTGTGAAATTAATTTTACAAAATCAAAACACAGGGAAAACAGTATCTTCCTAGGAAGCAGTGTAACAAGGAATGCTTATAGTAGATGGTTTTTAAATAGGTATCACTTTGGGTTCCTTCCTTTTTTTTAATTAGTTTTCTACTGACAATTACTAACGAGTTGGTTAAAACAAAGTAAGATTTCAGAGCAGTTTCAATAACGTTTGCCATTCCAAAAGACAAATTGCAGGGTGTTCTGGGTTCTTTTTGTAGGTACTAACCCAGCATATTATCCTTGCAGATAATTCTGTGCTTTGGCATCTGAACACAGAGAGTCTGGGGCTCAGTGTTCATTCCACTGTTCTGAGCAGAGATAAAAAAAGGAGTTTCTCAGTAACTTGTTTAGAGATAGTTTTTAAGGAGAAGTGATTTTTTCATTTAGGTGAGAGGGCAGTTTAATAACTTTGTAGAAATTAATCAGAAGGGTTTTCTGTTCAACAGTAGCTGGTAAGTCTGCATTGCTACTGGCTGAATCCCTTTTAGGCAAACCTCTAACTTTTTCTCTATATATAATTATCACAAGAGGTGATAGCAGTAAATACAGTGACAAATTATACTACCTAAGAAATACAGTGTAGCTCTGTATTTATATTGTGAAATCGATCCCCCTTTGTTTTTGTTTTTTTTTTTTTTTTAATTCATGTCTTTAGTATTACATGCAAGGTAAATCTCATTAGCTTGTGAAACTGTTGCAGATGACAAAATAAAGTGTAAAACTACTAATTGTACATCCAGGTGAAAATGAAAGAATCTTCAGTTTGATCACTAAGTTCACACTAAAAGTATCTCTGGTAGGGCAGAGGCAGTGATCAGATATTGCTTTTGGATTTAGTCAGTGCTGTCCCTGTAGTACAGATTGCAGATTCCTTGTTTTGTTTTTTTCCCCTAAAATGTGAACCTCTAAATAACAAGGTTCACAGATTTCAAAATGAAAATTTCAGCTCTCTTTAATACATTGTAGGTGAAGTAATAAAAATAGATTTTGTTCTCTTGGGGTTTAAATCTTCAAGACTTTGTTACCCCTAAGAGATGTTTGCTCCTGAACAAAATAGTTTTCAGTAGGATTCTCAGGGTACTTAAAGCTTGCAGAGCTAAGTTTTTCCAGGTAGTTCTTAATACTAGCCAGACCTAGTTCCTTCTGGCTCCTATTTATTAGGCTCTTGCATTTTAAAGCTGGGCAGAACAGAGAGTTGGAGTTTCTCTATGTGCCTGGCAGTGCAGGAGGCAGGAGCTCTGTGCAGTTGGGAGTAAAACAAATAAAACTTGTGAACCCAAGTGTTAAAACTTCACCCAGGTTCTTTATTAATCCTGCACAACACCAAAACATTGCAAGGAAGCTGTGTATATGCATATAAAGGAATCATTCGATGTTAATCCTTGAACATGGTTTCCACTAACCCAAATCCTGTTTGCCTTGACTTCGGAAAGGACAAATCAGGATTTGTGGCATAAGGAAGTTTTCCGCATTTTGAAATATTAGTGTATTTAGCATTTCTCTTTTTATGTTACCTGGTTTATAAAAGAATTTTGCAAGAGAAGGTTTATATGAAATTACTCATATCTCTAGCTTATTCTCCTAAGATTCTGCAAAAGACTTTTCAATGTATTTGGATGACAGTATATGAGAATATACTATGTCATTTTTTTTAACAAATAGCAGAAAATTAATTTTCTGATTGCAGTTATATTAGACATAGAAAAAGCAAAATATTTTACTTTTGATATCCTCCTTTCAGATGCACAAAGTAAATTGCAATTTAATTTTTTTTTCCAAAGCGCTTTTTACATATTTTGCAGTAGTGCCCTTTAATAGCTATATCAATATATTGTTTTATTTTTATTAGACTTCATAAATATATTGACATATCTGTAACACTAAACATGAAGCTTCCAATGCAAGAGTTTGTACATAGTCCATATCCAAATGTCACCATTATTTCATTTAAAAGATCCCAGCATGTCTACCTCATGATCCTTATGAACTCTATAGTACTGAAATACGTCAACACTTTTTCTTGCTACATTCATTAAAATTAAGCACCCTTCCCCTACCCCATCTGTAAACATCAAGTCAATTGGCAGCTAGCACATTTCCCAGTCAGCAAGCAGTATTGTGAATTTTATCTTCTCTTGCAGAAATCAATTCGTCTTCGTTGCAGCAGATGAAATTTCTTGTAACACCTCTGCAGGTAACAATCATTGATACTTCTTGATGCATCCATCCAGGTCTCAATATCCTTTTTCACATGCTGCATTGAATCGTAAGACAAGGCATAGGAAAGTCCAGAGTTATAAATCTTTGGGATAGTTTGATTAATTTGTAGCTTCAGCCTATAGGTTCTGCCACAGAAAAGCTGTTAGGTTATTGTGCTGACTTTGGTGTTTTGTGTCCAGTTTAAATATCATATGGCCTAGTACATAAGGATGTGTTAAACCTTCTGATAAAAACTTACTGGGCAGTGCAATCAAGACTGTGACTTTCAAAAAGCCAAACCAAACAGAACTGATGAAAAGAGTAGAGGCTTAGATGTTTGTAGGACATTGTAAGTGCTCTAGATTTAACAATTTTCTTTTCAACTCTTTGGGGGCAAATGATGCCCACAAGGGTACAGCAGACCCTAAAGCACTCACAAAGTCTATCCTATGGATAAGATAGTGGGAGAGAGGGTCTGTGCCTTCAGAGGATCGCTCTCTAGTAAGTAAAAAGTCTTGATATACTATCATGTTGTAAGCCTTGGGTACAGAAGAATGAATAATGTCTTTAAAGGGTAATGGTATTTTGTAAATATGTTGAATATGTCAAGGGATTTTCTCTCTTTTAAGCAATAGAGTTTGAACAAGTTTAGTCTTAATTCAGGTAAGGATGGTATTATATTGCTATACATAAGAAATCAAAAGGCAATATAAATAGTAATAGTGATGGGACTTATTCTGCCAATAATGTTATGCAAAAAATCGAGTTCATGGAAGTTGTTCATATTGAAGGATGAAAGGGTATATAGTGTGAAACAAAATGTTGGTGTTAAGAAGTGTTTATTTATAGATTTTTATATTAGCAGAAATAAGTGAAAGGTGATGAGATTTCTGTTTATGCCATAATGTTCTACATAGCAACAAATAAAGAGCATTTATGTATGAAAAAGCAAATCATAGCTAAACCCAAAATATGCTAAAATTGTAGTAATGCCTATGCTAGCTACAGCAGCTTTGGTGGTAATCTGAAAAGTTCTTCTGTAATAAAAACCTGATTTAACATGGGTTTTTCCAAGTCCTATATCATGAATAAAATACATTTTGAGAAGTCAATACCTGTCACATTCTTGACATCACTAGACTTGGATTTTGGCTTCCATTATTTCCCTTGAGCTTCCTGCTCAGCTCTTCATTGGAGTGAGCTCTAGTAGGAAGGCTATTAATTTGTAAATCTAAGCCTTGCTAAATCAGAATAAATATAATTATTTTAGCAATTTTTATACTTGGAATTCTTGAGTAAGATGTAGGGTCTGTGGGGCCTGTTTTGCAGAGTGAACCCTTCTAAGCAATAATTTTTGCTCTAATAAAGACGGTTTTTCTCCTCAATTCAGGCACAATTTAAGTGCCCAAGACTGCATTATACACATTCTGTACTGGAATTCCAGTAAAAAATATGACACTCTTATTTATCAGTACATTCAGTGAACTTCACACAAAAGGAAATAGATCTCTGTGTATATTTATTAAAACTTTTCAGTTTACCAGCTGATTACCTCTGTTGAATTGATTCAACAATAAGGGATTTTTGTTAGGTATGTTTTTGACCATGTGATAAACACATCCATCATAGGTGACTGTAGGTGCCTTTTTTTGCTATAAGATATGAAGTGGAAAGCTAATGAAAGCCTGTGTCTGCTGTTTCTAATATACTAAAGTTTTAGTAATAGAATTTAAAGGACTTTTGGCTTTATAAAAAAATAACTCTCTGGCCCGTATTCCTGGGATTCAAGTTGCCAAAGTTGAATTTGGTCTTTTGAATCTGTAAGTTGACTCGCAACTAATTTATTATCTGATGTTTTCTGTTTTAATACGTGGAGCATATATAGAGTTACATAAACCTTTAGAACCAAAGTTAACCTTCCTGTGGTTTTTCAGATGCATGCAAAACAGCTGCAGTATGATTTTATAGTGCTTTTTTTAGTGCTCCTAAACTCAATTGCAGTAATTTGACTGTGTTTGTAGAATTGATATAAAGTGAAGATACTGATAATATGCTCAATGTTTGAAATGTGAGTATATGTATGTTTGTATTGTTTCCTTGTAAAGAATGTGTGTCTTTGTAGACTTCAAATAGTAATATAACAAGTAAAGTTTTGGTTGGAAATTTGTCATCCAATGGAAATGGGAGGGCTTGGGTGATTCTGCTGGTAATATTCACTCTTCTCTCCCTAATACTTTATCATTCCTGCCAGAGGATACTTAGCCCTCAGCCACACGATAATCTTATTTGATTTGGGAATAAAGTAATCTTGAGTAGATAAATGTGTTAATGAACAGACATCGTGTCCATATACACATTTCTATTTAAATATGTGTATCTATTCTTGAATGCACATTACCTAAGGAAAACCTCTTCAGGTGTCTGCCAGAGGGGTCCTTCCATGGGAAATTTAAAAGCATTTCACTCCTGATTGCATCCAGCGCATTCTGAGGCTAAAAATAATTACCCTTCAGAAGAGAAGTTCTGCACTTCTGGGATAGATCTTCTCTGGCAGGAATGATTAAAGGGTTTGCAAACAGATCTGAGCTAGAACAGAGGCAGGGAAACTATCAGAAACCTCCTAGCAGTCTGATGATGGAATTTTAACAAGGATCTCTGAAGACCTTCCTCTAGCAAATCTCTGACAATAGTTACATTAGGGGAGAATTAATCCTGAGGTTTTTGGCTGATGGGGGGCAATGGGCATCTTGCCCTGTCAGGTCTGGATAAATCAGAATGAGACCTAAAATAAACCCTCGGTTTATTTACATGTTGGTTGCAGAACATTGTTCATTTTTCATCTTTAGCATTTTTAGTGGATTTTTCAAATCAGTGCTCAATCTATTTTTTTTTCTTTTAGGTTTTATTAGATCAAAATTCATAGTTTGTAAAGAAACTATATTTTTAGTGTCTCTTCCAAGTGCATTCTAGGAGGTACCTGCATATTACACTTTATGTTTTTTGTGTAAAAATGAGACAGAATCATTATTCTAGATTTATGTTACTCTCTCTCTCTTCTTCCAGTTTTTAACTGTTATCCAACCTCCATGTACAAACAAAATAATCCAGTGTGGATGCATGCTTCATATTATTTTTCTCCCAAGTGTATTTGCAATGGTTTTGGAATAACAGAGAGAGAGAGGCAAGTGTGTATATAAACCTGAATTCACAATGAAGTATGGTGGAAGTGGATATAACATCTGTCCAATTGTGACTGTGTTTATTTACATTTCTGAGCAGAATCAGCCCCAGGAGGAGGGATTGTGTGTTTGTGTGTGCACGCAAAGGAAATGCTTTATAAAGCTTTAAAAGTTGACAGTCTTAGATTAAGTTATTGACCTCCACTTGGAGAAAGATACAGTCTCCAAAATAGATTAAACATTCTGAAAGGTTTAATTTTATAACTCTAGGAAAGATGTTGCATACAAGCAGGCAGCTTAAAGAAACAAACACTGGAGTTTGTACTGTTGAAATATTTGAAGAGAAAGAATCATGGCCATTTTTAACAAATGCAATTGCTCCAATCTTTGCAATTTTCCTCTATACCATCATTAACCTGTCAGCACTAACACTGCCACAAATGTAATTTATTAAACAGTAGTAAATATGGAGATACTTATTTAAAAGCAAATCAGTATTGGATGAAGTGCTTAAAATGGTTACGGTGCCTGTTGTGGCAAACCTACCTCTTCTGTGTTATGTGAATAATTTTAACCGGTCAAAATTTTGCAGTACATACTTGTATCCATCTCATTGACCTGTTCGTGTGTCTGGTAGGAGATACTGATCACATCAAACTCTTGCAAAAGAATTTTGAGCGAGTATAATCCAAACTGCTTTGGAAGAATGCAGCTTCAGAGGTATTTCCTTTCCCCTGTTAGAATTACTGTGTGAAGACATATGCTCAGTTGTGAGAGGTTCTTCCCTTTTAGTGTTGCTGCCAATGGGTTTGACTTCATTTCATGAAGCAATTTGACTGGGAAAATAACCATTTTCTATGAGATGCTTTTATTATTATGTTCTGCTCTTCCGCTAATCAAATAAAAAATGAAGATGAAGGAGCATCTGTAAGGTCTTTGTGCCAGTATTTATTTAAGGCTGTACTGCTGTTCCCTGTGAAAAATGGCAGATACTGAAGTTTTTGCTCTGGAAAGACTAGGAAATGTTGCACTAATGCACAGAATTAAACTTCTTCTATAAATTCAAGTGTCCTTTATGTTGGCAGTTTAAACTTGCGTTTACTGCTGCTGTAAATAGTTGCTTATATGGAATTCCATTTGTTACAGCTTTTACTGCTCTCGGTAGTTGTGTGGTAAAGATGTTCAGCTATCGGATCAGTTGATAAAAATCAGTAAACACTTTGATTATCCTCTGTTCTCCTTTCATGAAGTTTGATTAATTCCTTTTTCTCACCCAGTGAAAACACTGGCAGCCCTCGCTGGCATCTTTGTCACTATCTCTGTGACAGCTCTGCCTTCCCCGTGCTCGCAGTTCTAGGTCAGTTCGCATGGCTAGTCAAATGTGACAACATGACAAGATTAAGTAAAGCTGAGGTTCTGTGATTTGTAAATGGAGGATTTGCAATGTGAAGCTCCTTTGATAACAGAAGTAGTGAATAATCTGTGTTTGTCCTCAACAAGTGCGTTAGAAGCATGCGTACATCTTCTGGGCTGTTTTTTTTTTTTTTTAATGAAGCAACTGGATTTTTTTTTTCCCTCTGATAGACTGGAAATAGTGCCCATGAACGATGGTCCGTGTGTGTGCATGTTTGTATGCCTATATACAATAATTAACTGAGCAAGAATTCAGTTTTAGCATCTTGAGATTATCATATTCCTTTTAAAACATTAAACAAAAAACACTCTGGTTGCATTCTGCACAACTTTACACACAAGCACAAAAGACTGCTTTCGAATTTAATAAACAAAGTACTCAGTATATTTATTATTGAACGAGATAAGAATTTCCTCAAGGTCTGTTTCCCTAAAATATAACAGCAGTAGTAACAGGAAAATGCTTTACAGATCAAAGAAATACTTGGTTTTTATTGGAATAGAGCTGGTTTTAGTTGATGGCAAGCCACAGTTTCCCCAGTGGCTTTTTCTAAAGAACTTTATATGAATTCTCAGTTCCTTGGATAGAGGGTACACAGAAAGATAGTGGTGGTAGCATAGAATTACTATGGTAGATTTTTGACAAGGCATCAACTGAAATTCCCACATTTGTGTAAATCCAGACAAGACTGAAACTTGAGTGAAAGCTTTTAAGCTGAGATCTGTCCCTGAGATTGCTCCATAGCAGTTATTCAGCATCAGCTCAGGGCAAAGTCACCTGTGCTGCTGTTTGTTACACTTCTATGTTTCTGCAAAGTAACCAATATCAATCATGTTTGCTTCAATGTTTAAAACGGTGGTAGCTCAGCTTTGGCTGGCTGCAAACATCTCACAAATTTCAGAAAAATCTTAGGTTGACAAACAGAAGTAAAAATGAAAACCACATCTGAGCACCAGTAACCGAAATTTCTGCAAAATCTGCCTGTCAATTAACAAGAAAATTAACTGGCCAAATTGAGCTATGACATAAATAAGTAAACAGTCAAGAATTGGAAATTCATCTCTACATATGGAAAATTCTACATAGGCTTCTCAAGTTTCTCCTTGCTCCAACCTGCAGGAAAAAGTAAACACAGCTTTTGATATTTCAGCAATGACATATTTATGAAGATCCTTTCACGGAAACCTTTCATTATCACCCTCTCCCTGGAATACCCTGGTCAGGTTTCTTATCTCTGGGAAAACCTAGGAATGGTAGTGCTGTACTGGCAGGAAATCCCTTATGGCTCTCCAAGCATCCAGGAGTTCAGCACTGCAGTACACCTTGAAGTTTCCCTGTTTCCTTGTGCTGCCTGTCTCTTCCCAATTCTTTCTCTGCTCCACATCATAAATCTGTAGCACATTCTGGGTCATGAAGGAGGAAGATGACATGCAATAACATATATTATGGTCCTCTCTTGTGCAGTGACCTTAGTGTTTGATAATGGGCATTTAAAACTGTGTACAAAGAATTTTAGCATTCTTAACCTTTCCAATCAAGCAAAATGACCAGAAACCGTTTTTATCAACAGATTTCAATTTCCTTGGTCTCATGTTAAAACTTCAGAGACATCTTTCTCCGTCGCCTTCTGAGATATGGAGAGAGACTCATTGGTCATTCAGGTGACTGAAATGCCTGAAGTTGCTTGGTGTTAATGTCTAAAATGAAGTTAGTTGCTTGGTTGCAGGTGCTTTGAACACTGTAAGCAGATACCATCCTACTGCAGTGAGATGAATTTTAAGTTAAAGGGCCACCACTGCTGCACAGGTTTGACCCACTAAGCCTGAAATACTGCTCAGCAGTGTGGTGTGTGACTGGGGTGGACCAGAAGGAGCTCTGCTGCTCATGTCATCACAGTTATGTGACCCAGAGAAACAGCACCGTGTTAGGTACTGGGATCATTTATCTGGACAAGGCCAGATGACCCTTGCTTTCCTTATATTCCTTCCACTTCTTTACTAAAATCTTTACACCTTTGTCTAAAATTTCACTTAGGTCTTCCTGTACCAGAGGGGAGCTGTGGATTGCCCCTCCCGTGCCACCTGCCAATGGCAAGAGGCACATCCTGCAGCGATGCCCATTCCCTGGGTGAGCAGGCAGGAGCACCCAAACACTCTGCACTGACCTCCCCAACTTCACCACAACCCACTCCTTCACTTGCCTCTCTGTGACATTCAGTAGTAATTGTCAGCACAACAATTTTGGTAATTTAAGGTTATTCTGGTTAAAGATTCAACACATATAGGTCTGAAGAAGAAACTATTTTTTCACTTGGTTGTTCAGTTATAACCAAAGCTGGTAAAGAATGGGTAATATTTTGGAAAACTTAGAAATATGAGCTTTTCAGTGGTACACACACTTTGCTTGTAACATGCAAGTAATGGGGGATGAGATCTCAGCTAGGTTTAGCTGAGGTAGTGACCAATTCTTAACTTCACTCTTCATAGTTCTTAAGCACATTCATAATTTTCTTTATTTCCTCCAGTGATGTGTAGATGTGGAAAAATGTGTTAACTTGGTTTTTATTTGTGTGGTGAAATTTTCCTTACTGATACTGTTATCAAACCCTACAATATGTATGTTATTAAGAAGCTTCTAAATGTGTCCAGTATTGGATCTCCACTATCTGTGCTACATCTGTATAAAAATACAGCTGTAGTACTAAAGAACTAAAGAACTTAAAATCTTGAAATTGTAATTACAATTAGAGAGACTTTAACAGTACCTACTGCTGAAGACTTATATATTCCATTTAAAAAGCCCTACTAAAATAAATCTCACAATTTCCCATTTTTAATTATTTTTTTTTTTTTCATTTGCTCCATGGACAACAAATTATCCTTCATGTAGTATTTTAGCATTTTTAAACCCTCTGCTGAAGATGATTGACAAGATTGAGGAGTAACATAAGTAAAGAACATAGATGATGGATAGTTTACAGTTGTATTTACAGATGTCAGCATGGCTACACTTTTTTTTTCTCAGTTATTTCCCAGTAAGTTGTTAGTCCAGCTATTTAAGAACCACTGTCAGTATGGTAACAAAATGCTAGCAAAACATTTTTTTTTCCCCATTATGTCCTGAATACATGTCCCAGATACTGGAAATTAGTGGAACATACCTTGTGCTAATTAATGATGCATCAAAATCATTCATCAGATGTGTTCTTAGACAAGGATTTGTGAGTGCACGTATTGGTTTCGATACACTGATTTAACATCCTGTAAAATACACACAGATAATGCCATTGACTATTAATTTATTCAAAATACTTGTCCTAAATTTTAGTTAATTGTTTACCTAGAATGATTATTTCCAGTGTAAATGGTCACAAAGTGTTTAAATGCCACTAATTTTAACGAGGAGTAAGCACGCTGGCAATAATAGTGAATAAATGCACCAGTGTCTGTGTGACTGAAGCAGCTTACTGATTTGCAGTGTGACAATATAGTTTAAATCCTTCTTACTATTTTCAGCATGGAAATCAGAATCTATTCTGCTAACCTTCTGAGCTTCTAAATTTGGTGTCATGCAAGGGCGTGTTTAAAAATTAGCATTTAAAAAGAAACCCACTTGCTTTAAGTTTAAGCTGACACTGTTCCTTTCCTCTGTGGAAATGAAATTTATTAATCATAATAAAACCATCATATTCTGAAGGTAGAGGTCACCCTGAGGAGGAAAAAAAAAAAGTCTATTCATCACAGAGGAATTTCAATGCATTTTTTTTTTCCCAGATAATACCTGAGCATGTGTTCTTTCCCCTTTGGAAATATATTCTTCCATGTTTGTGCTTACATATGTCAAATGTATTTAGGAAGGTGCAAAAATGAGAACTTTGTGATTTAATTTCACATACTTTTTTTTTCTTTTACAGAAGACTTGGAAGAATGCTTTTTATGTTTTATTTTGTGTTTACATTGCCCACATTTATTTAAGTGGAATTTCAATATCCTGTAAAAGAAAAAGAAGAAGTGTTTCTTATTTTAACAAGAATATATGCATTACTAATTCTGAAATATCATTTCCATGTTAATATCACAGTACAAACTTTAGCATTATCATAATATAAATGTAAAACATTCTTTTTAAGGAGCAAGGATTGACTTTGCTCACAGTTCTCACGTTAGGATTACTTCACAGCTTTTTTGTTTTAAGGAAGAAACATGGTTTATATAGTAGGATGAAAAAAGTAAAACACTGACAATAAGTGATTACTACTTTGGCAAAAGAATAATAAAATGCACTCAGAAGTCAACGCTGGGTTGAAACGGTCATATTTTCATCTTTTTAAATTGCTTAATGTGTGTGTTTATCCATATTTTCCCCTTAGTTGTCAAGATTTCTGTCAAATCATGATACAATATTAGCAACGTGTTTTATTACATAAGTGTTGTAAATTCGCCAGTTACTTCAGCAGTTGACTTAAATATAATAATAATTTAATAATGCCCAAACAATATGTATTCAGGCTTGTTCCTTCCTTACAAGTGGCCCTTGCATTTAGGCTACTTAACCCCCTGTCATGGGTGACCCAGGAGACTGTTTTGTGAGGCACTGGGACATAGTCAAGGATCCTGCAGGAAGGGGGTGTAGGATGGACACAAAATGCAGCCCTTAATCTTGGCCAAAATTAATGTGATTGCTACAAATCTAAATTTACAGCCCTTGCTCAGTATTGCAGCAAACAGATAGAAAAAAGAATAAAAAGAAATATACTGAGTCCCATTGCTTTAAAAATAATAGTCATAGCATTAAAGCTGTATAATAGTCCAGGCAGTTCCTCCTCTGTGTTACTTGGGCCATGAGGGAAATTTTATAAAGCTGAAAACATGTCTAGCTTTGAATTAATTGTTTTCCCTTTCTAGATGTCTTCTTACTGTTTGAATGAGATTTGGCTGAAAAGAATTCAAATTTTATACTGATGTTTAAAATGGAACCTCAGACTTTAAACATAGGCATACAGAGGTAATGTCTTCTTCAGTGTAGATGGACAAGACCTAAGAGATTCTCTTATGGCTACTATCAAATCTCTAAATTATGTTTGCATCCTAATGTGGAGGGGTTACCAAAGCTGAGGTTTATGGAAGTTCTTCCTACTACAGAGGCTCCAGAGGGTGGGATCAGTGTCAAACCTGCTCAAAGAACTCTCAGTCTCCCTTTCCAGCTCAAAGAATCTCAAAGTTATTTACCCAACACAGACTGTTGTGATTGATTTTCCTTCTGTTTTTTTTCAGTGGGAACTGCCTGTTTTCTTTGTTGTAACTGCCTTGGATAGTTTCCAAAAAATAGGTATTCATGGATATCAAACATTTAAATAGAATTGATATAGAAAGAGGAATTAATACGTTTTATATAAGTCTTATAGACCTATTTTCCTGAGTTTGAAACCAGGTCTTAAGAAAAGTGATTGCCTGACACAGTGTTAGCCCTGGATATCCATGTATACCTTTGGTAGCAACGAGGACTTCTCTGCCCAAATCTAAAGTAAACGTAGGTGTGGAGTAAGATATAGAGCCCACATTCCTGAACTTGTGGTACTTTAATAGCTTAACTCATTTTTAATGTGTTATCACTTCACAGAAATTTGGATTTACTAAGTAAACAGGACAGTACACCTGAAGGCATTCAGCTACAATGGTTTTACTTCATACTGAAACACCCGGATTTTAGAGTATTTTATAAAAACATAGATAAACTTTACATTTACTCAAAATGCTGGACTCTGTTGATGGGAAAAAATGGTTAATTCACAATACTGAGTATTAACAACGTGCACTTGGAAGTTTGAACTTCCTGAATTTTTTTCTACTTTTTATTTTTTTCCATCAAAGTGTGTGGTTATATATACTTGGAAAGGGAAAAGCATGTGAATTCTGCAAATCTGTGACCCTGGGCTTGCTCAGAGAGTCAGGGATGGGAATGTAAAGTCTCTCTCTTTTCTGTGCTGAACCCTTTTGCCTTCAGCCAGCACAGTTGTCCCAGCAGGTTATTTGCTGGGATTTCCATACGAAATGAATCCCTCCTAATCTTGCAAATTTTGGCTCAGCGAGATGGAGAATTAAAGACTACCTTGTCTGTGATAATTTCTGCTCCTTCCTTGAAGATGTCACTGAGTGGGTGGGAATATCTAGTTCAGATAATTTGGACCTTTTCTCTACCTCACAGCCAGGACCCACAGTTGTGGGTGGTGGAGAATTGCATATGCCATGGGAACATTCCTTTCTCAGCTTTCCCTCAGCTGATTAGCTAGAAATCCACTAATCAGATTCCACTTGTGGAGGAGCAAATACGTGATAAAATAAGACAACTGGCCTCTTTTCAAAAAAAGTGAGTTCATATATGTATCTGAAAAATAAGGTAGTTACACAGAATGAGACCAGTCTGTGGTTAATGTTCACATAAGGCTAAAAAATATTATTTTTTTTTATTATTTTTTAATAGATATCAAGGATATTAAAAAAACTTAGCTTGTTTACTATATTGGCCCTTGTACACAGGACAACACTGTAATTACAAGATTACTTTTGCTGGTCTATGTGACACCTGAAAGCAAACGGAAATTCTTTGATTATAGAAAGTGTTAGAGAGGTGCAGTGAAACCTCTACCCAGCTGACATGTCCATCTCACTGATGGTACCGAATATCCAGGGGTAACAGTGTTCACCCTTGGAATGGGCAGCAGAGCTTTGTGTTTCCAGGTGGAGCAGAGGACTGGGCCAGCAAATGGGCCAGGTGTACATGTGGAGGAGCTTTGAAGTAGTTTCAACTGTAAGAATTTTGTGCGGGGAGAAATGACATAAATCTGATTTTCACATCGCTGACTTTGCCTGGTTGTAGCAGGAACTTGGCCTGAAAACTGAGACTTCAGCTGTGCAAATGGTTTAGGGAGACTCTGCTTTCTATAGAAAGTTCAGGAATGTGCATGAAAGACCAGCGTGTTTCTTAAAAC